>NC_090834.1:56330400-56955400 GCF_028021215.1 Eschrichtius robustus
ATACAGAGGGCCGACTGTATTCATTATATTACGCCATTTTATATACGAGACCTGAGCATCCTTCTATTTTGGTGTACCCAGGGGCTTCTGGAACCAATGCCCCACAGATATCGAGGGACGACTGCATTGCACTCTTTACAAATTGAAGGTTTGTGGCAACCGTGCATGGAGCAAATCTATCGGTGCCATTTTTCTAGTAGCACTTGCTCACGTCATGTCTCTGTGTCACATTTTGGTAATTTCAAACATTTTCATGATTATTATACTTGTTAGGGTGATCTGTGATCAGTGATCTTTGATGTTACTCTAGCAAAGATTACAACCTGCTGAAGGCTCAGATGATGGTTAGCATTTTTCAGCAATTGGGTATTCTTTCATTAAGGTATGTACTTCGGTTGTTTTAGACATAATACTATTGCACACTCAATAGACTACAGTACAGTGTAAACATAACTTTTACGTGCACTGGGAAACCAAAAAATTCATGTGACTTGCTTTATTGTGATATTCGTTTTATTGCTGTGGTCTGGAACCAAACCTGCAATGTCTCTGGGGTCTGCCTGTAATTCTCACTCTGTTGCTCACAAGCTGGATGACCTTGAGCAAGCCATGACACTCCTCTGTGACTTGTTTTCTCTTCTGTATCATGGTAACACCTGCTTCATGCAGTAAGAAGTGTAGAAGCAAAGTGAGATTAAAAAAATGTAATTATGTGAACCCCCAGCCCAATGCCTTGTAAATTCTAGACTGTTCATAAGTTGAGTCCCATTTTTTTTCCTCCAACCCCCAGATCTGAGACCTGCTAGAGGAGTTTAGAGGAAGAGGTGATCATTTATCTGAAATGGAGGGGGGAAGACTCCAGGGAGGCTGGGAGTGATCTGGACCTTGCAGGGTGAGGAAGACGGGAGAACCCAGGAGGTGTGTGGTGACAATGCCTATGGCACACTAGAGGAGAATGTTGTGTTTCTTAGGACCAAGATCAGGGAAGAACTTTTAAAATCTTCAGTGAATTACCTTTGCTTTTGTGAGGAGTCCTAGAAGAAAGAGACTGGAATACTATTTGGGGCTAGAAAGCCACCTGCTCCCAAGAAGCCTTTCTTGACCCTCGGGTATAATGCACAGTTGATTCTAGCACAGACTTTGTCTTCGGGCTGAACTGGCCAGGCCTTTGTCCTCACAACAGTGTGACCATGGACAGATGACAAAATCACCTTGAGTCTCAAATCCCTCCATCTGTAATACGGGGAATAACAATAGAATATCCCCATGGTGTCGTTATGAGGAATCAATAAAAAGCCCTCAGAACATGTCTAGCCTACAGTAAGCACTCAGTAGACGCTAGTTTCTTTTGAAGTCTTTGCCTTGCCTTACTTCCTAGCATGCACCACTTCCTGCTGAAAAGAAGGCTTCCACGTTGGGAGGACAGGACTGCGCCTTAATTATCTCTGTCCCATGGCCCTGTGGTGGGGGATCGCATACAGCTGGCTCTCAGGGAATGATTACTGAACGGGGCTGAACTTGCACTGACGGGACCTCATGATTCTGTGAAGTGGAGCTCAAGATGGAGTGAGTCAGCCCAGGAGGTTGGGGATGTAGGTGGTGTTAAAAGCACTCAGACTTTGGAGTCATGAAGACTTGAGTCTGAAAACCCCCATTTTGCCATTTACTCTTGGCCTTGATTTTGTCATCTGGAGAATGGGGACAGAAATTGCGACCTCCTGGGGTTGTTATGGGAACCAAATGAGATAACCTGTGTTATCATGCTACTTGGCTATAGGCTCTGTCTGTGTGTGTGTGTGTATGTGTGTGTGTGTGTGTGTGTGTGTGAGTGTGAGTGTGTGACAAGGTATCTGGTACATAGTTGGTTCTCAGTGCACAGTGAATATATATTTGCTTCTGCTTCCCTTTTCTGGGGCTGGGGAATATAGTTACAAGGTGGTCTCTCCCAAGAGGCAATGCCAGGTCACACACCACCACTCCCTTTGCTCCCAGCCCAGGTGGGAAGCTTGTGTGCTGAGGAGCCCATGCTGGTGCCACTCGCCAAGTCCAGGGCTCGTGGGTGAGCAGTGGAAGTTGGGTTCCACCCAGCTCCACCATTGAACATTGGGTGCCTTGGTCAGAGCCCCCTGCAGGCTGGACCTGGGGTCCCTGTGGTAAGATGAGGAGGTGGCCTCAGCAGACCCAGTGTCCCTCAGGGGACAAGTATGAACACAGTTCACCCCCTCTCCCCCAGAGAGAGGCCATGGTCTCTTACAGATAAAGGATCAGTTAATAGAACATTCTGGAATGGTGTGGAAAGTACAAATAAATGCACAGACACACAAGAACCCAGAGGAGCAAATGGCTTTACAGTCTCTGAAGTCCTTTAGAAAGACACGAGAAAGGCTCTAGAAGCATAAACCTGTCTTCCTAGTCAACATTCCATGGCCTCTTCCAAGGCATGAGTCCTCTTGGGAAGTTTATGCGACAGGTCAGGATAGCTGGCTGTTGAGGGCAGTCTGAACCTTCCCCTTCCAGCTTTCTCTCACTCCAGATCTCAAGAGTCCTCATTGGCCAGTGAGGTATACAGTTACCTGCAGGCCTTTTATCCTCAGACTGACTTAACACCGTCATGAAGAAGTTTGAGTTTGTCTCAGGTTCCACATCAGGCGAACTCAATGACTTAGGACATTTCCAAAATTTTTGTGACAGTAGAACTTTTCTTCAAACAAATTCTCTCATGAAATCTGAGAGATTTGGGGAGAGAGGGGCTGTTCTCCCTCCTGATGGGCTTCTTCTGTAAACCTGGCTCTCTGCTGGGCACTGAATCCCATCTGCTTCCTGCCTGGGCCTGTCGAGTAGGGTAACTGCCCTGCAAATTATACAGATTATACAAGGGGAGCTCAGAGAGGCAGCCCGAGGATGGGAGGAGTCATGGTCAGCTTCCTGGAGGAGGTGATGCCTTGAGAGCCTTGAAGGATGCGTAGGCATTTGTCAGGGAAGGAGGTAAGCTGGAAGATAGACTCTGAACAGCAGGTGGAGGTGGAATCTAAGTGAAGGGGGTGCTGGAGTGGGGCTGGGAACCAGTGGGGAGCAGTGAGAAGAGATAAATGGGGGAGATAGACGGGCCTAGAACTTGAGGAGTTTGCGCTTGATCCTCTGCGGTGATACCTAGTCATGTAAGAGTTTTGAGTAAGGAAGTATGGTAACTGGATTTTCAAAATATATATAGCAGATTTATTTGGATATGATTCACATACCATGCGAGTTGGTAATTAGATTGTGGGACTAGAAACTAAATCACCTTGGCTATAAAGTGGCAAGGGGAATAAAATCACTGGGGGGTCATTTTGGATGGCACATTCTGTGTCGTGCTCACCCCCCAGGCCCTAAGCACCAGTTACACTCCCTGGCTTGTTGCTCACAACCCAAACCTGCCCTACAGGCTTCCAAAAGCCTGGTGGGGGAAGGAGCCTTCTGGATCGTGAACAAGTGAGGGAAGCAAGCTTGAGAGGCTCTTGTTGGCGGCCAGTCTAGAGGTGGTGCTGGGGAGAGAGGGCGATGGGGACAAATCCAGGAGCCACTGGGGAGTCCTGGCCTGGCGAGGCTCTGTGCAGGCCTTGGTCTCTCCGTGAGGCCCGTGAAGGTCTAGAAAGGAACCTGCTGGGGGGGAGAGGGAGGAAGGGAACGGGAGAGAGGGGACACCCACAGAGCCGCAGGGAGAAGAGAAAGCCCAGAAGCAGTTAATCCTGCCGGTTGAATTGTTTTATAAACGACACTCTAAAATCAAATAGATGCAATAAAAACACAGTGGTCTTTTCATTAAACACGCCACAGAGGCCCCTTGTTTAGCAGCCGTTGTCAATCTGACGGAGGCCATTGTCTCTTTCCCCAGCCCCCCATAATTGGCATCTGTGTGGGAGCAAATAAATAAATACCAGGCTGGCATTTTAACTAGGGCAGCAAGGAGAGGGATGCTGCTTTCCAGAGTCTTCTCGGCCCTCCGAGCAGGTGAGGTCCTGGACAGGCCTGTGTTCTCCGGGAGGGCCCAGCCGCGAGTCCCCACCAGGTGCAGCTCCCTGCTTCTCTCCTGGACGGAGCCACTCGGATCTTTACCCAAAATCACTGCTCCAGAGAGCCCTTATTTCTGTTTTCTGTCTGCAGAAGCCCCTGGAAGATAGTCAGTAGAAAGGCTTTCTTTTTGGTATTTTGCCTGCAGGATGTCAAGGGAAAAAAAAGACATGAACACGTTCCCTGGCTGATTTTGGCTACAACCACTTAATAACAGCAATATAGCACTCTTATTAAATAATACAAATAGAATTGAACTAGCATGGTTAATTAGTAATAGCATCATTGCAGCATAAGGAGATAAGACTATTGTGATTCACTAGTAATAATAGCATAGTCACAGCATTGTTACTTACTGAGAGTTTTGTAATAGCATGACTGTCGTCCACTGCTTTGGACAACATGTTCCTATACAGGCGATTCTCCTTATTCCTGGCAGTTATGTTCTAAGTAGCCGCAAACAGTGAATTAATGAATGCTGAACACCGCTAGAGAAATACAGAGTTAGGTGCCTGCGAGCCCCTGGTCACATTTTCATCAGCTGATCAATACATCATCTTTTTTCATGGATATTTCTGTGTCAAAGCACCTTTTAAAGTATATTTTGTTGATTCATTAACATTGAACTCAGAGCTAACGGTGCTGTAACTGATGCCTGAACGAAGCTTATCTAATGCACGTATTTTCTCGGAAGGCACATCAGAGCCTTCTTACTTAGGAACACTAAACAACACTTAAGCACTATGCTTGGGGCCACTTTAAACAGCAAAATCACCAACAAAAATGTGAAAAATGTGGCGCTAAATAGACCGCGAAAAGGATACTTGTTTACAGGATGAGAGCAGAAATTAGACCACAGAGCCTTGCCTGGCTCTGCCTCAGCTGGGAACTCGAGCATCAGGAGACTCAAATTCCCCCATCCTATGTGTGTCCCTGAATGACCACAAGAGCCCACGAGTATTGACATGGGGGTGACAAAGTGTAGGCAAATTCGCAAATACATATTCCACAAATGAGGGTTGGCCAGCTTTTATTTCACTTAGCTCTCAATCAAGCCAGTAACTCCCATCTTTTGGTGTTTTGAACTAAGGTTCAAAGAGCAGAAGTAAACTGTTCAAAGTCAGATAGCTGGATTGTGGTTTATCATATGACACCAGGGGTCAGTGAACCGCAGCCCAGGGGCCAGCTGCCTGTTTTTGTAAATAAAGTTTTACTGAAACACAGTCATACTCGTGTGTCTACATACTGTCTACGTGGCTGCTTTTGCGCCGCAATGGCAGAGTTGAGCAGTTGCCACAGAGATCAGATAGCCCACAAAGCCTGGAATAGTTACAATCCAGCCCTTTAGGAAAAAGCTGGCCGATCCCTGTATTATCCCAAATTCTCTCTTTTTTAGTTCAGAGGGGAGAACGTTCTCTCTGGTCTCAATACCGGAATGGTTTGTGCTTTTCCTAAACACTTTGTTTTTCTCTCTTGAAGAATGGGAATTTTATAACTGATTACGTTTCCTTCTTTACATTGACGTAAAGAAGCTCAAAGCCTGGGCTTCCCTGGTGGCGCAGTGGTTAAGAATCCGCCTGCCAATGCAGGGGACACGGGTTCGAGCCCTGGTCTGGGAAGATCCCACATGCCGCGGAGCAACTAGGCCCGTGAGCCACAGCTACTGAGCCTGAGCGTCTGGAGCCTGTGCTCCGCAGCAAGAGAGGCCGCGACAGTGAGAGGCCCGTGCACCGCGATGAAGAGTGGCCCCCGCTCGCCGCAACTAGAGAAAGCCCTCACACAGAAATGAAGACCCAACACAGCCAAAAATAAATAAATAAATAAATTAATTAAAAAAAAAAAAAAAAAAAAAGAATCCCTCTGCCAGTGCAGGGGACCCGGATTCAATCCCTGGTCCGGGAAGATCCCACATGCCGTGGAGCAGCTAAGCCCATGCACCACAACTACTGAGCCTGCGCTCTGGAGCCCGTGAGGCACAACTACTGAGCCTGTGTGCCACAACTACTGAAACCCATGCACCTAGAGCCCTGCTCCACAGCAAGAGAAGCCACCGCAATGAGAAGCCCGCTCGCCGCACCTAGAGAAAGCCCACGCCCAATCAAAGACCCAACACAGACAAAAATAAAATAAATAAATTTATAAATTAAACAAAACAAAAAAAGAAGCTCAAAGCCTAAAAAAGCTAGAGATAACTGGCTCTCACATGATAGGAACAGAAAGGATCTTCCATCTCAGTTACACTAGAAGGGGGGTTAGATTATCTCCACACAAAAATGTGATCAATTTAGAGAAGGTTATACAGGCATCTGGAACTTTCCAGTAATGAAGTGTTTCATCTGGAGCAGGACCAGGATTCTATAGGAATGGTAGTTTTCACTAAGGAGAAAAAGACTTACTATCTGAAAATAATCTTTTTAGCTCATTACCATTTACTGAGAACTCATTATGTGTGAGTGCTATACATGGCTTACATCATTTTTTCTCTATGGTATGTAGTATTTAGGCCAAGAGAGTCTGTGCCACAGAGCTCAGTGTCATTAGCCCTTTTTACAGATGAGAAAACCAAGGACCAAAGATGTTAATGTGTCCTAGGTCACAAAGCAAGGCAGTGAGAGATTTGAGATTTGAAGCCAGGTGTGTCTGACTCGAAAACTTATTCCCTACACCCTACTCCATCATTCTAGATAGTTACCCAGCATCAACCTTCATCCTTCCAACTCTCAGAATCAGGACTATGGGCTAGGCAGTGAGGCGTTTCTGACATTCCTCTCATGCTAGGACATTCATCTTTGGATTTGAACAGGGTGGGTGTCCTTTGCAGAGCATTGGGGTGGGGCGGGAAAGGGGACCGTGTCCAGAGTAGACTCACGGGGTTTGGCGAGAAGGCTCTGCAGCATCCGGGGGATGTGGTGATGGTGGCTGGACATTGGTTCTGGCAGTGAATGGAGAGACGTGTGTAGGAATCAGAATTGACGGGATTCGATGATTGACTACATGTGGATGGTGAGAAGGCGACAGAAGTGGCTGCCAGTTGCTGGCTGGAGTGAATCTCAATTCTCTGAGATTGGAGAGAAGACAAGGAGCTGGTTCTGTGCGGGCTGAGCTTGAGGATCCATGAGATGTTCAGAGGAAATGCTCACTTGCAAGTGATGGGAGCCTTTGTCCATCACTTGTATGTATTTCATAATGTATGTCTCTCACTCAAAACTCTGTGGTATTGAAGGGCAGAGAGCCTTTGTTTAATGAATGTGATGGCTTCAATTAAAAAAAATCTTAATTGTTCCTCTTTCTAGATGATCCTGAAAGTCTTACCAGTCTTCCTGGTCACTTCTGCTATGCCTGTAAGAAAAGGGAAAGCTGTGCTTGGGTCAATTCAGAAACCTCCTCCGTCTCCATCAGAACCCATAAATATCTACTGTCCCACTGCTACAGCACCTCCTAAACTCTTGAGTACACAGCGTAAGTGGAGGGCTGTAAAGACTCTGTTAAGGATGTCTCTAGTGAGACCGGTAGCAGATATAAGGGCCTGTGCCTTTCAGAAGGATGGGCTCTGGAGCACAGGCACTTCTCCCCCTCCCCCCATCATTCCTCTTCTCCAGCAGCAACATTTATGAATATTTATTGAACATCTGGGCATCAGGATGATGCAAGGTACTTACCAGCACTAGCATGGAAGCTCCTGAGAGCAGGCATTTTTGTCTGCTTGACTCGTTGCTGTATTCTCTGGGCCTAGACTGTACTTCGTATGCTTGATACATGGTAGGTCCTCAGGAAGTATTTGTTGAGGGGATGAAGGAGTGAAAAAAGATACTTCCCCATGACAAGGAAGATCCATTCAGTCATCCAACACTTATTCAGCATGTGTCAGATCTTGAGTCAGGCCTTGGGAACACACTGAAGAGTAGACCAGCCCCCCACTCAAGATGTATTAAGAAAGAGACCAGCTGGTCAAAAGATCACGAATGTTCCTGAGAGAAGTGTTACTATAGTAATAGGAGCTGAGTACTAAGAGAGGCAAGAGGGGGTCCTCTTGACTCCAGCTGGGAGATTGGGGCGGGCTTCACAGAGGAGGTAGCATTTGACCTGGTCTTGAAGGATGAGTAAGAGTTCCCTGAGTGGGCAATGGGAAGGGTATCCAGACAGAGGAAATCTTGGGCTGAGGGAGCTGAGACAGTTGTTCTGGTCATTTACAAGGAAACATCTTGGCCAGTGGGTGGGAGGTGGGAATAGACAGTCTATCCTTCCAGCCCTAGGGAAAGACTAATTTTTTTTCATCTAAATACCTATTCCCTCCCCATCTCTCATATTATCATCCTTCTAGAAGATGAGGAGGAGAGGAGAAGAGAGGAGGATAAAGTTTATTGGTGGGACAGAAATGTTGGGGAAAAAAAGCATGCACAAGAAAGACATGGATACATACCTGAAAAAAAATGGCTCAGAGCAGCACTTTCCAATAGAAATATAATAGTCAACATTTTCTAGTTGTCACATGTAAACAAGTGAAGTTAACTTTAATAATATATTTTATTTAACATAAAATATTCAAAATATTATATCATTTCAACCTGGAATTAATATAAAAATTTATCAATGAAACATTTAAATTCTTGTTTTTCATTCTCATTCTTTAAAATGTTATATATTTTATACTTATAACACATAGCAATTAGGACTAGCCGTATTTCAAGGGCGCAATAGCCACACGTGGCCAGTGGCTGCTGTATTAGACAGTGCAAGCCTAGACACCTACACTTTTTAGTTTAGTACACAGTGTAGAACTGAAGAATTAAGGAATGTCCGGGGTTCACCCATTCCCATTCATACACCTTTGTTCAACTGTTCATTCATACTCACAGCGTTTATTGAATGTCCCCTCTGCACCTGGGGCTTCTGATGTGAAGTCAAACAAGGGATGGTGTGTGTCACCAGCAAGCGTGCAGTTTCATGAATCACAGGCCAGTGAGTTGGCCATCTACAGGGACCCGGGATGTGTCTGTTTATCAGTGGTCTCAAACCAGGGCCTGTGGGCTGTCTGCGGCTGGCAAATACTTTGGGTTTGGCTATTTGAATTTTCCTGTACCATATCTTAAAAACAATATAACCCAGCGGGTGTTATGCTTAGTCTCAAAGCAGGTTAGCGTCTTTTTCCTGTACCTGGTCCGCTTCACTCATTAGATTACCTGTGGGCCCACTGCAGGCATTGGTGTCTGAGAACCCTGGATGAGAACTCTCTAAGAAATCCCAAGCGTTGATAAGACCAAAGGTAGGATGGACCTAGAGAACCACCAGGTTGTGGTTGGCCATCCCCGCTTGCGTTCTAGAATCACCTGGAGCTCTTCTTAAACACACCATTTCCTGGGCCCCGCCCTCAGGGATCTGATTCAGTTGGTCTGAAATGGGATGGAGACCTAGTCTTTTTTAAAAAGCTCTACCAGTAATTTTAGTTCAGTTTCTAACATGCTCCTGCTGAGAAACCACAGCCCAGAGAGGCTGTTTGTTTTGGCCAGAGTCACAAAATACACTAGCCCCCTAACTTGCAACCCACTGCTGTTTCCCCCAAACAGCCCTGAAGGCAGAGGGGCCCTCCTAACCTCCCTGAATATTCAGGAGGCATCCCACGCATTAGGAGCTTGGAGCAGGGGAGGCGGGAATCTGTAACTGCTGTGTCGCCTCTTCAAGAACAAAGCCCTTGCCGGTTTACCACTCTGGGAAGATTGCCAGGCTCAAGTATTAATAATAATCTCTTTGTTTTTTAAATGCCTTATAACTGCATAAATAAAGCTTACTTTCTCTTCTTTAATGGTAATGAGGCTTATTTGACTGATTTGTTGATTAATAATACTCTAATTTCTTTACTGACAAAACACGAAGGCCAAAAGATGGATGCTGGGTGCTAGTAGCTTGGGATGTGAAGCAGCCGTTCCAGCCATTTTTAGCTGCTGCTCTGGCATCTCAGAGAGAAGAGTAGCAACGGCTTCTCTGCTGTCGGGTACTGATAAGCAAGGGCTACAGCAACTTGAGGAAGATGGCCCCTGAGTCTTCCTGCAGGGCTATTCCTGAAACCCTTTTCTTCATATTATACAACGTCTGTCCTATGAGGACCTGTGGGAAATATTTCTCTCCGATATCAGTACCAGTAATGGTTGTACTCATCCTGGTAGTATTGTACACACACTTGTAGACACTGGGAAATTGTGGAATTGATAATGTTTGCTGTTTCCCGTTGGACATCAGGAAACTCGGAGTCAAACCCATGTCCTACCAGCAGCAAGCATAAAGTCCTCAGCAAATGTTTGATGTAATAACAGTTCACATTTGTTGAGCATTTACCGTCTACATGGACTCCCTGTATGTAACTTACTTTCTGCAAACTTCAAGTTCCTGGAAAACTACAGTGCAGCTCTCCCTTTTATAAATCAAGTAATGTTTTCAGTGCCCTAGGGGAATAAAGAACTCATTTAAATCCGAGATCCTGGTGCTGTGAATAATGACCTCCTTACTCCACCGTGTTTGCAGTGTCATTTGCTGGTTTTCAGACTCTCTCTTGACCTACAGAGGAGGCCAGCTGGGATGGCTGCTGCCTCCGAGTTGGCTGTGAACTTAGCTTTCCTTTCCTGAGCCCAGAAAAACCCCTGCTCTAGTTACGAATCACAGGCCAGGGCTGAGCCCTGACGGGGACCCACGGTTGTGGACGGCTTTGCACGGTCACGCACTGGCCCAGAGACAAAGGGAAACGGGAGGGCATTTATTGGTCACCTGCCTCCTTGCAAGGGGTTCCTGATAGATAACAGATGGAGAGACGAGGGAGTTAATGAGGTCGGCGTTCTGGCCAAATGCTTTCCATCTTCCTGTAGCCACGGAGTCCATTGGAAAAGAATGTTGCACTGGGCGCGTGGGGCAGGGAGAGCTAGTGAAGCTGAGCTTTCAACAGAGGTGTTGGGGGGAGGCAGGGAAGCAAGAATGGTGTGCACTGATTCGATTCATCTCAATTCAGTGAATATTTATTAAGCCTCTCCTACGTTAGTCACCTTTATGTATCACCCCACCCCCACATATGCCTCCAAAATACCCTTCCATGTAGTTACCATTATCCCTATTTTATAGCTAAGCTACTTAAAAGACTCAGAGATGTTAAGTAACTTGGCCAAGATCACACAGCCAGCCTAGAACTCAGCTGGGATTTGAATCTAAATTCTTCCCTCTCTTTAAACCTAATACATCACGCCGCTTCTCCAGGCGGTTCGACCACTCGCTGTGTCACACATTCCTTTTAAAATTGTTTTCAGGGTTGCATCTCGAGGTCTCATTTCTGAGACATTTCTTCTTGCTGTAGTGAGGAAATGGGGGTATGAAAGAGCCTGATCTTCAAAGCATGGATGGAAGGAGCAGTTTACACTTAGAAAATTTGTGTTCGGTTCTAGCCAGGGGTAGTGGTAATGTAATCGTCAGGGCTGATGTCCACTTCCTGGGGGGCTCCCTGCCCCAAGCCAGATGTTTTTTGTTGAATCTGGTAATTTTCAAAGAAAGGTCCAGGCTGGTCTCCATGAATAGAGCTCGTGGAAGACCATGGGAAACCTCCCATAAACAGTGTGCTACATGGCACTTTACAACTCCTCAGCCTCTTGGGGCTCTCTCACAGCAGCCCCGTGAGGCAGGCTCATTACTGGCCCCATTGTATGGGAGGGCAAACTGAGCCCCCAAGACTCCCCCTGGTCAAGTGCAGAGCTCGGACCCATTGTGTGTAGGAAGGTGCAGGCTTGGTGCCTGGCATATCTGGGCATTCACAAACCATTGGAACTTCAGATTCCTAGCTCTGGGGCTTTTTCCTTCCATCACGCTGTCTCCACCTCGAGAAAAAGTAATCTATCCTGAAGGCTGTTTTTCTCAAAAAGTAAGGAACCCCTTGCTGGGCTGTGATCTCATGTTCCTCACAGGCCCCTTTGGAGTCTCCATGGAGCACGTGTATGACTTGCTTTCATCCATCCAGAGGTTATAAGAAACCAAATGTTGGCAGCATAACATCTTTCTTCGGAGGAACTCGGAGGCCTACCCCAGGATTTGTCTCTGGGGGTTGGGGAAGAAATTTGAGAGACTGACTGTGGAGGAAGAAGGCACTGGCTTTGTTTTGTCAGGATCTGTGCTTTTTAAGCAGTTTCATCCCCAAACCCATAACATCCCTCCTCCTAAAGAAAAAAACAATCCAAAAAAAAAAAAAAAATGTGTAAGCTACCATATCCTGCTGCACCCACAGCTCTCTCTCTCTCTCCTTGTGTATTCCTAGCCTGGCCCCCAGACCCAGTGGAGAGTGGGGAGAGCTCTTCTCAGGGGTCAGTGGTGTGGGATGCAGAGGGAGCTGCGGATGGGCTAAGGGCTCAGACCCACGCCACACCCAGAGGGAAAAGGCAGGTTGGACTCTAGAGGAACCATTACATGGTTGAGAGTCCTTGAATTCCAACAGATCATGGGACCCTTCAGAGTAAAGAACAGGGGTGAGGAGCTGGGTGGAGGAGGGGACCAGAGGAGGGCACCAGTGCTTGTGGAGTGCCCTGTATGGGCCAGCTAATTGCCATACATGTTCTCCTCTTTTTCCCCAACGAGCCTGTGAAGTTGCAAGATGAGGAAGTTGAGGCTCAGAGTCCCAACAGCGCGTCCATAGCTTGTCAGAGGCAGAGCTGAGGCCAGAGCCCAGGTTTCCGATGCCAGAGCTGGAGGTCAGGGAGTAGCCAGGCTTGCTAACTGAGCAGCACGCAGTCCTCGTGGGCCTGGCCTGGTACATCGTGTGGGGTCAGAGGTGTGCGATCATGAAGTCAGGTGTGGATCTATTCAGACACGTCGTATGCATTAAAGGTCCAGACTTGTGCTGTCCAACGTGGTAGCCGCTAACCATATGGGCTATTTTAATTTAGTTAAAAGAAAATAAGATAAGAAATTCAGTGCCTGAATTGCATTAGTCACATTTCAGGTGTTTTAGTCTACATGTGACGAGTACTATATTGGACAGCACAGGTGTATAAAACGTGCTGTCAGTGCAGAACGTTCTACGGGACAGTGCTGGTCTAGAGGGGTTCAGAGCCAGCCAGATGCAAAAGCGAACAGTCTGAATCACCTCTGGGTCTGAACCCCCTCCTAGGCCTGGCCCAGAGTGGCATGAACAATCCTGGCCCCTCCTCCAGGTGCTATTGGTGGCTCTGGAGCTCAAAGTCCTGTGACCCTTGTGTGTCCAGCACTTTGCTTCCCATGGCCGGGCTTGTCAGTATCAGCTGTGTGTGTCCTGCAGCTTCCCCAGATTTCCTGAGTCAGCTCCAAAGTCACATATTTTGTGCTACTGCACCTTTTAGGACATTTCACCACAATCATTTTATCCTGAATATGACCAGAACAGAACCCAGCACAAAAGCCCTAGGCATTGGAGAAATCATAGCTCTTTGAAGAAGACAGATAGAGTAAACAGTCATTACAGCCTTGTGATAAGGGTTTATTACAGGCAGGCATTTAGTCACTCACTCACTCATTCATTCATTAACAATTTGGCAACTACCATGAGCCGGACACTGGAGACAAAAATAGTGATATTTAGGAGGGAGTGGCCATCCTGCATAGGTAGGACAAGGGGGAAGATGGAGTCAGGAATTAACAAGGTTCCTGGGAAGCATAGCCCCAACTCTGTGTGGTCAGGGGGCCTTCTTGGATGCTGAGAATCAGGAAGGTCACAGATAGGGCCTGCGTGCCTCCAGGACTCACAGCCAGTGTGTAGCCCTGAGACAGCAAATTGAGTGGGGACCAGGCCTTGGACTGAGAATCCTAGGGTTTTAGGGCAAAAGGAAGCTTAAAGGTTTCCCGTCCGACCCTTTTGTTTCACAGAGGACGAACCCGAGACCCAGACAGAAGCAAGGAACAGCAGGGCTTGGTGGCAGAGCTGTATTCAGAACCCAGGCACCAGCTCCCGGGCCAGGGCCCTTCCCTTTCCTGTGCTGTGTCTGAAGGACTGCGTTTTATTCTGAGTCCACATTCCCTACTCCTCTGTTAACACTCACCCCAAGGGTCACTCCAATCCCAGCAGCCTTACAGAATTTAGATCTCGGGGAGGGAGGGCACAGGGCAGAGTCAGTGGTAGTGAGACAGGATGTAAGGGGGCCCGTCAGCCTCATAGTGTAGAGGTTGTATTAACTCAAGCCAGAAAACCAGGGCTGGAACTCTGCCACTTACTTGCTGTATGGCCTCTGGCGACTTACAACACTTCTCTGACCTTCAGGTCTAAATGGGATTATAGTACCTACCTCATCGGGTTGCGGTGGGGTGTAAATTGGTTGTTATATCGGAGGCCTTTAGAAGAGTATCTGGCGTATCAAAAGCACTTATAACTGTGTAAGGGTTGTGTTATCATGATTGGTCCCCTGTTCCAGAGCTGGACACGTGATCTGACATGTGTACCAGTGGGGACACTGGGGCAGAAGTTTTGCATTCCCAGCACAACTTAGAAAACCTCGAATCCGTGACCTCTCTGAGCTGGTTCTGACAAACTCTCATGTTCCTGCTTAATTCTCCCATGGAGCACTTACCCTGTTCCATCTTACATTTTTAATAATTTGAGTATTTTCCTTCTCTTCCCTATTAGAAAATAGGGATTGGGATTGACATATATACACTAATATGTATAAAATGGATAACTAGTAAGAACCTGCTGTATAAAAAAAATAAATAAAATTCAAAAAAAGAAAAAAAGAAAAGAAACCTGAGAGCAGGAACTGTATTTTATTTAGTTAGAGATTCAGACCTTGAGTTAGAAAACATGGATTCAAATAATATCCTATTAGTGATACACCTTTTCTTTTTCTTTCTCCTTTTTTTTGATAACAGCTTTATTGAAATATTCACAAGGCAGATCATGCACAGTTCAGTGGCTTTTAGTAGATTCATCAAGTCGTGAAACTGTCACCACCATCAATTTTAGGACATTTTCATCACCCCAAGGAGAAACCCATCCCCATTCCCTGTAGCACTTCATGGGATGGTGATGAATGCATGGAAACAGGCCTTAGCACAGGGCCAGGAACATGGTTGGTGCCTAATTAGTGTCTGTTCCACGGGCCCCAACACAGGCCTTCGTGCAGGTTTGTGAGGTCAAATTCTACAGCTTTCCCCCACCCCAGAAGCATGACGGCAGCTCTGCTGGGTCACCTCACAGAAGCCCAAGGAGGCCCAGGTCCACTGCCAGGTGCTGCGTTATGCTCGAACGTGGGGTGCGAAGGTGTTGGGGCGAGGGGTTCAGTGGATGGGGGAGGCGAGGCATTGCCCCGGGAATTTCCTGTACATGAGGTCCAGTCTGCAGGGCTCATTGTCAGAAATTCCCCCCTAGGCAGCCTCCCTCTCCACACCTGTCAGATCAAGGTACACGGGAACACGGGTCCCTGTGCCTCATGGCCAATTGTCGTTCAGTTAGAGCCACTTCAGAGCCCAGGTGATGACACACTGACTGCGCTGCCCTCTCAAAGCAGCTGCATTTTCTCCCTTTTCTTTTCCTCTCCTCCCAAGAAGAGGAAAAGCCAGGCTCCAAAAGCATCATTTTCACAGCTCAGTTGTCTCTTTGCTCAAGGAGTTGCTGGAGAAAGGAATGGAAGGGCTCGGGGAAGACCGGGCATTGTCTGGGTTTGGGTCCAAAGCAGAGCCTCAGGCCCTCTGTGTCAGGAGCAGGGGCTCCAGGGAGGGTGTGATAACGTGGGGCAGCCGTGGAGAGCCTTGAGCTGGCACCAGGAGGTGAGCTGTCCGGGGAGGAGGAAGGGAGCTGAATTAAGGCAAGTGGTTGATCACTGTTCCCACGAGCATGTGTTTTCTCCAGGACGCGCTCCACTGCCTGCTGGCTCACAAGGGGGCCAAGTCACGTTGTCTGCCCTCGAGGGGGGTCTCTAGCCAGAAAACAGGCAAGTCTGGGTTCCATGGATTTCCTCATCCTGTGACCTTCCGTAAATCACATACTTTCTGTAGCCTCAGTCTGCTCTCCTGTAGAATGGGGCTGATAAAATCTATTTTGTAGGATTAGTTTAAAAGCTACGTAAGGTAATTGCCAGGTATTGTAAAAGCTATGCACTTTGCCAGGTACAGACCAGCATGAAGGTGATTTGCCTGCCTAGAGAGGTGCGGGCTCACGTGAGTGACAGACATATCATTCTCGGGGGCCCAGGAGACAATGGGGCACTTGCATACAATGGCAAGCCGCTTTCCCTGGCACCCTGGTTGAAATAACTGGGGGCGTCTGCCTAAGCCCCCAGCTTTGTCAGCAGGAAAGGATTATGTGATGTGCTCAGAAGGCTGGCCATCTATTGGTATTTAATGGAATCACTGCTGGTAAAGATTCCTAAAGATTCCCTGGTGCAGGAGGCTAATAGGATTTAGAGATGCAACAGGAAACTTCTCACACTTGAAAACTGGCGTTTTACAAGTCAAGGTCACTTTTACTTGCTGCAAACTTGACCCCCGTGAAGTAAAGCCTTGTCCTGGTTCCTTGCCAGCAGTGGATGAGAGGTTGTGTGCAGTTGTTGAAGGGGCTGAGCCTCTGGCTTCACAACGACTTGGGCTCAGATGTGGCCCCTGCCTGCTGGCTTGGGGACGCAGGACAAGGACGTAAACGGTAAATGCTTTCTGGGCATCCAGTTCGTACCAGGTCACTTGCACCAGGGTTGAGGTGCGTTAATTCATTTAATCCTTCTGTTAGCCCTGCGGTGCGTAGGTGTAGTTATCTCCATTTGACGCACAAGGAAACCAAGGCTCAGAAAGGTTATTATCTTGTCCAAGGTCTCACCGTCAGTATCTGATAGATAGAGACCTGTCTGACCTCAAAACCCCTTTCAACCTCAGCACATGACAAGCCACCAAGCCTCTCTCTCTCTCCTCATTCATGCAAGGCATTTTCTATCCCCTCTGTCTGTACTGTGAATGGAGTGACCCCTCACCCCCAGGGGTGCAGGAAGAAGGCTTGAACTCTTCCACCTGCGCAGCCTCACATTCTGCAGGCTGTCTGCACCCACGGTGCTGGCAGATTCTCAGATGATGAGCTTCTTGAACACTTGCCAATATCTCAACCCTTCTAATTAAAACCACATTATCTATGATGATTCTTAATGATAGCATTTGTGGAATCGGGATCCTCTCTGGTCTCAAGTTCAGCTTGAAGTTTTCCCTTCTGAACAGCACATGCAGTGGCCTTGATAACAGCTCGGGTGGAGATTCTGTGTGATCTGTTCTGCTGGCCTCTATATTCTCTTTTACTCCAGAAGCCTCTACTTGGGGCAGGAGCGGGGCGGGTGGGGGCGGTTGGCAGCCCATGTGCCAAAGACATGTGTCAGCTCTTTCTCATTTATTACTTTTATTTCATTAGCTCTGTGCCCCTAACCCTCCACCCTTCTATGGGGCAGGTGAACAGAATCAAGTGGGTCAGGATTTGCTTGTCATTTTTTTTTTTTTATTGGAGTACAGTTGATTTACAATGTTGTGTTAGTTTCAGGTGTACAGCAAAGTGAATCAGTTATACATATACATACAACCACTCTTTTTTAGATTCTTTTCCCATATAGGTCATTACAGGGTATAGAGTAGAGTTCCCTGTGCTATACAGTAAGTCCTTATTAGTCATCTATTTAGGATTTGCTTGTCATTATTGCTGTCAGGCTTCAGGGAGCACCTCTGGCTGGGGTTCAGCTGGCTGACCCTTGATGCCTCC
Organism: Eschrichtius robustus; assembly: GCF_028021215.1. Classification (NCBI taxonomy): domain Eukaryota; kingdom Metazoa; phylum Chordata; class Mammalia; order Artiodactyla; family Eschrichtiidae; genus Eschrichtius; species Eschrichtius robustus. Next base: position 56,348,165 of record NC_090834.1, read on the forward strand.
CACTGTCCTGTCCTTGTAACTGAGGGTCTTTGCACCTGCAGGCCAGGTGAGCTTCAGGCCCTAGGTCCAATCCTGATCTGAAACTGGAGGAGATTACAGAACAGCACCCTGAGTCATAGGTCTGTAGGGGTTCATTAAAGTATTGTCTTTACTTCTGACCAGGTCTGAAAACTCTTTAAATAAGTTCTTTAAGAAGGTAAAGCAGTCTTTTGGGAGATACCATCCAGTTCTTGAGGCTTCTAGGCTGGCCTCGACACTGAACCCTAATCTTAGAACTTAGGCCTAGTCCCTTAGTACCCTGAGCAAGACCCACCATGACTGTTCCTTGTGTGCCTTTCCAGCCCATTTTCCACCACTGGAAATGCTGAACTTCTGGCATTCCCTGGCACTCATCCTTTGCTCAGGCTACTTCCTCTGCCTGGACTGTCCCTGCCCTCCCCCACTGCCCCGCCCACACCCCCACTACCCTAACTCCTACGCATCCTGAAATGCAACTCAGGGGTTGCTTTCTCAGGACGCCTCTGCCACTGATCCTGGCTAGGTGAAGTGCCCTCTGCTGTGCTCACACTACATCTTGTACAGATCTCTTTCCACCACATAAGACAATCATCTAATAGGGTCTGGATATTCTGCTGTGTCTTGCTCATCTTAGCAACCCCACGGGACCTGGAACAGAGCAGTTCCTTAGTGAGTGGAGTGACCAGACGAATGGATGAGTAAAGACGTAGAGGATTGATTAATTACCTAGCTGCGCATCTCCCTCACTCCCAAGCCCCGTCCCCAGAAAGCCCGATAGCCCAGTGGAAGTCACAAAATCTGAAGGTGGCTTGCCTTGTGAGACTTGGAGTCCAGAAACAAGACCTTTAGGAGTTGGAATCCAAGAGGCAAAGTAATTGGTAAAACGCAGGATTCCTACCAGATCTAGACACACCTGTCGTGAACAGTCTTAAAGACCCAGCCTTCTAATCCTTTCAACTCTGAGAAACTTTCCAATGGTTCTCTTGTACATTTTGCAAATTCTCACTGATTGCTTTGGTTTCTCAGCAGTATAATCAAGCTGTCAGATCACTAAGGTTTAGGGTTAGACATACCAGGCTGGGGATTCTGGTTCTGCCGTTTGCTAGAGGTATGGCCACAGGCAAGGGGTCATCCTCTTTGAGGCTCTCTCTCCTCTTGGAAATGGGGACACTACATGAGACAGTGAATGATAAGTGCAGGGCACTGATGGCACACTCAAATGGGGTGATTGAGGAGAGCTTAATTAATGTCAAGTTGTCAGGAAACCAGTAAGGGATGGTGCAATAGCCCAGGATTAGCAATAGCAGGGAATCATCACCACCCCTAGGCCTACAAGGGAACGGGTGGGAGCAGTTACTGAGAAAGAACTGTGTCTACAGGAGAGGATGCTGGATGGGGACCCATGGCCTTGGAAAGAAGAAAGAAGCCCTTGCCAACTCACAGCCTAGCAGGGAGGTATGGGGTGGGGGGAGGAAATACCCCAGCCTCTCTCTTCTCTGGCCCTCCGATGCCAGTGCCTCCCATTGGCTAAACCCAGCCAGAAGTCAGAGGGAAAGGAACATCAGTGACAGTACCTCCAAAGGTCAGCCTCCTGGGGCACAGAACAAGGTAGGAAAAAGCAGAAAAAGGAGGTGGAGGGGCAAACAGAGAATGCCCAGCCCAGCCCTGGCCTGACACACAGTAGGTTCTCAGCACAGACCACTTTTGTCCCTGACCTTATCAACACCTCTGCCTCTACAGAAAAAGGGACAGAATAGAAGATTCAACAAATCTGAGTATTTCTTATAGGTCCTCACAAGAGCGTGTTAGGGACGACATTGAAATGGAGAGAAAGAATAAAGGATTGTTAATTTTGATTATCTGTGGATTTCTTTTATCCACGTTATCTCTTTCCGCCAGTAGCCGGGATAATTGAAACCTCCTTGCCTTCCCTAACTGCAGCTGTTCAGTGTGCTGAATGCACATCAAAGGTGTTTTTGTAAGGAGCTGTATGCTGTAGTTTTTAATTAATTTTAATTTTATTTTTACATTTGATCTAATAGAGTCAAATGAATCTTTATTGTTTAGATATTGCCTAACTGGTGAAATAGGTCAGCCTTTCCAGGAGTTCTCTGAACTTCTCTGCATGGATAAATAACTTCTGGCCACAGAGCCTGGGCTCTGAAGGCTACCTGGCTGCAGTGTTGCAGGGATGTGTGTGAGGTGCAAACAAGGTGTCAGGAAAATGAGAGGCCAGACTGAGCAGCAGGTGTCAGCAACCCATTTGTTCCACAAGCAGGTCCTACTGTGTGCTGAGCGGTAAAGGAGACAGAGAGGCTTCTCATTTAGAGTCCAGTGGGAAAAGAAACATGGACACTTGAGATAGAATAATAGGAGGCACCTTTATTTTTCCCCCTCACCCTGCCTAACTAACTGTGGGAGGATTTGCACCATGCCCACCCCTCCCCAGTGGCTTCCAGAACTTTCCAGTCACCCATGGGTTTACTGCTTATGCTCCTCAACCCAGGGGGCCCTCTCCTGGGCTCTCGCCATGGCCCTCCTGGGATCCTTCCCCTCCCTGTTGCCTGGAAGGCATGCTGTGCCCTTGCAGTATCTTGAGACTTTCTTCTGTTCCTTTGGTGTCTTTCAAGGCTGCACGTGGAAGCATCTGTCCAACTCTGCCATCCACTGTCTCCGTTCCATCTCCCAAGCCCCAGTTTTGTCTTTTTTCTGATTGTCCCCAGAGAAGACAACTCGGGCTTTCCAAAGAAACCCACTTAGAGGATTCGGTCTCTCCCTTCATGTCCTTCCCTGTACACGAGGCCACTTCCACGCACGTGGGTGACTCCCAGCCTTGGCTACTTCACCCTCACCTGCCTGGCACTTGAATATGTTAGGGTTAACACATCTTTTTTATAATAAATTGTAACATTTATTAGATTTTTAATGTGTGTGAGGGTAAGGAAAACAAAAAAGGCCTTTAATCTCCTAGCCCAGATAATTCCTGTTAAGTTAAAAAAAAAAAAAATAGACATGAGGGAGTTCCCTGGTGGCCTAGTGGTTGGGATTCTAGGCTTTCACTGCCATGGCCCGGGTTCAATCCCTGGTTAGGGAACTGAGATCCCGCAGGCCGTGCAGCGTGGCCAAAAAAAAAAAAAAAAAACATAGACCTGCATGGTCAGAAAGTGTGGTGTACAGAAAGATAAAACACATGACTCATCTTAGGTTCCTAATTGCCTCTCTCTAAAGGTGACAACTGTAAAAGATTTTCTTGTTATTATTCCAGGAAAAAAAAATGTAGACCCAAGTTTTATTTACACGAAAGAGGTTTCTCTCCCCATTGCTCTGCACCTCGTGTTTTCCCCTTGACGACATGTCTAGATGTTTTGCTTTCAATCCCTGCAGAACTAACTCACTCTTGTTCACTGCTGGATATTCTTCCATTGTTTCAATGTACCTGAGATTGTTAACTTCAACCTCTGTCCACAGACACTTATATATTTCTAGATTTTTGCCATTACAGATAACTTCTTAGTGAATTCCTGACGCGCCTATCTTGACCTATTTGGGGAGGTGGGTATAACTGGAGAGTAAATTTCCAGTAATAGAACTGATAGGCTAAAACGTATGTAGTTAAATTTTGATGGATGTTGCCAAGGCATCCCTTAAAACGTTCCACCAGCCTGTACTCCCATCAATAGCATATGAGATCGCCCCTTCCCTAGGGGCAGACACTGGGAATTATCAAGCTTTTCCAATTTTATCAGCCTGATGGGGAAAAAAAACCGGCATTTCGTTATTGTTTTGATCTGCATTTCTTTAATTATCAGTGCGGCCAAACATCTTTTCATATGTTTATTAGCTGTTTGTGTTTGTTCTTCTCCGAATAGACTGTTCCTATCCTTTGTCTAATTTTTTTCTACTGAACCAGAAATAAATTTTAAACTATTTTGTGAAATCAAAAGCAGGATCCAAATCTCAAGCTTTTAAACTTCATCATCGATTTTATTTCCTTGTATGTTGAGATGGCCAATCTCACAGAGGGATGAGGGTCTAAACACGTTTCTCCTCTGCTACTTGAACAGGGACCCTCTGTAGCCTCTCAGAAGGGTCTGCCTGTTCCCACCCCAAGTAGAACAAGGCAATTAATTATTTACCATCCCAGTGGTTCAGACGGGGAGCTATTCCAGTCAAACTGTGCTTCTGCAGCTGCTAAGTACCAGGCTCTAAGACACGGATCAGCTGTGGGCCTCCGTGTCGTCCATTTAGATGAGGCCTTCGTCAGCTGCCTATTGTGAACCTCCAGAGGTCACATCCTTGACACCCTCTGCTGGACCATGAAGACCATCCGCTTGCCAGGAAGCCTGACAGTCTGGGATTATCTTCCACTCCAGTGCAGTCTTTTTTTCCCCCTGGCATGAAGGGGATTCATTTCCTGGGCAAGCTCTCTGTGCAGCAGACACCTCATAAAAGGAAAGTGAGCCTCTTTGGATACGTAGATGAGTTTGCTCTGGCCTTACGGTGGACAGGCCCTGAGCGTGCATTTGGGTGGGTGCCGTCAATGAAATGTTATTCATCTGTTCGTTCATTCATCCAACCAAACGTTTGTTGAGAAGCAGTGTGATATAGAAGCTAAAACTTTGGGCTGTACAGGCTGAATAAGCCTCAGTTCTTTTTTTTTTTTTTTTTAATTTTTTTTTTATGTCTCTGTAGCTTTTTTTAAAAAAATTATTATTTATTTATTTATTTATTTTTGGCTGTGTTGGGTCTTCTTTTCTGTGCGAGGGCTTTCTCCAGTTGCGGCAAGCGGGGGCCACTCTTCATCACGGTGCGCGGGCCTCTCACTATCGCGGCCTCTCTTGTTGCGGAGCACAGGCTCCAGACGCTCAGGCTCAGTAATTGTGGCTCACGGGCCTAGTTGCTCTGCGGCATGTGGGATCTTCCCAGACCAGGGCTCGAACCCGTGTCCCCTGCATCGGCAGGCAGACTCTCGACCACTGCGCCACCGGGGAAGCCCAAGCCTCAGTTCTTGAACCTGTTCTTGCGTGACACAGGGCACGTTGCGTTACTTCTTGATTCTTGGAGCCTTTGAGTTTCCTTAACTGTAAAATAGGGGCCACGATGACTATAACAGAGTTGTGAAGACTTTTGAGATAATATATGCACTCGGCAACTGTTGCCACAATCATGCTGCATGAACAAGCAACTGGAAAATTCAGGGGCTTAACATGATCATTTATTCCCACTCATGTGGCTAGGGCTCAGTTGGGTGTCAGCTGAACTAAACTGGGCTTAGCTGGGTTTGACTCCAATCTGTGGGTTGGGTCCGTATGGGCTGTGTAAGTCTCTCAGCTCCCTTGAACTAGCAGGGTAGCTGGGGCACATTTTTCCCTCTGCCTTTAATAGGAAGTACTGAAAAGTTCAGGGCAAAGGGCATGAGGTGAGGAATGAAGAATTAGGACCGCTAATGAAATCTTCCACTCTATAGTATTCGTGGTACATAGTAGTTGCCCTGGTTTTCAGACTGATACGATAGAGAACAGAATTGCTTGACAGAGCACCAGTCTCCCCAGGGATGATTGCCCAGACTTGTGTTTCTTTTAATCCATGGACGCTTCTTATTTCTTAATTCTTCAGCTGGCCAAAGATTGATCCCTTTGAGAAAACTCAGAGAAACCAACACTTACGAGCTTTTATAATTTTTTCTTTGCCTTTACTATTCCATAGTTTCATGTCATTCATCATTTTTGGAACATTCTCCTATCTTATCACTTCAAATAGTTCCTCTCCCCCATTCTCTCCTTTTGAAATGTCCATTAGATGTACGTTGGATCTTCTGATTCCCTCCTCCTTTGTTTTAACAGGTCTGTCATATTTTCCATCTATCTCCCTGCGCTACATTATGGGAAACTTCCTCAAACCTCTCTCTGAGTTCATTGTATCCTTCTTGAGCGGTGCTTAATCTACCATTTTATTCAGCCTGTGAATTTTAATTGTAATGACTGTGTTTTTTCATTTCTCAAGTTTTATTTGGTTCTTTTTCAAACCTGCCTTCGTAGTGTCTTGTCCTCTTAATACGATTGTCATCCCTTCATTTATCTTTTTAGTCGTTGAAATACATTTGTGATCTCTCAGACTATTTTAGCACTTCAAGGGTGGTAAGCCTCCTTATTGTGCCTGCTGGTAAAGTGTTTTTTTGGGTGATTTGTGATTTTTTTTTGGTAAACTCATCTTCAGGTGCTATGGGTTTTGTTCTTGTTTTTATTTTTTCCAATGGGATTTTCTTGCATTCAAGGTTATGGAAGTGTCCTTACAGAGTCGATAGAGCTATTTTGTGCTGGATTTAACCAAGCACCACAGAGGTTTCATTGGCCCTGGGCCAGTTTTTACATTAATTTCTTGGTTTAGGATTCTAGTAACCCACAGTTGGTGCAAATTTAGATTTCATACTTGCATGTGCCACAGGCTTGAGTTTTTCTATATCCTGGCATAATTTGTTTCTTTTTCTATCCAAAGACCTGAGCGAAAACAGGCTTCTTTGCCACCTCTATAGCTCGATGGGCAGAGATCTCATGCGTGGATGGAGGAGACTCTTCCAAGGTCCTGACATCATGCAGGGGTTTCAGGCTCTCTGTTCTAACTCGTTGCCTCATGTGGCCCTGGGTCCACATCTTCTTCCCCCGACACGAATGTTCAAACCCCAGCTCCTAGCTGTTAAGGTTCATGCTTATGTCTTTATACTTCTGGGCCATCACAGCTTCAGTTCTTTTACTTAATGCTCTGGTTAAACATTCCTTACTTTATTTTCTTCCATTTTATTTTGTTCCACATTTCTCTATGGCTTTGGCTTTGGTACTGAATTATCTCCGTAAATTCAGTCTACCATATTGCCAGAACCGGAAGTCTAAATAACACTTAACAGCTTATCAAAAAAACACTTCTGGGTCCTTTTATTTTGAAACTTCTTCCCAGGATATAGCCGAAAGAAATGCATGTTCATTAAATAATTGAATAACCAGACACCTATTGAATTTAAAAAGCGAATGAGAATTAAAGCTTTTGCCTAGCAAGTTCCTGTCTAGAGTTGCCTTCTATTGACTCTTGTAATAATTGGAGTTTCAATAATTAATTTTCAATTAGAAGCATGGCATAATGATCAGAAATGTCATTAAGAAATTGAACTGTGTCTAATGTTGGATTGGTAGAAGGCAATATTTCCCCAGGACCACTCCTTTCTTTAATGCCTGGAAACCAGGCATCCTCAATGAGAAGAGCGACAGTTACGGCAGAAATTTTGAAAGTTGCAAAAAGGAATGTAGGTCAGCTGAGTTGGCTTCAGTGACTTGGGAATGTGTGAGAATCTATTCCCCATTTGGGACAAATGTCTCCAATCTAATTACTCCCAGGTGCAGGATTGGAAGCCACCAGATGTGTGTTCAACTTTTAGCTCTGCCACTTCCTACCTTGTGTCCTCGGCTCCAACAAAAACAATGGCCCTCTAGCCAGAGAAGAGCCTTCAATGGGCAGAACCGACACCATCTGCGTGCCTGCCCTATGCCTGGTACCCTGTTTAGCCTGTACACTGATTATCTCATGAGTCTCACAACTGACCTCCTGGGTATTTTCTTAGATGAAAATAAGTGCAGAGCATAGACAGAGTGCTGGGAATCATCAACACATACATAGTAAGTGTTTCTGTAGTGAATTAGTAATGCCACAACTACTGCTAATAACAGATTTTTCAGCTCCTACTAAGTGTCAGTTATAAGAAAGTCACCTTACATCCATTTTCTGATTTAATCTTTAAAACCACCTCAGAGATATTACTTCTATTTTAAATATTAGAAACAAGCTTGAAGGAGTTAGGTAAACCACCCAGTACTCCATAGCTAGGGAGTGATGGACCTGGAATCCAAACCCAGATCTCTGATTTTAGATGACCAGCTTATTTACATTGTGTATAGAGAAAGTAAAGAAGTTGGGGGAGTATTTCTCAAATAAATGTAGTGTGTGAATGTTATGGTACGTTTGGATGGCTCAGAGACTTTTTTGCATAGTTCTTTTTTCTCACAAGAGTTTCAGACAGCTGAGTTTGCTGAGTAGATGAATTTGAAAGAGGACCCAGTATTGTGCCTGATATATAGTTGAGGCTTAATAAATATTAATGAGTCAATCAATTCATTCATAATTTAGTTACTGACTGAGGGTTATACTACCATTTCTTTTCAAAGGTAGACTAGAAGCATGGTAGAAAATGTGTGGACTAGGTTTGGATTTGAGGGACCTGTGTCCAAATCTTGCTTAGGGTGTTTATTAGCTTGGTGCCTGTGGGCAGGTGGATTAATCTCTTTGTGCCTCAGTTTCCTCATCTGTAAAATGGGGATAATCTTAATATCTACACGGTCCCTGTGAAGCACATGTAGTTCACATATACTGGTCCCTGCAGATAGTTAGTACTAGATAAAAACTATCATTCGCATTGTAAGCGCTCCAGCAAACGGAATTACTAATAATTGTTACTGCCTGCTGCTAGGGATGTTGTTGATGATGCTGAATAAAATTGGAGAAGAGTAAATCATTGCTGAAGAACAGGTGAGAACACCTGGATCCCACAGGTAGCATCCTCAGAAAGTAGGAATTCCAAGGACATTCTTCCTCTTTCTCAGCCTTCTGGAAACCTGGTAGCCAGCTTCTACTATCACAGAGATGTGGCCAAGGGAGTAACCACATCAAAAGGAATGGGGCAGAGGAGGGGAACCTTGTCTTCCCACAAAAGGAACAAAAACAGCCCATTATTCAACGTCTCTGCTGAAGGGGAAAAAAAGAATATCCTCTGCAGAAAAAGTTGACCATATTCAGTGGAAGATGCTTTGGTTTCCATGGCAATTAATGGTGTTAAGTGCGCTTCATAACTCAAAGGTCTTTGGTGAAGATGGAAAAGGAGAAGGGAGGAAGGTGTGTGTGGTTTTTTAAAAATAGTATTTGAAGGGGTTTTTTTTTTTTTTTTTTTTTTACTGAAAATCCTTTTACCACCTCTATCAGGCAGGAGTTTTATTTTTGAATACTTGGAAAGATGTGCAAAATGACTTCAGGGGTAGAATTATAGATACAATTGAGACACCCAAAATAGGCTGTCTCTGAGGCGTGGTGGACACTTGTGGAAGAATCTCCAATACCTTTACCCTGTGTGCCAGCAGAATGCCCTCCTCTGGCCCTGGTGGGAATTCTGTAACGCTGTGGTCCCTGGCCACGAAGGGAAGGATCTGCTTATTCAAATTCCCAGAACTGTGCAAACTCTCAGGAAGGAGAGGTCTGCAGGACCCCTGCTCTAACCCCTGAATCATCGAGGCCATTCAGTGACAACTCAGTCAACAGGTGTTTATTTATTAAATGCCTACTGTGTGCCAAGCGCCTCACTGGGGGCTTTGCACCGGTAGCCCACCTAATTCTGAGTTAGAGTGGTAGTACCTCACTTTAAAGGGGTCTGGGCCTCAGAGAAGCTCAGTGAAGTTCCACTAGGTCACCGCAAAGTTGCAGAACATCCATGTAATCTCAGGCTTTTGTATCGTCAACAAGACAGAAGCTTGGTCCTGTGCCTTTGTAAAGGGCCAGAGTATGAGCCCTCAGGGTGAACAGGGCTTCTGTCTTCTGTGCCCGCTTGTGAAGACACAGCCAAAGGTACGGGCCACTCCGCAGCTCATGCCCTTTCTTTAGCTTCCTTTCCTATAAAACACGGGAGGAAGGAACACACTTTCCATGCACGCACCTGTGGGTTTTGGCCTGAAATTATATAAGGACTTCACCTCTTACACTGCTCTCTCTCTCTCTCAGATTTCAGGTCTCATGTTCTAGTAACTAGATCCTTTCTTTTCTTTTCTTTTTTTCTTTTTTGGACTGTGTGCTGTGTTTTTCATGTGTCATCTGATTTAACCTTCCCAACAATAACCATGGTGCCAATTCTGTTATCTCTGATTTTCATACGAAGGAACTGAGGCACAGAGAGGTGAAGTGGCTTTCTCTAAGTCCCCCAGCCTGAACGAGGTGGAGCGGGGTTCATAGGCTTGCTTTCTGCCTCCACGGAGGGTACCCAGCCAGGACGCAGCATGCAGGAACAGATTTGGTGTCAGTTAATGCCCGACTGATGTCTGCCCACTGACCCTCTTCCTAGTTTGGGTTTTGTTCGTGCAACCTGGGCTTACTTCCACCTAGGAGGTTTCCTCCTTCAGTGTCTGAAGACAGACATGGAGACTGAGGGTCTTCATAGAGTCAATCAGTCAGTTAGACATGCAGGGTCGCAGGGCTCCTGTTGCTCTGGGGGACTACCTCACGCAGGGCAGAAGCTCTGGAGAAAACGTGTACCTGCCTTCTGCCAGCCCAAAAGACTCAGTGCCATTGAAGAGTGATCATGGCCATAAAGAGCTGGCACAGAAGGAGATGGTCCTCTGTGCTCAGAGGCAAAGATAAAGGGCCATGCAGTTGAGAGCATGTCTGCCTGGAGAAATCAAGGAAGGCTGTCTGGAGGAGTTGACCTCCAAGGCCTTTCTTCTTCAAGCTACCTCTACTCTTAGCAAGTAGGCCCACCATTAAAGAAGGCTTTTTCCTCAGGCAGCCTCTCTGGGCTCTGCCTTCCTTCATCCCAGAAGTCTCTGGTTAATTAAGAAAGGCCCGGGGCAGAGAGTTCACTCCTCACTCTGAGTCTCCTTCCCTGTCTTCCCTTTCCTTCCCCCGCACTGCGGGGCTGCTACAGATACAGGCTTGTGAAAGAGAGGACTGTTTGTTTTATAACAGGAGCTTAACATGATTCATTTCAGATTCCCCAAGGACTTTTGTAAAGTTTGGAATGAGTCATAATATATTTTTTTATTAAACTCCAAGACCCAACAAGCAGGAAGCTCTGTTCGACAACATAATATAACTGATGTACTGCAAAGTGGACTTTTTTTAATGGGTGAGTCTTCAAAGCTGCAGCAGAAACTCTCTGGCCTCTCCTATCACTGTCTGGTTCTGGAAGGAGATTACAAGGGCTTTGGAGACTCATCATACCAATTCCCAACACACACACACACACACACACACACACACACACACACACACACACACACACACACACACACACACACGTCCTGTCCCTCCTAATGCCACAGCCACAGTGCTGAGGGTCTCAGGACAAAAGCAGTGCCTCTTTGCGGTCCCACTTCCAGACCTTCCTAAGAAACAGGGCCTATGGTATTCTCCAGAACACAGAAAGTCCCCCAAAGCAGCATTTGAGCAGTCTGAGAACTGTTCCCCCCCTCCCACCCCAATAGAGCTGTGGTGTAAAGCAGGGTTCTCAGCGCGTGGTACCCAGACCTGCAGCTGCAGCATCACCTGGAACCAAATTCTCAGGCCCCATCCCAGACCTACTGAGTCACAGACTCTGGAAGTGAGGCCCAGCAACTTGTATTTTAAGGGATTCCCTGGGTAATCTGATGCTAAGTAAAGTTTGGAACCACAGTGAGAGGGTCTTGCTTCTCCAAGTGTGGTCCCTAGACCCGCAGCATCAGTGTCACTTGGGAGCTTGTTGGAAATGCAGACTCTCGGGCCCCTCCACAGACCTGCCGAATCAGGATCGGTTTTTTAGCAAGACCCCCAGTTGAATCTCATCTATGTGAAAGTTTGAGACACACTCCTGTAGGACATCGTTGGACCCAGCCTCAGCTGGTCCTACGTGGAATTCTCGCTCTGCCTCTTACTAGCTGTGCGATTATGGCTAGACACGTGACTCCTCCCAGCCTCAGCGTCCCGATCGGTAAAGATGGAAGTCTTGGCTCTTCTGGCTGTCCCAACATTTACGAGAAATACCTCCCACAGTCCCGCTTCCCCAGGAGGCGCTCAGAACCTTTCTTTCTGCCTCTCCCTGGGGAGCATATAACCTCCTGCCCCGCTGACACTCGCCCTCCCTCCCTGGATGCCAGCGGCTCTGTTCCTGGAGCCCTCCCTCCTCTTGTGTTTATGTTTTTCTCGTGATTAAATATCCCCCATGGCGTTTGGCTGGAGCTCTCCGATTCTGCTTGTGGAAAGGCTCACATGGTGTCCCCTTTGAAGTGTTTTGTTTTTTTCTTTAAATTCAGCACTGCCCTTGAATCAGGGCATGACCGCTGACCTCTAGAGTACAAATCAGAAAGAGGGTTTCTCCAGGGTTCTCCAAAACAGACCCCAAAACACACTGGGTGAGGATGGGTTTCAGTACAGCCAATTAGACTTGTGCAGCAAAGTCTTCTCATGCGCATGGTGGTGATACTTAAAAAAGGGAGAAAACAGGACACCTTGAGTCTGATAAATTGCTGAGAAGTGCTAAAAAATGACCTCGGAATCACAGACACCTCCCCCATTCCCCACCTCCTACTGTGTCACGGATCCTTGCTGGGAACAAGAGGCTCACAGAGCCCCCTCAGTGCCCCAGATGAAAGGCCTGAAGCCAGACACAAGGGGAGGGGACAAGGGGGACAGAAGTCCACTGACCCTTCCTGGGGCCACCAAAGGGGATTCAGAGGAATTGAAGCCCTCCTCAGGCTCCAGGCCCCAGACAAATGGCAATGTCCCTTCCCAGGGTGTAGGGTTTAAAAAATGCACCAGACAGGGCTGCCTGTATGCACGGAGGGGCCGTCACACACTGCAGGGGGTTGGGGCCGGTGCAGAGGTTGGGACTGCTGCTCAGAAAAGCAGTCTGGCAAGAAGATTCAAGAGCCGCAAAAAAGTCTATATCCTTTGACCCAGTAATTCTACTTCTGGGAATCTATCCTAAGAAAACAATCTGAAATGCAGACAAAAATTTATACACATGGGTGTTCCCTGAAGCTTTATTTATAAGAGTGAAAAATTGGAAACCACTAAATGCTCCACTTTGGGGAATTGGTTAGGTAAATTACAGTTCATTCATAGAATGGAATATTTTGTAGCCGTTAAAAATGATGTTTACAGAGATTTTAACGACATGCGGAAATGTGTATGGTATACCATGAAATGCAGAAGGCGATATATAAAATCACACGTACAGTGTGACGTCAGCCATGTAAAACAATTAGAGAAAAATTACAGGAAGGAAAAACACACACAAAAACTGTTAACCGTGGTTGTCCTTGGGTAGCAAGACTGTGGATGATTTTTTTGCCTTTTCTTTCCATCCTTCTGGGGTTTTTCTACATTTGGAAACGATTTCTCGTCAGCTTTGGGAACTGTATTTATTTAAGCTTCACAGGCGGTGAAGGGAAAAATCACCATTAGTCTGAGGGCTGGTGAGGGCTAAGACAGCTGTTTTTCCCTCTTGCCCATATATTGTTTTTGAAATCAGAGAAAAAAATTAAATAAACATTATTGACCAAATTAAAATCAAATCAAAATAAATAAATAAAGCATCTGAGGAAGGCCTCTACTCCCCAAAGAAGAGATTGTCTGTCTCCTGCTTATCATTTTTCAGGGATCTTATAAAACCAACCACTGTGAAATTGACTTCTAACTGATCTTAATTGAGATGGGGCCCAAATGCAAGGCTTAGAAATGAAATTCGGGAGGGCCGCCCCATGGGCTAGCCTGTTGATGGGACGCTGCAAATCCCAGGTCACAGATAAGCTCATGGGGGGTAATTTCACAGGGCCAGGTTTCACCTGCTGCCTTTCACAAAGGACTCCAGGGTCCCGCCACCCATTGGCTGTTTTCTGGGTGTTTTGTTTTGCTTTAACTAGCTAAGGGCTGAGTAGTGGTTGATGTTATACTGCCTGGACCTGCAAGGATTCTCTGAAGGCTTGTGGTTGAAGGGTTCAGCCTCAACCCTACCAACATTCCCCTGCCCCACCACGCGCGCACTCACGTCACGTTTGCACATATCATGCATGTGTCCATCCATCTACAGAGTGTATATGACATTTAGTGATGGTCTGCAACAAGCAGGCACCATGCTAGGCCTCTAGCGTGCATCACCTTGTTTAATCCCCACAATGACCCTATGAGTTAAGTATTAATCAAGTGTAAAAAACTCAGTTAAGCATTCTTCCTTCTATCTGCTTAGGAAGCTCCTATGATTTCAGGGGTGAGCCTAGTCTTCTCACTGGGATCTCCTCCAACCTTGAAGGGACCAATCCTCTTCATGTTAAAAGCAAACAGCCCAGGCCCCAACCCACAGACTGCATGATGCCCAGGCCCTCCCTTGTCACCCCAAGTCTCCCTGGCCAACCTTTCCCTGCTTGCCACCTTGGTGCCTGTCCTCTTCCCTTTGGGTCCCCCCAGAACCCCTCTTCCAGCAGTCCACGGTCAGATTCATTCATTGCTTTGTTTAAACCCAGAAGGCCTCCCCTTTCAGAGCCAAACAGTCTTATTATGGCTTTGTCCTCACCAAAAGAGTTCTCTCTCAAAGATATATTCTGACTTTTTTTCAAGCCAGGCAGTTTCCTCTGTGACCAGCATTTTAAAATAACTTCGTGCGTGTGTGTGCACTTCGTATTGAACCATATACTGCAAAATAGATGCAGCACTGGAAAACATCTTCTGTTCAAAAGAGGAGAACTGAATACACGAGAAAGGAAATAAAGCAATGATGTGATTTAAAATGGTAACAATACAAGGCACTATTGTACTCTAACAAGTTTGCAAGTCTCCATAAGACAGGCTGTTTTCTGGGAAAGTATTCAATACAAGCTTCTCAAACTGACTCAAGAAAAAGTAGAAAAACTTAACGAAGATCCTATGTAGGGGGAACATTGGGAGAGAAGTTTTAATGAAATGATTGCTTTTTAAAAGACCCCAGGTTAAGATGATTTCATGCTAAAACTCTCTAAGCGTCAGGGCACAGATGCTCAAATGATTCCCGCGCTTGCATGGACAAGTTTTGGGATCCAATGTCCTGAGTTTAAATCCTAGTTTACCGTTTACTAGTTGCATAGCCATCGATGAGTTAAAAATCTCTGGATCTCAGTTTCCACGGGAATTCGGCAAAGGAAGTGGTTATGGTAAGACAGAGTGGTCCAGGTGAGCTTTCTGGAGGAGCTAGTTTGTGATGGATTTGATTTATGAGCAGCGGTTATCAGGAGCCTTTCTCATCCTTGCTCAGACCCCTTACAATTAAGGGATGGACTTACAACTTGCCTGGCCAAAGTTAGGGTAGAGTCTGTGTCATAGAAGGGCCGAAGATTCACAAGTTCTATTATTAATTCTTGGATATCTATAGCAGAACTTCCAACACTGCTCATGACGATTCAGATTCCTGTGTCAGGCACAATGCTAAATTCTACATGCAGTAGCCCACTTAATCCTCAGAACGACCCTATGAGGTAGATGCTATTATTGCCCCCATTTTAAAGAGGAAGAAACCAGGGAATTCCCTGGTGGTCCAGTGGTTAGGTCTCCGTGCTTCCACTGCAGGGGGCACGGGTTCAATCCCTGGTCAGTGAAGTAAGACCCTGCAAGCTGCACGGCACGGCCAAGAAAAAAAAAAGATGAAGAAACCATGACAAAGTGCCTTACCTAAGGTCACGCTATCAAATAACAGATATTAAATGGCCAGGATTGGAACTCAGGCTGTCTAGCTCCAGAGCACTTAACCACCATGGTTTTCAGCTTCAATTAGTGTCTTGCTTTGCAGAGCTTTTTTTTTTTTTCTTTTTTGTATATTTTATTATTTTTTTAATTTTTATTGGGGTATAGTTGATTTACAATGTTGTGTTAGTCTCAGGTGTACAGCAAAGTGAATCTGTCATACATATACATATATACACTCTTTTTTTAGATTCTTTTCCCATATAGGCCATGACAGAGTATTGAGTAGAGTTCCCTGTGCTATACAGTAGATCCTTATTAGTTACCTATTTTATATATAGTAGTGTGTGTATATGTCAATCCCAATCTTCCAGTTTATCCCTCCTACCCTCCTTACCTCCCAGTAACCATAAGTTTATTTTCCACATCTGTAACTCTATTTCTGTTTTGTAGATAAGTTCACTTGTAGCCTTTTTTTTAGATTCCACACATAAGTGATATCATATGGTATTTGTCTTTCCCAGTCTGACTTAACTTCACTCAGTATGGCAATCTCTAGGTCCATCCATGTTGCTGCAAGTGGCATTATTTCGTCTTTTTTTATGGCTGAGTAATATTCCATTGTATATATGTACCACATCTTCTTTATGCATTCCTCTGTTGATGGACATTTAGGTTGCTTCCATGTCCTGGCTATTGTAAATAGTGCTGCAATGAACATTGGGGTGCATGTATCTTTTCGAGTTATGATTTTCTCCAGATATATGCCCAGGAGTGGCATTGCTGGATCATATGGTAGCTCTATTTTTAGTTTTCTAAGGAACCTCCATACTGTTCTCCATAGTGGCTGTACCAATTTACATTTCCACCAACAGTGCAGGAGGGTTCCCTTTTCTCCACACCCTCTCCAGCATGTATTGTTTGTAGACTTTTTGATGATGGCCATTCTGACCGGTGTGAGCTGATACCTCATTGTAGTTTTGATTTGCCTTTCTCTAATATTAGTGATGTTAAGCATCTTTTCATGTGCTTTTCAACCATCTGTATGTCTTCTTTGGAGAAATGTCTATTTAGATCTTCTGCCCATTTTTTTTTTTTTTTTCGGTTTTCGGCATGTGTTTTTGTTTGTTTGTTTGAATTTTATTGGAGTATAGTTGATTTACAACATTTTGTTAGCTTTGCAGAGCTTTTGACAGTTGATGGCATGATGTCATATACCCCTGCTCATTTGAACACTGCAGCAATCAGGAGTTCTCACCTTTACAAAGGAGGAAACAGGCCTGGAGAGCTCTGAAATGACTTACTCAGAGTCATTCTGCTAAAAAGTGATAGATCCAGGATCTACCACTAAGGCTTCCCTGTGGCTTTTGGAGGCCCCAGAACTGTGGGGAATAGAGGTTCATGGTAAGACATCCCTGTCCCTGAGTAACTTGTAGTCTGCTTACGGAACACAGCATGTGAGCGCAGCTAACATGGCAGCAGTGCTCAATGATTTGCCCCCAGAAGGACTTGCCAGGCCTCCTCTCTGCACCCATCAAGTCCACCACCTTCCAGAAGCCTTCCCAGCCTCTGCATCCGATTTCTCACCTCTCTGATGTCCTGTAGCCCTGATGCTCCTTAGCAGCCCTTTGCGTAATGAGTGCTGAGTGAATGTCAATAATGAGTGTAACTGTTGTTATTATTCTTATTAAATGACTGTTATTCCCTTTGCCCTCCTGGAGCACAGGGGCATGTATCTTATATGCTCTGTGATGCCCAGTCCATATCGGTGCACTGTCATAACAGAGTTAATGAATGCCAGTTGTCCTGGACAGAGCATGGGCCCTAGATTCGATGCCTCCAGGTCTTTGTGGCCTCCTACGTTGGTCCCACACTTTGTGACTGACCTCCTTGAACCTCAGTTTTTGCATCTGTAAAATGAGGATGATAACATCTGCCTCACAGGGTACTTGGGAGGATTTATGAGCTGATGTATTTTGAAAGTGTCTGACTCAGAATGTGCAGCAGCATATATGACTTCCTTGCCCTTCCTTGGTTGTGTTTTTCATGGAACAGAGCCATATTTTCAACAAAAAGTAGACATATTGCAGGGTTTCTGTTGTGTTTTTAGTAGGACATTTCATGGCTGGTCTGATGAGAAAGCATTAACTGAGCACCTACTATGAGTACAGGCCTATGTGGGGATACAGAGAAAATGTAAGTGTGCCCCTGCCCAGGGTGTCGTGTGATGTTTTGCTGGTAGCTCAGTGGGATCAGATTCTGGTACAACCAGAGCTGTCTCTGCAGAGAGAACTCATCTGAGAGCACCTAATTTTGGGGTCCCATTGCCTTGAGTCCCTTAGTCAAGGACAGCTTTCAAGGAAATGTTTGTTTTCAAGTAGATAGAGGAATACAATCCAGACAGCACTCCCAAACTGTTAGCTGCATATTAATCTGCAGGGACTAATATCATAACATAATCAGTATAGCAGTGCTCCCAGCTTAATTGAAAATGCTGCATATGAGGGTCAGTTAATGAGAAATGCAAGGTTTGATGATTCAGAACTGCTGAGATTTAGTGGTTTAGGGGGTGTAGCGAGGAAGTGTTGGATTTATTTCCCTTTGCTATTCTCTTTGTACATCTGGACAGGAAGGGGTCTGAAAGGAGTTACTAACAGTATGTATGGTTAGAGAACTTTGATTATCTGGAAGTCCCTCAGCTACTTGGAACACGGCAGAGAGCCAGCCAGGCAGGAAGCGGAAAAAAAGCCTCTGCAGCGACAAAACACATTTCAATTTGTCTGTGCACTGCGGTCTTTTCACTTTTCTGATAAGAAATCCTCTCAGCCCACCTCACAACCTATTTGTTTATTCTTCCTTTGCACAAGATCTTAATAAAGGAGGTGATCTGATTTCCCAGGCATTAGCAGGATAGCAACAAAGCATCCTGGCAGTAGTGGGCGGGGCCTCAGGAGATACCTGTCTGTCCATCCCGTCCTGAGTTTAGTCCCATAGTCAATAGAGATCTTAAAGGCACGGAGTATGTTTTGGCCCCAGGGGAGAGAAAGACGCAGGAGAATCCCTGCTCTTAAGGAGCTTACAGTTTGGGGGCGGACAGATGTTGTCTCAGTCAAGATTCTTAATTTCAGACAAGCTACTCTGGATAGTTTAAACAGAAAGGGATTTCAAACAGGATATTAGGTGGCTTGCAAACTTTCCAGGGATGCCAGGGACCCAAGCTTGGATGCCACAGAACCAGAGAAGTACCCAAACACTGCATAGGCCTATTGGACTGGAGTCTCCTTTATCCCCACCCCATGGGACTCAAAACTCTAGGAACTAAACAGTAAAAGCTCCATGCAGCCGTCCAGATAAATGATCACCTTGGCCACTGTGCTTACGGGAAGCCCTGATTCACCTGAGCCCAGCCGCCACGTCCCAAGCCAGCGTCTGCCCTCTGTGATCCTGTGGGTGTGTTTGCTCATGAGAACCTGAGCTACAAGGGAGTCTGTGTGATGTTTCCAGCTATCTAGCCTCTGTAGAACAGAAAGCACACTGGGCCGGGGTGGGTAGGGGTGGACAAGGGTGTTGGGAAAGCCAGTCTGTGGAATCTGCTGAGTTGGGGCCAGATAACTACAGCCCAGTGAGCCAAGTCCTGCCGTAGAGTTGTTCCGAGGGCTAACTCACGGACAAGGTGCATGATAGAGCACCGCACGAAGTGTCTCCTGAGTGCTGATGGTCAGGGAGGAGATGCCAGCATGAGAAAGAGTAAGCATAGAAACTTCACAGGCACAAAACAGTGGGGCCATTTCATTTAGGAGCAAATACCCCTACAGAGGTACTCACTCCGTCGTGAGGGGCGTTGGTAATAGACCATCAGTAGTAATAGAAAATCAGTAACAATTAGTAACAGACCCCACAACTAGAGAGGCAAACAGGACCCCTATCCCAGATCTCAACCCCACCTCTCTCACTTCTGCTCTACCTCAGGACTGACCTGCCTTGTGAAATTAATCAGAATTTGTCAGAGAAATTCTAGCGGAATTTTTAGGCTTCTCCTCTTAGTGTGATGACATGGCCCTGTCGCCTCCCTGAACTCAATGCCAGCTATTTGGCTCTGGAAATCTGAATGTTTCCGCAGGTATTTGCTCCTTGCCTGGTCAGTCCTCCGGGCAGGTGCCCTGCATCCAGGGAAAGAGCCCAGGGCAGAGCTCCAGCAGCCAGGATGCAGGAAAGCCTTCGTGGGCGCACTCTTTCTTTTCCTAAAGCACCAGCACTGGGAAATAGAGCTGCCTCCTTTTCCATGTAGCAATTATGTGCACAATTACATTTCCAGCAGGTATCACTTAAGAGGGTGAAACCCATTAAGCGTTCAAATGAGAAAGCGGAAGGGAGCCTGTGAGAAGGCTGGGAAAGCTGCTGAGGTGGAGGAAGCGAGCTCGGACGTTTCCTGAGCAGTTGCCCCTCGGCACTCACTTTCCCGTAAGTGATGTCATTCCAGCCTGGGGACAGCCCTCGGTGCAGAGGTTAACAGGCCCTGTTTGAACCTGTGAGGAAGCTGAGCTCGGAGCCCTGCACTGAATTGCCCGAGGTGACTTGGCCAGGAAGGATGAGACAACAGGACAGGAGGTGCACGTGCCTATACGGGGAATGGCGTGTGTGTAACCATCTATTTCCTTTAAGTCCAGAGAGGACCAAACCCTCTGTTAGACCTTCCTCTAGCTTTCACAGTGCCCAGCATAAAGCAAGTGCCCCGTAAGTACTTAACAGGCTTCTTTATGACAGTTTTCTCCCCATTGCTCTAATGATGAATGAGGTATCCAGAGGAAAGAAGATCAAAGGGAAAAAAGTGCCAGGCATAGGCAGGCTTATTTAAATAGAAATTTATAATCGAAAGTGGGAATTATCACCCACTTTTATGGATGAGGAATCTGAGGCTAAGAGAAGTGAAGGGAATTGCCCAAGACTGCTTGGCTAATTAGCAGTAGACCTAGGGTTGGAACCCAGGTCTGCCTGACTCCAGAGTCTGGAGTTCCTTGCACTCACTGAATGGCCTCCCTTGGAATCCATCACATGGCAGAGGTGACCACGTGCTCCCCTTGGGGATGCCGTGTGGGCGGTGAATTCAGGGCTGTCAGACTCTTCCCTGCAGCCGCATAGAAAGAGCCCCTTTCTTCCTGCTTATTGGAAGGTCCCCAGATGCTGTGCTGGGTCAGAAGAGCCTTCTGTTTGCTCTAATCACCTAAACCCCGTCGGGCCATCTTAACCAAGGCTTGTCCACTGAAAGTTCATGGAGGGCCACAAGAGGCAGGGGAAGAATATGTATTGGAGCTCTGCCAGTCCCTAGGTCTCCTTCCGTGCTGATAAAACTGGGCTCACCATCTCCTTTCGCAGTTCCCCACCCCCCACACCCAATATGAATTGTTACCACTGGGTCCCTATCTTACCGAAGTGCATCACACTCTGCTCCGCCTGGAAGCTAGGGGTCAGCTCCCCTGCACCATCTCTCTCAACCTTTCCTCTCCATGAGCTTACCAGTTTCTATTAAGTCCCTCGACCAAACTCGCTGGAGTCCTCTGCATCCTTCCCATCTCCCTGCCTCTGCCGTAGTCTAGACTATTGCACCAGCCTCTCCACTTGTCTTGTTCATACCTCTTTCCATACCCCACCCACCCCCTCCGTCTTCCATACAGTTACAGGTGAGCTTTGTTTAAACATTTATTTTATCCATCCAACCAGCCTTCCAAGCTTCCATCCATCCAATAACTATTTGTGGGATATATGAGTATCTGCCATCCGTCAGGCTTCATGCTAGACTTAGGATGCAGCATTAGATAAGAAGTGGTCCAGTCTCTCGTGGTAGAGAGAGAGAAATAAACAAAGTCAACTGCAGGTGAAGGGAACCCAAAGGAGTGATGTGTGACTCAGGTGGCATCCTCAGCAGAGGCTTCTGGAGGAGCTGACATGGGATCAGAATTTTTTTTTTTTTTTTTTAATAAATGCTATTTTTTTAAAATTTTTATTTATTTATTTATTTATTTTTGGCTGTGCTGGGTCTTCGTTTCTGTGCGAGGGCTTTCTCTAGTTGCGGCGAGCGGGGGCCACTCTTCATCGCGGTGCGCGGGCCTCTCACTATCGCGGCCTCTCTTGTTGCGGAGCACAGGCTCCAGATGCGCAGGCTCAGTAATTGTGGCTCACGGGCCTAGTTGCTCCGCGGCATGTGGGATCTTCCCAGACCAGGGCTCGAACCCGTGTCCCCTGCATTAGCAGGCAGATTCTCAACCACTGCGCCCCCAGGGAAGCCTGGGATCAGAATTTTTAAGGTGAGGGTGGGGAAAGGGGAGACAATCTAGGGAGAGTGACTGCACACTTACAAAGGCTTGACACTGCCTTACACCTTTGGGGAACTGCAGGTGCCTGGTGAGGTTAGAGAGAACAGTGGTTGCTGGATCATGACGTGCCTTGTTCTGTGAGTCTGGAATTTCCTCGAGGATGGTTTTCAGAAAAGGACCAGCATGGACAGAGGGCTCTCAGCCGCCCCCTCTCCGTGCCTCGCTTGAGCCTCCTGGCCAGTTTTTGTCCAGGCTCCGACCTCTAAACAAATCACTGATTAGGCTCCTTTTTTGGCTGGCTGAGGTTCTGCCTGAAGGACACTTGTGGTCTCCTAGACGCTGCTTATCCATAAGAGTTCTGAACCACACTCAGAGAAATTCCTTTTCATTCTCTCTGTTCCGGACACAACGTGTCTTGAATTTAGTGTCTGGGCCTGTGGCTGTTGAGCATGTGGAGAGCACATTGTTCGGGGATGTGCTCAGTCATTCCTGCCTCGCTACATCTGCCCATCACTCCAGAGTGTTTAGTAGGAGCAGATAATACACAGGCCAGCTGCCACCTCCTGCTTTTCTAATCATCTATCAAAGAAATGGAAAACCCACTCACTGTCATTGCTGAATGCAGATGGGGTCCGCAAGCACATCTTCAATTTAGGAACAAGTAAGAGGAAGGGCTTAGGGAGTGGACCACCCCCTGCATTCCCCCACCCACCCCGCTACAGTCCAGCCCCACCTGGCCCTCTCTCCTAACCTCCCCCCAGCCTCTGAGCCACCCGAAGTGGTCGAGTCACCAGCCTCTCTTCAGAGTCCCTTACACATTCCTGCTTATGCAGGAAGCAGGAAGAACTGGGTTGGACACTTTGGCTATATGACTTGGGGCGAGTAACTTCACCCCTCTGAGTGTGGGTTTCCACACTTAAAGCTCAGGGCTAATGCCCCCTGCCTGCCAGTTTCAGAGCTGGGTGAATCACAAGTGTTAGCATATGTGAATAAACTTTGTAATTGTCACAACTGCCCTAGGAGAGGTATCATTATCCTTATTTTACAGATAAGGAGATGGGAAGCTCAGAGATGTTAAGTAACTTGCCCCAGGTCACACAACTAGAAAGTGGATTGTGGCTGGTATACAGTAGGTGCTAAATAAGTACACTTAACTAACTGGCTCCAAAGCATTATGAGAAAAAAAAAGGTTACTAATTTAGGTATAATGGCATTTTATTTTTTGTTCTAATCTGTATTTCTTTGGTTACTAGCGTAACTGAACATTTTTTCCATGTGTGTATTCGCTTAATATACTTAATGTGTAACACGCCCATGTCTGCTCCCAATTTATTTATTGGTGTCCTTAAATTTGTTCCCACATCAATTTGCACCAGATCTTTGTTGAATGGACATTAACCCTCTTCTATGCTACAGTTATTTTTCCTGTTTGATGTCTTTTTCACTTTATTTTCTTTCCTTTTCGTTGTGTAGAATTGTAAAGTAAAATTAGTTTCCGCTTATGTTAACTTGTATAATCAGCGTGCTAAAACCCCAGCCAAGGTTTGGAAGCAGGTTTTCCCAGGCAGCAGGTACCTCTTCCCCACCCCAGTGGGTCCAGTGGGTTGAAAGGAACATCAAAGGCAGACTAAGCCCAAGACCCTTTGATAAGCAGCCAGAGGACAAATCTTTTGTACCATAAACATATGATTGGCTTATGTGTATGTTTTATAGTAAACACTTGATTTTGATCTAAGTCAAAAGGCCCAGCGACATGTTTGTAAAGTTTAAGCTGGTAGTGCCTATCCCTGCCACGTGCTGCCTGACCGCATTATGGGTTACGGCGGCCCCAAGGGCTCCTGCGGTGTCATGGTCTCGGAAAACTTGACCCCTGGGCTAGTTGTTGGTGATGTCAGCAAAAGTGCTTTAGATTGGGTTTGACAGATTGTAAAGTGCTTTGCCACCCGTTTTTCAGTCGATCCCCACAACAGCCCTCTAGCAGTAGTGTAGGTAATAATGTTATTTCCATTATCTGCTGAGGGAACTGGGGCTCAGGGAGATTGTCCATGTCCTCATGCTAGTCACTGGCAGAGACTGGTCTCCTCTCCTTAGGTGTCAGGGCTCCTATTGTGTCTGCCTTGCCAAGTTAGCTCCTGGGGATGGTCCCAACCGTCCAGTAATGGAGCAGGGGCAGTGTTCCAGGCCAGAAATCCAGCTCTAGAAAGAGAATGGCCCCACCCCTGCTTAGAAGCTCTTAGACTGTAAACTCCTGGAGAAGATCTTGCATAATAATACACTACCTGTCCCTTCCAGCCACAAGGAGATGGTACTCCAGAGAGTGTGGGGGACGTCCTGAAAGAAGGGACAGCAGTTAATGATAATCAGGGTGTCCTGAAATGGTCTGCAGGGCATGGCTTCAACACAAGGCTTCCCTTGTGAAATAGGATCTGGTCATTCCCCTGAAAGTTCATCGTCACGTGAAGAGACAGAGACATACCCAGACGTCAAGAGGCTTATATTCTGGCAGGGGAGACAAACAATAAATAAGTTAAACATAGATAGAGCATGTCAGATGCTGAAGAGTACTATGGAAAGAAATAGGGAAGGGGCTGGGAGTGTCGGAGGGTGTCGCAGTTCTAAGCAGGGTGATCAGGAACGCACAGAAATGTACAAAGTAGCACAGAGAAGAAGGCCAGTAATTCTGTTTGGGATCAGAGAAGACTCCAAAGAGGATGCTTTTTTTTTTTGTGCTAGGTCCTGTCTTCTAAGTGAGGGTTTCCAGGTAGCCAAAGGGGAGGGATGCATTTTTGGCAGAGGAAACAGCAGCTGCATAGGCATAAAGATATGAAGGTATGGGTGTGTTTGGGAAATTGCAAGCAGGTCTGATACGGCAAGAGAAAAAGGAAAGGAAAATGCAGGACTTGATGCTGGAGAGGTCAGTTGTGGCCACATTGTGAGGACTTTGTGGTGTACAGTGTGACTCCGTAGATGCTGTGGTGACTCCAGGGCACATCTACCACAGCTGCCTTCCTGAGCTAGTGACCAGTGGCCCCAGCTGGGCTAGAGCCATGGCCTTTATAACAAAGAAAGAGTTAAAAACAAGGCATATTTCCTCCCAATGGCCCATAACCCGAGTCTTATTAGACAAATTCCAGTAGTGGGGCATCCTACAAAATACTTTTCCAGTATTCCCCCAAAGTGTCAAGGTCATCAAAAACAAGGAAAATCCGAGAAACCATCATAGCCGAGAGAAGCCTAAGAACCTGTGATGACTGAATGGCATGTGATGTTCTGCATGGGATCCTGAAACAAAAACGACATTAGGGAAACACTAAGGAAATTCAAAGAAACTATAGACTTCAGTTAATAATAACATATCAATATTGGTTCATTAATTGTGACGAAAGAACCATAGTGTAAGATGTTAATCAAGGGGAAAATAGAAGCAGGGTATATGGGAACTCTCTGTACTATGTTTGCAACTTTTCTGTAATCTAAAACTCTTCTAAAATGTGTTTTATTAAAAAAAAATAATAGACGTGATAACATGGGAAAAATTAAAGTGGGAAAACCTTTGTAACCTCCCAATTTACTTGGGTTTCCTCATCTCTGGAAGGACTGGTTCTTTTCCAATTCAGTTTCTCCCCCCACAAATGTTTTCAGCTTCATGAACGTAGAAACAAGCACGTGTGTCAGCGTGGGTGGGGATGCTGAGGTCAAGACCACGTCTTTGCTGAAGTCCCAGCACTGGTTTTTTCTCTGGGACCAAGAGAGGTTTCCAGGGAGGTGAGGCATGTGGCAGTTCGTTAACAGCCCTGCTCTTCCACACCTGGTGGTCCTTTCAGTTCCTGTGCCCGCACAGGTCTGGGACATTGGTCTGGGACAATTGGATCAGTCAGTGAAAGGCCACCTGTGACAAAGGGCGTGAACAGAAGCAGAAAGCAAATGCATCAGGGTTCAGAGCCCCTGTTCTGACTGTAAGAAGCTGACCTCTGCTAGGAAACTTGCCTGCCACCAAGGGGCTAGCTCACAAGGAGAGCTTGCAAAGCCATTCTCCCTCAATTTCTAGTGCACTCTTTTCTCCATTGTCTCCTCTGTCCTAGCCTGTGTCTGTCTGTGTATGTATACTTTTTCACATCTAAATTCTTCTTTAGTAACCAAGAATGCTCTCTCAGCCGTCCCAAAAATGTTCTCCTATTTTATTCCTGTCCCCATCCTCTCTCAATAAAGCATGGCTTCTCCCACCTGTCTGAGTTTGGAAGGACCAATAATAACCCTTAACAGTTGTAGGTGTCAACAGAGACAAGATCCAGCCACATCACATTAAGTCTCAAACATCTCACTGAATCTGCTAAGAGATGTCTTTCTGGGTCTGTCTCAGTTTCATTAAACTCCTGGTTTCCCTACAGAGACTCAGTACACCCTGACCTGCCAAAGGATTCTGAAGCTTCACAACCAAGTTCCTTGGCATCCCTTGCATCAGTAATTGGCCTTTCCCACATTAGTTTACTGACTGACACAAGAAGTCACATTCAAGCTAGCTAAATTCATGGGGGGAGAAAAAAAAAGCAGAGACCTGACTTTGTCCTCCTTCCAGGGATGCCTTTCCAACCTTCCAGTGCCTGACAGGTGCTTCACCGATCACTTATTCCCTCCTGGGCTTGACTGCAGTGGTCAGTTTTGCAGTGGCTCCCTATCCCAGCCCAAGCACTGGGAGTCTTCATGCTTTCATTGTCCTCGAGGCTGCAGAGTGGCACTTCCACCTGCAGATTCTTTCTCAGCACCTCTATCCATCAGAGTCTAGGCAGGGAAATGGAAACCACCATAGGTCTTTCAACAGAGGGAATTTAATATAGGGAATTGGCCACACAGTTAATGAAATGGCTAAGAAGCTAAATGGTACAAGTTGAATCATCCCAGAGATCAACAACAACAGGGAACCACTATCACCCCTAGACCTGGAGGTACAATGAGAGCAGGTGATGTTTCTAGAGCCCCAAAACTGGGACAATCCAGCAGGAGATAGAACCATTTTATAGGGTCAGGACCTGAAGCTACAGATGTTATGTGGCCACTGCCAAGGATGCTGTCTAAAACAAGCAAGAGAGGGAGAGATACCCTCGCTTCTCTCTTCTTCTTACCTCCAATCTGCTGCCAGGGTCCTCCCTTCATAAGCCCACCTGTCCAGAAGCCAGGGAGCAAAGGATTCTGAGCATTGCAGTTCCCCATGAGATAGAGCGGAGGAGCAAGTGTGGGGAAGGGGCCTGAGAGCAAACAAACGATGGGCACAGCATCCATTCAGTCCCCTCACCCTCCCCACCCTCTTTGTTCAAGGCTGAGTTGGCCCTCACCCCTCCCAGAAAACTGCTTTTTTTTTCTAATTTCTCTCATCAAGACAGCTGGCAGCTTGATACAGGCATCATATTCTTGTTTGTTCTCCTGGATTGAACAGATGAGGAAAAAAAAACCCAGGATCCTCCTTTACTTTGGGGCAGGGCAGTGGGCTCTATAATCTCTGCAGTCATCAAATCTTGCTCATGTGGATAATTGCTGTCCCTAGTCCTTTGGAGGAGAGCAGTTTCTCTCTTCTTTTGTGGGATCGTCAAGGTAGAATGATTCCGCTTATTCTTACAACAGTTGCAGCCCCAGAGGCTCAAGGGCAGCTTGAACAATTATCTTCTATTCTACAAGAGCAAACTCATAAGCCAGACCCCACTATGCAGCTACATTCTGCCCGGGAGGGCCCGTGTGCGCTGGTTATTCCAGAGGGCTGGCGAGTTGCTTCAGGGGACCTCAGCTCTTGTCCAGGATGGCGAATACTTTCCAAGCCGCCTTCCCTCTGACTGCCTCTCTCCTCTGCTAGCTTGGAGCCCTTGCTGCTGACGTAGGAGGTCACACAGAGGGGAATGTGGACGGGAAGCGTCCAAGGGCAGAGCAGAAGAAACAAAGGCCCCTAAGTTTGTGCAGCCAAGAAAATAACATGAAAAGAGATGAGGGATTTGGGCTGGACTTGTTTTGTTTTGGAGCATTTCAAGGGGCCAGGCACGCAGTTGTGTTTGGATTGGGAAGAAAGGCATAACTGTGCAGAAGAAAATCCTTTTCAGATTTTATTCTTGCTGTTACTGGATTAAAGAAAACAGCAAGAGGATTAATCTGTGTGAATATATGAAAGCTGTTGCACCCAGACAGGAGGGAACCCTGTCTCTTCCTGGGACCTGTTTGGACAGCGTTTGGAAGCAGTGGGCTTGCTTGTCCATCCATCACCATTCTGGTCAGTTCAGCACTGCTTGGAGCCACCTACGTTTCTTTTCTTTTCTTAACATTAATGATAATGATGATGATTAAATATTAATAACAGTGCTGCTTAGGACTCTTGATTCAAAGTGACAGAAACCTCAGAATTAACTTACTCAAAACAGAGGGGCTTTTACTACTGCCTCGTCAAATCCAAGGAGTTGAGCCTTGCAGCCAGAGAAAATGCAGCGATGCAGTGGAATTGGGTTCACAGTTTTAATTCTGTTAAGATTTGTTCTGTTTCTTTTTGCTGCTCTGGTCACTTCTCTTATACTTGTGAGCTTCTTTCTCTCCCTGCAAACCAGCTCTCCCTATTTTTTCCGTGTTAGTTTGCAGGGCTGCCATAACAAAGCACCACAACTGAGAGGCTTAAACAACAGAAATTCCTAGTCTCACCGTTCCGGAGGCTAGAAGTCCAAGATCGAGGTGTCAGAAGGACCGTGTTCCCTTTGAAGGGAAGGGTCTCTCCTCCTCTCTCATGGCTTCTGGTAGTTCCTTGGCTTGTGGCAGCATAACTCTGATCTTCTCTGTGTCCAAATTTTCCCCTTTTTATAAGGACACAAGCCATATTGGATGAGGGCTCACCCCAGTAAACTCATTTTAACTTGATTACCCCTGCAAAGAACGTGTCTCCAAATAAGGTCCCATTCTCAGGCATGGGGGCTTAGGATGCCAACATAACCTTTTTTGGAGGACACAATTCAACCCGTAACACTCACATGGCCACTAATAGCTAGCAAATTTTCATATCTTGCAACCATCACTACTAGAGACTACATTCTTCTTCACTTCCTGTTTTCAGAAATCCCAGGGAAGAATTCTAACTGGTCCAGCTTTGACCAGGTTCTGCTCTCCCCCAGAACTGTGATTAATCTGGCTTTACTAAGGCACCCAGCCTTGAACCAATCAATGACGGCCAGGGAGGCAGGGTCCTTCAAGAATATGACAATTTCATCTAAAAAAACAGCACAAGTGAACTTATTTGCGAAACAGAAACAGACTCACAGACATAGAAAACAAACTTATGGTTACCAAAGGGGAAGTGGAGGGAGGGATAAATTGGGAGTTTGGGATTAACAGATGCACACTACCTTATATAAAATAGATATAAACAAGGATTTACTGTATATCACAGGGAACTATATTCAATATCTTATAATAAACTGTAATGGAAAAGAATCGGAAAAAAAAGAATTTATATAACCGAATCACTTTACTGTACACCTGAAACCAACACAATATTGTAAAGCAACTATTCAATTAAAAAAAAAAGAGTACGACAATTCTCATAGAACCCATGAATCTGTCAGATCAGCTAGTTAATGCTGGGTACACATCACCCCCAAATCATAGTGGCTTAAACAACAAAGGGTTTCATTGTCTCTCATGCTCTACATCCGCCATGGGCAGGAGGAGGGGTGGTGTTGGGGGAGGAGGGGTGGTGTTGGGGGAGGGCTTTCTGATTGTAGTGCCCCAGGGACCCAGGCTGACAAATTATCCCAGCTGTGCCAGTCTTTGTGCCAGAGGGAAAGAGCTCTGGAGGGTCCTGCGTTGGCAACGAAATCGTCTACCTGCAAGTGGTACACCTGTGCTCACGCCCACTGGCCTCAATTAGCGAACGGCCCTATTGAGATGTGCCACCCACCTGTGCCTGGAAGGCAGCGAGCCAGAAGTGGTTGCCAAACAGCACTGATGACACAACCCACACGATGGGAGCCCTGGGAAAAGTGGTTCCCAGAAGCAGGGAGGAGCGTCCCCAGAATAAGATGGGGTGCTGCACAGTCACGTCGTAGGGGAGCACTCCAGGGCCTCCCCGCCCAAGGAAGGGGCAATGGGGGAGACAGTGAAGATTGCAAACACCTGGCTTTGGCTGCAGCATGGCGGGTCTGAGGTGAGAGTGGCAGGGACCGGGCTGGAGAGATGGCCAGGCTGGATGGGAAGAGAAGTGCCTGTTTTAGGTAGGGCTTTGGATTTTGTCCCAGAGACAATGGAGCACCAACAAGGGTTTCAGGCTAGGAACAGCAGGGTCAGACTTGCATCTTAGGAACAGCAGTGGGCGTAGGATAATTTGAAGGAAGGGATTGAAGAGCACTAGAGCTGCACAGAGGTCAGGGCAGGATTTAGTGGTAGAAACAAGTAGATTTGGTGACGCTCTGGCGTGGGAGTGCAGTTAGTTGTGACCTGTACCACAGAGATGGCTCTGTGGAAATGCCGGCCTCTGCACTGGCTCCTCAAGGAGGAGCAGGGGGACGAAAAAGGAGGGAGAGGCTTTGCAGGCTGACGGTGAAGCTGAGCAGAGGCCTGGGGGTCTGGGAGCACTCAGGTGGCTGAGGACAAGAGTATGCATTTGTCGTGCACATTCAAATCGCAGAATTTTTTTTTTTTTTAGGATCATTTCAGTAGCCAAGTTTGTTTGTTTTTTTAACACCTGATCCTTGGGGTCATTTGCATTCTTAATTAATTAATTTATTTATTTATTTTGGCTGTGTTGGGTCTTCGTTTCTGAACGAGGGCTTTCTCCAGTTGCGGCGAGCGGGGGCCACTCTTCATCGCGGTGCGCGGGCCTCTCACTATCGCGGCCTCTCTTGTTGCGGAGCACAGGCTTCAGACGCGCAGGCTCAGTAGTTGTGGCTCACGGGCCCAGTTGCTCCGCGGCATGTGGGATCTTCCCAGACCAGGGCTCGAACCCGTGTCCCCTGCATTGGCAGGCAGATTCTCAACCACTGCGCCACCAGGGAAGCCCATCGCAGAGTTTTTGATGGTGTGCTTGAAGGGCTTAAAGGTGAACACTGGTGAAGTAAAAGCAAGATTCAGAAAACTGAGAAAACTTTCCGCTGATTCCACAAACATCAGCATGTTGCTTTGTAGCACCTGAGAGCTGTTTACTCCCGCCCTGTGCTTGCTTCTATGCCACCTCTTATAGGAAGAGTTCTTGTGCATCCCCGTAAGCAGGTGATCTTTCTCTGGTGAGAGCCCAGTCTCTTTCGTCTTACCCTCAGGCAGCTGAACGCTGATGCCCCCACCTGCTCCACCCAATCTTCTCCCTGACAAGGGTTCCTGCAATAGCACGGATCCGCCTCAATCCTTTGCAAGATAAATCCGCACGTGGTGCGGCTTTGGGCAGCTCACCTGTGAAGGATTCTTGAGCCATCATCTGCCGTGGCTAACATGGAGAGCTGCTGGGGAGGACACAAGGGGAGAACCGCACAGGAGAATACTGAGTGGAAACCTGGATACAGCCTATGGGCCAGAAAATGGCAAATGAGCTCCACCCACCTTCCCTGCATGAGAGACCCATCCTCACTGGCCCCCGAGTCTGGGGCTGGCTCACTGGACCCACGGACGTCCTGTAAAAAAAACTCTTTCAGGCCTTCGTGAATGAGGATACCCAGTGAAAAATTCACAGGATGATTACATAAAACCATCTGCTGCCTTTATTTCCCCCTGTGTGCATTAAAAGTGCACAGCTGCTCGACATGAAACATTCCATTATGCTGCTGTGTGGCTCACCAGCTGGGCTTGGACGCTGGGGGCCGAGAGGAGGCGATGTAGGAGGGGAAGCGGGTGGTGAGCACGTCCAGGGATTTCTGCCTGGATCTGAGTGTCTCGAGCAGGACAGTCCAGATTTCTCTGCCCTGTGGATGTGCTCTCTGAAGGAGGTGTTCTTCTGTGTATCTAGTAGATTCTGTGGGTGAGTTTGTCTTTGGGGGTGTGTATGTGTGTTTTTCTTTTTAATCTGAAAATTGGTCTTGGGGTTCACAAGCGGCAGCTGGAGCAACCATAATTAAAATGAAATAACCTGCTTCCTTCAGTCCTCAGGGAGAAAAGCTTTAAAAAAATCAATTTTCTAAGTGGACTCAGGAACGTGGTGAATCTTCTCTTCTCTCCCTGTTTACTTGAAACAAGTTTCATGGCTTTGCTTTTCTTTGAAGTCAGAGGAAGAGAAGGGAATTAACCTTTGCTGAGCATGTATCCCCATCCCAGGCACTACACAGGGCTGTCCCAACTGTACAAACCAGGGTTTGAATCTCGTTTTAATGCTTCATCTCCTTCCCGTCTGCCATGCACCATTCTGGTATCCTGTTAGACCCCAGGTCTCTCAACCTCATCCGATTCTGTCCAGAGACCCGGGAGGTTTGGCATTATTAAGATGTTATTGAATATGTTGGCACATATAATTGGCTTGGGTTAGGAACCAAAGGTCTTAGCAGAGTAACAAGGTGAAGCATTCCATGCTAATGATTCCATGCTAAGGAGATGGTTTTCAGAGGATTGGATCTGCTCTTGAAGGTGTTGCTTAGAAGTCACTCTGCAAACCAGGCTGGGAAAATAAAATCCCAGAAGAACTGCAGACTGTGTGGTTTGTTTGGATCTCAATTTAACGGAACTAAGGTAGAACGGGACATCTGTGTGCCGGGAATTGAAGTCACAGTGGTCAGCGTTTTCAAGGAGGTCCCAGTCTGGTGGAGGAGAAGGTCACGTTGACAAATAATTCTAAGACACTGGTAATAAGCGCTAGGTCAAGGGTATGAACAACCTGCTATAGCTGCAGCATTTTTTCTCCAAAAATCCATTTCTTCAGTTGGTAACTTTGTGAGGAGGAGAGCAACCTCACTGGGAGAGTGAAGCCAGAATGTTGAACATAAAAAGACAAGAAGAAATGATTACACATTCTTACGTATGTACCAAGGGCCTGGCACTTAGTCTCTCTAATCCCTTATTATCATTCCCATTTAATAATGAGGAAATTTAAGGAGCTAAATGGTTTGCCCAAAACCACATAGCTGGTAACCCGGTGGGGTGTGATTAAGACCCACCCTATTTGCTTCCAAAGTCTCTACTCTTGCCACTATGCCAGGCTTCCTCGAAGAAAGCCTGCACCCTCGATTGTCAGGTGTATGGTACAGCCATCACCATGTCCCGTACTTAGAATGAGGAAATCTTTTTTTTTTCCCTTGAAAAAAAACCACGTTTTAGCAACAGGCATCTTGATGGGAGTGATTCATAATCATCCTCTCCAGGCTGCAGGTGGAGTACATCGAGTCCTCTGGGCAGTCCTCCCAAACAGTGAAGTCAGCCCATAGACGCTGGGTTCTTCACTGACATTCTCCATGGCCCAGCAGAGTCTTGGGTATTCAAATATGTTCCCCTGGGCTCCTGGGTCCACTGCTCCTGTGAAGCTTAGCTGAGAAGGGAAAGGCAGAAGCAAGCATTCCTTATAAGAGAGGAGGGTGGTCTCCCGCTACCTTTGAAATTCTCTGCAAGAGACTGTAGTCCATGTTGTTTCGGACCCAAGTCAAGGTACTGTCTTTTTTGCTTGATTTGGGGTCACTTTGGGGAAAGCTAGCAGGAGCAAAGGCACTTGGCACTTAATTTCATCTGAGCCTCTCAAAAGGCAGCCCAGGAAATATCCTGCTTCCCCCCATCCTAGGGCGGGTGGGAGGTACGCTGGGAGCGGAAGGTGTACTGGGGGGTCCGGTGTACGTGTCTGTGCACGGTCACAGCATGCTTTAAGGCTCACCTGGAAAGGGAAAAAACAGGATCCAGATCTCGTCTCCACCACTTCCTAGCTGGGGGATTAGGGGCAAGCTGCTGAAATTCCCCAAAGCCTCATTTTCTCGTCTGGAAGGAATAGGCTTGCTTCCTACGGCTGTTTAGAAGGTTAACTGAGATCAAATATGTACCAGCACCGAACCCTCTGCCCAGTGCCTGGCACACAATTAGCTCCCTCCCCTTCCAATTCAAACTGTGCAAGCTTGCCAAATCCATCTTCCTACAGCACATCTCCAGTTACATCACATCTCTGCTCAAAAGCCTTCGGTGGCTCTCTATCACTCATTGAATAATGGCTACTTTCTCTGCCTTGGCTTTCAGGGCCCTGCTCATTGGGGTCCACGTCCCCTGTCAGGTGTGATATCCTCTGCTTCCCTCCACACAGCCCGCACTCATTCTTTGTCACGCTTTCTCCTCCTGTGACTTCCTTCCTCACACGAGTGCCCTGCCCTGTCCCCGTGCCACCCCACCTGACACTATCTCTGGCGCAAGGCTGGGCTTAAACGGTATGCTGTCCAGTCATTGCTCCCTGATTTGTCAGCCAACGTGGCCTCTCCATTCCTCCCTCCTCTCACTGTTTTTTTCTGTATCCACTTACAAAACTGCCAAGTATTTCCATTACTTGTGGCCATGTTGTCGTATTTTCCTTGTCATCCTGTGAGTTTCCCGAGGGCACGGTTTGCTTCTCAGTCATCGGTGTGTCCTGAATCACACCTAACACTCAGCATAGGGATGAATGAGTGAGTGAGCAAGTAAAGGAATGAATACACCCTCACTTCGACCTAACTGGATTTCCCTTCATAAAGTGCTAGGGCATAAGTATAATACTTCTAAAACCTTTGGCCAACCCATGGGTATTTTGGTTTCATTAACAGTTTGGGTTTCATTAACAGTCATGTGGTGCTTATTGGAGGTACAGCCGGCTGTTTATATCCATGGGTTCCACATCTGTGGATTCAACCAACCACTGATCAAAAATACTCGGGGGAAAAGTTTCTAGAAAGTTCCAAAAACCAAACTTGAATTTGCCCCACTGGCAACCACTTACGTGGCAGTTACATTGTATTTACAGCTACTTCCATATCATTTACATTGTATCCGGTATCATAAGTAATCTAGAGATGATTTAATGTATATTGGGAGGGTGTGTGTAGGTTTTATACAAATACTGCACCGTTTTATATAAGGGACTTGAGCATCCATGGATTTTGGTGTCCATGAGGGGGTCCTGGAACCAATCCTCCTGCATGTGCCACGTGATGACTGTACCTTGAAAAAGAGGGAATTCAGGGATACACCTTGAAAATAAAAGTAAATAGAAGAAAAGGAGTTGAGCCTTTCCCTGGAAGCGTGGCAAAGATGAAAGTGGAAGAGGAGTAAAACTGCAGTTCTGCAGCTTCTTAAAGGGGCGGGGGGTGGCTTGGACCAAATGAGACACAGATGACGGCCCAAAGCACAAGCTTTGGCCTGAAGCTATGGAGGCAGAGTGGAATTGTGGGACCTGGACAAAGGAGAGGGGTTTGAGAAAGACCCTCAATGTTTCATCCAAGTCACAGGATAGGACTAGGACCCCAGCAGGACCCTTGGGGGCTAAGCCAACAGCTTTGAGTCTTAAAATTCTCAAGGCTCTGGGCATATGGGGAGAGGCCCTTACACAAGAGAAAGGGCCTCTTACCATGTCCATTGTTACAGTAAAACAATTTCCTGCCCCTCTCTGAAATTTTGGAGAGTAAACTGATAATGAACAAGGTGTAGTAAATAGAAATTAAGGACACAATAACTATTACTGCTCATTTGAGATACATAAAATGATAGTCATCTCCTATGTAGCGTACTGCCAATTTTTTATTTTGGTGAATATAGCATGATTTATCAGGACTTTTCTAGGTTTACCTCTAAACTTTGTCTTGTTGATTCTATTTCGGCCCATCAGGTCTTCTACCTGGGGGGTGTTCGGGAGCCTGACCCCCGAGGGAAGGGCTACTCTGCACTTGGGCAGAGGCTGGCGAATGTTCCGACCTAATATAGTCACTCTGTGTTTAGAATAATGAGAATTTACAATAAAGAAACAGGAAATGCAGATGGAACTAGCAAAATTTCACACCTAGGAGAATTTTGTCTTTAATGACGATTACCAGTAATTCCTCACCTTATAACAGACAATAATGTCTTCTTAGCTAGGCTCCTAGGTATATTTGGCAAATAGGTATTCAGGGAATTTCTCAAACAATGACTTTTTTTTTTTTTTTCTGAGATATACATTTTAAAGTAATAACTAGGATTATGACTTATAACATTATACCAGAACATATAAGATTTTTAGAAATTTCATGTAATGTCTGAAACATTTATATTAACATATTTCCATAGAAATAACCCAATGAAAGTTTAGTATTAGTTGTTTTGTTTGTTTGTTTTTTATACTGCATGTTCTTATTAGTCATCAGTTTTATACACATCAGTGTATACATGTCAATCCCAATCGCCCAGTTCAGCACACCATCAAACAATGACTTTTTACCTCAGATGCCTAAATGTATCTCCTTCATGCATTGTCCTTTAGCCTAGAGTGTCTTTTATATAAAAAGCTCCTCCTCTTGCAATAACCTGAGTATGTCTGCGATTGAATCCCAGCTCCTCCTCTTGCAATGACCTAAGGCACATGGCTTACAACCTTTCAGCCTCTCCATACTCTTCTTTTGAGTGAGATAGGATTTCTTTTATTCATTTCACAAACCTTTATTGTGTACAGATATCTCCTTGGGCACTGGAGGTGCAGAGATGAATCAACATCGTCACAGAATTCTAGGGGCAGAAAGGACCTCACACGTTAGTCTAGTTCAGAGTTTTTCTCTTTCAGACAGAGGCTCAAGGTGGGGGAGTGATTTACTAGAGGTTTGCAGAGTGATAAGTTAGTGGGCCAGGGCCAGGCTCTTGTGTGTAAGGAATTCTGCCTACGTGACTCCCAATACTCCCATACGGTATATCACAGGGAAGATGGGCCCATCCTATAGGGCAGGACACTAAGGTTCAAAAGGCGCAGTGATGTATTTATTTGCCCAGTGAATCAATGGCAGAACTGTTTCAGTGGCCAGTGCCTTGGCCACGTGTTCTACCCGCTCCCCACCCCCATCACAGCGTACAGTCAGTCCTTCACGAAACGCTCTACTTTGCTCCAAGCTGCCTTTGCCTGTGTTGTAAAGAGGGCCGATCTGCAGTCCCTGCCCTTGAGGGGTTTGGCCAGCTTGAGGAAACATGCCAACACTGGCTGTCAGACAAGACCAGATGAGATGGGAGAAGAAAGGAAGTTTGCAGAGAGTGCGTTTGTGTGGGATTCCCAGGGTGTCTGGGACCCCACTTGCTTCTCTTCATGGCTGTGGGACCAGTAACAAGCCCCCTCTCCCTACTGGTGTGCATTTGCCCTGACTGCCAGGGACAGATCTGTGAGATTGGGTCAAGGACACCTTGCCACCTCGCTCACTTGGGTCTGTGTTCTCTGCTTTAACAGAAAGGATCCCGTCTCATCCTCCAGGATCCGATGGCCCTGGAGAGAGGGCTGCAGGGCCCACGGACACTGCTAACTCTTCAGAACGTGCTGACATGGAGCCAGGTCAGTCCCCTTGTCTGCTCTGATTTTCTGCATCATCAACTGCAAACCTACGGTCTTGATGAGAAATGCCATCTTGGAATCTGAAAAGAGGCATACTTTCTGTTTGAAGGCTTTTGCCACTAAGCCACATGGGGAGTGGAGGTCAGACCAGGGTGGAGGCGGCTTTCTCTGAGAGCAGATGCAGTAGCAGGACGGGTGGCTGCTGGAAGCCAAGCCAGCAGCCAGCATGGTGGGCGGACGGAACAGGCAAGGGCCAGGCATCCAGCGAGGAGGTGATGGGGGAGCTGGCAGCCAGGAAGCACCGTGCAGGTCCGGGACCACAGAGGCCGCCGTGGCCATGAGAGTCATTCTGGGGCCCAGGTCACCAAGGGCAGGGTCCAGAGTTTGGTGGTTACACTTCAAGCTGAGCTGGAGTGGAATCAGAGGCATAGCTGGGAATGAGGTAGGAGGAGGTGAGTGGGCGGCTGCCCAGAGGACAGGCGGTTCGGGGACCAGGTCCAGCCGGCCAGAATGGCTCTCCAGAGGCTTTCCTTACACTGCTGTGCAATGACAAAAACAGAACACACTTGGGGGGTGGGGGGGGGAAGTAGAAGGATGTTTCAAGCTAGAGAAGAAACATGGCAGAGAGAATGTTCTCTCTGTTCTGTCTACCATGTTTCTTCTCTAGCGTGAAAGGGAGAATCATACATAGAGTCTGGGTCATGAGGAAGGCTACAGAAGCAGAGGAAGGAGCCAGGACCCAGGGAGTGAGCCCTGTATTGAAAACCTACTAAGAACCAAGCACTTTTTGTCTTCGGGGCAATCTTGTAGGGTAGAAGTCTGAGTCTTTCTAGGCTCAGTTAATGCTGCAGTAATAAATGAACTCCAGAATCTCAGTGGCTTAACACAGTGGTTTATTTCTTGCTCATGCTACCTGCCTAACCCAGGTAGGTGGAGGGCTCTTGCTCTACCTAGTGACTCAGAGGCCAGCCTGATGAGAGCTCTGCCATATTTTAGGTGTAGCCCCAGGAACAAGTGGCCACCTTGGTCTCCGCGGCAGGGGAAGAGGTAGTCAGAAGGTTAAGCGCTGGCTCTGAAATGCTTTGGCCCAGAAGTGACACGCAGCCTGTGGGCCAAAACTAGTCACATGGTCCTGCCTGATTTCTAGGGCTCTGGGAAATGTGGATATTTGATGGGCAGTAACTGCATCTGCCATAGTAGATATTATGATTTCCATTTTACAGGTAAGATAACTGAGACTCAGAGAATGTTTTTTTTTTACATTTCATTTAGTTGTTTTAATCTGGTGTACCTACCAAATAACTCACATTCGGACCTAATAATATTAACACATTCTAGAGGGATTATCAGTAATTTATTTTTTTGACTCAGAGACATTAATTATCTTGTCTGAGGTCTCCCAGCTAAAAAGCACCAGAACCTAGATCATACATAACCTCTGATTCAGTCATTTATTTAGCAATTCAGCAAAGACATATTGAATATTGACAAAAAGGCCCAGCACCATGCTAGACTCTCGGGATATAACAGGGAACAGAAACAAAAACGAAGGAAGCTCCTGCTCTCAGCCTGATGAATGTTTATAACTACGAACTGGGATAAATTCTCGGCAGTGGAGACATAATGGTTCTCTGAGGACACCTAGTAAGATTTTTGCCTTTCTTAGAGAGGGACAGGTAAACTAGGGTCACATTTATTGACGCATTGTGCCAAGTACTTGACTGATGCATCTCATCAAACTGCCGCAACCCCAAGAGGTAGTTCTTACAATTCCATTTTTAAGATAAGAAAACTGAGGTTCACTCAGCAAGGGAAGAGGATCGGGCTGAAGGTAAACTCTTCAGCCCCATCCATGCTCACTTGTAAGGCGGACGTGACTGTTAAAATTAAAAATTGAATCTCCTCCTCCACTGCATCTAAACCCAAGAAATGTGGTCTCCTCGTCCTCCTCTAAATCCCCCCATCCAGGGCCTTTCTCTCGTTGGTTCCCCCAACATCCCACGGTGTTACATGTGAATGTAGCTCTCAGCTCTGACAGAGGCGCCTCTTGGAGCCTGGAGACGGGGTCACTCATCCCCACCCAGAGAGCTGGGCCCAGAGCGAGGCTTCTTGAACTCACCTGCATTGAGAGAGAGAAGAAATTGCAGAAACATAGGTAGGAGGATCTGAGCCTGGCAGGATGGGGTTGAATTTGAGCCTTGGTACTGGTGGGTCCTTCTGTCTGGAATGGTCCTTCTGTCTGGAATGGTCCCCCTTTTCTCTCTGGCCTCATCTCCCCACTTCCCTCCCCTCGCACTTTGGGCTACATTTACACTGACCTCATTGCTTTTCTCCCCTCCTCAGCACATGTGACCACCTCCTCTGTCCCCACACTGGTCCAAGCCACCATCTCAGACCTGGATTCTTGCAGTGGCCTCCCCGGGGGGACCTGCTGCCACCCTTCCCGCCCAGGATCTGACACAGAAGCGTCCGTTAAGACATCAGTCAGATCAGATCACTCTTCTACTCAAAGCCCGCTAATGGCTCCCCAGCTCATGTAGAGGAAAAGCCACAGGCCTCACGCTGACCCCCCAGGACTCACCTGAGCCGGCCCCGTTTCCCTGCCAACCCCATTCCTCACTCATGCCAGTGGCCTCTTTGCCCTTCCTTGAACCATAAACACACTCCCACCTCAGAGCATGAGTCATAGAAGCCTTTTTCCAGTCTTGGAGAGAGCTCTTCATGCAGAGGGAACAGCAGTGACTAGATCTCCAGGTCACCATCCAAGGGAGCAAAGCACAGATGCGGCTGAATCAGCAAACCAGTGTGTTTGCTGCTCAAGGAACAGCGGGAGGCCACCAGCGTGAGCAAAAGTGGCTACAGAGGAGGTGAGAATGGAAGGCGGTCCTCACCCTCTGGGTCTCTCTGTGCCCCTCTTCTGTTTCAGTGTTTCTAGGTAGCATTTATCTCCACCTGACACGTATATTACTCTGTAAATGTAATTGTCTGTTTTCTATTCTTCCCCCATTGGAATGGAAGCTCCATGAAGGCAGGAAGTTACTTTGTGTTGTTCCCGGCAGGGTTCCTACACCTGGAACACTGCCTGGAACATAGCAAGCGCTCTGCCTGCCCAGCAGGGCCATGGCCCCTGCAGCACATCACACAGGCACTGTCCCTCCATCCCCATGGGCCCGGGCAACCACAGATCCTCATCTGTAAGCCCCCGGTGCCTGGCACGCAGGTAGGGTCCAGTTACTATTTGTTGGCCTGAGCTGAGTGGACCAGAGCGCTTTGGGAATTGCAGCCCAGGGGCCCTGTCCTTCTCCTCTGCAGGTTCCCTCACCCTCAGTCAGGAGGCAGGAGCCCTCGTTCCCAACTGAGTTCCCTCCTGCTCAACACCTTGCCTCGGAAATCAGGAAGATGAGGCAAATGGGACACTAATGAAATTCAGAGAGAAAACTAAATTGGGAGGTGTTGCAAACACCGTGGAGGAGGGAGATGTGGTTTAAAAGGCTCACTCTCTCTCCAGGGTGGGAGGGGGAGTGGGGGCATAGAGAGAGCGCTGAGCTGGAGGGAACATCACACAGGCCCGCCGCTGACACCTCCGTGTGGGGTGGCCCGTACATCACTTCGGCTCAGGGGCCTCACTGTTCTGACTTTAAATGAGGGACCTTTTCTTTGCTTGACTCATTCATTCATTCATGCCTTCCCACCACCTTGCCAAAAAAGATGTGAGTGGGCTACCAAATTTTAATTGATTAATTAATTAAGACCAAGAGCGTTTCACCCGAAATTAAGGTAGAAAATAAGGGAGGAAAATTAGGCAAAGGAAGAAGAAAAGATGATCAGGTTCTTGGGAAGGGGGATTGCAAACCACTCTCCACAGGATGGCACGGGTTCTTGTGACAAGCGCATGGGGCTGTGAATGTGAAAGATCTTTAGGGATAGGAGAGCTCTGGTCCCGT
This sequence comes from Eschrichtius robustus, assembly GCF_028021215.1. NCBI lineage: Eukaryota > Metazoa > Chordata > Mammalia > Artiodactyla > Eschrichtiidae > Eschrichtius > Eschrichtius robustus. The sequence goes on from NC_090834.1 coordinate 56,389,360, forward strand.
TGCAGTAAGGACGACCAGTGTCTCAGAGTACTTCCTAATCCATTGTCTGTTTCTTCAGCTGTAGGCATTGGCTGGCTGCTGTGTGCCAGGGACCCCTCATGGCTCACTTTTTTCTATCTCGTTGAGTGCTCACAATACCCGACAAGGTGGTCTTTCCCAGCTTGTTTTAGAGGTGAGGTGATTGAGGCTCAGAGACACTGAGGTGCCTATCTCTTCAGCAAATGGTGCTGGGACAGCTGGAGATCCACATAGAAAAACATGAAGCTAGACCGCTTCCTCACACCATATACAAATATTAGCTCAACATGAATCATCCACCCAGCACCCTGGTGGGTGCCACTAGGGTAATCATTGCCATGGAAGAGTGTTGGGAGGTCGAGCCCTCCTGTTGGAAGGCTTAGGATGCCAGGCAGAGGAGCTGGCATGTTCTGTTATTCTTGTTTAAGAAATGAGAAGCCACTGAGAGTTTTTGCACAAGCATTGATGACTTGATGGTATAAAATTGACATGTGCAGAGGACTGTGGTCATCAACGGGCAGATAAAAGTCATCCACTACTCATTCAAATTCACTAGCAAATAAAGTCATGTCAGTGATCTAGAAGAGAAGGGGAAATGAGGAAAAGGAGGAGGAAAGAAACTAACAGCTAATCAAGCACTCACTGTGTGCTAGGCCTTCACCATGTTATCTAATCATCACAGCAGTTAGGTGGTATTTTCTCCATTTTACAGATGAATAAACTGAGGCATCCATTCCCTCTCCCCCTTCCCCAGGATACCTTACTAGTAAAAGTAGCGCAGAACTGGTAAATGCAGATTCAAACCCAAGTCAGTCTACTTCTAAAGCCCACGATTGCTTTTCCCACAACTCCACCTGGGCTTGGCACTGTTTCTTTGACCTAGCATGTTTACTGCTACATCCTGCTCTTTTTAAAATACGTTTCTATCTTATCTTTCAAGTACACTTTTTAGCTCTTGGAATGTCAAAGAGGAACACCAGTTATGCTTTTTTGTTCCACCCTTTTGGAGTCTACCATGGCAGCTCCCCTGCACACAGCAGACCGTCAATAATCCCGCTTTTGTATTGCATACTTTTCATAGAAGACTTGGCCATTATTGAGATGTTAACTATCACCTAGCGTTATTAGTGACTCAGAGACGACTGAGTGGTCAGGCCCTGCTAGAACCATCCATCCTGGTTGGCGATGGGAACCTGGGAGGTCAGAGGGCTTGGGACAGATTCATTATTTTGCTCAGGGTCCAGTTGGAGAAATAATCCTAATTGGAACATCCTAGTTCTTGTATAAATACTGAGTAAGGCAAATAAGGCTTCTGAGTCTAAGAATGTGTTGTCACAGATGGTGCCAATTATGGCAGTGAAGCAAGGATAAAAGAACATTGACTGAACTCTTACTGTGGGTTAGTATCTGTGCCGGGCACATTGCATATTTTATTCCCATTATGAAAACCTGTGTGTTCTGGGCTCTATGAGATAGGGATACCCCCATTTTCCGGCAATCAAACAGAGACACAGAGAAGAATCTTGCTCAGGGACACATACGTCCTAGTACCTGGTGGAACTGGGGTATGAAGCCAGGTCTGTCTGACTCGCCCTTGGGGGTCACCACGCTGTTCTCCAGCTGGAGAGAAGATGCTGAGTCTTGTCCCGGTGAGGCGCCGCCATGCTTCCACGTGTGAGGTTCAGTGGTCCAAGCAGTGCTGCCATGGCCATCCATATCCTTGTGCTGGCTTCAGGCTCTTTCTGCCCAGACCATGTGTTTATCCTCCAAGATTCCTTTCCCCTCCCTGAGTTTGCACCTTCATCTTCACTCCAAGCACATGGCATGCCCACCACCCTACCATGCTACCGTCCTCTTTCAGTACCCTGTATCTGCTTCATCAGTGTCTGGGCTCAGTGGACACATAGATGGTCTTAGGAGGAGGAGGAAGGATCCGGTGACCTAAGGCGAAATCTAAAAGGTGATACAGATGGAGCTTGAAACTCAGGAGTTCCCTATTTTCTCAAAAGAGGAATCCCTGTGAGGGAACCATTTTTGGACAGCGTCCGCCAATGTTTTGGGAAGTGAAAACTAGGCAGCCGTAGAAGCCGAGGGTGGAGTTCTGCCCTTCCCCAAGGCCTGCAGGTGTCGGGGTTCATGTAGGGATGCAGCCACTGCTGCGGATGTCCCTGCTCTTCTGCACCCCCTTTAATGTAATCCCTATTTACCTGTCCCCCATCACTCAGGCTGCACAGCCCTGGGTGTACAGATTGATTGCAGAACCATTTATAAACCTGCTTTATTTCCAAATGGGAAAGTCAGTGTCATTCCCCTAGGTGGGTTCAATGACCAAATGCTCATAAAGGTAGGGCTTTCTCCCTGTTGCTAATGGCATCTTCAGCTGCACGTCTCCGTGGCCAGTTTAGCCAAAGCAGCCAAGGTCATGGCCTGAAGGCCCTCTTCCGAGGCTGTAAACCTCTGTCACTATATTGCCTTGACTTACCTGCTGTGAAATGGGTGTGCTTAGGTATCTTTCACCCCCCCCCCACTTCTTTGTGAAAGCTCCCCAAGTGGGCAAGAACAGCCGATCAGCATCTCTTAGCACAGAATCCTTTGCCTCTTTGGATTCTAACCCTGGTGGAGAAGCCGAGTGTGCAGAAAACGCTCCAGGAGTGAGAACAGACATTTGTTGGGTACCTATTATATGTCAACCACTGCACTAGGCATTTCACAGTCCATTTAACCCTCACAACTACCTGTGAGGTAAGCATTGTTATTTCTGATTCACTGATGGGGCCATGGAGCCTCAGAGCGGGTCAATGACTTGAAGTCACACAGCTGGGAAGTGGGGGAGGCTGGAAGTGAATCAAGGGCATCTGCGGCCAAGCTCGACTTCTGCCCCCTGGGTTGAAATTAATAAGAACCACGGCAGCAAGAGCCACCGTCGGCGGTGTGCTCATGACACACCTGACTTGTATTAGCTCACTGAATCACAGCAACAACCCAGGGATATCAGGTACTCTTACCGTCCCATTTTTTAATATTTTTTAATATTTTTTATATATATTTTTTATATTTACCCGTGAGGAAACGAAGGCACGGAGAAGTGCTTTCAGAATGAAACATTTCCTGAAAGTGGGTGATCAGGAGGTAAGCCCTAGCAGTCTGTCACCGTTGGCTGCTCTGTCATAAATACGTCTTGTCTGAAATGAGCAGAGGCCTTGCTCATAGGATGTACTTAATAATATTTGGCTACTGATAATGAACTCCATGATGTTCTTCCTACCCACTGGAGTTGGAATTCTGGTTGCTGGTAACAGCCTGGGCTAGCCACTGAGCTGCCCCTTGCCGTGGGAGACTTCTGATAGGTCAGGGGATCCTAGAGGTGGAATTCCAGATGTTAGGAGCCACGCATGGTAGAAGGATATATAGTGGAAGAGAGCAGGCTCTACAGTCAGGCTGATGGAGTCCAAGCTGGCTTACCAGCTCTGGACTCGGAGCAAGTTACTTGATCTCTGCTTCAGTTTCCTAATACATGAAATGGTTATAATAAGAGCCCCTATCTCAATGGGCTGTTGTACGGATTTAAAATCTCATAAGATGCTTATAATCAGGGGTAACTCAAAAAACAGGTGCCCAATAGCTGAAGTGTTGTATCACAGAACATCAGTTGACATAGTTGGACTTATGAGGTGATCTAGTTCCATGCTTTCATTTGCAGATGAGGACAGTGGTGCCCAGAGACAGGCAGTGATTGGCCCAAGACACACAGCATTTTCGTTTTCTGATTCCAATGCTAGGGTTCATTCTGATACTACACACAGACCATATATAGAACAGCCTCAAGAAGCCCATATGTCAGTCTCATTTACAGACGTTTTAGTTGGTTATCTTTCAACCTGTTTTTTATCTTTTTTGAGAGTCTCTTCTTTGTTTATGCTTTGACTACCCTTATATATTTCTTTAAATATTATACACATCTTTTATTTTCTGAATCTAATCGTTTTAGCACCTGTAGTACTCATAGGTCTGATTCTTTTGTTCATTATTTCTGCTGTCTCTTGCTCATGGTGGCTCATTTCCTCCCATGTTCTGTGAATTTTCAAATCATGGGTTCATGGCTGTTAAAACTTTGTGGGGCTTCTTTGAGGCCTGAGTTGAAAATTCATGGGTCCAGAAAGGATTTGCATTTTCTTCTGCCAGGTGCCTGGTGGAACCATCGACTTGGGGTCACTTTAAATTCAGTGCTCAGCTTGGACTTAGGGTTCTTTTCTGGCCACAAGGTAAAATATGTAGTCAAGCACCAGACCCACGTGAGGACCACTTTGTGATTGGGAATTTTCAGAGGAGACTTTAAAAACTTTTCCTTTCCCTTCACCCAGCCCCAGGGCCAAGTTTCCTCACTGTCTCCTTTTGTGGGGTGGAATTTAGTTTTTTTCTGATTCACCTGTTCATTAAGGCATAAATGTCTCCTTTTGAAATCCTAACCTAAGTGAGGTCTCAGTCTGACTTCTACCTTTTGAAGGACTTTGACTTTGCTACTTTCCTTGACCCTTTAAAACTAAAATCCCCAGACCACTAGGGACTGGCAGATACCCCCCAGGACCCCCAGGACTGTCCCCTGCTCAGTGCTTGGGAACCTCTAGGGATTTGTGATATCGCGTGGTCATCTGACCTCTGAGTATTTCCTTCTCTTTCTTGACAGGTCAGCTCTATATATTTTTTTAATATTTATTTGTTTATTTATTATTTTCTTATTTATTTTTGGCTGCACCGGGTCTTAGTTGCAGCATGCGGGATCTTTTAGTTGTGGCATGTGGATTACTTAGTTGTGGCATGTGGACTACTTAGTTGCGGCATGCGGACCCTTAGTTGCGGCATGCGGGATCTAGTTCCCCCACCAGTGATCGAACCCAGGCCCTCTGCATTGGGAGCGTGGAGTCTTACCCACTGGACCACCAGGGAAGCCCCTCTCTCTATATATTTTTTAATTGTTTGTTTATATGTTTGTTTAATCTGGTATTTTCCATGTCCTGCATTAGGGGAATTCCTTAGCGTGAATAAGCAGCCATGTTGCTGGAAACAGAATTTAAAAGTGGTCACCACTGTCTTTCTTTGGTGTGAACAAGGCGCTTCATCAGCTAGAATTTCCCTGGTTATTATGGGTTGGCAGTTTACTGTATGAGTCTATGAAATACGCCAAGAGAGCCAAGGGGAAGTTTCCAGACAACAGGCCAAGTCCATCTCTCAGTGTCATCATCATCATCACTCTTCTGAGGTCTCACCCTGTGCTCATCGCAACCCCACAGGGGCCTCGACCAAGAACATTACCTATAGACGTTGTCAAATGAAAACTCTGGTTTTGTGATAGGGGCCCAGAAGTTACCTTGAAGCAGGCCTGCATGTCACTGCTATGATCCAGCCGTCCCCAGCGTGATTCTTGCTAAAGCTTTAGCCACGTGCAGCAGAGGCAGCCTGAGCAATCTTACGTTCATTCGCCCGTTGGTTCATTCACTCCACAAACATTTACTGAGTACCTGCTCCATGCTGTGCCCACGTTAGGCCTTGAGATGCAGAGGTGGATAAGCCATAGTCCTTCCTCGTGTGTACAAGGACATTTACATGGAAAGGACCGTTGTCTGATCATCGCTTTGGCAGAATGAAACTGGAGGTGGAAGGGAGCCAACCCAGCCTCGGGTAAGGACGTCTAGGCAGGCTTCTCGTAGGACGTGACAAATGAATGTAAAGTATGAGGAACAGATAGCAAATCTAGAAACAAAAAGACCATGACTTGCCAGTCCCTCCAAAGAAAACATGAACACTGCACTTGAGAAGAGATGGCACATCTTATTTTCCCTTCCTGGTTTGGGTTTATGGGGTAGACATTGCTGTCGTCCACTCCGGGGCCAGCACTTTGACCCCGCTATAATTTACACATCCTCAGCAGGGGCACTGCCATCCCCAAAGAGCGAGATTGGTCCTTGGGAGTTAGGGGTGAAAAGAAATCTCAGTTATTACAATGGCTTGTGGTCCTCCAAAGAGCCCAGTACATAACGGATATATAGTATATGTGCAGTATTAACATTTCAAAGGAAGTAGGGGAGTTTGGGGAAAAAAAAGTCTATAAAGTCTTCTTAGCAGCAGGGTTTCAGGAGTGCGGGGTGGTGGTGGGAAGGATTAAAGTGAAAAAAAGACAGAACCACTGGTGTAACTGGATGAGCAGACGCGTTGGAGCCAGATATACCTGTTGAAAGCCACCTCTCTCACAACTGGTATAATCTTGGACAAATGAATAGCTCTCTCTGTGCCTCAGTTTCCTTATCTGCTAAATGGGATACGAACACCTACCCTCACAAGGTTGTCCTAAGGATTCAATGAAATCATACATGTAAATCTCCTGGCACTTAGTAGGTACTCAATAAATGTTATTAGGCGTGAGTTCCCTGCCCCCACCCAGCCTAACATATACGTGTTCAAGAGAGGGCCCAGAGCTGAAGAGACTTGTTGCAGAAGTTGTTTTAATTGCAGACCATGAACAGCCTGTAGAGGAGAATTCCCCTCTGGGGCCACGTGAATGTGCAACGTCCCAGGAGCTCTTGGAATTATCCAAGAGAGGGATCGGGTGATCCATGTGAGTTATCAAAGACAACATCTCCTGGTTCTTCCTTCAGAGACACAATTAATATTCAACCTGTTTGGAGCAATTAATGTCAGGGAAGCTGAGACATGCAGGTGGAGTTAAAGCTTTTGAGTGATTGTCTTTTAAGGGAGAGAGTCTGGGATTTTCCCAGGAGTTACTAGTTAAGTTGGGAGGCTCAACTCGAGCTCCTGGCCTCTGTACCACCGTTTAGGGAAGACACGGTTGACCCAGCGCCAGCCAGGTGGGGTGTGAGTAGGAGGGAGTAATCTGTGGAAGGAGGGAGGAAGGATAGCAGGAAGAGGAGGCTTGGGTGGCCTTTCTTTGTTACCCCGAGACTCCATGCTTCGCTCTGTCAACATCCTCACCAGTGCCCCAGTGAGGGCCTGCAGAGATTAGAGTTACCTGAATAGTGCCTGGCACAGAAGAGGCCCTCATTACGTATATGTTGAACAAGTCATTAGCTTTCTCCCCTTCCCCTAATAATTATAACTAATATCATTACTAAATACTGTGTTGTTTTACTGCTTTATCTCAACCCTCACAGTAACTCAACTATTATTCTCATCATCATCATCCCCATCCCCCTTTTACAGATGAGGAAACTGAGGCTGAGAGAAGTTAGGACATTACCCCAGAGGACTAGGTTGCAGAGCCAGGGCAAGAAGCAGCTCGCCCCGCTTGACTTCCAGCCCTGAGCTCACGTCCACTCTGCCGTCCCTGCATCTTCCTGAGGGCGAGGCCAGAGGCTGGTGCAATTCTGAATCCCAGTGGCTGGCACGAGGAAGGGAGAGAGCCATGCTTTGCAGCAGTGGGCCTGGCTGGCCCCCTCCTCCTGCTCTCCTCCCCCAGCACCTCCGCAGCCCCGATTCCCGTCTAGGCCTGTCCGAGTCAGGCGAGACTGGAGTGCGGCCGCCTCTATATTGCTGACACGTAGACCAAGCCCATGAGCAGGGAGCGCGGCGGTGCTCCTGGGGGCCTTCTTTCTGACACCTGCTCTGTTTCCCCACAAGGCCTGTCTTCCGCAGTGATGAACAGCGTCTGAGTGGGTTCATTACCTCTGCTCAGAACGTGTCAGAGCACAGGCCTAGCAAATCCAAGCATGGTCTGGAGGAGTTCTCTGCAGCTCCCCCAGCTCCTTCAGCCCCAACGGACTCCCCCTTCTCATTCTCCCCGCCACCAAAGGAAACACACACACACACACACGCAAGAAAGACAGGGAGTCGGGAGGCACTGGAGATAAACTAGGTTATGAAATAATGAAATCACCTCTCGCTCTGTAAAGCACGTTGCTGTTGGCCGGTATTTTCCTGTCTGTTCTCTGGTTCATCTTCACAACGACCGTGAAGGGATGGAGGGTTTGCTGTTGCCGTCTCAGCCGGGAGGCGAGGGCATGCTCAGCCCTGGGCGCTGTGGGTTCTCCAGGAGGAGTTCCAGGGCTGGATGACCTTTGACATCTTCTCACCCAACCTCCTCCCTACCTAGACGCCCAGAGCGGGGAGCATTCTCCTGCCCACATAGGTGGTAAGTGGCAGCACCAGGGCTTGAACCCGGAACCCGCTGGCTACAGAGGCCACGTCCTTCCACTCCTTTGTGTGGGGATGCCTCAGAGATGGGAGAGAGGCCCTGGACAGCCACTGGGCCCAGACAGTCGGTAAAATATGGGGACCCTCAAGGAGGACAGCATCCAGGTTTGGAGAAATACTGGCCCAGCGGCTTCATTGCGCTTGTGTCTTGTCTTGGAGGCTGTGGGATGGACTCAGATCCAGCCATGCCCAGTGGCGGCTTAGAGTGGGGAGATGGAGGGGAAGTGGGTGATGTGGAGTTTAGTGGGTCTGGAACACTCTGGAGAGAGGCTGCTTCTTGTGCTGTATTATGCACCTCACCGGGTGCCTGCAATTTTGGAAAGAGGTGTTGCTTTATTCTCCCAGACAAGAGTAATATTATCTCACTGAAATATTAACGTGCAAGACAGGGACGAGGCTCCAAAGAGAAGCAATAAAACCAAGGAGCTGGGCCTTCAGGGGTGTTGAGGAGGGAGCTCAGGGCGGCCTCCAGGATCGCATCCTCGAAACAGAAGTCTGCCTGTGACTCTTGTCTCCTTAGTGATTTTCTGTGGCTTCCCCTCGCCTCCAGAGGAAGCCCAAACTTCTCATAGTGTCATAGCAGGCTCCGTAGCACCCCTTTTCTCAGGAGAGTTTGTCATCAACGGCAAGGAGCTCAGGCTCTGGGTTCAAACCCTGTTCCTCCTTCCAAGGTGTGTCACCAGGAGCAAGTTTCTTAACCACCGTGTGCCTCTGTAACTTCGCGTGTAAAATTGACACGACGGCAATTTGTCGTGGTGGTGGTTGTTAGGATCAAGTGAGATGTTTCACATAATGCTGTGGGCACAGCGCCTGGCCCATAGCATTTTCAATCAGTGTGAATTGTGATATTATTATTATTAGCAGCAGTGGTAGCAGCTGTAATTGTAGTACTTCCTTGCCCCAGGGCCTTTGCACGTGCCCTTCCTTTGGAGTGGGGAGCCCTTGGGATGCTTTAAGGCTGTCAGAACCTTCCTCATCCTCCCGAGCCTGCCTGGAAGGTGAGCTCTGTGGCAACCCGCTCTGACCTAGGCCGGTGCCTTGTTCCTGCCTCCCTCCAAGGATGGGTCATCACAAAGCCCCCTGGGCTTCTCAGCACGTTGGTTCTAGTTCCCTGGGCCACACAGAGCATTTCTGGGTGTCTGGGGGCCTTCTGAGGGCACCAGGCAGCCCCCATGGGTTGTTCATAACACGAATCTGTCACTGCCCCACGCTCTGCCCAGAACTAAGAAAGTCATAATTGATGTTTGCAGGGATTTAGGCAGAGCAGGTTACAGCTACCTGGGCAGGGGCGTAGGTGGCACACAGGAGGCCAGGGCCACGCCTGTCTCCCTGCACCTGGCAGTAACAGATAGGATCAGGGCCTCATTATCCACCCACTGGAAAGAAAATCCCCAAACAGCTTTAACCTGCGGTTAAAAGAAAGTTCCCAGTGTTTTCTGTTTCCTTCCAACTGGCTTTCTCTACTCCTGCACTGTTCAGACAGCCACTTGGCTGCAATTCTGGAGTTTTCTCAAGGGCCTCAGGAGATGCCAGACTTCATTCCGCCTCCCTTGAGTGCTACCCCCGTTTCATCTGCTCTCTTTGTGATTTTCCCATTTGGGGGCAGCCCACCCACACACCCAGGCCAGGGAAGGAGCTTTGTGACCAGAGGGGGCATTCTTTCAGATACTTGCCCCAGAGGCTGAAGGATTTGGACAGGCTTCCTTGCACCCACCTGAGGCTTAGGATTGCAAAGCAGGTAGGTGCCTGGGTTCCACTTCCTGAACACCAGACCTGAGGGGTGGCCAGAGCCTTGGTCTCAGTTGTCACCCTGAGCCCTGCACTCTGGGCCACCCTCTTGTCTGCACAAGGCTGGACCAACATTAGTAGTATCCCTTCCTCCCTCCCTTCCTCCCTTCCTTCCTTCCCTCCCTCCCTCCCTCCCTCCTTCCTTCCTCCCTTCCTTCCTTCCTTCCTTCCTTCCTTCCTTCCTTCCTTCCTTCCTTCCTTCCTTTCTTCCAAGTATGAACCCCCTTCACATCAAAAAGTAGAATAAATACTATAGTACAAATCCAAATACCTACCACCCAATTGAAGGACTAAAACATTATAGGTATTCTAATAGCCAAACACTGGAATAAGTCCAGATGTCCTTCACAAAGTGAATGGTGTAACAAGTTGTGGAAGGAAGTGAACCATTGATACCTGCAGCAACTTGGATGGGTCTCTAGGGAATTGTGCTGTGCAAAAAATTAAAGCCAATTCCAAATCATTGCGTACTGTATGATTCCACTGATAGAACATTTCGAAATGACAGAAATTTAAAAGTGGAGGTCAGGTTGGTGGCTGACGGGGTTTAGGGACAGGGCTAGGGGGTCAGTGAAGTGGGTGGGCTTATAGAAGGGCAACACAGAGATCCTTGCAGTATCTTGACTGTGATGATGGATACACAAACCTAGACGGGATAAAACTGGGTAGAATTTGACACACGCATACAGGAATACAAGTAACACTGTAGAAATCTGAATAATATTGGTGGATTATATGAATATCAGTCTGCTGGTTGTGATAGTCTCTTTTGCCTTTGCAAAATGTTACCACTGTGGAAACTGGGCAAAATATATAAGCAATCTCTGTACTCTTCTTACAACTGCTCGCCAATCCTATTCCTCTCCTTCCTAAGAGGCAACCAGTATCCAGAATTTGGTACTGATCATTCCCACACCTGTTTTTAGACTTTTGCTGCATATGTACCTATGCATAAGTAATGTAATGTTGTTTGGTATGTATTTTTTGTTTGTTTGTTTTTAAAGATATTCGCCATGTATTTCTTATTTAGGTCTTTTTTTAAAAATTTATTTATTTTTTATGTTTATTTTTGGCTGTGTTGGGTCTTCGTTTCTGGGCGAGGGCTTTCTCTAGTTGCGGCAAGCGGGGGCCCCTCTTCATCGCGGTGCGCGGGCCTCTCACTATCGCGGCCTCTCTTGTTGTGGAGCACAGGCTCCAGACGCGCAGGCTCAGTAATTGTGGCTCATGGGCCTAGTTGCTCCGCGGCATGTGGGATCTTCCCAGACCAGGGCTTGAACCCGTGTCCCCTGCATTGGCAGGCAGATTCTCAACCACTGAGCCACCAGGGAAGCCCCGTTTGGTATGTTTTTAAACTTTGTATACATTGTATTTTGTTGGAATTTACCTACTGTATATAATTCATTGTGTGAGTATAACAGTTTATTTGCTCTTTCTCTTATTGATGGACTTGGTTATCTCCAGTCTTCTGGTGTAAACTGCGCTGCCATGGACCTTGTTCATGTTCCCTTGTGCCTTGTGCAAGAGTTTAATCCAAGTGATACCCTAGGGGCACTTGGAATGTCCAGGTCATAGGGCATGTGCATCCTTAGTTCTACTTGAATGGCTAGGTCATAGGGCATGTGTATCTTTAGTTATGCTAAACACTGCCCAGCTTCTTTCCAAATTATACCTATTTATTCTCCCTCAGACAGTGTATCAGAATATCTGGGGCTCTGCATCTTTGCCAATGTGGTAATGTCAAACTTTAAAAAATTTTGCCAACCCACTGGGTGTGAAATAGTATCCTCCTGTTTAAATTTCCTTGGCTTCTTCTCCCATGAATCATGATTATCTGTGCCCACATCCTATCTCTTCCACCCCGACTAGGAGCTCCTAGTCACAAGTTCCCAGATATATTTGCCAAACTCATAATAGGGGCTCAAGATTTGTTGAATGAATGAAAAAAATTATAATAATTCTAGATGCTCTTACTTGGAAGGATCATGATTTTCTTTTTCATACTTTTAAAATATTTAATCATGGGCTTTAAAAAAGAATATCTTTGTTGAGATATAATTCACCCATTTAAAGTATATGATTCAGTAATTTTTAGTATATTCACAGAGTTGTGCAACTATCACCACCATCAGTTTTAGAACATTTTTATCACCCCCTTCTCCAAAATACCCATATCTATTACGGTCACTCGGGATTTCTCCCTAACCCCCCGGCCCTAGGCAACCATTAATCTGCTTTCTGTCTCTTTGAATTTTCCTATTCTAAACATTTCATGTAAATGTAATCACACAGTATGTGCCCTTTAGTAATAGGCTTCTTGCACTTAGGATAATGGTTTCAAGGTTGTAGAATGTATAGTACTTCATTTCTTTTTATTGCTAAATGAATTCCATTGTATGGATATATCAGTTCATCAGTTGATAGACATTTAGGTTGCTTTCACTTTTTTACTATTATAAATAATGCTGCTCTGAACATTCATATACAAAGTTCTTTCTGGATATATGTTTTCATTTCTCTTAGGCATATACCTAGGTGAGGAATTATTGGATCACATGGTAAATCTATGTTTAAGCATTTGAGGAACTGCCAGACTGCTTTCAAGTGTCTGTAGCATTTTGTGTTCCCACCAGCAGTGTATGAGAGTCCCAATTTCTCCACACTTATAATTATTTATTTTTTTGATTACATCTCAATCATGGGCTTTTGAGTCAAGCAACCTGGGTCTAGAATCCCAATTTTGCTGTTTACTAGCTGTGAGACCATCATTAACTTTTCCCTCCATTTTCTTCCTCTGTAAAATGGGATTACTATTACCCACTTTTCAGGACGGTTGTGAGAAGGGATTAAATAAAACAATAGGCTTATAAAACCGTTAGCACCGGCAGGGGTGCAGCCAGCTCTCCTTGGAACAAAGTAATAGAGATAACTTATCATTATGGGTCTCCTCTAGTCTGCTGTCTTTCTGACTGGGGTGCTCTTAAGTCACCTAGAACCTCCCGTGAGTACCTCTTCTCCACTGGCTGGGAGCTAAGCTGTGAGTGAAAAGCCCAGAGAGCTGCCCATCATTAATGCCCAGAGCTCAGAGCAGATGCCAGAGCAGTTCCACCGTCATGGTGATTCCCAGAGCTTCCAGGGGCCACCACTGTGTGCTGTCCCACCTTGGCACGGTCTCACAAGGCACCTCCCCACCCCTGGCAGGGTAGAAGGGCAGAGAACCTTAGCAGGCCCCAGTTTAAGAAGGCTCAAATTGGGTCTGAACCACTTGAGTTTAAATAGTTTTTTTTTCTCCTTTTCTTTGGCAGGAGCCCCAGTTTTCAGTCCATCATTTTTGCAACAATCACAAACATTATCTGCACACCCAGGCATTGTATAAGAAAAACAAAAAAGATGATTGCTTGCTGATTGCTACTGTTGTCTATTTTGGTGATGACTCCACGGATGGGAAGGACGCAGCTCTGTGTTAGAGCAGCAGAGCTCAGTAATGCCAGGGCGTGGGGAGGGAGGACAGGGGGAAAGTTCTTCACGGTGGGGGAGACCTGGCAGTCAAAGTGGCAGTGGCTCACGGGACAGGGTCTGTTCATGGCCCTGACACATCCAGGAGGCACAGGCTTATCATCTCCATCCTAACTCACTTGCCCAGTCCTCCCCACCTTAGTCAGTGAACCAGAAACCTGGGTACTCTCTTGATTCTGCCGTCTTTTTTGTCCCGCACGTCTAATCTCTCAAATGCACCCATTTCTCTCCATCGTCTCACTCCTGCATCACCGCAGCAGCCTCCTTACTGTCTTCCTGCCTCTCTGCCTCTAGCCTTGCCCCTCCCAGTGGACGATCCATGCTCCAGCCCACAATGATCTTCCCATAAAACAAATAAGATCAGGTCACTTTCCACCTTAAACCCCTACAAAGGCTTACTTTTGCCCTGAGAATAAAATCCAGCTTAAGCCACTCACCCATCTCTTCTCCATGCTTCTACAGCTTACTGTGATCTCTGCTACTGCATCAACTATATCAGGGGATCATTTATCTGTCTTCCCCATCCACCCCTAGGTTCTCTAAGGACAGGAATTCTGGCTTATTTATGTCAGTATCCTTACATATAACAGAACTTCTGACTCATGGTCAGCACCCCCCAAATTGTTTGCTTCCCCTTACATTTGAATAATTTTTACAATTTCTAGAACTCTTTTGCCTTATTTGTTTCTCTCTTTGACCCTCACCACTCTGAGCTACAGACGGTAGTTGTTAATTCCCATTTTACAGATAGGAAACCTGAGGCTCAGAGATGATTAGTGATGGTTCAAGGCTCCTACACACCATGCAGATGGCAGAACTATACTGGCATACAGGTCTTCCAGAGGAGGCAGCACTAGAACCCCATGAAGAAGGCCAGGTAGGTTACTATTGCCGGTGCTTCTCAAAGTGTGGTCCCTGGACCACCAACAGCAATATTGCTATTAGAAATACAAATGTGGGGCCCCACGCACAAGATTATAGAATAGCAAGTTGTCAAGCCCAAACTTCCCAGCTATCTTCCAGCCGAGATAGCATTCTCTGTGTTGTCTGATGTCTTACTTCTGGAGTTACTCATGTCCTTCAGCCCTAGTCATGGGCTCTGCTGCACCAGTTAGAAGGAAACCTTCTTCCTACAGACCCTCTGCAGTATGGCCTTTTTCCATAAACTCAGAAAGCTATGTGGGACATAATAGTGCCCATCCGTCGAGCATACTTCCTACCAGGACTGATTAAACCTGGTCTGACAAGTGTCTCTCCTGGGTGACTCTGAGTGTTAAGGTGATCAGAGTATGAGTCACTTGTAATGCCCCAGGTAGAAGTATTTCCAAGGCAGGATTATCCTCCAATGTGAACAGAAACTACATTGTCAGGCACAAAATTCAGAGGCTGTGCTTGTGCCTGGAGCAATACCTTTGTCCTCTCCTGCCCTGCCTTGACTTTGAAACATTCTGTCAAGAATGATCAGCCTGGAATTGAAAGGCATCCACATGCCAGCTGAGCAAGAGAGAGGTGGGTTGAAAATAGAAGTTTCCCTCAGTAGTTTTGCTGGATGCCCACGTCCCTCAAAGACACCAAGCATGGCCACACAGTGATGAGGGGTAAGCCTAGAAGGCCTGGCCTGCATCCTCTGATGTGTGACCTTGGATGATTCTTGCCCCCTCTGGGCTAGATTTGCAAAGGTGCTAAATCTCCAAGGCCATTTCTGGCACTGATGTGGCATGTCCTAGGGGGATTGCAATGGGAGTCTGGCCGGCTTGCTCCCAACTTCACGGATGGGGAGTCAGTTGATACTGCAGGACACAAGTCAATCCCAGCTGTTTCAGCTGGAATTGTGTGGCTGTGGCCTCTGAACGACAAGGGGAGAGGAAGGAGGGAGGTCAGTGTCCTCCTGAATCTCAGTGTCTCTGGCTCTGAAGGGCTGTTAAAGGTCACCTCATCCTTTCCAGTCTGCCTGCCCATTCCTAAGTCTCCTCTAGCCCGTTGGTTCTCAGATTTCACCGTGCACCAGGATCACCTGGAGGGCTGGCAAAACACAGACTGCTGAGCCTCAGCCCCAGTTTCTGATTCTAGTAGATCTCGGGTAAAGCACCAGAATTTGCATTTCCAGCAGGCTCCTGGGTGACACTGCTGCTGTTCTAGCGTCACAGTGAGGACCACTGCGCTGCAGCATGTCGCCCGGCGGCCGTCCTACTTCTGCGCTCCTGTGTCCTGTGATGGGAGCGCTCCCTCCTGAGGCGGCCCTTCCAACCCTTGGGCAGACCCTCCTTAGATGGGGTTTGTAACCTGTCTCCTCTGTGGCTTCCACCCACTTTTGATAAGTCTTAGAATCCAAGGCAAGTACAAATACTTGAAGGTGAGAATAATCACAGTCACCCTGTCTTGCCAGGCACTGGACCAAGCACTTTACACACAAAACTTCGTTGATCCCCTCCAATTATACAGGGATTACAATATTCTTTCTCCCTCCCAAGATCACTGTAAAAATCAAAACAATCAAAAAATATGAAATTACTTTGGAAACTTATACACTGTTAAGAGTTTTGTTTTGTTTTTTATAAATTTATTTATTTATTTATTTATTTTTGGCTGTGTTGGGTCTTCGTTTCTACGCGAGGGCTTTCTCTAGTTGCGGCAAGTGGGGGCCACTCTTCATCGCGGTGCGCGGGCCTCTCACTATCGTGGCCTCTCTTGTTGCGGAGCACAGGCTCCAGACACGCAGGCTCAGTAGTTGTGGCTCACGGGCCTAGTTGCTCCGCGGCATGTGGGATCTTCCCAGACCAGGGCTCGAACCCATGTCCCCTGCATTAGCAGGCAGATTCTCAACCACTGCACCACCAGGGAAGCCCCAAGAGTTTTGTTTTTAAGCTTTGTATTAATTTGCTAGGGCTGCTATAACAAAATACCACAGACAGGGTGTTTTAAACAACAAAAATTTATTTTTTCACAATTGTGGAGACTAGAAGTCCAAGATCAAAGTGCCAGCAGGTTTGGTTTCTCCTGAGGCCTCTCTCCTTGCCTTAACAGAAGGCTGCCTTCTCACTGTGTCCTCATTTGATTGTCCCTATGTTTGTGTTGTCCTAATCTCTTCTTCTTATTCCAGTCATATTGGATTAGGGTCCACCCACATGACCTCATTTTACCTTAATTACCTCTTTAAAGGCCCTGTCTCCAAACACAGTCACATTCTGAGGTGCTGGGGATTAAAGCGTCAACGTATGAGTTTGGGGAGGACACAGTTCAGCCCATAACAAACTTCTAAATAAAGCTTGATGAATGATTAGCTGTGTGGCCACAGAGAAGTCACCTAACCTCTCTGAGGTTGTTTTCTTCATCAGGGCCCAGCTTGTAATACTTCTAGGTGCCATGAAAGGATCTAAGCAGAGAAAAAAGATACTTCAACTTCCTAGGGAATTGGATATAGAGATGAAAGGTAATCAGGATGGAATCTGGCTGAGAATCAGAGGAGGAAGCCCACTGTCCAGGCACCACTTTAGGCTGGAGGCACGGGGCCCTAATTCACATAGGGGAGGGAGTCTGCAGAGGGAGCCGGCACTGTCACATCATTCCAGAGCTTTGGGGAGAGGCAGAGCTCCTTGCGAGATCATGTGTGTAAGCCTTTGCCAGCTTGCCTCTCCCCACCCCAATCCCCCAGCTAATCTGTTACTCTCTGCGAGGTTTCCGGCCAGGGTGCCACCATCATAGTCCCCCCCACCACCCCGGTGGATTCCAGAACTTCCCAGAGAGGGGAGAAGTGGTGGGAGAACATGGGCTTTAGAAACAAGCTAAATGGCTATCTACAGGAGAATCATTAACTCAATGATAGTTCAGTAGAGCTTGTTGGTGGTGGTATTATCATTACAAGCATTTACTGAGCAGTTTTAAGGAAAGTACTACACTTTACCTGCCTAACAATCCCGAGATGAATACTATTATTGACCCCATTTCATAAATGTGAAAACTGAGGCTTACAGAATTTAAGTAGCTGCCCATGGCCACAAAACCTGCAAGCCACAAAGACAGAGTCAGGACTTGAACCCAGATCTTTCTGAAGCGAAACATATGTGCTTTAACCTCTATATTATACTCAGATTAAAAAATCGCATTGGAGAAGACTACTTAGTAACAAAGGAAAATACCTTTGATGTGATAGTCAGTGGAAAAAAGGACATAAAATGCACTATCCCATTTCTATAAATAAATGTATGTGTGTGTGAGTGTGTGCTTGTGTGTATGTGTATTTAGAGAAGGGAAGAGAGAGGCAGAACAGACTAAGATCAGCGATTATTTCTGGATGATGAGATTACCCTTCAGTGTTTTCCATAATACCTAGAATAAATATAATACTTTTTAAATCAAGGGAAAATGGATTTTTTTAAGTGGAAGCAGATAGAGCAAGGGATTTGGAAGGAGACAACCTGGATGAGACCCCCAGCTCTGACTCCCCCCAGCATCTGGAGCTGCTGTGCTGTCTCTGAATCCTTCTGAAGGATTCTTTCTGGGGCTGGTGGGGAGAGACAAGGAGTTAGGAAGTGTACCTGATTGGGGTTCTATTTTCGAAAGAGGCCTGCGCTGGCATCCCCAGAGGTGGAGTACAGTGTATTTCCCTAAATAACCACTGCTATTTTTAGAAGGCGCCCATGAACTGCGCCCAAGGAGAGAGGGAAAGAGCAGCGACTGGATGCATCTGGACACCCTGCAGGTCCTGAGCTGGGTCTCAGTCCCTGTGTTCAGAGGTGCCCGCCTGGGAAGTTGCCCGCCAGCCTTGCTGTGCCCTTAGTTGGTGCGGCAGCGGGGCCGCTGGTGTCCCTTCTGCTGTGACGGCAGAGAAGGCTGGGGGGCCAACTTGAGGGGACCACATTACACCCTTGAATGACATACTCTTTATAAACATTGTCAGCTCCTGGGGCAGGACATGTCTGGATTTGATGTCTCTTTGCCGAGGCAAGAAAACAGGCAGAGGAGGATTACTGTCTGGGGGCAAAGCCCCCAGGATGTGTTTGTGAAAAGTTTTAGAGATGGGCTGAAATTGACAGAGATTAGAGACAGGTAGAATCATAGATCCTTGGCCTGCAGGGGCACTTTATGCAGCCGCCCTGCAGAGGGCCCTGTCCAGCCCTGGGCTTGCATTCCTGCAGGGAAGGGCACTTTCCCCGGAAGAGCCCCCACCCCCACCCCATTTCTGGAGAGTTGGTTGTTTACAAGCTTGCTCCAAGAGGCATGGCATATCCTCTGCCCAGCATACGTAATGATTATATGTAAACATGGTGATGTTGAACTTGAATGGCCTGCTTACCACGATTATCAGGTAGTGTCATCAGTATTCCAGCTCTACTCTCTCATTTAATCTTCACAAAAGCGTTCTGAGTTAGACATGTTATTATTCCTATTTTGTACATGAAGAGGCTGAACCAATGCCATGATAATAACGATATCAAATGTTTATATACTACTTAATGTATTCCAGGCACTCTTCTGAGTGGTTTGTGTGAATTAACTAATTGAATCGTCACAAAAACCCTTGGATGTAGGTAGCATTAGCATCACCTCCAATTTGGAGACGGGGCCTCCAAGGCACAGAGAGATTAAGTATGTACCCTAAAGTCACAGAGCTTGTAAGTGGCTGAGGTAGGATTTGAACCTGGCACTTCAGCTCCAGCAGCTGCGTTCCTGACTGCCAAGGAACCCAGCCCGCTTTCAGTCACACCTTTGCCATAAAGAGGAACTAGTGCCAGCCCCGTTTTCTAGTTGGCACAGGAAAAAAGCCCTGGGAAAGGGTCTGCGGTTGGCATGGAGTATCCAGGACTCGAAGCCTTTCTCCATTTTGCTGAAGTCCTATCACCTGGGGCATGGCATCTATTGACCACACACATAGCCCGTACACACATAGCCTGGCCTTGGGGGGAGAAAGTGCCTTCATTCCCGGGACCCAGACTGCTGCCACAAGGAAGCTGGTTGGAAGGTTCTAGAAATGTTGGTAAGGCCGGCTGTAGGCCAGGCCTATCACAGCAGAGAGACAAATCCCCAGGTCCTGAGGAGAAGACAAAGCGAGCTTTGCGGTCTCCTGAGCCTTCTGTTTGCTGAGCAGCGTGGTGTGGGGAGAAGCCTGAGAACAGGTGTGACAGAGGCCCTGAATTTCCCTGGAAACAGCCCTCAGGAAACATGGAGAACGAGTCCTGACGCACGTGCAGCCCTCTGCCCTGTGCGTTCCTGACGACAGCGGCTGTTGCTTGGAGGACCCGGCAGGTCTGACGGCTCAGACACGGTCACTACCCCCGACAACCCTGGGAGGCAGGGCTGAGGATCCCGATTCCACAGGCAGAGAACCTGAGGCTCAAGGGGCCCCAGAACTAGTGAGTGGTGAGGCTCAGGCTTTTGAGAATTGTAAGCAGCAGCTTTCAGACCGTTTTCTCATTTGATCTTTTTAATAAGCCTATGCGTTGGGTGGAGGAGAGGTTGTTATCCCTATTTTAAAGATGAGGAAAACTGAGGCTCAGAGACACACGGTGATTTCTCCAAGTGTCACAGAGCAAAACAGCACCAGTGCCTGGACTTGAGGCTGGGCCTGTGGGGCTCAGATCAGTGTTCCCTCCGCTTGGCCCAGGCCGGTGGCACGTTCCCTGCTGTCCACCAGTCATGTCCCCCTCTGGACGCCTCACCGGCCAGGCTGCTCCAGGCTCCAGACACTCCCGTCCTTCCTTCCCCTCCCGAAACCCTCCCTATTTTTTAGCTCCAGGGGCACTGGAGCTAAAAAAAGTATTTAAAGATTTCATATAAATATGCCGCTCTCATGTGAGAGTTTGGTTAACAAAATCCTTCCTATAACATCGCCTGCCGTCTAAGTACATGGTCTGAAGAGAATCTTTTGCCAAAGCCAATAGCTGGAGAATCAGGCTCCACGGGGCTGTTTCAAATGCAATGAATTAGACCTGTGAGCTTAATAATATACATTGGATGCAGATGAATCAATAATCTCAGTGCATTCAAATATAGATTCAAAGTCATTTATTCCAGGAACAATAACCTATGTTATTTATTTGCATAGTTCTGTGACCTTAGGTGATTTCTTTTGAAAATTTGAGATGGTGAGGGTCTCTCTACTCTCATTATCCCACCTCATCCTCCAGTGGTTAATTTTCCCGGATTGCCTGCCTCATGGATTGTAACCTAATTGATAACCTTGCCACCCTCTGCTTTTCTCTGTTGTGCAGACTGATTCTGGGTTCTTGCCATGAGGCACGCTACTATAGGAAGGGAAAGGTTCGCCCCTGACTAGATGTTATGCTTTGACATGTCATTTACTTTTCCCAGCCTCATCTGTAAAATGAGGATAATATACCTGCTTATGGAATTGCTACAAAGATTAGAGATAAAGCATGTGAAGCCTCTTCTATAGTGCCTGGTATACCAGTTCCTTGACAAATAGGTGAGATTGTTATTACGAGGCTCTGTAGATGGCTTGGAGGGGTACTCAGGGCAAGCAGTACCCCCAGATTCCTGTGTACCCTCTGTTACCTAGGGCACCTCCACTCTGAGCTACAACTACCAGCCTAGAAACTGAAGCTATCACTAGCTTAGCCAACTACAAGCTTGAGGCTTGGCAAGATGATAGTAATTAACTCATCTCTTAACTAATGAGAGCATTAGTTAAGGTGGTGTGATATAGAAGAAAGAATATGGTTTTGCAGTTAGAGAGATCTAGGTTCAGATCCTAGCTTTGCCACTTTATCTTGGGCGCATTACCTGAATTCTCTGAAGCTTGGTTTCTTCATCTTTAAAAGTGAGGTAAAGACTGTTTGCTTGGAAAGATGACTGGGACAATGAAATTAAATCTTCTACACATGTAGAGTACCGCCTTTAGTTCCTGGCACAGAAAAGGCACTCAAACCTGGTAACGACATTGCTATCATCGCCGTGCTTATCATCGTTACGAATATTACCTCCCCGGCAGCTGTTTCTGGAGGTTTTGTGAAGCCTCATCAGGAAGAATTTCGAAAATGGAAGGATTCTCGGCAGTGGTAATGTTCTGTTGCTATTGTTGCTATTTTCTAAGCCAAAGCACTTTTTCTAAGGACTGCCAAGGTTTACGATTTCATCAGAATAAAAAATTTGGCGATGAGCATGGACAATTGTGCCCTAAACCTTGGTTAATTATATATCAGTCGTTATTTTCACATGGTCCAAACATGTGAAAATTAAATAGTGTATGCCAGTACTCTTGGTAAATAGGCTTTCTGTGGAAAATCCCACATGGATTGTCTCCTTCTGGCACCAAGAGTCAAATGGTACCAAGCCAGCTCCTCCTGGTGCAATATGGAGATTGGCTGGCCATTTAACTGGACCCAGTCAACCTATGAGGCACTGCCTCAGATATGAGGCCATAAACTTTTATTCTGTCACTTTTGCAGTCATGGGCCCAGAAGTAAAGAACTCTGATTTTATTCATGTATTTTTAAAGTATTTTTTTCATTTCAAAGAAATGTATAGATTGGTTTGGCTAGAATATAAGACGTAAGCTCTATTTGTCATTTATACCTTAGAATGAGATATTGAGTCTCATTTATTTTTATAATTTTTTGCAGTGTGGTAAAATATACCTAAGATAAAATTCATCGTTTTAACCATTTCTAAGTGCACAGTTTTATGGTATTAAGTACATTCACATTGTTGTGCAACCATCAACCATCCATCTATAGAACTCTTTTCATCTTCCAAAGTGAACCTCTGTACCCATTAAACAATAACTTCCCCTTCCACCCTTTCTCCAGCCCCTTCAACCGCTGTTCTGCCTTCTGTCTCTGAATATGAGTCTGCCACCTCCTGTAAGTGGAATCATATGTTGTGTGTCCTTTGGTGACTGACTGACACTTAAGCATAATGTACTCACCATAATGTTCTCAGGGTTCATCCATATTGTATCATGTATCAGAATTTTCTTCTTTTTTAAGGCTGGATAATATTTTATTGTGTGTACATATTGAATTTTATTCATTTGTTGATGAACATTATTTGCTTTCACCTTTTGGCTGTTGTGAATAATGCAACTGTGAACATGGGTGTACAATTATCCGTTCAAGTCCCTGCTTTTGATTCTTTCGGTTATATACACAGAAGCAGAATTGCTGAATCATATGGTAATTCTATTTTTAGGTTTATGAGGAACTGCCATACCATTTCCCACAATGGCAGTGCCATTTTACATTTCCACCGGCAATGCACAAGGGGTTCCAATTTCTCCACACCCTTGCCAACATTTGTTATTTTCTGGTTTTGATAATAGCCACTCTAATGAGTATGAAGTATGGGGATTTATTTGTTTAATTTCTCCTTTTTTATTAATAAACTTTATTTTTAGGGCACTTTTAGGTTCACAACAGAACTGAGCAGAAAGGATAGAGTTCCCATATGCTCCCTGCCGTCACACGTGCATACCCTCCCTCACTACCAGCAACCCCCCACTACAGTGGTACATTTGTTACAATAGATGACCCTACACTGACACATCATTGTCACCCAATGTCCACAGTTTACATTGGGGTTCACTCATGGTGTTGTACATTCTATGGGTTTTGACAAATGTATAATGACATGTATCCACTATTATAATATCAAACAATAAATTCACTGTCCTATAAATGCTCATGCTTTGCCTATTCATCCCTCCCTCTCCCTAACCCCCGGAAACCACTGATTTTTTACTGTCTCCAGAGTTTTGCTTTTTCCAGAATATCATATGGTAGGAATCATACAGTATTTAGCCTTCTCAAATTGGATTCTTTCACTTAGTAATATGCATTTAAGGTTCTTCCATTTCTTTCCCCAGCTTGATAGCTCATTTCTTTTTAGCACTGAATAGCAATCCATTGTCTGCATGTATCACAATTTATTTAACCATTCACCCACTGAAGGACATCTTGGTTGCTTCCAAATTTTGGCAATTACAAATAAAGCTGCTATAAACATCCCTGTGCAGGTTTTTCTGTGGACGTAAGTTTTTAATTCATTTGGGTAAATACCAGAGAGCGCAACTGCTGAATCGTATGGTAAGAATATATCTAGTTTTGTAAGAAACCTCCAAACTGTCTTCCAAAGTGGCTGTACCATCTTGCATTCCCATCAGCAATAAATGAGAGTTCTTGTTGCTCCACGTTCTCACTAGCATTTGGTGTTATCACTGTTCTGAATACTGGCCATTCTAATAAACATGCAGTGGTATCTTGTATCTCATTTGCAATTCCCTAATGACATATGATGTTGAACATCTTTTCATATGTTAACTTCCCATTTGTATATTTTCTTTGTGACGTGTCTGTTCAATCTTTGGCCCATTTTTAATTGGCTTGTTTATTTTCCTATTGTTAAGTTTTTAGAATTGTTTATGTATTTTGGATAACAGTCCTTTATCAGATGTGTCTTTTGCAATTATTTTCTCCCACTGTGTGTCTTGTCTTTCTCGTCTTGACATTGTATTTCACAAAACAGAAGTGTTTAATTTTAATGACGTCCACCTTATCATTTTTTTCCTTTCACGGATTGTGCCTTTGGAGTTGTATCTAGAGTCATCACCATCCTGAGGTCACCTAGATTTTCTCCTATGTTATCATCTAGGAGTTTTGTAGTTTTGCACTTTACATGTAGGTCTACGGTGCATTTTGAGTTAGCTTTTGTGAAGGGTGTAAAGTCTGTGTCTAGATTCATTTTTTTGCATGTGGATGTCCAGTTGTTCCAGCACCATTTGAGAAAAGGCTGTCTTTTCTCCATTGTATTCCTTTTCTCCTTTGTCAAAGACCAATTGATTGTATTTATGTAGGCCTGTTTCTGGGCTCTCTATTCTGTTCTGTTGATCTGTTTGTCGCTTTTTCACCCATACCACACTGTCTCAATTACTATAGCTTTAAGGTAAGTCTTGAGGTCAGGTAGTGTCAGTCCTCTAATTTTGTTACTCTCCTTCAATATTGAGTTGGCTATTCTGGGTCTTTGGCCTCTCCACTTGAGAATCAGTTTGCCAATATCTACAAAATAACTTGCTGGTGTTTTGATTGGGATTGTGTTGAATCTATATATCAAGTTCAGAAGAGCTGACATCTTGACAATATTGAGTCTTCTTGTCCATGAATATGGAATAGTTCTCCAATTATTTGGTTCTTCTTTCTTTCTTTCTTTTTGAATTTTATTTTATTTATTTATTTATATAGCAAGTTCTTATTAGTTATCCATTTTATACATATTAGTGTATACATGTCAATTCCAATCTCCCAATTCATCACACCACCACCCCCACCACCACCACCCCCACCGGCACTTTCCCCCCTTGGTGTCCATACATTTGTTCTCTGCATCCATGTCTCAATTTCTGCCCTGCAAACTGGTTCATCTGTACCATTTTTCTAGGTTCCACATATATACGTTAATATACGATATTTGTTTTTCTCTTTCTGACTTACTTCACTCTGTATGACAGTCTCTAGATCCATCCATGTCTCTACAAATGACCCAATTTCGTTCCTTTTTATGGCTGAGTAATATTCCATTGTATATATGTACCACATCTTCTTTATCCATTCATCTGACATTGGGCATTCAGGTTGCTTCCATGTGCTAGCAATCGTAAATAGTGCTGCAAAGAACATTGGGGTGCATGTGTCTTTTTGAATTATGGTTTTCTCTGGGTATATGCCCAGTAGCGGGATTGGTGGATCACATGGTAATTCAATTTTTAGTTTTTTAAGGAACCTCCATACTTTTCTCCATAGTGGCTGTATCAATTTACATTCCCACCAACAGTGCAAGAGGGTTCCCTTTTCTCCACACCCTCTCCAGCATTTGTTGTTTGTAGATTTTCTGATGATGCCCATTCTAACTGGTGTGAGGTGATACCTCATTGTAGTTTCGAATTACATTTCTCTAATAATTAGTGATGTTGAGCAGCTTTTCATGTGCTTCGTGGCCGTCTGTATGTCTTCTTTGGAGAAATGTCTATTTAGGTCTTCTGCCCATTTTTGGATTGGGTGTGTTTTTTTAGTATTGAGCTGCATGAGCTGTTTATAAATTTTGGAGATTAATCTTTTGTCCGCTGATTCGTTTGCGAATATTTTCTCCCAGTCTGAGGTTGTCTTTTTGTCTTGTTTGTAGTTTCCTTTGCTGTACAAAAACTTTGAAGTTTCATTAGGTCCCATTTGTTTATTTTTGTTTTTATTTCCATTACTCTAGGAGGTGGATCAAAAAATATCTTGCTGTGATTTATGTCAAAGAGTGTTCTTCCTATGTTTACCTCTAAGAGTTTTATAGTGTCCAGTCTTACATTTAGATTTCTAATCCATTTTGAGTTTATTTGTGTGTGTGGTGTTAGGGAGTGTTCTACTTTCATTCTTTTACATGTAGCTGTCCAGTTTTCCCAGCACCACTTATTGAAGAGACTGTCTTTTCTCCATTGTATATTCTTGCCTCCTTTGTCATAGGTTAGTTGACCACAGGTGCGTGGGTTTATCTCTGGGCTTTCTATCCTGTTCCATTGATCTATATTTCTCTTTTTGTGCCAGTACCATATTGTCTTGATGACTGTAACTTTGTAGTATAGTCTGAAGTCAGGGAGCCTGATTCCTCCAGCTCTGTTTTTTTCCCTCAAGACTGCTTTGGCTATTCGGGGTCTTTTGTGTCTCCATACAAATTTTAAGATTTTTTGTTCTACTTCTGTAAAAAATGCCATTGGTAATTTGATAGGGATTACATTGAATCTGTAGATTGCTTTGGGTAGTATAGTCATTTTCACAATGTTGATTCTTCCAATCCAAGGACATGGTATATCTCTCCATCTGTTTGTATCATCTTTAATTTCTTTCATCTTTAATTTCTTTCTTTCTTTCTTATAGTTTTCTGCATACAGGTCTTTTGTCTCCCTAGGTAGGTTTATTCCTAGGTATTTTATTCTTTTTGTTGCAATGGTAAATGGGAGTGTTTCCATAATTTCTCTTTCAGATTTTTCATCATTAGTGTATAGGTATGCAAGAGATTTCTGTGCATTAATTTTGTATCCTACAACTTTACCAAATTCATTGATTAGCTCTAGTAGTTTTCTGGTGTCAGCTTTAGGATTCTCTATGTATACTATCATGTCATCTGCAAAGAGTGACAGTTTTACTTCTTCTTTTCCAATTTGTATTCCTTTTATTTCTTTTTCTTCTCTGATTGCTGTGGCTAGGACTTCCAAAACTATGTTGAATAATAGTAGTGAAAGTGGACATCCTTGTCTTGTTCCTGATCTTAGAGGAAATGCATTCAGTTTTTCACCATTGAGAATGATGTTTGCTGTGGGTTTGTCGTATAAGGCCTTTATTATGTTGAGGTAGGTTCCCTCTATGCCCACTTTCTGGAGAGTTTTTATCATAAATGGGTGTTGAATTGTGTCAAAAGCTTTTTCTGCATCTATTGAGATGATCATATGGTTTTTCTTCTTCAATTTGTTGATATGGTGTATCACATTGATTGATTTGCGTATATTGAAAAATCCTTGCATCCTTGGGATAAATCCCAATTGATCATGGTATATGATCCTTTTAATGTGTTGTTGGATTCTTTTTGCTAGTATTTTGTTGAGGATTTTTGCATCTATATTCATCAGTGATATTGGTCTGTAATTTTCTTTTTTTGTAGTATCTTTGTCTGGTTTTGGTATCAGGGTGATGGTGGCCTCATAAAATGAGTTTGGGAGTGTTCCTTTCTCTTCAATTTTTTGGAGGAGTTTGAGAAGGATAGGTGTTAGCTCTTCTCCAAATGTTTGATAGAATTCACCTGTGAAGCCACCTGGTCCTGGACTTTTGTTTGTTGGAAGACTTTTAATCACAGTTTCAATTTCATTACTTGTGATTGGTCTGTTCATATTTTCTATTTCTTCCTGCTTCAGTCTTGGGAGGTTATACCTTTCTAAGAATTTGTCCATTTCTTCCAGGTTGTCCATTTTATTGGCAAGAGTTGCTTGTAGTAGTCTCTTAGGATGCTTTGTATTTCTGTGGTGTCTGTTGTAACTTCTCCTTTTTCATTTCTAATTTTATTGATTTGAGTCCTCTCCCTCTTTTTCTTGATAAGTCTGGCTAATGGTTTATCAATTTTGTTTATCTTCTCCAAGAACCAGCTTTTAGTTTTATTGATCTTTGCTATTGTTTTCTTTGTTTCTATTTCATTTACTTCTGCTCTGTTCTTTATGATTTCTTTCCTTCTACTAACTTTGTGTTTTGTTTGTTCTTCTTTCTCTAGTTCTTTTAGTTGTAAGGTTAGATTGTTTATTTGAGATGTTTGTTGTTTCTTGAGGTAGGATTGTATTGCTATAAACTTCCCTCTTAGAACTGCTTTTGCTGCATCCCATAGGTTTTGGATCGTCGTGTTTTCATTGTCATTTGTCTCTAGGAATTTTTTGATTTCCTCTTCGATTTCTTCAGTGATCTCTTGGTTATTTAGTAACGTATAGCTTAGACTCCATTTTTTTTGTGTTTTTTACGTTTTTTTCCCTGTAACTGATTTATAATCTCATAGTGTTGTGGTCAGAAAAGATGCTTGATATGATTTCAATTTTCTTAAATTTACTGAGGCTTGATTTGTGACCCAAGTTGTGATCTATCCTGGAGAGTGTTCCATGTGCACTTGAGAAGAAAGTGTAATCTGCTGTTTTGGGGTGGAATGTCCTATAAATATCAATTAAATCTATCTGGTCTATTGTGTCATTTAAAGCTTGTGTTTCCTTATTAATTTTCTGTCTGGATCATCTGTTCGTTGGTGTAAGTGAGGTGTTAAAGTCCCCCACTATTATTGTGTTAGTGTTGATTTCCTGTTTTATAGCTGTTAGCAGTTGCCTTATGTATTGAGGTGCTCCTACGTTGGGTGCATATATATTTATAATTGTTATATCTTCTTCTTGGATTGATCCCTTGATCATTATGTAGTGTCCTTCTTTGTCTCTTGTAACATTGTTTATTTTAAAGTCTATTTTATCTGATATGAGTATTGCTACTCCAGCTTTCTTTTGATTTCCATTTGCATGGAATATCTTTTTCCATCCCCTCACTTTCAGTCTGTATGTGTTCTTAGGTCTGAAGTCGGTCTCTTGTAGACAGCATATATATGGGTCTTGTTTTTGTATCCATTCAGCAAGCCTGTGTCTTTTGGTTGGAGCATTTAATCCATTTACGTTTAAGGTAATTATCAATATGTATGTTCTTATGACCATTTTCTTAATTGTTTTGGGTTTGTTTTTGTAGGTCCTTTTCTTCTCTTGTGTTTCCCACTTAGAGAAGTTCCTTTGGCATTTGTTGTAGAGCTGGTTTGGTGGTGCTGAATTCTCTCAGCTTTTGGTTGTCTGTAAAGCTTTTGATTTCTCCATCGAATCTGAATCAGATCCTTGCCGGGTAGAGTAATTTTGGTTGTAGGTTCTTCCCTTTCATCACTTTAAATATGTCATGCCACTCCCTTTTGGCTTGTAGAGTTTCTGCTGAGAAATCAGCTGTTAACCTTATGGGAGTTCCCTTGTATGTTATTTGTCGTTTTTCCCTTGCTGCTTTCAATAATTTTTCTTTGTCTTTAATTTTTGCCAATTTGATTACTGTGTGTCTCGGTGTGTTTCTCCTTTGGTTTATCCTGTATGGGGCTCTCTGCGCTTCCTGGACTTGGGTGACTATTTCCTTTCCCATGTTAGGGAAGTTTTTGACTATAATCTCTTGAAATATTTTCTTGGGTCCTTTATCTCTCTCTTCTCCTTCTGGGACCCCTATAATACGAATGTTGTGGCGTTTAATGTTGTCCCAGCCTAATGTCTTTTAGGCTGTCTTCATTTGTTTTCATTCTTTTTTCTTTATTGTGTTCCACAGCAGTGAATTCCACCATTCTGTCTTCTAGATCCCTTATCCATTCTTCTGCCTCAGTTATTCTGCTATGGATTCCTTCTAGTGTATTTTTCATTTTAGTTATTGTATTGCTCTTCTCTGTTTGTTTGTTCTTTAATTCTTCTAGGTCTTTGTTAAACATTTCTTACATCTTCTCGATCTTTGCCTCCATTCTTTTTCCGAGGTCCTGGGTCATCTTCACTATCATTATTCTGAATTCTTTTTCTAGAAGGTCACCTATCTCCACTGCATTTAGTTGTTTTCCTGGGGTTTTATCTTGTTCCTTTATCTGGCTCATAGCCCTCTGCCTTTTCATCTTGTCTGTCTTTCTCTGAATGTGGGTTTTGTTCCACAGGCTGCAGGATTGTAGTCCTTCTTGCTTCTGCTGTGTGCCCTCTGGTGGATGAGGCTATCTAAGAGGCTTGTGCAAGTTTCGTGATGGGAGGGACTGGTGGTGGGTAGAGCTGGCTGTTGCTGTGGTGGGCAGAGCGCAGTAAAACTTTAATCCGCTTGTGTGCTGATGGGTGGGGCTGGGTTCCTTCCTTCTTGGTTGTGTGCCCTGAGGCGACCCAACACTGGAGCCTACCCGGGCTCTTTGGTGGGGCTAATGGCAGACTCTGGGAGGGCTTATGCCAAGGAGTACTTCCCAGAACTTCTGCTGCCAGTGTCGTTGTCCTCATGGTGAGACACAGCCACTGCCTGCCTCTGCAGGAGACCCTGCAACATTAGCAGGTAGGTCTGGTTCAGTCTCCTATGGATTCACTGCTCCTTCCCCTGGGTCCCGATGTGCACATTACTTTGTGTGTGCCTTCCAAGAGTGTAGTCTCTGTTTCCCCCAGTCCTGTCAAAGTCCTGTAATCAAATCCCGCTAGCCTTCAAAGTCTGATTCTCTAGGAATTCCTCCTCCTGTTGCCGGACCCCCAGGTTGGGAAGCCTGATATGGGGCTCAGAACCTTCACTCCAGTGGGTGGACTTCTGTGGTATAAGTGTTCTCCAGTTTGTGAGTCACCCACCCAGCAGTTATGGGATTTGATTTTATTGTGATTGTGCCCCTCCTCCCGTCTCATTGTGGCTTCTCCTTTGTTTTTGGATGTGGGATATCTTTTTTGGTGAGTTCCAGTCTATTTAGTTCTTCTTTAATATCTTTCATCAGAGTTTTGTAGTTTTCCTCATATAGATCTTGTTTCTATTTTGTTAGATTTATACCTAAGTACTTCATTTTCAGTTGTGTGAATGTAAAAGGTAATTGTTTTTAATTTCAAATTTCAGTTGTTCATTGCAGTATATAGGAAAATGATTGACTTTTTATATTAAGCTTGTATCTTGAAATCTTGATGTAATTGATTACTAGTTTCAGGAGTTTTTTGGTGTGAATTCTTTTGGATTTTCTACATAGACAGTCATGTCATCTGCAAACAAAGACAATTTTATTTCTTTATTCCCAATCTACATACTTTTTATTTCATTTTCTTGTGTTATTGCATTAGCTAGGACTTCCAATATGATGAGAGAGGACATCCTCATCTTGTTCCTGATCTTAACAGAAAAGCTTCAACTTTCTCACCATTAAGTATGATGTTAGTTGTAGGGTTTTTGTAGGTGTTCTTTATCAAGTTAAGAAAGTCCCCCTCTATTTCTAGTTTGCTGAGAGTTTTTATCCCGAATAGCTGTTGGATTTTGTCAAATGTTTTTCAGCATGTATTAATATGATCATGTGATTTTTCTTCTTTAGCTTATTGATGTGATGGATTACCTTCATTGGTTTTTGAACGTTTAACCAGCCTTGCATACCTTGGATAAATCCCATTTAGTTGTGGTTTATAATTCTTTTTATACATTGTTAGATTCAATTTACTAATATTTTGTTGGATATTTTTACACCTATGTTCATAAGAAACATTTAACTGTAGTTTTCTTGTAATGTCTTTGTATGGTTTTGGCATTAGGGTAATTCTGCCCTCATAGAATGAATTAGGAAGTATTCCTTCTTCTTCTGTCTCCTGGAAGAGGTTGTAGAGCATTGGTATAATTTCTTCCTTAAATGTTTGGTAGAATTTACCAGTGACCCCATCTGGGTCTGGTGCTGTCTGTTTTGGAAAGTTATTAAGTATCGATTCAATTTCTTTAATAGATATAGGTGTATTCAGATTTTCTATTAGTCCTATTTATTTTTAACTGCATTGTTACAAAAATATTAGGACAATACAAATTACTGAAAACAAAAACAAAATGAAGCATAGCCATGACTAACCACCATGACTACTGTTTATTAAGTGCTCCTACGGCCTGCAAACTTGTGAAGCACGCATTATTATTTTCACTTAACAAATGAGAAACCTGATGCTTAGAGAAATTAAAGGACCTAACCACGGCAACGCTGCTGGTTCATATCAAGCAAAATCCAGTTCTGCCTGATTGCTTCGCTAGTGCTCTAGACACTGCACCACGATGCTTCTTCAGTCTTTAAGATAAATAGTTTTTATGTGCCATGAGGTTCCTGTGAGGAAACCCACGTCTGATTCCAGGCTTTGATTATCTCCCCTATGGTCACATTCCTATTATGGTAGCTCCACACTCAGGCATGTCTGAACTGTAGGGTACAGTCATGAATACAGGGGAAGTCTGGTGATCCACCCCCCCCCTTTTTTTGTCAAATGCATTTTTAGAACTATGGTAATGAAGCTTGAAAAGCAAAATCAGTGTTTTCCCTTTGCATGTTTCCTTGGTTAATGATCAGCCTGTACCTAAATATATTTATGCAAGATGGCACCGTTGAATCTGCATGGCAATCCACAAGCTCAGACCTTAGCCTTAGGTGTCAGAGGTCCTGATTCAACTCCCAAAGCTACTGTTTTCTCACTGTTTGCCAATGGGGGAGACATTTAATCTCTGTAAGCCTCAGTTTCTTTACCTGTGAAATGGGACAGGGTTATAATACTGAACTCATCAAAGGGTTGTGTGAATTAAATGAGCTAGTGCATATGAAACCCTTTAGCACTGCTCTTGAAACAGGCTAGCAATTCAGTAAATGTTAACTAATATTATTGCAAATCATTTTGAGTACCTACTATATGCCAAGCCCTCTCTTGTATCACCTGTTTGATCTTCAAATATTTTCATCATCTGTCCCTAATAGTAAATGGTTTTTGACTGTACATTCTCAGCATTTTCATCTTTATTTATAAATTGATCCATGATTCACTCTCAATCCATGTACTAAACATTAAGAAACTTAAATGTTCCTTTTCCTAAAATTAAAAAGAGAGAGAGAGAAGTGTTTGGATATTTTCTTCCCAAGTCCCAGTGGGTTGTCTTGAGCACCCTGTTTTGGGGACCTCTGATTTAGCTTGTCTAAGACAGGTGTTGGCCAGCTTTTTCTGTAAAGGGCTAGAAAGTAAAGATTTTCAACTTTGCACAGTCTCTCATGCAACTACTCAACTCTGCTGGGTAGCACAAAAACAGCCAGAGACAATATGCTAACACATGGGCAAGGCTGCGTTCCAATAAAACTTTATTTACAAAAACAGGTGTTGGCCACAGTCTGTAGACCTCTGATCTAAGGCAACTTGCCCTGCTAGTTATATCCAACTTTTCCTTAGAGGACTACCTAAGCCAGCAGCACTTGCAAATTTTGTGAGGTAATTGGTAACGAGGAAAAGTGAGGTGGTGCATATGATAGGTCCTTCTAAAATATACAAAGTGTATTTTATCCTAATCATCATCAATGTTGTTGTTAAAATTAAACATTTTCCCAGACATAAGTGAGCAAAGACACTGACTTCCTTTTACCAACCTAATTATGTAGGCATGATATGGAGCCTTGTGTAAACAAGGGCAGCCCTAGCTGAGCCTTTGCAAAGAAGAGATAGTCTTCTATTTGATTTTCTTTCTTACCTTCTTCTAATCCCTTCGTCTGGTCCAGATACATACACATAGGAAAGGACTAGGTCTTTTCTGTGAAAATTATTAGGGTCCACGAACAGGGACATATAAAAGATTAGTGACTTCATGGGGGAAATGGCTCATCCATCACTAGATATTATTGCCCGTTGTGTGCCAGGCACTGTGCTGGACGCTGAGTTGGGGAGGGGAGGGGCGTGGAGGATACAGCAATGAATGAGAGGTGGTATCTGCCGTTGAGGAACTCCAGTCAGACGTTGCCCCCACCTCCCATCCAACATCACTCCTGTCAAGGTCCCCAGGAGTCTCCATGTTGCTAAACCCTGTGGTCATTGCCCAGTCCTCACATGACTTGACCATTTTACACGGATGGTAACACTCCTTCTTGAGTACTTCCTTCAAATGTCCTCACCGAGTCCATGCTCTCCTGGTTCTGTCTCACCTTACTACCCACTACTTTTTCTGCCTCTTTTACTGCTTCCTCTGAGTCTCAAACCTCTAAATGCTGGGAGGCCCCAGGGCCCAGTCCACAGACCTTTTCTCATTCCACTCTACACTTCCTTGGAGACCTCATCCCGTCTTATGGCTTAAATGGATTTAAATGTAGATGACTCTCAGATTTATATCTCCAGCTTGGACCTCTGTCCTGAACTCCTAATGCGTATATCCACCCAAACAGGCAATAGCTCTTCTCAAACCCAACACGCCCAAGCCCACTCCCTGGTTTTCTCCCATCACCAACCTGTTCTTCCCACAGCAGCTCCATTCCTTGCTTGGCTCAGGCTAATTTCCTGAGAGTTTTATCGTCTCTTCTTTTTCTCTCGTACCCCACATTCCACATCTAATTCATCAGCAGATATTGTGAGCTCTACCTTCAAAAGCATGTGAAGAATCGCGCCACTTCCCATCACCTTCACACCCTCACCCTGGTCATTTCTCACCTGGGTTCGCACAGTAGCCTCCTACCTTTGCTGCCTGCTTCCTGCTTCCTCTTTGCTCCCCTCCAATCTGTTCCTGTCGTTCTTCTGCTCAAAACCTTTCAAAGATTCCCCACCTCAGAGGAGAAGTCAAAGCCTTTATAATGTCCCACGGGGCTCTACACACCTGTCAAAGCAGCATCCCACGCTGATGCCCCCAGCTCATCTCGCTCTCTCCTTGGTTCCCCCCAGTCCAGCTCCACCAGCCTCCCTGCTGCCCCGCTAACACACCAGGCACTCTTCTGCCACAGCCCCCTTTGCCCTTGCTGGAACTTTAATCCTCCCAGATGCCTGCAGAGCTTGCTGCCTCGCTTCCTTCAGGTGTCTACTCAATGCCACCTATTCAGCGAGGCCTTCCCCGACCTAACTGTATAAAACAGACCGCTTCCACCAATCTCTTTCCTTCTTATTTCCCTCTATTTTTTTTCATTACATTTACCGTCACCTAACATGTCATATATTTGTTGTCTGACTTCCACTTTAGACTCTAACACTCTGAGGTTTTGTGCTCTGAGCCTGGAACAATACCTGTAGGTACTCGCTGACGCTTTGAAAGGGGAGGGAGGAAAAGAAAAGAAAAGAAAAATGGTCTACCATCCACTAGAGCTTAGCACTAAAGTAATTACGTGTAGGACGGTGGGTGCGGTAGATCTGAAGACCATGGAAGCCCAAGGGGGCTGCAACCCCTCACTTTTACTTTAATTAGAGCAATTCTTGTATCTGTTTATATACTGAACGCCAGTATAAATTTCATTTTAAGAGGAAAAGTCCCACTACTAAAAAAAAGTATTTAAACAGCTAATTAAAAACAACTGTTCTAGGCTATAGATGGCCATCTGAGGGCATGGAGCTGGCAGGTGGCATGATTATGTCTGCTTATGATGAAGATGAGCCTGGCATGGGTGTGGAGGTTAGCAGGTAGGGCTGAGAACCAAGCAGAGAATCTAGGAGCAAAGGCCATAGCCGGGTCAAGGTAAAAGGTAATGACACTGTGAACTTCTCAAGCAGGGAACCAGCAAATTCCCACTTCTTTCTCTAATCCGGTCGACAGCTGCTAGCAGCTTGCTTCGGCCCATGCCTTCCCTTCTTCGGTGAATAAAATGGATGTGATTGTATTTACATGTACTAATACTATATTATTACTACTAAATATGTACTATATACTGTATGTTACTGTATACTAAATCCTACATCTACATGCATGTATAGGAAGTTGTCTTCACATACACATGAATATGCATGCAGCTTCCTTGAGTCCTTTGGAGAAGGAGGCAGAGTAAAAATGAAGGAGTAAATAATTAAGTGTCAAATAATTAAAAGTACTGTTGAGAAAGTATGTCTTTTACATCGTTTTTTTAATTGGGTTCTTCATAAGACTGACTTGAAAAGTTTCTCTTAGAAGATGTGTTGATTGACAGCCTATATAGTTATTAATAATATGCAGTCAATCTGCTAGGAATATATGAAGTGTTCAGGAGAGAGAACACCAGGAAATGGATGCCAAGAATGCAGGCAACAGTCTCGACTTGGGACACGTTGTTTTCTTGGCAGAGAGTCAGTGGCCATTGCACAGAGCTGGAGTTGGTTGTGTATAAGATTGCCTAAGGGTCTGCATCTCACTGTTCTGAAATGTCAAGCACTTCTAGTGAGACCAGAAGCCATCAGTTAAATGATTGGTCCTATGGGCAGTGCATTCAGCAAATAGTTTATAATCAGAGACTCCTGACCAAAATTTTAGGCGTGTCTCTGAAACTGGGTGTGTGACTTTAAAAAAATTTCTTGTCCTATTTTCTCATTTAAAAATTATACTTATTTACTCTTGAAAATTTAGAAACTACAGATGAGCAAATGCAAGAAAAGAAAAAATATCTATTACCTTACCACATTGAAAAAAAACACTGTGGCTCTCTCTGTTGTGTAAACACACACACACATCACCTTTTTTATTAATTTCTAAAAATAGAACCACACTGTATTAAATTTTGTGATCTGCTTTTTTCATTTAACGATGTGTGTAATATACAACTTTCTATGTCATTAAATATTCATCTGCAGAATCATTTTGTAAGGCTGCATAGTATTTCATCCTACAGAATGCCGGAGTGTATTTACATTTCTCCTGCTGTTAGACATTCAGGTTGTTTCCTACTTTTTTTTCACTCCTGTGCTCACTATTGCAATGAGTGCCCAGTGCCAATATTCAGCCAGTTGGCACTGATACAATAATATAGTCTGCCCTGCTCAATGAAGCAGTGCTCATATCATTATATACTTTTAATATCACCCTTGGAAACATCTTTATATAAATCCAGGGATTCCTTGGGATACTTTTTAGAACTATTAGGATTTCTGGGTTATCGGAATTCAACATGTTTACTGATTTTTGCTATATTTTGACAAACTGACTTCTCAAAAACAAGCCCTAGATAACAGCAGGTTGGACAGTCTAGGAAGCCCTTCTGAGCTCAAACCTTCTGGGGCATTTGTTCAAGAGGTTTGATGAGGAAGAAATGCAAGAAATAGAGCTTACTTCTGAGTCAAATAAAGACTGACAGAGATATTGACATAGAGCTATTGTGTATCAGTTGGGGTCCTGGCAAGAAACAGTGGCATTTGTTTTGAGGCATAATTAAGGGGAGTGTGAGGAAGGGACTGGGTTTTTTTTGTTTGTTTGTTTGTTCTTTTAATTAATTAATTAATTAATTAATTATTTTTGGCTGTGTTGGGTCTTCGTTTCTGTGCGAGGGCTTTCTCTAGTTGCGGCAAGCGGGGGCCACTCTTCATCGCGGTGCGCGGGCCTCTCACTATCGCGGCCTCTCTTGTTGCGGAGCACAGACTCCAGACGCGCAGGCTCAGTAGTTGTGGCTCACGGGCCTAGTTGCTCCTTGGCATGTGGATCTTCCCAGACCAGGGCTCGAACCCATGTCCCCTGCATTAGCAGGCAGACTCTCAACCACTGCGCCACCAGGGAAGCCCGAAGGGACTGTTCTTAATGTGTGGCAGGATTGGGGGCAATCACAAAGGCTGGTGAAGCCCCCTGGGGCTAGTAACAGCTGGGAGCTGTGACCACCCGTAGCCCAGACGGGCAGGGGAAGGGAGCAGGCACTGGAACCTGGAGAGAGCTGTAGCTGTATTGTAGTTCTAGCAAAAGGCTGCCCCAAAAGAGTTGTGTCCTCCCACACAGGAACACAGCCACTGCCAACCCACAGCCTCGCAGGCAGCTTGCCAGGAGAATAAATACCCCAAACTCACTCTCTTCCCGGCTTTGACTTCCTGCCAGGGCTCCCGCTGGCTGAACCCAGCTGGTAGCCAGAGGGAGCCCTCTGATGCAGGTTAAAGAGTAGCCTCCCAGGGCACCAGGAAGGCTGGAGAAGGGCGGGAAGGCTCTGGACAGGCACACCAAGACTTCTGACTGGCATAGCCCTAGACATAAGCAGGGATGTCGAGCTTTTATTTCAAATCAGGGTCTGAAAACTGAGGGAAGGATGGATTGAAGAAAAAGAAATTAAGGACAGTGAGGAAATGAAATCAGAATTCTGACCTGGTCTTTTGCCTGCTGTGGAAGTATCCAAGACACAGGAATGTATGAGTCAGTAAATCTCTCCCCTGAGAGCATCGTGAACTAGGTTTCACATTTGCCACCTCTTACAAGCCGCTCCCAGCACAGTTTTTGAAGGTTTTCAGTAGCATCTGGGCAAAGAACAGACAAAGGGAGGATGAGGTGGGAGGGGGGAGGAACCAAGATAATCTTATGTAACTTACATCCTTCTGAAAACTGTTTTGCTTTTATTTTAAGAAGTGCTATTTATGAATTCTCCAGGGGGTTAAAAAGCCGAAGAGATGGCTTTTTGATGAGATGTCAGTAGAACAATCTCTTAGCTCCTGGAATAAATGATGCTTTTGTTTGGGCTTTCTGTTTTTCAAAAAGGCCATCTGTTTTCATAAACATAAACGAGAATCTCTAGCCACCTTTTCCCTTATAACCCTCTGTCTCTTTGCACAAATGACAGTATTCCCTTCATGATTCATTCCTGAAGACGTTCTTCTGGGCTAAATGCTGCTACTAAATTTGTACTTCGGTTTTCACTGTGAGCCCTGCATGATCATTGCTCAGCTGGCAACTGCATTATTACAGCTTTTATTTCTCAAGTCCCAGATTGTTATACCCTTGGGTTGCCAGGGGCTCTGTACCAGGCTTTATGCAACTGGTTTCTCCTATTTCTCATGGGATGTTCGAGGTCTTTGGGGGAGCCCAATAAATAGCACCCCTCTTTCCATATGAGCTCTGAACAAACTGAGAAATAAACAGAGGGTGGCAGATGGAAGCCAAATATCATGTTTATTACTGATAATGAATAACTTGGCTTGGTATGAGAGCCAAATTGACTTGATAATTGGATCCAGGATTAGGCAGACTGACCCACCTGGTCACGGGCAGTGCTGGATGGGGGCAGAGGAAGAGCCAGCTCCTGGAGGAATAGCAAAAACATGTTGCCAGCTGCCAAGGGGAAGAAGAGTGGGGCTCAACTGAGCATGCCCAGTTTCTTCTTCCTCAGTTTACCACCAGTGTAACTCACTCCACTCCCTGTGAGTAAAGGGGCAGAGAGAGGCCAGAAGGCATACTGATGGGGCTCCCTTCACGTGGAAAGAAATATCAGGAATTAGAACGGAGTTTTCTTCCCAAAAGTGACATGGGTCACACTGAAGCTATAAGACATGCCTTGCATGAGTCTAACACAGTTGTCCCTCAGTATCTGCGGGGGTCAGTTCCAGGTCCACCTCCCCACTGTGGGTACCAAAATTTGAGGATGCTCAAGTCCCTTACAGAAAATGGTGTACTGTTTGCAGTATAACCTACCACATCCTCCCCTATACTTTAAATCCTCTCCAGTACTTATAATACCTAATACAATGTAAATGCTATGTAAATAGTTGCCAATGTGGCAAATTCAAGTTTTGTTTGGGGGAACTTTCTGGAACTCCCTCCCCCGCCCCCCTGCAAATGTTTGATCCACTAGCAGATATGAAACCTGCGGATGCAGAGGGCTGACTGTACATAAAATATACTCAGCAAATACTTGTTGACTTGTATGTTTGTTCACTTAACACATATTATTGAACAAAGACATAGAGCCAAGATAAGGAGTTTAGCTTTTTTATTCTCAGTACAGTAAAGAGCTGCTAGAAGATTCTGAGCAAGGGAGAAACATGATCAGATTTACATTTTTGAAAAATTACTCTTGTTGCCTTTTGGATAATGGATTACGAAAAGAACATGTGTGGAAGTGGGGAGACGGATTAGAAGGCTCTCACTGCTGTCCAGGTGAGAAATGATGATGCCTAAGACTAGGGTGAAATCAGAGGAGAAAGACACAGATGAACAGGTGGGGAATAACTTGTAGATGGAGGTAGCAGGATTTGCTGATGGTTTGGAGCTGGGGGGTGGCGGGGATGGGAAGACAAGGGACCAAAGGAGACGAATTGCGGGTGACCTGGATTTTTATTTGAGCAATTAAATAGATGGAGGTAAAATAGACAAAGGGAGCAGGTTTGGGGTAAATGAATGAATGATGATGTCTCTGGGTTACCCAGTCTCTTTTGGAGGCTTGTAGTGGATTGACCATACATCCCTGTTTGCCTGAGACGGTCCTGGTTTACACCTGCTGACCCAGCATAATTATTAATAATGCTTCCTTTCAGCCTCAAAAGTGACCTGCTTTGGATGATAAAGTACCTGGTCACCCAAGCTTAGAGAGAATTTTGAGCTTGTAGAGAATTGTTGGAACAGTGCTTTGAAATGTGAAAAACAGTACATAAATGTAAAGCATTAATCAACATTAGCTATGTTAATGAAGATTTGTCCAAAAGCTGAATCTTCTTTGCTCATTAACTTATGTGATTATTTCAGGTTACATTCCTTTGCTGTCTGATTCATCATCTATGCCTTGTGGCTCCAGAATAGGACCCTGTTCCCATAACATCCTCCCCCTCCCCCTCCCCCTTCCCCTCCTTCTCCCCCTCCTCCTCACTCCAACCTTCCCCCAGTTTTAGGTGATTTCTAAAACACCAGACTTCATTGCCCTATGGGGACCCTCCATTTAAGGGAACCCAATGGTTAATGTTTTTGTAGATCAAAACTTTGTTAGGTATTAAACAATGGTTCCCTGCTCTACAGCTTTTTCTTGGCTAGGTTCACCTCAAGGGAGACAGTCTTAAAAAACAATCCTCACTCATCCTGGCTCCCAGAGTACTTTGTGAAAATGAAAATAGCCATGTTCCAGCCGCCTTCCCTTCCTTGAGAGTGTCTAAATATACAGTTGTGCCCACAGAGGCTTTTGCATTTCACACAAATGCCACAGCTCTGTATATTTGCTGGGTGAGGCATGTCAAGATTTGGAGAAAGACAGCTGTAGATGCCGGGGTTCTGGTCCCATCTCTACCCCTTTGCGGACTCTGACAAAAATACTCCCCCCACTGAGGCCTTCATCTCCTTACCTGTAAAATAGCGGAAGGGGTCTCTCTGACCTTTGTGATTCCTTCCAAGTCACCACTTCTTTTCATGATATAAGATGAAAACGTGCTGCATGGATCACGATGATTGTGGAGCCAGGGAGAATTCTATCACAGCCCTTATTTCTCAAGTCAAATTTAAACTGACTTGAGCCTTCACACACAGATTGATGCAAATCCAGATTGTTCTCTTATGATTGCCCTCGCCTGCTTCCCTTCCCAACTTATACTAGAACCAAGGACATTTATACAATCTGCCCCCCGACCAAAGGTCTCTCACACTCCCCTTCCTGTATTAGTTTGCTAGGTCTGCCATAACAACGTACCACTTACTGGGTGGCTTAAATAACAGGAAGTTATTGTCTGGAGGCTAGAAGTCAGAGAGCAAGGTGTCAGCAGGGCTGGTTCCTTCTGAGGGCTGTGAGGGAGAATCTGTTCCTTGCCTCTCCCCCAGCTTCTGGTGGTTTGCTGGCATCCTTGGTACTCCTTGCCTTGTAGAAGCATCACTCCAGTCTCTGCCTTTATCTTCACATTCCACTCTCCCTGTGTGTGTGTCTGTCTCCAAATTTCCCCCTTTTATAAGAACACCAATCATGTTGGATTTGGGGCCCACCCTACTCCAGTATAACCTCATCTTAACTACTTACATCTGCAATGACCCTATTTCCAAATAAGGTCACATTCCGAGGTACTGAGGGTTAGGACTTCAACAAACATATTTGGAGGGACACAATTCAACCCATAATACCTTCCAAGTATTGAAATGCTCTGTTTTGTTCAATCCACTGCTGTAGTTAGCACCATTTTACCTTATGGATAGCCACTGGCCCATGGCCCTCTGTCCAGTAGTGGTCTCCCACTTGCCCAGCTTCCTACTCAAGCCTGCATGACACTTGGAAGGAGAGGGGTCTTCTTGGTGCTAAATTTTGCCTCTGATGTTTCCCACTAGACTTCTGAGACTACTAGGCCCCTTAGCAGCATTCTCCTGCTAACACTGCCAAGGTCCCACCATCTCAGAGGTGTTCAGCACAGCTGAACATGAAGAGCTCATAAGAATGCAATAAAGCCAGCCAACTCTCTTTAGGGGCAAACCCCAGGCCCCAGAAACAAAGCCCTGTCTCGTTCTCCTTCTTCCTTGGAATAGGGGGAAAAGAACTTACATTTTTTCCAAATTAATGTCAGGTTCCCCTGCCTTCCCCACGATGGCTTTCTTGCTCTATCAGCAAAAAAAGAGACACAAGTTAAATTCCCCATGATACATCCTGCTATAATGTATGCAATCAGTAAATGTTCATTGAGCAGCTACAATGCATTGTACTGGGTCCTGGGTTCAAAGGTGACCACCCCATGGTTCTGCCCTCAATTTATGGTGAATGACCCAAGTTTCAAATAATAAATTGACACCCAGTCTTCCAGAGAAGGGCAGTGACTTGCCCAAGGTCATGCAGTGGGTACGTGTCAGAATAAGAACTACCATCACTAGCTCCGCGTACGTAGTAAAAGTCCGTGTGGCTTTCAACCTGTGTGTCAGGACGTTCTGAACACGTGTCTTTTGCTGCCTGACAGTGTTGCCTTTGTGCTGGTCTCTGGCCACGGTGGGACTAGTGGTGGCTTGTGGTTGAGTGTTAGTCTCATCATACTTCGTGTGGGAAGGAGCATATCGCACAGTCTGACACTGGATCTTGTAAAGAAAACCATCGTGAGAGCCTGAGCATGACCAGAGATTCGTTAAATTAACAGTCTCTGGGGGAGCTCCAGTTACTGCAGCACAAATGTGCTGATTACAGAGGCAGCTTGGTGGAAGGGGAAGGTCTGGGAGACCTGGGTCTGCATTCCATTGCCAATACGCACTGGCTCTGTGGTCCCGAGCGGGTGACTTAACCTCTCTGAGCGTCAGTGTCTTCCCTCTCATGACCCACTCAGTGCCACGTTTAAGGAGAGGAACCTAGTTGGTTCCCAGTACTGAGGCCGAGAACCTGGGCCTCATTCCCAAACGTACCGGCGTATCTGTTATCCATTGCTGTATAACAAACTTGGTGCTTTCAAACCACGAACTTGGCGCTTTCAAACAACACGATTTATCATTGCACCCTTGGCTGTGGGTCAGCTGGGCAGCTCTGCTGATCTACGTGAAACTTGGCTGGGCTCATTCATACATCTGAAGCCAGTTTTGGATGACCTGCCATCCCCATTTGCCTGGGACTGAAAGCGTCCCCGGGGCGTGGGGCATTCCGTTTAAAACTAGGAAAGTCCCAGGCAAAAAGGGATGACTTGATCACCCTGGGTCAGCTGGTGGATGGGCTGAGGGCTGATTGCTATCTGGGGCCATGGAGGGATGGGGAGGGGTGGCTGAGCCATGTGC
This sequence comes from Eschrichtius robustus, assembly GCF_028021215.1. Lineage (NCBI taxonomy): Eukaryota > Metazoa > Chordata > Mammalia > Artiodactyla > Eschrichtiidae > Eschrichtius > Eschrichtius robustus. The sequence goes on from NC_090834.1 coordinate 56,432,496, forward strand.
CTCTTGTCACCCAGTAAAATAGCCTGGGCTTGATCACCTAGCAGCTGAGCACAACTCCAAGAGAGCAGGAAGACGTGGGCTCAGAACTCACGCGTCATCACGTTGCCTCATTCTGTTGGTCAAAGCGAGTTACAAGTTCAGCCCAGATTTAACAGATGGGGAAATGCTCTTCACCTCTTGATAATAGGATCTGCAGTCACATTGCAAAGGGGGATGAATACGAGGAGGGGAAGACCTGTGACAATTTTATGATTAATCTGCCGCAAGCGCCAGGAGCTCTGCTTTCTGCAGCAGTCTGATACTGTGTCTATCAGCCACTGGGATGCCAGGAGGCAAGAGTGTGATGTGAAACAGAGCAGGCTTGGGTCTTCCCAAAGACTCTCCTCTTTGTGCCTTGCTTTCGTTCCACTCTCCTTAGCCCATGTGGTTCCCATTTAATGGAATACCCTTCCTTCCTCTTTGCCTGGCCTACTCTTCTCTTAAGGAATGCAGCTTGGTAGTCACTTCCTCCAGGAAGCCCACCCAGACCTCCCAGGCTGGTTTAGCATCCCCTCACTACCCTGGACCACCACCCCATTCTCCCACACCCTCTGTGCTTCCCTGTATCTCAGCACCAATCACTGGCACCAGCGCTGTGGAGACCAGGAGCTCCTTGATGTCAAGGGTGGTGGGATTCGTCTCTGCATCCTGGCACCCCACTGAGGGCAGGGGACATAGCAGGTGCTCAGGAGATGTTTGCTGAAGAGGCGACTTGAGGTCACCACTAATTAAAGTTCCAGCTGGGATGGGAGCTCAGGTCTTTATGAGCCCCGGAGTCATTGTTCTGCCCGCTCCACTCAGGCCCCCGTCAGCTGCAGACATCAGCGTCATCCTGCTCCCATCTGCCAGGCACAAGACAATGATCTAACTGTGGCCTCACCTCTGCAAACCGGTTCCTGCATTTTTGGGCCTTGGCACTGTCTAGGGTGAGAGTCTGCACACGAACGACAACAATGATGTGGGTGTCAGTGTGAAAGTCAGACCTGTGTCAGGCTCTGCCTGCCACCGTGCTGTGACTCTTTCTTCAGGATCCCTGCAGCTGTCCAGCATTGGTGCCCCGGCCACAGTCCTGCAGGCCCTGTGGACGTGGAGGAGTCTGGTTCAGGGACGGGGAGAGTCAGACAGTCCTGAGGTCCTCCCCTTCCCCTCCTGCCTGCCCCCCTTCTCCACCCATGGCCACCACCCTTGTGTGGGTCCCATCCCCTCCACCTGGAGGGTTCAAACAGCCTCTACACTGAGCTCCCTGCCTCTACAATCACACAGCCTCCTCACAGAGTACGCTTTCTAAAATGCAGAAGAACGTAGTGATTAAGAACAAGACTCAGGAGCCAGACCACTCAGTTTCTGCCACTTCTGGCTGGGCAGCCTCGGGTGATTTTTTTAACCTCTCTGTGTCTCCCCATTTGTAAATGGGGATGTACCTGTGTCTTAAGGTTGCTTTGAGGATTAGTTGTAGTACATGTATAAGGTGATATGTGAAATGTAGAACATTCCCTGGGGCAGTTAGTGCTCAGTCCATGTTAGCCAGTATTGTTACCATCTCTGCCCTGCCTCAGACACTTCAATGGGTCCCCAATGGCCACAAAATGGAGTTTGAGCTCCTATCACAAAGATCAGACTTTTGCCGTTTACCCTTCCTCCTTCCTGCCTTGAACACAGATAGACCCCTGGGAGGTGCAGCAGCCATCTTGCAACCATGAGGAAAATGTTAAGGATGGCAGAGCTATAAGGGAAAAGGAGCCTGAGGCCTTGATGACACTGCTGAACTGCTATGCCAGCCTGAACTACTTTTGTGAGACTATTTATTGCATGAAACAAATAAATCCCATGTTTGTTTAATAGGGGGAAAATCCTAGCTTCTGTGCCTGACATTCATGATTCTCCAAGAGCTGGTCCGTTTTCCTTCTGCAACCTCATTTCTGAAATCATATCCCATCCTGCATTCCTTGACTTTATGTTCTAGACTTACTGAACTACCTGGAATCCTTTCCACACACTGCTCTGTTTTGAACCTCTCAACCATTGTTCATGCTTTTCTCTCTTTACTTCTGTCTGGAACTTCCTGATCCACTCTCACCTATTTTCTGCCTGGCAAACTCCTATTCATCCTGCAAAACCCTGCTCTGATATTAACTCCTCTATGAAGATGGAACTGACTTCTCCCCCTATTCTGGGCAAATTAATCACTGCCTGCCTACAAAACTGAGCTAGAATGTCTGAGTTTGATTCCCACTTCTGCCACTTTCTAGTAATTCCTATCTCTCTATGCCTCAGTTTCCTCATGAATTAAATGAAGCAAATAATAGGGTTTTATGGCAATTAGATAAGATAATGTGTCGATCATTCTGAACAGCCAATAGTAAATGCTCAATAAGTGCTAGCTCCCATCCTCTTCATCATTCTTATGCTACCAGGTCTTCACCCCCTCTTGCTCATAAACTCTCAAGGGCAGGCACTGTTTGATTCCTCTCTGGAGCCCCTGCCCCTAGCATAGTGCCTGGCACACAGAGTGGGCATCAGGAAATGTGGCTGAATTTGCCAATGAAAGCCTTTTAGAGAGCAGAGCATGCTCTATCCCCCTTGGCGTTCCCAGAAATGGAGCTGATAAGGCCTGGAAGAGGAAATGGCCTCGGCTTCCTGCTCTGGAGCCTTTTTCAGTGAGATCGCTAGTGGAGCCTGTCTCAACCTACATCACCTCAGAGGAGATAATAAAGGTGTAAGTCCTCCGTGGGGTGTAAAGAGCCGTTCAAACGTGGCAGCACCACCGCTGCTGCTGCCGATACTGAAGATTCATGGCTGCGGTGTGCATGCAGCATGAGCCAGTAGAACCTGCTCTGGGGCTCCAGGCCCCTCTGGGTATGGTCAGGACCTGAAAGACCCTCCCTATTTGGAAGGCATGAAGAAGGCATGAAGGCATGAAGGAGGCATGTCTGATTCTCCTGTGGTGTCGAAGAAAAAGTTAGGCAAACCTGGGCATCTCTGACAGTTCCTGGCTACTTGGCTTGAACAAGTGATTTCAGCTTTGAGCCTCAGTTTCCACATCTGTTACAGTGACCTTATGGCATAGGATTGTCGTGAGGATGAAATGTAACAGCAAACGTGAAGCACCTGGCACAGTGCCTGGAAGGCAGTAAGTACTCCGCTAGTGTCCCTTCCCCTTTCCCTTTCACCCTTTTCCTTCCCGCCTTCTATACACTTGGGCCCGGGGGATTTCCATCCTCCCAGTGACAGGGCCTGGGTGTGTGGTAAGCAGGCTGGTTCTTGAGATTAAACATGCTGCTTTCACCTAGGACAGGGTCTAGGAGCCCGCAGGCAGAGAGGACCGCGTCTGTGCCTGCAGAGGCAATTTGCTTTCCCTGGAGCACAGCTCGGGCTACGGAAATGGCCCCTCCAGGGCTGAAGAGCCATCCCGGCTGGTGCGGACACAGACTGTGGGATCCTCTCATGGCCCCGTGGTAACCTGACCAGGCTGCGTGGCTCAGCGCACTGAGCGCCTGACTGGCACTGCTGGCTCGGGGAGGTCCTGCTGGGCTCCAGACCTGCTACCTTGGGTCCAGGAGGGAGACCTTCCGGGCTCTGCTAGCCAGAGCCTGGGAGCTCAACAAGCAGACCACACGGGTGTCTGAGCAGCCAGGGTGGGTGGAGGAGAGGGATTCAAGGGGTGACTGTGGGCTGCCATTTCATCTCTCTGAGGTTTTGTTTCCTTGTCTGCAAAAGGAGGTTAATGAAGATTCAATGCAGTAAGTGTCGGGGTTCCAGGGGAGCTGGAAAATAATACCCACCTTCCTGGTCTAAATTCAAAATTGAGACATAGCAGAGTCAGATAATAATAACAAATACTTACATACCATCATCACTAGTTAAGCGCTAACACTGTCTTAGCACTTACTGTTTGTCAGCCTCTGTTCTGAGCACTTCATGATATAACTAATTTAATCCTCACCACAATTCTGTATAGTAGTAGGTAATATTATCATCCGAGTTTTACAAAGGAAGACACCAATGAAAGTCTAATTAATTTGCCCTCAAATCCCACAACTAGTAGACGGTAGAGCAGGGTTTAATGCCGGTGGCCTGGCTTCAGAGGCCGTGATCTTGACCACTACGCTGCACCAACGATGGAAAGCAGTGCAGCTACAGATCTGTAGCCAGAGGGGCTTGCTAACACTGCGTTCTAGAATTAGAGACAGCCCTATCCATTCCATGCAGGAGAAGAGCGGCTGGCTTTCTGTAGGCCATTTGGGGGGCCTGGGGCCAGAGGTATTTCAGGTGGAGGCAAGTCCAGTTCTGTCTGCCAAACCCACCAGCCCAATAGCTGTCCCTTGTAGCACAGTGTTAGTTTCCTATCCCAGTTCTAGAGTCTAAAAGTCTGAAATCCAGGTGTCAGCAGGGTTGGTTGGTCCTTCCTGGAGGCCCTGAGGCAGAAGCCATTCCATGCCTCTCTAGTAGCTTCCTCGGTGTCCCTTGGCTTGTATGCACATCACTCCAGTCCCTGCCTCCGTCCACATGGCATTCTCTGTGTCTCTGTGTCCTTCTCCATCTTTTTTAAGGACATTCTCATTGGATTTAGGGTCTACCCTCATCCCATACGAGCTCATCTAGTTCTTTGCCTTAATTACATCTGCAAAGATCCCAATTCCAAATAAGGTCACATTCTGAGGTTCCCAGCAGACATGAATTTTGAGGAGACACTATTCAACCACAACAGAGAGGATTAAGTGAAGGAGTGGGAGAAGCCAAGAGTGTTCCTCTAAAGGAAGTGTCTCCATAAGGAAACAGGATGCAGAAGATTCCTCTGGTATTAGTAGATATTAGCTTGGCTACTATAACAGAGATCAAAACAACAGTGTCCAAAGCATAACAGAAGCTTGTTTCTCTTGCACATAAAATCTCGGCGGGGGTGGGGGGGGGTAGAGAAGTTCTTCACAAGATACTGTGGGGACTGAGGCTTCTCTATCTGTGGCTCTGCTGTGCCCTAGGATATGCCCTCCATTCCAAAGGCAAAGTTGGCTCACCAGAGAGGGCCATGCTTTAGCTGGCACATGGTGAAGTTGGAAGTAGAGGGCACCCAGCTTCCTTCTAAGGGCACAACCAAGAAGTTGCATATAACACCTCTGCTCACACCCAGAACTTAGCCAGTCACACCTGGCTGCAAGGGAATCTGGGAAATCTAGTCTTTGGCTGAGAGGTCATGTGACCAGCTAAAACTCAGAGGATTCTATTTCTAAAAGAAAAACAGGGAGCTGGATTATCGAGGGATGCCAACATAAAGTATGGGAAGTCCCTGGCACTTGATAGGTAGTTCAGCAAATTATGATTTTGATCTTCTGCCATGACATTGCTGATAACTTCTTCTCACTGGCCCTGCGCCAATAAACCTCTGCATTTTCCATGGACCATGTCAACCAGTCATCACAGTAACCCAAGCACAGACTGATCATGACTCCGTAATCCTGAGACAGTCCACTCCTTTTCACATTCCATCTCACACTCCTTCACCTGGCTCACAAAGTCGGCTGCTCTCTGGGCCTGCCCTCCTCTCCAGCTCATCCCTGGACCCCAGGTTACAGACGCCTGGAGTAGGGAGGCTCTCCCATTTTCCTGCATCTCTGACTGCGGGCATCTCCTGTGTCCTAGAATCTGAACCCCCAGGCGCTGCAGGCCCTGCCCATGCTGAGTGGATGCCTTCCTGCATGCTGGAGGAGCTTGTAGAATTTTCTGGCATTAGAGGGTGAAAGACAAAACGGTAATTACAAGAACATCTGTTCCTGAGTGGAAAGCATATCCTCTGCACACCAGGACACATGCCTGCGCAGTTCAGCAAGCTGGATGTTAAAATGGAAGAGAATGTTCTGGGAGTGGGGACTGATGGACCCAGCCGTGATGGAGGCTCTGCCTCCTGGAAGGAAGCTGTGCTGGGAAATAGGGAGGAATAAGTGTAGGTGGCGAGTGAGGGCCTGAGGGATTGACTGCATGGAAAAGGCAGTGAGTGCATAAAGGAGAGAATGAATGAAAGGGTGAACGAATGAGTGAGCTAATGAGGAGCAAATGAAGAAATAAATAAGTGAATAAATGAATGAATGAGTGAATGAGTAAATAAATGAAGAAGTCAATGAGTAAATGAACGAATGAATGAATGAATGTGTGTGATTTTGAGTAAATGTATAAGTAAACATTGGAGAAAATGAACATGAATGACTGAGTGAATAATATTGTGAATGAGTGAATGAGTAATTAAGTAAAGAGATGAATAAGTGATTGAGTCCATGCATGAGTGAGCCAGCCGTTGAATTACCCTTCTTTTCCAGGCAGCAAGACTTGAATGGTGGGGCAAGACTGGAGTCTCATCTAGCTGGAGGTCCAAGGTCAGGGCTAGCATGGCAGAGCCAAGGCTCACACCCTGGCTGTCTCATACCAACGGGTGTCCATCTGCAGCACCCACCACCACCCATGCTTTAGCTGCTGTGAATATACTTGGTAAGGGGAATAATAATCCTCTCTTTCTTAAAGAACCTTAGCAAAATTCTGGTGCAGCCAGAAAAGCTTAAGTTTCTAGAGGGACTTTTTATTTGTGAAAATGTTTCAAAGGTTGATTTTCTTTGGATCAGGCATGCACATTTCCCAGCAAATTCACAGAAAGTCTTGAGAAGGAATCGGAAAGGGGGTCAGAGGATACAGGTGCAAACTGTCAGGGTGCAGGGAGCAGAGTTCCTGGGTCCCCTATAAGCTGAGAATAGTCTCTGAGAGCAGAGGGAAGCTGCAGAGCGAGATAGTGTTGGGTGTGCTGGTAGGACAGGTAGTAAGACAGATGCCCTTCTGTCTTTGCCTCTGAGCCCGGGTGAGTTAGAACGTGCTGGTCAGGAAGTTTTGACAGCAGTTCATTTCAGCCAGGCTTTCTCCAGCACTTGCTGGGTGCGCACTGCCGTGGATACAATGATGAAAGTACACTGGCCAGGGCCTCGTGGAGTTCAGGGCAGTGGAGCCATCAGACAAACTCACTAGTGCAATATGGTGGAATCATGGTAGAAAGCAGGGGGCTGTGCGACCCCAGCAGGGAGAGGTCAGGGAAGGTGTCACAGAGTTAGGTGGCTTGTGGACTAAACCTTGGAAGGGGGTTAGAAGTTTGAGCGAGTCCAGGCAGACACACTGCATGAACAGAATCGTGGAGGATTGGAAAGACAATGAATGTTGGTGACGTCCACAGCTGTAAAAACTGCGTGACTCAGTACCAGGAAGGGGGGGCCTGCTGCATTAAGGAGGCAGGTCCTGGGTCAGGTGCTTAGTGAGCATTTGTTGAATGCATAAATGAATGAAGGTATGAGAGAAGGAGAAAGCAAAGGAAGGGGGAGAAAGGAAGATGGAGAGGTTTACTCCGAGTTATAGAGCAGCTTGTTTGGGACAGCCCAGGGCTTTAGAGACCTGCACGTGGGAGCAGGTCCAGGGGAAAGTGTTGGTCTCTGGGTGCCCTCTGGTTCTGCTCAGGTCAGCACCTGGCACACAGTTAACACTTAGTGCATATATTTTGAAGAAATGTTAGTAGGTTCTTGAATTTGTATCAGAATAAGACATAAGGCGACATCCCATGAACAGTGGTCTGTTTACTACTCAGCACTTCTTCTTTTTTTTTTTTTTTCTTTTGTAACCTCAGTCTCATGGGATTTACAAGCTGGAACAGCCTTCAAGAATGATCTACTTTAACCGTCTGCTTTTGTGGGTGAGAAAACTGAGGCTCAGGGAGGGGAAGTGGCTTCGCCTTCTGCAATTTCCATTTCCAGTGGGATCTAGAATTACCAAAGTTCTAGAGGCCCGAGTTTGGTTTCCTGTGCTGTCAAGAACTGGGAGGCTCCCCCTGCATCTTCTCTCTCTGACCTCAGTTTTCCTCATCGACATGAGTGATCTCTAAGGCCCCTGCAGGTCCTGCCTCCCATTCGTCTCATTCACCCCACAGACACTCACTGAGCACCTCCGTGTGTCAGGTTCTGGGCCAGGTTCCGGGGGAGACCAGAGGGAAGACTCCCCCAGCCCCATCCCAGGCCTCCACCCACATCACATCATCTCAGCTCCTGTCATATAATATTTTTTTTTAAATGCTTATGTGTCTGCCATTCTACCCGACTCTGAGCTTCTCAGAGGCATTTTTCATTTTTGTGCTGCCTTAAATTCTTCCTGGAGCAAGGCACAAAGTTGATGCATAGATTAATCAATATACTGATTATTATTTTTTTTGTACCCAAAGCTCCTTGCCCTGGTAAGCGTTCACTGGAGATATGCATTGGAGACAGTCAAATAAGCAAATAATTTCACCAAAGTGAGAATCGTGCCAGCAGGGGAAGCCCAGGGCCTGTGGAAGCTCAAAACATGGGCCCCTGATCTAGCCAGAGGGTGAGGGAGGCTTCCAGGAGGAGGTGACCTTCAGCTGAGCCTTCAAGGACAAGAAGGAATTAGGGGAAGTTGAGGTGACAGAGACAAAGGAAACAGTATGTACAAAGTGCTTGAGGCCCGAGAGAGCCTTGCCCATTTGAGGATCTGCTGGTAATTTTTGACACTGCTGGAAACACATCCTTCACCTCTCCCCTCTCCAGGATTCCCTGAGGGGCGTGTGTCACCTGCACAGGAACAGTAGCCAGAGGGGAGCTGGGTACTGAGTCGTCCATGCTGATGAGCACCCGGGGAATAACCCCCTTACACACAGCACTTTGAGAATGGGGCCGGGGTGCTGGCCCGGCATGCAGGGCAGACTCTAAAGTCACCTCCCCAAGCTGCCGGTCAAGTGCAGCCAGAGCTCAGGCCCCATCCCTCTGGAGCCTGTGCGTTGATTGAATACCACCCGGCTGGCCTTTATTCTGGGCAGGTGTGTGCCGTGGGCCAGCCTCCTTCCTGTCAGGAAAGTGAGTCACAGTTGTTTGCACTTTTCATGGAACTGAATCTCACCTCTTTGTGGGGAATAACTTAAAACCATTTTAAAAATGTAAACATTTTTGAAGTTCAATTAGTCCCCTGGTAGGCCCCATGTAGGTCGGATGGATTGGCTGGGAGGAGTGGGGAGGTGGCGGCTGGAAAAGAGTGATGGGAGCCAGCGAACCCAGTCAGGAGGCAAGTTCAGAAACCCACATGTGCCCCAGATGCACCTCTGCATGCTGTGTCCCAAATTTCAGGGAGAAATCTAAGGCCAAGATGTTCTTAGAGTAGGAAGGAGGAAGAGGAGAAGGGGGCAAGGAGTGGGGGAGGGAGGCGAGCTAGCGAACTCCCCTTGGAAACGAACACCCACTTTTATTTAAACATCAAATATTCTTAAAGGAAAAAGCAGCAGGTTTCCAAAGTGCTCTGGAGTCTACCTGGATAGGTTGCTCTTGCTCTGAGGTTAATATGAGGAAATAGCACTCTTAAGCACCCGTATTAACCTGTCTGTTGTTCTGTGGGCTGTGACAGCTGCCTTTTACATCTTAATGGCTAACCATTTATTTCACTCCAAAAAAAAAAAAAAAAAGAAAAAGGCATTTTTTTAGCCCATGAAGCAGGTACTCAGGCCGGAAGCTTTGCCCCCAGAAACACGTTTTGGGGCAGAATCTCCAAGTGGACTCAAGTGGTTGCCACGAAAAGACCCCGCCCCCTCCATGAGCCCCCCTCTGTTTCCCCAGATCATCTGGCTCTCTCCCTCTTACGAGTCCCCCCTGGCTTACCTCTCTAGACCTTCCTCTGGGCTGCTGTGGTCTCTCGGGGGAGACAAGTTTGTTATCTCTGGGATAGCAAACAATGGGTGGAAGGGTCCCCAGTGCAGAGAAAAGCCCTGAGAGCTAGGAGACAGAGCAGGAGGACCAAGCTGGACCAGCTTCAGAGAAGAGGAGGGATGTGAGCTGAGTCAGGGGAGGAGGATGAGGAGGGATCTTGATAAGAAGGGATAGCCACACTTAAACAGTACCAACCACCGGCCTGGCCTTGCTCCAAGAATTTTCAATATGTTATTTAATCCTCACAACCACTCTAGGAGGTAGGCACAACTATGATTCCTTTTTGAATAAATGGAGAAACTGAGGCACAGAGACATGAAGTCACTTCCCAGAGTAACACAGCTCTGAGTGGAGCAGCCAAGGTCACACTGAGTGTTCTGTCTCCAGAGGCCATGCTTTTAACCTCCTGCTATATACATCCTCTCCAACCAGCCTTTACACATGCATTCATCCAACAAGTATTTATTGCCACGTAGGCTCCAGATGCTAGGGGTACATCAGTGAACAAAGCAGACACATTGAGTGGCTAAAGACACCCCTTGAGGACATCTTGGTGACAAGACAAAAGTGGGCCCTGCCCCGTTCTAGCTGGGGGGGCACACATCCATCAACTGTCATTCAAAGAAGTACAAGTGCCCTGAAGAACATATAGCAGAGAAAGTTTAGGAAGTGACTCCCAGTCTAAGCTGAGACCTAAATGGGGGAGGTGACTTCCGGGAGAGGAAACAGCATTTGCTTCCTGAGTATAATGGCCCGAAAGATGGCTGGTTTGCACAGGGCCAAGGAAACAAGGGGTACAGACAAGAAGATAGAGTCGGCGAATCATTCTGTGAGTTGGGAACAGAAACAAAATTTAATGTTCAGTGAAGGGCAATAGGCAGCTCTTGAGGGTCTTGAACGAGAGTGACAGATCCTTCAGTGTTTGGCACAGTTTCCAAAGTTTTTCACACTCACCCTCTTTTGTCTGAAAGCAGTCTGGTGAAGTGGGCAAGTTGGGGTTCTTGTCCCAACCTAACTGATCAGAACACTGAAGTTCCCCCAAAATGATCCCTAAGAATTGCAAGCGTGAGGCTGAGGGTCCACTTGCTCAGGGGGCTGGTTGGAGAGGCAGAGGGGAGAGGAGGCTTCACGGGCCGTACACGGTGTAAACCAAGGTGCCATGTGACACTGTGACGGGGGTCACCTTGCAGGGTGTGAGAGGAGCTGGGAAGGGTCGGGGAGGAAAAGATTTTCCTCTACTTCACTAGCCAGGTTCTTCTGGCTGATCTGAGAATTAAATTGACAGGAGACAGATTAACAGGAGAAAATCAAAAGCGTAATAACATGTACATGGTCGAGACCCCAAAATGGCTGAAGCCCTCACCTTAAATACCATCTTCAGCTAAAGACAAAAGAGAATGTCGGGAGGTAGTAGTTTGGGACTTTGAAGCGGGGAGGAAGGCAATTGACGTGGTGATGGAAAAGCAAATGTTTGGTAAATAAATGTTTGTTGGTCCGTGCAAATAGACAGTGGGCCACAGAGTAGACTCTGATCCCTAGGCCCTGTTTCCCCTACCACACTTAGCCCGTATTCTTTGCAGATATCTCTGGTGATAGCTGTATTTGGGGAACAAGCCCTCTATTTAAATTTTTTAGGCAATTAGGGGGAAGGCCAAAGTTTCTTCCTGAGTCTTTTGGGCCTTGATTGTTTTCAGTTCGAAATAATTGGCATACCAGAGAGACATTTGGCAGGGTGGGGTGAGGGGGCAAGTTTTGCTCCCCTGCAGAAGTGAAAGGGTCCAGCACTGTGCCTGGCATGTGGTCGTTGCTCAGTGAATGCCCATTCCCCTGCCTTCAACGGGAGGATGCAAGCATTGCTTTGGTTTTGCACACCGCCTGGCCACCATCCTCACCTTCCGTGCCAGCGTGTGTTCTGGAGGGTGTTTGGCGCAGTGCGTGAGAAAGGAGAAGGTGGTTCACGTTCCTTGCCCACAACAGGATCCCTGTTTCCTAGCATCACAATGTCCTGCTGGGAGATCTTGCGGGAAGTGAATGGACTGGCCTCTGCCTGGATTCTGCAGAGGGAAACTCAAGAAGACAACTTTCCAGGTTTTCTGCTGCCCACCCCTGGCGCCCTACTACAGCATGCACAGTAGTGCTTTGGTCAGGAAAAGCCCTCGTCAGAAAGAGCTACTCTGGAAATGTATTCACTCAAAAAGAATCACCAGTATTTACTTACAAAACCCTTTTGCTACATTTTTTTCATTTTATCCCCATGATAATCTTGTGAGGAAGTCACTTATTTGTCAACATTTTATAAAAGAGACTTGACTGGCTGTTATTCATGGCACACATGAAACAAAACCCAAACACAGTTCCCCTCTGACCCCACTCCGGTCTCCTTTTAGCTGCATGACCATGTCCCTCTTGGTCCAGCCTTCGATACTGCCTACTCAGAGACATCTCAACAAACATTCCTTGCCCTTGGGTTTTCCAGCTCATTGGAGAGACGATTTAGGACATCATCCTGATCACTGAAAAAATGAGCATGGACCCTTCGTGGGGCAGGGTTGGGGGGTGCTATATTCTAGAAGTCATGCTTCCCAGGAAGCCCAGAGCTCAGAGTTACAGCCCTTTCTCTGTGGCACATCCATCAGACATCAGGAGACGGATGTCAGCCAGCATCAAAACTGTGGCATCGGAAGGGGCCAGAGGAATGCGCCTGGATCCCCGCCTCTTATTTTAACATCGCACTGGAAGGTCGTGTTCATTCGAGCTTTCAAACCAAAAAATAAATTATTGTAATCCATTTGCTAATTACACCATGCTGAAGTTCTAGACGCTGTAAACTGCAGCCGTGATAGATCTAGATGAAGTTTCTGGGAGTTTATTTTTAGCCATTCAGAGAGCACTCAGTTTCCTAGAGTCTTCATTTGCAAGTCTAGGAGGGGACAGGGAAAATGCATCTGCACAGTCCTTCCTGCCCTGCGACTCGGATGGAGTCATTTAACCTCCCCAGCCCTCCTCTGTACACCAGGTGGATGTAGTAGCTGATCTTGAAGCCCTGTCTAACTTTAAGCTCTAACTCTCATTTCCTAACTGTGGAAACTAGAATGTGTTCAGACGTGGTCTTTGCCTGCCTGGTCCATCCTGGAGAATGTCAAAAGCCACCACCCCAACATGTTGTGAACCATGGGACACAGGCCTTCAGAAACCTCAGGCTGAGTGGTTGCATGGTCCCCCTTTTCTGATCCTTATTGTTCGGGGGTGGAGAGAGACGGAAGGATTTTTATGTATTTTGCACCAGCTATGTGCATACCCCACCGCTAGGTGCTTGCATGTGAGTGCTTTTTGGATGGCCTCCCCCATTCAAGGCCAATGTCATCCATTTCAGTCGGCCAGTCGCTCATGATTATCTGTGTGCCAGGCACTGGGCTTGGTTCTGAAAACGTCATGAAGGTGAAGTGGGTGCAATTCCGAGCTCCAAGGAGACCAGCAGGGGAGGTAAAGCGTGAAATGAATATGTTGAAGAGCTTTTTGGAACTGCAGTATTAGCCATGGATGATAAAAGTGCCGAGTGTCATCGGAGATGTCACAGACTCATTCTGGTGGGGGTCCAGGTTCATTCGTGCCTAACGGGGGAGGAGAATCAGGGAAGGCTTTGAGGATGAAGGGGTATTTGAGCCAGGTTGGCTCAATCCTATAAATAGGATTTAGAAATGTAGGGATTGGGTAAGGGAAATTGCACAGAACTGCTTTGGTAACCTTGGAAACCACCCTGGGCAGATCACAGGGATGGCTGTCCCTGACCAGTCAGCATTCCCAAATGCCTAGCAGAGCACATTTCTTCCCCAGACGCCATGACCTCCAGCAAATTTTCTTCAGTTTTGACAGAAGTACGACATATTTTTTTCCAAAGTGTGAGCATAAAAAATTCCTGTGTTTAGATGCTTCTGGATAAACAATCTTCCACTGTATTTGTGTGATTCTTGGGTGGATAGATGGATGTGTGGTCAGATGGATGAATGGATGGTTTGGTATCATTGTGGAGCTGCCACAGGAAAGAGGTGGGAGCAGTTAAACTGGCTGGGCTTGTGGGTAGTTTTATGGGAAGAGGACATTGGAGCTGAGCCTTGAACAATGAATTTTCTCAGCTCACGGTACAGATAAAGGTCTTCCATTCTGAGGGAGGCAAACTGGAAGCATGAAATGCGTGACGTTGTGGGAGAATGGCGAGTTGCAGAGGCCAGGGCATAGGAAGGGAGGATGAGTAAATGTAGTAGCTGAGAGCACAAGCTTTGAATTAGACAGATGGTGTTTTGAATCCCAGCTCCGCCACATAGTAGCTGAGTGATCTTGGGCAAATTATATTTCTTTCCTTAGCTTCTCCTTCCTCATCTGTAAAAAAGGAGCATTAATAATAACTACCCCAGGTGGTTACTGTGAAGATTAAGTGAAATAATGTTTAGCACAGTGATTGGCATGCACTTAATAAATAGTAGCTTATGGTTCATATTTTATTGAAACAATTCTAATTAAATTATGAAAGATATAATGTTATATACCAATTTTATGTCAACAAAGAACAAATTATGAAAATGCCAGTTTAAACCACAGAATTTAAGGAAGAAGGGGCTCCTTACTCTTTCACATGTAAAGGTGAGGCAAAGAAAAAAGAACTAGCAGAAAAGGCAGAGAAAGTCCTTGCAGGAAAAGGAGAATCAGAAGAGACTGGTGTTGTAGATGCCAAGGCAGGATTGTTTCCAGAGGAGAAGGTGATCCTGCTGGCGGATGACCCAGGGAGGCCACTGCAGACTGAGAAGTCTCTGGAATTTGCAGGGACAACATCATTATGATCTTAAAAAGAACATTCTGGAGGTGGAGCCCCGCCACAATGATTTGTGGGGTGGGCGGGTGTGCAGGAAGTGGTTTAGATGACTCTTTCAGGAATTCTCTCAGAGAAGGAGAAAAAGAACTTGGAGTGGGATGGGGACAAGGTCACGGGAAGGGCTTAGTTAGACGAAGACTATTTGAACTCAGTTATTTTTGTACCTTTGAAACCCATGCCTTCATTCGATAGACATAACATCACTGTCCCGTTCACGATTCTGATATTATGGCACCCATCACCCAACACTTACCCTAGCCCCACTGGGAGCTATGCCTGCCAAGAAGATTTTGTCTGGATGTATTTCTTGTAGTTGCATTTTAAAAAGAGTGGGAATTTAACGATCTCTTCGAATAAAGCAGGTAAGAAATGATGTCGGCATTGAGGGTGATAAGTTGACGGATTCGAGAGACAGTAAGTAAGCTGACCAGAGCGGATGTAAGGAGTGAGGGCGAGGGGAGTCAAGGAGGGACCCTGGGGTTCTGGTGTGGAGGGCTGAGTGAAAAGCCACACCAGCTGGTGTGTGTCCCTTCTCCACGTGGGTCCTCACCCCCACCCATCTGGGTGGCACCTCACAGGCTCGTTGAGAGTAAGAGATCAAATGGCAGATGTGGTCATCATTTGGAAGCTTTCAAATGCTTTATAAATCTAGGTATTCTTATTAATATTGTTATAAGCAAGAAATGGTGCCTCCAGCTGTCTTTCTTATGCACTCTCTCTGTTTTTATCTGCACAGCCTCTTTGTCAGTAAGTGTTGTAATTCTAAATGGCAGGAGGGAACTAATGTGTATTGCTCAGGTACCTGTTTACAGATAAGGAAATGGAGGGGCAGGGAGGTTTAGAAAAACTAACCCGAGATTACACCCAATGACTAGAGGATACATGTTCTTTCCAAGTATACATGGAACATTCACAACAGTTGACTACATCCTAGGCTATAAAATGCGTCTCAGCAAGTTTCAAGGAATCAGTATCCTGCAAACCACATTCTCCCGCCACAGGACAATTAAGCTAGAAATCAATAACAGAAAGATGAGTTTTAAAAAAAAATACGTTGAGGGGGAGGGATAAGTTAGGAGTTTGGGGAAAAAATGCATTGAGAGATATTCACAAAAACACTTCTAACTAATTCATGAGTCAAAAAAGAAATGATAATAGAAATTATAAAATATTATAAATGAATGATAAGAGAAATATCAAACATCGAAGTTGTGGAATATAGCTAAGACAGCATAAGGGAAATGCTTGACCTTAAATGCTTGCATTGGGAAAGAAGAAGGGCTGGAAATTAACAAATGGGCTAAGTATCCAATTTAAGAACAATAGTAAGGGAGGGTGGGAGGGAGATGCAAGAGGGAGGGCATATGGGGATATATGATACATATGGCTGATTCACTGTTATACAGCAGCAACTAACACAACAATGTAAAGCAATTATACTCCAATACAGATGTTAAAAAAAATTTAAAAATAAAAATAAAAAAAAGAACACTAGTAAACATAAATAAACAAGACAGCTCAAGGTTGCACAGTTATAAGTGGTAGAGCCAGGATTCAAACATAGATATGGCTGCTTCCAAAGCCCTCACTCTCTCCACTACACCATGAGCCTTTCTCTGTGCTGTTTTCCATAAACATGCCCAGTGCCTGGAAATTCTGTTTCTCCCTAAGGGTCAAAGAGCTGAACCTATAGGGTAACTCCCTGTATCAAAGGTTGATGATAAAGCACACTCGTTTATTCATCCATCCTTTCCCTCATTCATTCATTAAATATTTATTGAGCATTTGCTATGTGCCAGGCACTGGGATCACTACCTTAGTCGCCTTTCCTCTGAGTGTTCCAAAACCAGTCTTCAGCCTGGGGCCCAAGCTGCCGCTGCTGCCCACCTGCTGCCCCTCAAGCTGCCTAAACCTCATCTGCTGTTTGTCAGAAGAGCAACCTCGTCAAAAATGACTGATTTCTCTCTTGTCTCTTTCAACAGGTAGACTGAAATTACCATGTGTCCAAATTAAAATTGCATACTTCAAGGATTATTTGAAGGATTATTCTTAGACCCTTTTAAGAAGATTTAAAGAAAAGTGAGTTGATTTTTTTTTTTACACTTCAGAGAGTATTCATGATTTAAGTTAATGATATGGGTGCTTTTTTACTCTACCCCTTAAATATGTGTTAATAGGTAGACTTTATATCCATTTATTTTATCAGAAATTTTTTCCCTAAATCAATGAGCAGGGAGTACAGGATTACTGCTTGGCTTCCCTGTACGATTTTAGTACATTTCAAAGGCTTGTGGAATCTTAGAGATGAATGGTTCTTAGAGATGTGGATCTTTGGTAGGTAGGTAGATTGATAGATAGATGGATAGACAGACAGATAGATAGATTTGGTCTATGCTTGGAAAACTCCAGGGACTAATGAGGAACTGGTTATCTCCCCCCATTTATGATCTTTATTTAAAAAATCTGGATTTGACATCCACTGTATCCACTTCTCCTCACATCTTGCCAAGCCTCTTTTTCACTAGACAGTCCTACAAATGTTTGAAGACAAAAGATCATGCCCTTCCTTGAGATCTTTTTTTATTCTTTGTCCCTCATAATTTGGTTTTAAGAGCAATTCCTTCCCTGGTCATCTTCTTTCCAACACTGTAAATGTCTCCTCAAAAAGAGGCATCGCCTGGAACACAGACAGTGCTCTACCAGCGTCCTTTGTCCCAGGAGATGCGTGAGAACCAGAGGAAGATAAACCCAAGGACCAGACCCGGTTTCCAGTCCCAGTTCTGCTCTGGCGATGCTCTCGGGAAAGTCCCTTCATCCCTCTGAGCTTGGAGAAAACAGGAGGGTAGGACAAGATGGTCCTAAGATGCTGTCCACCTCCATGTGGATAGTTTTGCTGACTCAGAGTAAAGAAGTTGCTGCTTCCCTCTGTCCCGGGCACTGGGATGGGCCAGGACTTGGGGATCAGTGGGATGTGGGTACAATCCCAGTCCTATCACTTGCTATGTGACCCTAGACTGTCACTTCTCTCTGAGCATCTATTTCCTCATTTGTGAAGTAAGGATATTAATACATGTGGCAAAGGATTCGTGTGAGGTGTGCTGGGATAAGGTACATAAAGCGCTTGGTACCTGGTGTGTAGGAAGTGTTGAATAAATGGTAGCCCCTAGTAGCTGCATAAGTAGTGATGGGGCTCCTTACCTCCAGCTGGAGGAGAAGACAGCAGGTGGTGAAGAGAGAAGCGTGAATATGTGGGTGTGCTTGTTAGGGATGGGGGAGGAGTGGCCACATCCCAAAAAGTCTCATGCATACACAAGCCCAACTCTGGAAAGTTCATGAAATTAAAACTCTACTCAGAATCAGACAAGGAAAGATTGGTTGCTGTGGAATACACAGTTAAAAGGGAAGTTTTTAGGGAGGATCTGAGGACCTGCACAAATTCTGCCCATCTCTGGCTGCTGCCACTGCCCCAGTCCTGGATAGTAAGGATTGGTGTCCCCAGAAGGAAGGTCCTTAGACCCCCAGTAGACCTGGGGGGCTTGAGAATCATCATATATCTATATATGTTCAGAAGGCTGGTTGTGAGGTTGAGATGAGAGACTGAGTGTGAAAGGGATTTACAAACTGTAGAGTACCCTCCACATATATGTATGTTTGTATTATTTATGTATTATGAGATATTTCAGTACTTTGGAAATCAGGAGAGGGGGGAAACTCCATGTGTAATGAAGCAGTAGGGTCCAGCCCACGGATTCCTGAGCAGAACAGCGTGTGTGTGAATGTATGCACATGTCTGTGTGTGTGCACATGCACGCCTTTGTGTGTGAGTTTGTGTGTGCACATGTGTGTGCATGCGTGAGAGAATCTTTGGGCCCTTTGGATGTGGTCATCACTCTGCACGGTGACTGACAGCCTGGAGAGAGTGTGACATAGGAATGAAAACACAGGGTGTGGGTCAGTCAGCTTCGCTCTATAACTGACTGGCCATATGACCTTGGCCGCATTTTTCCAAGAGTGCCCCAGCCCCTGCCTTTATGGAGCTTAAAGGGTGTGGGCCGGGCTACTCTGGGGAGCTGGGAGGGAACTGCATAGAAGGTACCCTTCACACTGAGAAGGCGTCCGGGCTGTGTGAGTGCCCTTCTCCTGTGGTTAATGGAATTTGTCAGAGTTTAGGGGAGTCTTCTTGACCTGTTGGCTGAAAGGACCCTACCCTGAGGGCCCAGGCACCTGGGTGAATGGAGAGCACACCCTTCAGCCCTGTTGCAAAGGCTCCTTCCAGAGGTGTTTCCACACCTCGGCCATCCTTCCTGGTCCCCTCCCTCAATCTGGCTATGGGGCTGATAAATCTTAAATTCAGGAGGACTAGGAACTGTGTTGTCAGTGAAGGTGTGGAACAAGGATTTTTTTTTTTTTTTTTTTTGAAATTATTATAGCTAATGTCATGGCCTTTGTTCTCCAGACAGCTACTGGCTCTTCATAGCAGGGTGCTGCCCCAGGCTTACACTGCAGTGGATGCCACTGGCCAGAGGTGCCCATTTTGAGGTTTCCAGATCCGGGGAATACTATATAATCGTGTATTATAGTGTTTTTCGAATTGTGGGTTGTGACCCATTAGTGGCTCATGAATTTAATTTGGTGGTTCAAGATCATCATGCATTAAAGTGAAACAAAGTGATCCAGTAGCCCATAGAGTGAGTGACGGTCTTTATATTATGTATTCAACCCAGGTCTCATATCCAAAATATATACAGTTGACCCGCGAACATGCAGGGCTTGGGGCACCAACCCTCTGTGCAGTGGAAAAATCCAAGTATAATTTATAGTGGGCCCTCCACATACACAATTTTTCAGTATCCCAGGTTCTGCACCTGCAGATTCAAACAACCATGGACAGTGTAGCATTGTAGTATTTACTATTGAAAAAATCTGTGTCTAAGTGGACCCATGCAATCCAAACCCATGTTGTTCAAGGGTCAACTGTATAGTAGGAAGAAAAGAGGAAACTGCTACAAATAAGTAAGGAAAAGACAAGCAACCTAATAGAAAAATAAGCAAAAGATATTTCAAATAGATACTTCACAAATGAGGATATCCAAATAACCAATAAGCATACGAAAGCATTATCAGTTATCAGGGAATTACAGATTAAACCAGCAATGAAATACCACCATACACCCATAAGAATGGCTAAAATGAAAAAAGAGAGACAATACCTAGCGTTGGCAAGGATGTGAAGCAACTAGGACCCTCACACATGTCTGTCTGAAGTATAATTTGGTATGATGACTTTGGAAAAGTGTCTGGAAGCATCAGCTAAAGTGGGACATATGCATACTAGCCATTCCATCCTTAGATACACTCATGAGATGTGCATACACCTTTCCACACTAAAACATGATCATCGGCAACGCATGGATAAATGGTGATACAGCCACACAATGGAATATTGCCCCCAGCAGTATGAATGGCCCTCACAAATACAGTGTTGAAAGAAAAAGCCAGGCATAGAGAAACTTTATGACTACATTTATATGAAGTACAAAAACAGACAAAACTGAGCTAAGTTGTTAGAAGTCAGGAGAGCAGTTATCCTTGGGGGAGGGGCTGGTAAATGGGAGGGCACAGTGGAGGCTTTCAAGGTATGGGTAATGCTCTGTCTTTTGATCTGAGGCCTGGTTACGTGGGTGTTTTCAATTTGTGAGAGCTTATCCAGCTCTTTATCGATGACATGTACACCTACGAGACTTACATTTTGCTTCAATAAAAGTTTACAGAATGAATGTATAAATTATGATTTGTAAATGAATAGAAGAGAGTAGAAAACACAGCAGGTAGTAAGAGTAAGCACTGTAGAGTGAAATTCAAGTTACATGTGGGAACTGTATGTGTGTCTAGGCTGAGCTGAGACGTCCAATGTACTCCTTCCTGGGAGTCACAGGCCAAAAAATGGGGAGACACTGAGGGCGTCTAACCCTCTCATTTTAAGATGAGGAATCTAAGACCCAGAGAAAAGGGAATTAAGAGCAGAGCTAGGAGGAAAGCAGGGCCGGGGAGAAGACTGACCCTAGGTCTCCTTCTGCTGATGCCGTGTCTCCCGTTTCCACTGCCAGTCGGTGGAATGGCGAACTCGGCTGAGCAGATAGCCTCTGTCCAGCAGATAGTCCGTCTGGCACCGTAGCCTCTGGGAGGCGGCCCTGTGCTTTCAGTCCAAGAGGAGCGTTGTTTTCCCACCGCAGACGGGTAGAGTCGGAGACCCAGCCGCCTCTGCAGGGGCCTGGCTCTAGCTCCCCACGTTCCCTCCCTCCTCCTTCCTGCTTCTTCTGCCTCATCTGCTCCCCTCCGAGCTCCGGAAACACCACTGCACTCAGTCGTGCTTTCATTTGTGTAAAACAACTGTCACGCCAAAGCAATTTTACGGTTGTAGAAGTTGGAAAAGTGTGAAGAAAATACATTGGGAGAACACGAGCCGACAAAGCATGAGTCAGTCCTGGCTTTGTGCTTGTATTTTGTCACAAAATTGTGAGCCCATTCCTCCGACCTCTCCTGTGAGGGGTCACGGGGCTACCAGCCCCTGAGGGCGTGAGAGGAGCGGGGATGTAACCCTGTCTCTGCCAGGCAGAGCTTCACAGAGGAGGAAAATGTGCCTATTCTAAAAGGCTCAGTATGAACCTCGCAGAGCCTGGAACCATCTGAAATAGGAGGGTTACATAACATCAGGGGCTTTCCAGCTCTTTTGACTGGGACCCAAAGTACAGAACACACGGGGCTCCTTCACTCAGCACACACCCCTACCCACACAGGGAAACAGGTGCAGTTTACGATGTAACAGCCCAGGCCGCCCCAGCATGGGCATCCAGCTGAACCCTGGGGACTGGGTGCCGGAGGGAGTCTCAGAGAGGGTTTCACGAAAGCCAAGAGATTTGAGCTAAGGATCAAAGAAAGAGAAACTGCACAGGCAGATTGCTGAGGACTGGCCAGCAGGTGAGAACCTCGTTTGAAAGAAGCCATCTTGCATTCTGGAAATGGCCTGTGGTTCCATAGAGTCAAGGCTGAGGAAGTGTGTGGTGTAGGAGAGGATCCAGAAGAGGTGGACAGGGCCCAGCTGAAAGCCTCTGTGTCCTGACAGGGAGTGTCTGGGGTGAAGAGGAAACATCGCCTGAGATTCATATAAGCAAGAAATGCCTGTAGCCTTGGAGACAGACTAAGAGATGCAGGCAGACGCAGGTATGAACGTTGGTGCAGTCCCAGAATTTTGTGTTACAGCACTCACCTGTGCCATCTGCAAAGAAAACTTTCAGAGAACGCTTCTGATCCAGGCCTGGCTGAAGGCGGGAGCTGGAGAGATGAGTAAGACAGAGTTCCCGGCCCCGTCGTCCTGCCAGTGGACTGACAGGTCAAACCCAAACACAGATTTGACATGGTAGTTATTATTCTAGGGCAAAATGTCCCAAATAGTGTTTTATGATACATCAGCCCCACAAAATGTTGTTTGGAAAAAAAAAAAAAAGGAGGAGGAGTGTTTCCATGTTGAGCAATCTGGAAAGTACTGTATCACTGACTCGCTCCTGGTAGACCTCACTGCCTCTAGCACTCTAAAGGCTCTGAGAAGTCCTGCAGGGAGGACGCTCACCTAATATTTCCCAAACTTACTTGCTCCAGGACACATTTTTGCATGTCTGTTCAAATCCCTCTGTTTTTCCAAATTGATTTTGGGAA
The DNA here is from genome assembly GCF_028021215.1 of Eschrichtius robustus. Classification (NCBI taxonomy): domain Eukaryota; kingdom Metazoa; phylum Chordata; class Mammalia; order Artiodactyla; family Eschrichtiidae; genus Eschrichtius; species Eschrichtius robustus. Next base: position 56,454,843 of record NC_090834.1, read on the forward strand.
AGTCCATCCTAGAGAATGGCCTGAAGGCTGGTGGGGAGCTCTGAGGAAGGAGAAGTGGGCTCTGCCTGGGAGAGGACAGGGAGAGCTGCCTAGAAGAGGGAGATTTTGTGCCCACTATAGAAGGCCCAGTCTGAACCTAGCACAGGGTCTGGCCCCCAGCAGATGCTCGGTAAATAATTAATAAATGAAAGAATGGCTACTGCGTTTGCTGGTGAAAAGACCCTGGCGTTTTCAGCAGAGGCTGGAGACAGAAGGTACTCAGAGCAGTAGGGCTGTGCAAATGTGCCTTTGGCAGTTGAATGTAGGGTTTCTTTCCTCAAACTTGCCCCCCTCTCTTGACTGTTTTGGAAAAGGCAACAGGAGGCAGCAGAGGCAAAGTGGCTTAAGGTCACATGCTCTGGAGCCAGACTGCCTTGAATCCCAGCTCCATCACGTCCTAGCTAGTTCCTTGTACAAGTTGCCTTAACCTTTCTGTGTCTCATCATCTCCATCTGTAAAACGGTCCTAAAAATAGTGCCCAGCTTCCTAGCGCCCAGGATTAAGGGTTCCAGTAGGCATGGCGTTAGACAGGGGCATGCAGTAAGTGCCACATAACCACTAGCAACCCTCACCTGTTGGCTGCTTTCAGTCATTACCTCCCAGGCCTTTGTCCGAGTTCCCTTCCCCAGTGTTTCCCAGCAGACTGCGGTCCTCATGTTTCTGAGTGAGGTGATCTGCACATTTGTTTTCCTTCCGCCAGCATCAAGAAGGGCCAGGCTGATGCTTCTTCGTTTTCAATAGTCGGGGCTGTTTGAGGTCAGGCTCGGGTTCCACTCCTGGTTATTAGCCTTCAACCACTCCGGCTGGGTAAATATTTCTGAGGGAGTCCAGCCCATCTATTATTAATTTACCGCAAGCAGTTGCTGTACTTTCCAGCATAGCTCTGCCGACAGATGTTTTGTAGGCCGTGTAGAGTTCTCGTGACCTTAATGCTTTCTGTGGGGTGTGGTGGCATTGTCCCTGCTGGCTTTGCCTCCCTGGGGAAAGAAGGACAGTTGTGTGAGCAGTGGGCATGGGGGGGTCCATGCTGGATCCTGTGTAATTCGGATGATGGAGCTGGTGGAATCTTGTGCTTTACACCCCTACCTTCAGTATCATACCTGGCTTACAGGCCAGAGACCTGGGTGTCTTCCTTGAGAGCATGCTCTCTGTCATGGCCTCTTGTCCGGTCGGTCACCAAGTCCTAGTGATGCCATCGCCAATCCCTTCTCTCTTGTACTGCCCCCAGCCAGCTTGTCCAAGCCACCATCTTCCTCATCTTCCAGGTCCCAGCTTCTCTGATGGCTGAACTAAATCAGAAGCCCTGCTTTGTGTTCCCATTGAGCCCCCCAACCCTGATTCTTTTTAAATCACTTTTCAATCTTTAAATTACCTGTTCTTGGTCTGGCTTCTCTGCTTGACTGTAAGCCAATGAGGGTAGGGATCAAGTTCATCTTCTTAATGGTGCTCGACAAATATAAATCTCTTCCCAGTTAGCAATAGACAAGACTGTGCTCTTCCTTTCTCCCTCCCTCCCTTCTTCCCTTCCTTCTCTCCTTCCTTCTTTCCTTTCTTTTTCTTAACTACAGTTAAAAGGGGCCTAGTGATCAACTAGTCAAATCCCCCAGAGGAACCTCAACACCACAGTGGGAGGAAAGGAGGCAAAATTGGCAGGACCCTGAGCCCCAACCCCTCACCAGTGCAGAAGCGACCCTTTATCTCCTTTAGACATTACAATTTTACTTTAGCTTTTCTTTAGAGAAAGTAAAAAGTGGTTCTTCTACGATAAAAGGTTTGGAAAACACTGATCTATTCTTAGATTCTCATTTTTCAGAGCAAAAATCTACCAAGTATTTTGCATATGTTCACTCATATACAAGGAAGGTATCGTCCTCATTTTATAGATTCAGAAACTGGTGCCCAGAGTAGTTAGGAAACTTGTCTGTGGTCACACAGCCAGTGTGTTCAGTGGGTCCAGAATTCCTATCCAGGATTGTCAGACTCCAAACTCTTTCCACTGCCACCTGCTGCCTCCCCACAAACCATCATCCAACAAACTGTGGCTTCCCAAGTCAGCCTCTCTGTCTGGCACAGCAGCCAGTGGCCAGAAACTGATCTTTGGGATTTAATTGGGCACCACTTACTCAGAGGGACAGAGCCTTCATTCCTAGGGTTTCCTGGCTGTGTGGGCCGTGAGATGCTAAGCAGAGAGAAACAAAGACCATGTAAGCCAAGGAAGAGCTGGGCTGCTCCACCAAATTGTCCTTTATGCCTGAAATAAAATGACTTGGGTTGGGATCCCTGAGTCCCTGATACCTTCAGCACAACCTGGGTCTTGCTTCCCATGTGTCAGGAATTTCTCCCAAGGACATCCTGGACAAAGTGACAACCCAGGAAACAAAAACTGCTCTAGATTGTACAAGAAGACAGCATGTGTTTTATCGTGAACCTTAGTGTCTCTTGCCTTTCCTTTGTCCCCATGCCCAGGTTATTTTGACTTTAACTTTGGGATGAAGTCTGGCTTATTTAAACAATAATGAAACCAGAATGGAGAACGGGAAATCTAAGTTCTTACCCCCCAGTTCCCTCAAGAACTCACCGCGTGACTCCCTTTGGACATGTCACATGGCTTCTCTAAGCCTCAGTCTCCCCATCGTTAAAGTGAGTGTGTTTGGACAAGATGCCCCTGCCCACCATGACAAGGAGAGTTCAAAGTACTGACTCTGCACCTGTACTTCCCAAGTCTAACTCCCAGATCCACCCTTATTGCTGTGTGACCTTCGGCGAGTTATGGAGGCTCTCATGGGCAGCTTTATCATCTGCAAAATGGGGTAGTGGTAATGTCTATCTCATAGATTTATTGTGGGGATTAACAAGTAAGTACAGCACTTAGAATAATGCCCAACACATCATTAAGTTATTTATTTAGTCCACTATTGTGGTGATGGTTGTGATTATCTCCATTCATGGAACCATACATTAGGATTCTGCGCTTTTGTTGTCACCGTGTCCAGATCTCCCAGTGGTTAGTGTTTATACTTTTATTTTTCATTGACTCAGAAAAACCATAGTGACAGAAAGCTTCATTGGATTCAGTAATTCTGAACTCGATGTGAATTCATCATAACACCCCTACCTATATTGTGTGAGACATTGATTCAGTTATAGACAATGCTTGGTGAGCTAACATACAGGTTCCTAGATTGTGCCAGGAATAATATGTCCCCAGTTAGAAACCTCTGATCTAGGATCATTGCTGTTTCTTCCAGCATAGTTTATGGCCCATGGTAGGCACAGAGTTAATGTTTGAAGAAACAAGTGACTGGATGGATGGATGGATGGATGGATGGATGGATGGATGGATGGATGGACAGATGGATGGACGGATAAGTTGTTGAATGAATGGATGGGTGAGTCTGTTTTTCATTTGCCTCTTGATTTACTTTGAGCAGAATAATAAGTTTGTATATGTGTTCATGTGTGTATGTGCCTATGAACATTTTCAGAGAAAGCCCCACCTATTTCTGTCCCAAGGAAGAAGCTAGTCATAGTTTGCATATTCCCCTCTCTTTTAGTGTATAGGGTCATTTTTCACTGGAGTCCTTTCAGCTGTCTGGCACTGACAAAAGATAAGCACTCCCTCTGCCTCTCCCATGCCTTCCTCCTCCAACAATGAGGGCTTTGTGCTGAGAAGACTGCCTCTAGATGTTTCTTTCCCAAAGGCCCAGAGCCTTGTCTGGCTTCTATCAAGAGTATTGATGGGGGAGGGGACACAGACAGTTGAATTCAGGGAGCAGTGCCTATGGCCTGGTGCCAACTCGACAAGTCAGGCCAGGGTGGACGACTCAATATCTGTTCTGGGATATAGGCAGCCCGGTTACCTGAGCTGGTTATCCAGCTATCTGCAGCCAGCGCCCTGGAAGTCATCAAGCTCTGGTTTCCCAGAGTCTTTTGCTCTGCGCCCAGGGGAGAATGCAGGGCTGGAGGGGATGCGTGGGAGATGGCAGAAGCAGAGGGATGGGGAGCCAATCTCGGGGTGTGAAGAAGTTCACCCCATAGGCACAAGGGGCTGCTGCAGCTACTGCATCTTAGGGCTTCAATTCACGAATGAGATTAAAATGCCAGCAGCCTGCCTCTGTACACACACTTAGGAACACATTGGCTTGAGCTGCTTAATGAGTATTAGTCAGGAATCGAAGAAAGGCCCGGGCAGGCGCCTGGCTGATGCCTTGTTGATTAGAACACTAAATGTGTCACCCTTTGAAAGCCAGCACTTGCTGGAGAGCAAACCCAGGGTTGAGATCTCCTAGTAACCCTTACATTCCTCACTGTCTCCAGATGTTTACAAATCAGTAAGCTGATCTGAGTAAGGAATGGTTATGAGGACATTTGGATAATGGCAAGGACAACAATAATAACCATTACCCCAATAATAAACAGTGGTTATCAAACCTGGCTGCCCACCAGAAACACGGAGGGTTGGTTTGTTTCTCCGTTTGTTTGCTGTTTTTTTTTTTGTTATTTTGAAAATACAGACTCCTGGGTCCTATCCCTAGTGATTCTATTTCTCGAGGCCTGGGGTAGGAATCTATATGTTTAACAAGCACAACATATACTTGTTCATCATACTGGATGATTCTGATGTTTGAGAATGGCTGAGCCCTGGCCATGAGAACCGCTACTCTGTAGAATGAGGCCACGTTGGACCCAGATTGGCATCAGACTGCCCCTTCCTAAGCTATGGCCTCAGGTCTATTGCTTAGCCACCCAACCTCAGATATATCATCTCTAAAAAGGGATTAGGTAAAATCATGCAGCCACTATAGACAACAGTGTATGATGATTCCTCAAAAAAAATGAAAAATAGAATTATCATGCAATAAAACAATTCCACTTCTGGGTATATACCCAAAAGAATTGAGGGCAGGGACTTGAAGGGATATTTATACGCTCATGTTCATAGCAGCATTATTCACAATAGCCAAGAGGTGGAAGCAGCCCAAGTGTCTAACAGTGGATAAATGAATATACAAAATGTGGCATACACACGCAGTGGAATATTAGTCAGCCTTTAAAAAGGAAAGGCATTCTGACACATGATACAACATAGATGAACCTTGAGGACGTTGTGCTAAATGAAATAGCTCAGTCACAAAAGGACAAATACTGTATGATTCCACTTATGAGGTACCTAAAATAATCACATCATAGAGACAGAGAGTAGAATGGTGGTTGCCAGGGGCTGAGGGGGAAATGGGGGAAAGGGGGAGTTTTCCACCCCAGGCTGAGCAGGTTGCTCCTCACTGATGGTCCCACTGAGTCTCTCCATGGGAAACCCCACTGTGTATTGTAATTTTCTGTGTGTGTGTGTGTGTGTGTGTGTGTGTGTCAACATCTCCCCAATTCCCACCAGCCAGGTGCTTATTCACTTCCTTTCAGGTCCTGAAGCAGATAGTAGTGTGCCCTCCTCTTCCAGCCCTTTCTGTCTCCCTCATCCTGATTCATTTTTCTTCATAGCACTATCCAACATAGATAATTGGTTATTTGTTTATTGTCTGACTAGCACTGAAGCTTGATAGAGTGGGGACTTGGCCTAGTTTGTTCACGACTGTGTTCCTAGAGCCCAGGAGAGAGTTTGAGGTGCTCAGCAAACAATGGCTAAGTGTCCCCTGGCTCTTGACATGCCCAGGCTGAACATCTCCCGTTCTCATGACCATCCTGGTCACAGCCTGGAGACCCTTACCTGACACAGCAGTCCAAAGACTATCTGCATTGTTCAGCCCTGGATAATTAGATAGTGATTTCTCTTGATGAACATACTCTGATGAACAGGTCCAGTTACATAATTTGTGGGGTAAAGTACAAAATAAAAAAGTGGATCCCTTGTTTAAAAATTGTTAAGAATTTCAGGATAGTCATAGCAGAGCATTCAACCAAGCCTGGGCCTTTCTGAGTGCAGGTCCCTGTGGTGACTACACAGGTCACACATTCATGCAGCTGGCCCTGCAATGAGGACCAGGTCTTAGAAGGTTGTAAATACCAGTCTCAGGGTTTCTATTTTGTCATGTAGAAAATAAGGAACTACAGAAGGATTTTGAACAGAGGTGTCATTTAAGGTTTATTTCATTTTTTTTCCTGACTATAAACTGTACTCATTGTGAAAATTTGCACAAGTAAGAAAGGTATGAAGCCCTGTTAATCTCCTCGTCGTCCCTCCTGCCCTGTAGGAACCAAACCCAAAAGTAACCAGTGAACATTTTGTTAATGCCCTTCCCTCTTTCTGAGGTTTTTTGGTTTTGCTTTTGTTTTCTGTGTAACATAGTTAAGATCATAGTTCAACTACAACTTCTTGCCCTGCTTTGTTCATGTGACAGTGGAAGAGGAGGAGAGGGACTTCTTAAATGCATGCTTAGGGGAGACTGGCCTGGAAGCCAGCTTGTAGAGCAGATTGGGGGTGCAGAGTTGGCATCAAGGATTGAGATGGAGGCAGCTAGGTTCCTGGAAGAGAGAACAGAGGGGGCCCTGGATTAAGGAGTCAGAGGTAAGAGTGGAGGGTCAGTTTGGGAGTTGGAGCCACTCTGATGGGAGGTGACTGCAATCCCCACCCCTTTTGAATTCCCTTGACCAGTGGGAAAGAACATCAAAGTCTAGCCCTGTCTTTCAGGGATTCTGCACGTGACTGCAAGCACTGGGGTCATTTCTCAAACACAGCTCTTTGGCTCCTGCCCTCTAAAGCTAGACCTTCCCTTCCCCCTCCCTCAGGGCTCAGACTCTTAAAGCTGCGCCCCGGGACAGCCTATGACAATAGCAAGTGGGAATCCACGGAGAGACCGGGCATGGTGGGGTCAGGGTTTCCAATGGTCGGTGGCAGACGCCTCAGGGTTTAGATTTGCCCATTTTGTTGGTAATCCCCAGTGCCTGGGCTGGCAAAGGGGAGCGTTAACATTGTCACTGGATCCTTAATTGTGCGTTTTATGAATTTTCATGTTTCCGCTTGCAAGCTTAATAATGTTGCTTTCTTGGTGAGTTCTTTTTTGTACTTGAGCATAAGAGCCTTGTAATTACAGAGTGTTGTGGATTGCAGAGGGTGATTAAAATGGATTTCATGAAATCTGAAGCTCCCTCCCCCCACCTCACACACACACCCCACAGCCACCACCGGCAATCCAATAGGCGACAGGGAGTAACTCAGACAGAATCCCACGAAGTTCAGAGACTTGGGTTGTGAGGGATATGAATTTTCTTCCCCATGCTTTTCCTCCCTGGGTCTTGGCTCTGCTCCCAGACAGCCCTCCTCCTTCTCCTCCTCCTCCCTTTCCTGAATGAAGTCCAGCTACATCCCTGACCCCCAGCCAACTCTGACCCCCCAGGGCTGGCGGCTTTCTCACTCACAGCAATAATAAAACAAGAAGTAGATTTTCATCTTTGCTTTTGTACAGCCATTAAGTGTGTCTCACTTACCTTTACAATCAGCCTCTGCTCCCATCTGAGAGGGTGGTTTACTTTGAATAGAGGCCTGAAGATTGCCGAAACCTGCGAGGGTCTAAGAATTCCCATCTCAGCATCTCTTCTCCTAGGACAAGTTGATGCATGATGGCAGTGAGATCTGCTCTTCACCCTACTCTGAATCAGGGAGGGCTGGCTGGTGCTCCGAGGACGTTTAAAGAATAAGTGACCTGGGAGCGGGGTGTGGGGAGGTGGGAGTGGATGGCTGGAAGGCTTCCTAGGGGAAGCAGTGATCTGCCTTGAAGGAAGGCAGGTCCCTGGAGAAGGACAGCAGAGAGGTGGGGAGTCTAGGCTGGCCAAACCAGAAGATGATGCCGTAGGAATGATCCTCCTTGACCCATGAGAAAACCAAGGCCACTTGTGCATGTGTGTAATATTAGTGCTGGAAGGGACTTGAGACATCACCTGAGCCAGTTCTCCCATTTAAAAGAACCTCTACTTCACCACAGCCAGCCTGACCAGCGGAGCTCAGGCAGCCCTTTTGTGTGAATTAGGAAATGGTGCTCCTCCCCTCCCCAGGTAAACACAGGTGAGCCCATCCCTGAATCACTCCTATCAGCCGTATGTCCTTGAGCAGTGAACAACCTGCCCAACCATATGTAGCATCCCTAGAACAGAGACCGAAACTGGGCCAAAACCAGGCCTCTCTCAATTACAGCTCTCTCTGTGCCTCCTAGCATACCCTCTGCCACCCTGAAACCCTCACCATACTGAATTCTACCTGGTTTCTAAGAATTTCCCTATATCTCAGAGCTCAACCACTCACATTCTAGGATTTGAATGTTCATATTATATATACACAAGCATATATGAATTAACAGACCCTGGTATACTCACGTGTGTGTATACATCCCCTTCAAGTATTCAAAGATGGTACTGCTGATGGCAGAACGTGTATGTGGTTGGGCAGAGAGACCACCTCCTCTGTCCCCCATACAGGATGGGCAGGTTGCCGCTTACTTCTGTGCTTGTCACCCAACCTCTCTCTGCTCACACCTTGACCTTTCACTGTGAACACAGGGTTCCCCCCACAGACAATATTTTTCAACAACCCGTCCCTTTTTGCTGATCCCTCTACCTGGAGTGCTTTTCTCACACTGATTCCACCTAGCAAATTCCTTCACAGCTGTGCTTCGGCCACATCTCCTCTCTGAGGCCTTCCTTGAACCACCCTCCCACCCCTCTTTTTACCCGTGTCCCTTGTGCATATGGCATCTGTTGCATGCATGGCACCATGTTGTATCTGGGTTTCCATGGCAGTTTCTGCACTAGAGAGTGAGCTCCCAAGGCAGAACCCACAGTCTAACCCATCTCTGTGTCCACAGTATACATCCTGGCACACTGAGGAGGCACCCACAATGCTTGTGGTTGGATGGAGCTGATAGCCCTATGGTGAATGAGTTAGCACCGAAAGAGGAAGGGAGATCCTTCATTGCACAGGCCCAGGAAAATGGCCACAGCTTAATATCCTGGGAAAGCAGGGGCAGGTGCTCGACTGACAAAGGGCCTGTCTCAGATACCCTGTCCCAGATTCCGGTGTCACCCTTCCACAGTAGACACACCCCACCCATCCTCCCAGACAGGGAGCCTGTGGAGAGGACGACCTCTTTTTCGCCCTGAACTTTGAAACGTACCTGAAATGCACATCCCCATGCACCTGGCTGGGTCTCCCTTCTCTGCTTCAACTTGTGGATCCAGGAGCCCCAAACAGACAGTCCTTTCCTCTCCTCAGCCAGCACTGTCACCTGGTCCTACTCAAACTGTTAACAGGGAGAGGTGGCAGCTGCTAAGAAAATCCGCATGACCCATCTCATCATTCTCTCCCCAGCACACGTTGTCCTAGCAGCTCCTGAGTGCTGGGCCATAGTCTCTAGGCACCAGGCCAGAACTACCCACCCCAGGTACCCAGTGTGAGTGAATGAGTTAACACGGGGGGCACAGCTAGCGATACCCTCTGCTCCAGGGTGGCTAGAGAGGGGGCTGCCAGACCAGTACAGTCAGCCCTGCTCTTCACAACCACAGGTTCTGCATCTGCGCATAAGGAGGGCTGACTATACTACAGCCATTCTATATAAGGGACTTGAGCATCCATGGATTTTGGTGTCCATGGGTGTCCTGGAACCAGTCCCCCTCGGTTACCGAGGCACAACTGTATAAGGGCTGGGCAGCTGTGTAGTAGGTTTGCAGTAATGCTAAAACCTGGTCCCACCCTGAAGGTGGTGCAGGTAGGAGGGTCTCCTATAAAAGAGGATGGGCATCAGGCTGTGAGAGCGATCATGATGGAGATGTACAAAGTGTCTCAGCTGCAGACAGGGGGATGGTATTATTTCTGCAAAAGTGATCTGGAAAGACTTTACAGGAGAGGTGATATTTAAACTAAGCCTCAAAAGATAAGTAGAAATTTACCAGCAGGAAATGTCTCTGGGTCCAGACCATGGAAGGTGATAGGCAGAAAGTAAGGGAAGAAATAAAAACAACACTAAGAGCAGCTCTATTAGGTACTGACCGAGTGCCAGCTATGGATTATCTCATTTAGTCCTTACTACAACACTGCGGGTATCCCCATTTTACAGCTGAGGGAACTGAGGCACAGAGAGGTTCACTAATTGGCCAGAGTCACACAGCTAGTAAGTGCCAGAGCTAGGATTCAAAACTCAGCTTTGTTCCTTAGGCCACCTTCTTAGAAACATTAAACTTCAGATATCTGTGTACCTATTATTTGGAAGGCACTGGATGGCACTTTCCAAATGTGTACTTATTAAACCCTCTCAGTAATCCTTTGAAACCTTTTATGCCCATTTTACATGTGGAGAAACAGAGGCTTAGAGGGGTTGCAGCTTGTCCAGCTCCCATGGCTTTGAACCTGGGCTTTGAACCTCCACCTCCTGCCTGGCTCCACCTCTACCACATGGTAGAGCCAGCCTCTGTGGTTCCATCAGTCTTTTGCACCCCTTGCTTCCTTGCTAGAAAGCCTCCTGGGCTTACCCCCTGCGTGATCACAAAAAGAACCACTGCCCCAAAAGCCCATATAAATAAGGCTGGTTCATGGCCAGGCTGGAAAAGGCTCACTTCACTGACTGCCTCTGCCCTCACAGCAATTAGGCCCTGTAGCACCAAGCCTGCTGACAGGGCTTCATAAATACTTGTGCTCAGCCAAATTTATTGGCAAGAGATATTAATCACATTTTAAAACTAAAAAGTGAAATAAATAATAAGTGGCAATATTCTGCTTCCATAAAAACCACCTGCAGCTCCGATAGGTCGCTGGCACCTTGCTCTGTTGAACTGTCACACAGCCCTGCTCACTGCCGGAAATGTTAACATCCCTCCTTAGACAGGTAACCAGCTCTGACAGGAATTCACAGATGTGTGCAAGTGACTCACTGCTACCCCGGCATCATAAAATTGAGGAGATGGAATTTTCCTGGGCCTGCTGGGTGGCAGAGAGGAAATTACTAACTGTGAGTATGTTTGAGTCTGTGTGTGTTAGGGGGTGGAGGGGGAAGGCAGCAGAGAGAAGGGGAGGGCCGACAGAGAGCAGATCCTCATCTGGACACAGTCACCAAACGTGGACCCATTTCTGGGCCAGGGGCATGAAGGTTACCAGGGCCGGCGACCAGTGCCATTGCCAGCCTGGGAGCACATGAGGAAAGAGAGGAGATCTGTTTTATTGTTTGATTAATAGTTTGTCTTTTTCCAATTACAAAAGTAATACTATCTGCATGATGTGTCCTTCTGAGGATATAACATTTGGAGGTACACGACATGCTTTTGGCCCTTTTTAGTGATGTTAATTTTGATCACGTGGTTAAGATAGTGTGTGGGTGTGCATGTCAGGGTTCTCCGGAGATGCAGAACAAAGAGAATATATATATAAAGAGACTTACATATATATATATATATATATATATATATGGGGAGAGAGAGAGAGAAAGAGATTGACTGATTGATGGTAAGGAATTGGCCTACAATTGTGGGGCTGACCCATTTGAAATGTGTGGGGCAGGCAGGTAGGCTGGAAACTCAGGCAGGAGTTGATCTTCAGTCTTGAGGTAGAATTTCTTTCTCTGAGAAACCTCAGGTACTTCCCTGGTGGTGCAGTGTATAAGACTGCACGGTCCCAATGCAGGGGGCCCGGGTTCAATCCCTGGTCGGGGAACTAGATCCCACATGCATGCCGCAACTAAGAGTTCGCATGCCACAACTAAGGAGCCCGCGAGCCGCAGCTAAGGAGCCCGCCTGCCACAACTAAGACCCCCATGCAATCAAATAAATAAATATTTAAGAAAAAAAAAAGAAACCTCAGTTTTTGCTCATAAGGCCTTTCATCTGATTGGATGAGGCCCACCCACATCGAGGATAATCTCCTTTATTAAGTCAACTGATTTTAGATGTTCACTACATCTACAAAACACATTCACAGCACCACCTAGATTGAGTAACTGGGTACTATAGCCCAGCCAAGTTCCCACATAAAACTTACCATCACACATGGTTTCCAGGTCCCCTACTGCAGTTTTTTCCTTTGTAGTAGATATTTTGTAGGGAGATACTTCAGGACTATGTAAATATCCTATTTCTCATCAAATCGTTTCCCCCTCAATTTGGCATCTATTACTGATTTTTGCTGGAATTGATCTTTACAGTGACAGTTACATAAAGTGCGTTCCCTGGGAGAGGGGATTGGGAACCTGGTTTCAGGCCCCAGCTCTACTACTCAGTTGGTCATGTGACCTGGGATATGGTACCTGACTTTCCCGAGCCAGGGTCTTCCCTGCTCAAATAGGGCTGACAGTACTTGCTCTAAAGGCTTGGAGTGCTTACTAAATGCAGTAACAGGTACCAAGGTACCTGTTACTGCATTTAGTAAGCACTCCAAGCCTTTAGAGCAAGTAACAGGTACCAAGAAGGTGCTCCCCAAAGTCTGTGGCATCAAAGGCGTGAAATATATACGTCCATGCCTCAGTGAAGTAACAGCTGACTTGTCCTTGGGCAACGTTGATTAGCAGAGTGATCTGAGACCACTGGGAAAGTCCCTTAAGCTAAATCATCATCCTCTTTATCATCCTCATCGTGGGATGCAATGTTAAATCCCACCATTAGCACTGACCCAGGAATGTTAACCAACTGTGACAGGAGACACCGTCTGAAAAATGTTCCCAGAGCTAGCAACATTCAAGCCGAGTCCTGAAGGACAAAGAGAAGAAAAGTGCTCCCAGTGGAGGGGGTAGCATGGGCAATGGAGTTGGGGTGGGGGGAGGAAGAGGGAGAGTGGCTATCTGGGAAGCTTAGGCAGGTATTATTGTTTTCCCAAAAAAGCACAGAGGGAATTGTCTATGTATTGTCCTTTTCCCTGCTATTACTATTATGATTGTGATTATCATTACCATTCTCAAGTAATGTATAGTTACACTCTGGTACACACAGAAGAAAGCAACTCAGTCTTCTGAGTGAGAAGCAGCATGGCACAGTGGTTATGATATGGACTCTGGAGCCAGAATGCTTGGGTTCGAATCTCAGCTCTGCCACTTCACTAGTTGTAGGACCCTGAGCAAATTAATTAACTTCTCAGTGCCTCTGCTTCCTCCTCTGTAAGATAGGGATGACAGTAACAGTAACTTCCTCACAGGATTGGAGTGATGATTAAGTGAGTTCATGTTTCTTAAGGCCTTAGCATGGTACCTGGCAGGCACAGAGTAAGCAATGTGTACTTGCTGGATAAATAAGGAAGTATATTTTAAAGTATAAAATATACTTTAAAGTATATTTTCCTTCAAGCTACCCAACAACACACTGTCAATGCTCTCATTTATCTCCAGCCTACTTACTTTACAGTTTACTTGGCTGCTTCACTGAAGAGCTCGTCACTGCTTTCGTAGAAAATGCAGAAGATGGAGCAGGGGAAGGTCAGGAGATGTGAGTTCTGGTCCCATCTCTGCCATTACCCTGCACTGTAAGTCATTACAAGTCATTACCCTGACTTGGACAAGTCACCATCTCTGTCTGAGCCTCGATTTTCCCATCTGTAAAGTGGGAGAGTTGAACAAGATGATATCAAAGAGCACTTCCAACCTAAAGCCCTGAGTGTTGGTGACCTGTGGAGTGGCTTTCCTTTCAGGGACAGGCAGGGGACTGGTGTCCGTCCAGCACCTACTACGTGCCAGGCGCTGCTGGGCCCTCTCCTCACATTCTATCTGCATATGGTCCTCACAGCAGCCCGGTAAGGGAGGAATTCTATTCTCACATTACGGTTGGAAATGCCAAGACTCTGAGAGGTTAGGTGGCCAGCTGGTCACTCAGCTGATAAGGATCACAGCCAAGACTCCAGCCTGGGACTCCCCATCCCCAAGCATTTTCTTTCCATTAGGCTGGCGTTCTCCCAGTTCAGCAACAGTTTAATGAAGGAGTGAGTGAGTGAGTGAATGAACAAAAGCATCCTTGCCAGTTATGCTTGGGGAAATTTCTCCTCTACCTCCTCCTTCAAGTAGCTGCACTTTGGAGCTAGACAGATGTGTTAGAATCCTGGCTTTACCACTTACTAGCTGTGTGACTTGGGGCAAATTATTTAACCTCTCTGGGCCTCAGTTTCCTGGTCTTTAAAAGAGGGATGGAGAACGAGTCCTACTTCATACAACTATCTGGAGGCTTGAAGAAAGAGCTCGTGAAAAACATTAGTACAGTGATTAGAATCTAGGTAATTTTTTAAAATAATGTAATGTGGTTGTATAAATCAGTGGTTTTCAGATTTCGAAATTTCACGGGAAAGTAAAATTTCAAAAGAAAAGTTGCCAACTTTGTGTTTTGCTGAGTAAGCCAATTAAAGAACATAATTAATGTCTTCTAGCACCATTAATTGATATTAGTAACTAGAGTCTGCCCAGAACTGAGCTGGTTCTCACAACCACCCAGCAACTTGATTACCTCACTCTTTCAGAGGGCTGCCCAGGGTCAGCCCTTTACCTCTCTGGTTTAGATAAATATTTGCCAAAGTGAAGTTTGGGGACTCCTTTAGGTCAGCACCGAAAGGTTGAAACTAACTAAGGGGAGAGGGCAGGGGATAGGCACTGACCAGCCTGGCCCATTTGGCAGGTCCCTCCAGCCCTACCCTGATACAATGGAAATAGCTCTGAACTAGGAGTCAGAAGATGTCAATTTAGCCTCAACTCTACTTCCTGTTTGCTGTGTGACCTTGAATGTGTCCCTTCCCTGACTTGAGACTCAGTTGACTCATCTCTAAACTAAGGGTTACTGCAATAACCCTGCTGGGCCAACCTCCCAAGGTCATTGTGAGTATCGGGTGCCACAAAGGGTGCAACACATATGATAGCCTGTGATGTGCTGTTTACATGTGAAGGATCAGCACCACTCTGATATCTGACTGCAGTTAAGGCGGTCCAGGCCAGAGCTGGGAGGGGCAGGGAGAGAGTCAGATTTTGAGGGTGGGGAAGTCCATGTTGTCACACGTCCTTTGTTCCTGGGCTTCCAAACTGGAGGATTTTACCCAATGTCAGACCGGATTTGTGGGGGACACAGGTGACATGAATTGTAAGGAAGCAATGACAGAAATGGCAGTTCCAAATGAAGCCAAATTATATTCATTGGTTTTCCACTAGCTATTAAATATGTTGAGAGGGAGAAAATAGTGATTTCACCCTTTTGAACTGAAATTGGGGTTAGTTGGTGGCTCACACCTGTGCTGTATTAAGTTGTGGATTCGGTCAGATATAATTACAGAATTTAATTATAAATTGCACTTCACTGGCATGTGCATGTGTATTTATTTCAAGAGACAACCTTTCAACATAGTTCAACCTTTCAAGATAGTCAACATTTAAAAAAAAAAAATGTCTACGATAAGACTGCTACCACTAAGCCTGTAGTGGTTCAACCACTAGCTCTGGAGGGCTATTGAGGCGGGGCTTAGGGCCTTCGCGGGGGTGTTCGGCCCTGAGTGCTGCGGCCCTGGGGGATTTTATAAATCTCTCCAACTAGACAGGAGTTGCCCAAGGAGCGGAGGTGGGCCAGTTTCCTATCTTTTTCTCAACTTCCCCTGAACCTTGGAAAATTCTTGTGCACAGTGGGATTCCTCAACTGAAAAGCGGCCCCATTCTTACTATCTATCCAAAGTCCGGTATTAAGTCCATACCCTTTGGCCCAATAATAACACTTTAATGGACATAAGTAGATAATCATGCAAAGGTATTTGTACGAAGATGGCTCCTTTGCGGCACTGCCTGTCATAACAGGAGGACTGGGACAACCTAAAGGCCACCTGCGAGGGCTGGTTAAATCCAGTAGGGTCACTCCGTACAAGGAAATAGTACGTCCCCTTTAAAAACAGGATTGGCCAGCCATGCATGGGTAAAGGTATTCATGATATAGTAAGTAGAGGGGAAAAAAAGCAGATTACAAAGCAATGTAAATAGGTTGCATCTTTAAAAAAAAAAAAAAAAAAAGTGACTGTGTGACCACACACACCTGCAGGAAACACCCAGAAGGATATTAATTGTGATTCCCTGAGTAGTGGGGACACAGGGGTCTTTATAATTTTCTTTAATGCTTTTCTGTGTTTTGGGTTACTCACAAAAATTGCTTGAGTACCGACTAGACAAAATCCTTGCTTTTGAGTAGCTTGCAGTGTTGTTGGGAAGAGACAGAGAATCAAAACGTACACAATTAATTCCAAATGCTGGTAAGTGCTGGGAAGAAAATGAGATCGTTAATGTGAGAGAAACTGACTGGGGGAGGATGAGACCAATTTTAGCAGGGACAGCGGGGAAGGTGGCTCTATAGAGAGACCATTTAGATGAGACCTGAAAAATGAGAGAGAGGCACCAGATGAAATCTGGGACAGGCGTGTTCTACGAAGAAGGAACAGCTAACGCAAAGGCCCTGGGGATGGAAAAGAATTTTGTACAATAACCATGTATTATTTCTATAATCAGAAAAAAATTTTTTATTCAAGTATCCATTTGATCTATTCAAAAAAACATAGGGACACGTCTGAATCCTCCTGTTGCAGGGGCCCAATCAGAGAGCAGTAGGAATAAGACTGAGGCTCTGAGGAAGGTGCCCTTCAGGTACCACATTGAACGATGCTCTAGAGGGACATCTTCCAAGAGGCCAACTCAGGTTTGGCTCGTTTTCTTGGAGGCAATTTTTTTTCTTTACATTTTGACATTTCTGAAAGCAGAAAGTGTCTTACAATCAATGTGTCATTTACACACATTGTGCTTTGTTTTCTTTTTCTCAAAAAGGCTACCACTGAATTGATGATGTACTTACAATTGCTGGTGTCTTTGGACTGATGGAATGCAGTGATGTATGTGAGGGATGCTAAGAGGACCCGCCTTGGGAAGTGGAAGGACCTTGGTGGAAGTCGATGCTTCTTCCTAGAGCGGGAGCATTGTAGGACCATAAGGATGGACTGTGTCTTCTAGATCTCTGTTCCCCCCCCAGAGCACCAACCATAGCCAAGCCTTGTGCAGGGCCCTGGGGTACAGAAATGCTTACAACATGGCCCTGGTCAGCTCTCAGGGAGCAACTAGAAAGGGAGAGAGGCCTGTAACCACTCAAGTACAACCCTACTGTATAAATGCTGGGGTGAGGAGAAGCCCTGGAAGCTGGGGTAGCCAGAGGCGGTACTCTTGGCCACTTAGGTGGGAGGGCGTAGCCTGAGAAAGCTTCTGAAGAGACTACCATGCAGACAAGGCAGGAAGGGCATCCAGAGCGGAGGGATGGAGGCACAGGCCAGTGTCTGCAGGTAATGGTGTGCAACGGTGGTTGCAGGGCAGGGCGTGCACAGACAGCACCCTTCTTCTGGAGGCTGTGCTGGGCCTTGGGTGCATGTCAGAGGGATCGGAGACCTGGAAAGATGACAGGGCTACATACCGTGCTGTCCAGTATGGTAGCCCTCTGTCACAGGCAGCTATTTAAATTAACTAAAATGAAATAGCCTTTTAAAAAGCCATGGGAACAGTTGAGAAAAAAGTTAAATTAGATAAAACCTCAGTTCCTCGGTCACACTGGTCACATGGGCAGAGCTCAGCAGCCACATGTGACTTGTTGGACATATGGGCAGTGCAGATACAGAACGTGTATCTTGACAGAAATTTCTTTGGGGCCGTACTGCTTTCGGATGATCCCTTGAGGATGGGTGGGCGGACAGATGGACAGACAAAAGAAGTAGCAATGACCATAGTGCTTACTGTGTACCAGGAACCGTCTAAGCGTTTCACGTGTGTTGTTCCTTGAACGCTCATGACACCCCACAGATTCATGAACAGGTCCACTGGGGGACAAGGCTGGGGGCCATTTATCAGCTTTTCCAAACCTCTACCCTGCTCAGATTCTGGCTTCTCCTGAATCCTGGGTTCTATTGCTTGTATTTTTGAAGAGTGTTGGAGTCCTAGCTTTGCTAAAAAGTTTGCCAACTCACCAAATCATAGTTGGCCAAGAAGGTGCTAAGTGGGCATCCTCCAGATTCCATGATGAGCATTATGCAGCCTTGCCAGGAAGTCCCTCCAAGTGTCTAACCCAGATCTCCAATTGATAATGGGAGTTGTTGCCTATTTATTCTGTTTAATTTTTCCCCCTCAGAAAATGGAGGTTATAGCGTACTAATATGGGCTTATTCTGTACTAGGCACTGTTCCAAGCACTTTCCATACTACCTCATTTAATTCTCGTAAGAGCTCTATGAGTTTGCTATTATTTCCCCCATTTTACACATAAGAGAACTGACTGAGTCTTGGAGAGGTGAAGTAACTTGCTTAAGGTCATCCTTTGTCCAACTAGTAAGTGGTGGTGCTAGGATTTGAACACAGGCTGTCTGGCCCTGGAGTCCGGTTCGTAGCCATGGCTCTCTCATCATCAATCCTGTGGAACTAGAAGACAGATGCTAAGTGTACTTTCCACCTGTTTTGGCTGGAGTGGTATGAGAACTTGATTCTGTTCCAGAAAACCTTGGCTGAGAGGTATGCCCAGTCATAAGACAAATGCCTCACAACTGGGGGGCACTTTATGTCGTTTTTAGACTACTTCTCTGCCAGGAGTAGTTATGGCAATAGTCATCCTACAGTTACACCATGTTTTCTGGTTTACAAAGCACCTTCATTTGCATGTTCTCATTTCCTCCTCACATCAGCCCTGGAGGAAGGTGAGGTGAAGACTGTAGTTTATCCATTTAACACAAGGAGACCAGGGAAGTGAAGGCCCCTGGTCGGGATCACTGAGTCCCTCAGGGATGCAGCTGTTTCTTGAATTCTGCTACCACTGGTCAAGAGCCTCTCAGCCTTGTCAGTGGGTTTCAAAGTCAAGCCAATGTAGGGGTTGGAAAGCCACGACCCTGGGTGCCAGCGCTGGAGTATGCCAATGTCAAGACACACAGTCCAATAAACAGAAATCATTTCAGAAGAACTCGAAACCTCCACTTACGTTTCTTAGATGTTGCCAGAGACACCAAATCCACAGCAAAATGTCTTAAACCTGCCTTCTCTGTGTTCCCTCCACTGTACTTACAGACAATAGCTTCCACTATGTCTCTTTTACAATATTTATTATGAAATTTTTTAATAATAATACTCTTTCATGGTGAAGAGTATTTATAACAAATGTGTGCAGTTTAAAGAATAAACTCTCATGTCCTCACCAGCTGGCTTAAGAAACAGAACATGATGCTGCCTTCAAAGCCCTGTGGGGTCCCCTTCCCACCCCTTATCCCAGGGAACTGCTCTCCTGCAGTTATTCTCTTTATAGTCTGGCTTGGTCATCTCGAGCCGCTACAACAAAATACCATAGACTAGGTAGTTTATAAACAGAAATTTATTTCTCACATTCTGGAAGCTGGAAATCCAAAATCAAGGTGCTGGCAGATCCCATGTCTGGTGAGAGCCCACTTCCTGGTTCATAGCCGGCCTTCTTTTCACTATAACCTCACATGGCAGAAGGGCTGAGGGAGCTCTCTGGGGTGTCTTTTAAGGACACTAATCCCATTCATGAAGGCTCCACCCATGTGACCTAATCACCTCCCAAAGTGATTAGGGACCTGATACCATCACATTGGGGATTAGGTCGCAACATATGAATTTTGAGGGACGTTAACATTAGTTTATAACGTAGTCCTGGACCACCCTTCAACCCTCTCAGAGGAAACAGGTAGAATCCTTTTTCAGTTAAAGGAAGTGGAAGATTAGGGACACTCGTGTACACACATTGGGAGGAGATGGGGAGAGGCTTCCTTATAAACTTATTCCTGGAGCAGTTTGTCACTGTGTCACCTGGAGCAAGCCTTTTCACCACATGGACTTCTAAACTGGAAAGGGACTGGGGTTTCCTAAAATTGTCACTTATTCTACAGATATTAACTAAGCACTTGTGTTCCAAGCAGTGTCATAGGCACAGGGGATGTGGTGGGAAAATCCCTGACCTCCAGGAATTTGCGGTCCAGGACAGGTCTTGTCCCTGCTCCACCACTGGCTCTCATCCTCCCTTTGTCACCATTACTAACTTACTCATCTTTAAATGTTGGTGTGGGGATAAAGTTGCTGATAAATATCAAAGTACTTGGAAAAGCTGAGGCAGATCCTGGCTGACGTTGCTTGTAATCACTGCAACCCCTGAAACGACGTGTGCGAGGCACATAAAGGGTCTGGAGCTTTGGGTACTCACACCTGCAGTTACCCGACTCTGCCACTAGATGTCAGTGACGTGTAGGAGGGGGGCAGGGAGTTTGGGGTGATGAGCTTTTTGACGAAGTCGTAAAAAGTGCAAAATAACTGCTTACTGTGTCCTGGATGCTGATCTGTTATATTTGTATGTCATTTGATGCCCAAAGAAACCCTCATCCCCATTTTACAGACAAGGAAACTGGTGCTAAGAAAGGGGGTATGAATGGCAGTCTCCCCTGCTCCCTCTGAGAGTACCAAGCAAGACTGCTAAAGAGGCAGAAAACAGCCCTGGTATGAATGTGTTCGGCCATATGGCCCTTTACTGCTACTAAACTGCAGTGAACATCTCTCCATATTTAAGTGGCTACACAAATGCATGAAAGCCAGAAAGCTCTGCAGTCATTAAAACCCGGTTGGATGCCCATGAGGGCTGCAGTACAGGTGTTCATTAGGCAGATACAAGGATGCAGGCTGACTAGAGCCAAGTAGTGGTAGCAGGGCTCTCTGTGTTCTCTGTCAGGTATGTTGGAACCAACAATGGTTATTGCCAGCTTGAGCTTGATCTAAGGATTACGGAAAGGCCTCTAAGGACCCAGCCCTAAACTTAAAGAGATGTGGATGCACAGAATGTCAGCTATGAAGGACTTTAGTCCAGGTCCTTTCTAAATATCCCTGAAAAGTTAAAGGGGAAAGTAGGGGAGGGTTCAAGGTCAAATTCAGTTGTTGAAAATCTGCATGTAATAGTCGCAGTGATAGTTTCAATGATGACATCATCCACCTCCTCATTTTATTCCCCAGGGAGCAAGTGCCCATGGGAGGACAAATGACTAGCTCAGGGTCACACAGACAAAGAGGAAACCAATTCTCTGAAATAATTATCCACAGACCTTAAATTCATGGCATGGGGCATGCTAGAGCAAAAGGCATGACCTATGGGATGGGGTGTTCCACAAAAAGACTGCAGGGAGATGTTGCCAAGGGGAGAAGGGCTGGTGCAAAGGCACTGGGGTTAGATCCCCACTGAAGAAAATCCCAGCAGCACTCTTTCAAATGCAGATCCTCCCAGGAGAGGAACCCAGGTGATGCCAGTAGCAAACCAGAGACCCCCACCCCACCACACCTACCCCCGGCAACGGCTAAGGGATGGGAATGGCTGATGCTCAGACAGGAGGAGGGAAGACTCAGAAGTCCTGATGGCAAGATTAGAACATCTCTGTGTGATGTCTTAGGCACCTGTAGCCACAGGGTACGTTACCAGGAGGCAGATTTCAGTTCAGCAGGATAGATGCTTACATTCATTCAAATTAAACAGTTTATAAAACCATTTTTATCTGTATCATCTCATTCAGTCCAGACAGTCACCCTTTGAGGGAGTTTTTATCCCCATTTAAGGATGGGGAAAGTGAAGGTCAGAGAAGTTCACTCATTCCCCCAAGTTTTGGGGCTGGGATTAGAAACCCAGAATACCATTAGAAAACCAGAATACCGTGTTCTTTTCATACTGAAATTGTCCAGAGATGATAAGGGTGGTGTTCATGATGTTTTCAATGGCAACGAGGTGGGACTTGTTAGCTACATTTTGCAGATGGAGGGTCTGAGCCCCAGAAGGGACTGACCCCATTACTCGCCCATCGTGGCACAGCTGGAACTGGGAGAGATGGGGATGAATGCAGACATCAGTCCTCAAGCCAATTTCTTTTTCAGCTCCTCTTGCTAATGGGAGTGAGTGAGCCCCTCGTTCCTGGAGCAGTGAGGGCAAGTTCGAGATGACTGTCCGCCAGCTCACCTGTAGGGTGAGTGCTCCCAGGAGAGCAGTTGGGAGGTGACAGTAGCCAAGGCCCCTGCTTCCTACCTGGAGGTTCCCTGGCTGTGAGGAGTGGAGGACAGCACACAGCCAGGTGCCTTGCTTGAAGCAAATTCCTGGGGAGTGATGAGCAGAGGTGGGGGGAGGAGGCTGCCCGGAGCAAGGGGCCGGGAGAAGGGTCCCGGGGGCAGAACTAAGTGTTTGGCTTTGAGGAGAAGGGAAGCCGGGAGAGATAAGCGGAGCAGGGAGCGATGTGATCAGTGTTTGTGAAAGATAATTCTCACTGAACTGGGAGATGGGGTCGGGGAGACATAGGAAACCCACGTGGAGGCTCTTGAAGATGCAGAACCAGGGGTCTGGGCAGCCCGGACCAGGACAGCAAACAATTCTGAGGACAGCTGATTCTGTGAGTTGAGAATAACCCCTGCACCTTGGCAATCATTCTTGGTTCTTTGCAGCCTTCACCAGTTACTGGATAAACACCTCCCTTCTTCTCTGGGCTCAACCTTTACGCTACCAGTTTAGTTTACCTTGGGTCGCTGTCTTCTTGGTTTCACTAAATTATCTGTATAATTTTAGGTTTAATTTGCTTACGGTTGGTCTGTTAACTCAGAACTGCAATCCAGGCAGTGTTCATTCATTAACGTCTCTTAATGTTTTAGATCTGATTTTAAAGGAAAAGAAACTCGTGATATAAGCCCGATGAGGAGTTTGGGGATGAGAAATATCATCTACTGTAAACCTGAAGTTGCCAAACGGTGTTGAGACAGATCCACACGTTCACTATTCTGTAATGTCTTGGAAATGCCACATTGAGTGTTGAGTTTTCTGTTCTCGGCTTACAGGGCAAAATGGTGTTCACTTTTTCTATTTATTTTTGGAGAAAGTTCAAGAGAAAGAAGAAATTCCTTTGTCATATTTCGAAGAGGACAAAAACACAACCTGACTTTTGTGTGGTGAAAATGTGGGAAATTTCAATTTCCGAGTGTCTGTGCTAGAGGAAGCAAGCTGAACTTTGAGGCTTGGTTCCCGGGCCCTGGATTCAGAGGAGGGGATGCCTGGCAGGGGCTGAGCTGTACCAGAAAGTCAGCAGTGGTTCATGTTAGAAAATTCAGCTTGGGGTTCCTTCCCGAGCCTCCAGGGTCATGGACTCCAGTGGTGAGAACGACCCTCTCTTAGTCAACCTTACATGCCCAAAGAAAAGAAAAAACATCCCCAAGGAGAGAAAATCTCTCCAACCGGTTAACTCCTTCAGCATGGCTGAGAAGGCAGCACAGGGCAGAGATGGGGCCCCTGGACTCCAGGCCCTCCAGGTCTGTGGCAGTGACCAGCAGCGTGCCCTTTGCACAGGAGCCCACCTCTGTTTCCTCATCTGTAAAATGGGGATACATAGAGCCCCATCTCAAGAGTCATTGTGAGGACTCTGTGAGATGGTGAGTTACTTCTTACTTAGCATATACTGAACAAATATTAGTCATTGCTATTATTAGATTTGTCACTGAAATTGTATTTAACTATACACAGGAACAAATTAAAAGTGTATGTGTGCCTGGGAGTCTTGGAATTGGTTTTCCAAGAAAAGAGATTTAAATGTGTGAGAAAGGAACAAATTGTTCCCTTAGAGACTAGGATATCCTGGGAAATTTCCTATAAGTTGCTGAGACTATGTCTTCTCATTGCCAGAATATTCCAAGGAACAGGGGAGAAGTCAGCCAGTGGCCCAGCTGTTGGCTCTACAGGGTCAATGATACGTATGTCTGGCCGGGTTTGTCCTTCTGGCATCCCAGCCTTGGGGGCAGCGGGGGTTGCACGTCCCGAAGAGTGGTGGCCCTGGGTGGCTTCCAGACAGCTGCTTTGCTGAAAAACAGAACACGGGGGAGTCTGAGGCATACCAGGAGAAGGGAGGATTGGCGCTTTCCTGGCTCGGGTGGGCCTTGTAGGCAAGGGAGCCCAAAACCGTGGAGGGGGCAGGGGGACTCCCCAGGGGCCTGAGCCATTGCACTAGATGCTGGTGTTGAAGAGCTCCATCTGGGAACCTCCCCACCTCACCCCACCAGCAGCACCAGCAGTTTTACCCAACACTTTGGCAGTACATCATCCCAATCTATCTCCTTGTTGAGTCAACAGGCCTTTCTTACTGACTGTGGACTCAGTGTCAGCCCCGTGCTGGCCACCAGGGGAAGCAGGGTAGTCGTGACAGTGAACACTTGTTGATTTCTTTCCACAAGCTAGTCTGGTGCTGGGTGCTTCCTGGGGATGATCCTCTAGGTAGGTAGGCAGGATCCCCCACTTTGAAGAGTAGAAACAGAGACCCAGAGAGGTCGTGTTACTTGTGTAAAGTCACACAGCTGGTAAGAAGCAATGCTGGGATCCAGATCCAGGCTCTGACTCTAAAACCCACACGTGTAACCTCTACTGTATGCATTATTGCCCTGAAGTGAGTTACCATCCGGCAGAGAAGCAGAGATGGCACTCACAGGGCACATCATGGACCCTCTCTGGGTTAACCCAGGCTGGCTGGTCTTAGAGGCTAGACACTGCGATGGGAACATAGTGGGGTTAGAAGCAGATACAGCCAGGTTGAGCCCTAGTTCTGCCACTTACTGGCTGTGGGGCATTAACCCCTCTGAGCTTCTGCAAATCAGATAAAGATATTTATTTTGCCAGATTACTGAAAGAAATTGTGATAACTGGGTGTCCTGGTACCTCCTAGGTGTCTTTAAATGGCAAGCAGTACTAGGATTGCTTGGACCTGGGAAGTTACAGCTACAGGGAGCAGTGGGAGTTTGCTCCCCTCCCATCAGGAAGACCAGGCTAATAGTCATAAGGGCCTCAATTGGGAAGAGAACTCCGGAAGTCGCCAGGCCCACGGCTCTTCTGGCAGATTGCAGCCTGGAGGTTGGCCCTGGCAGGGGACTCATCTTGTTTTATAAACTTCCCAGGGCTGGATAATGCAGCCTCCTCTCACCACTCATTCAAACTGATGAAAAAGTTTGAAAGAGTGTAAAGGAATGTGTACTCCCTATCAAAGATATAAGTTGTAAGTTTTGTCTTTGTTGGTCAGGAAAGGCTTGCTGCGTGTGGGGTGCTGCACAAGGACACAGAGTGTGACAAGCAGGGGTTTGGTGTCATACCTGGATTCCAATCCTGTCCTGCTGCTTACCTCTTGGGCACGTCACTTGACCTCTGTGAGCTTTCACTTTCTCCTATGAAAAGGGCGCAGTCCTGGCTCTCTGAAAGGGCTGCCATGAGGACCGAAGGCTGGCTGTAGGGCTGCTGCTGTAGGCAGAGCTTCCCAACTGTAGCCTGGACCCCATTTCCAAGAGTGACCTGGCCCTGCTTCTTCACCCCTCTCCCCATTCCCTATCAGACAGACCAAAAATGCCCCGGCTGATCCAAGATCCTGGAGATGGACACATCTCCTGCCAGGCATGGCTGACTCCAAGCTATCTTGCGGGGGAGAAGGAACAGATCCAGCCCCAAGCTGGGTCCAGCCTCAGATCCTTTGATCTATCCCTGGACTAATGCACAGCTTGGAGCTGGTGCAGGCGCTGCTCTGGGACAGCCTGGAGCCGCTGGCAGCCTCGTAAATCAGGCCCCAGCCTTTGAAGCTTCTGCAAGCTCCCTGGGAGAGCCTGAGCAGCTTGATCTTCTTGCTGCGGGCTCTCCTCCCCCCTGGTCTGGAGTCTCCAGGAGTGACGGGGGCCTGATTTACGGAGGTCTGTGATTTATGGAGGTCTGTGACAGCAACAGCCCGGCCTGGGAGAGGAGGCCCAGGAAAGAACGAGTCTCCCTATGACCTGGTCTCCTGGGCCAGGGAGACAGTTGGAGCTACCCCGAAGTGGGGGGTTGCCTCCCCCTGGGCCTGTGTGGGTGACACCCCCATCCCTACTGGAATTAGGGCCTCCTTGCTGGCAAGATTCATCTCTTCCCTTCAGAGTCCCTTCAGACAAGAGTGAGGGAAGGAAGGGGCTCTAAGTTGACTCCTGGAGAGAGGCATGGTAGAGGGAGCTGGGTTTGGAGTCACATCTGGGCTCCTGTCCCAGCTCCAGCATTTCCTAGGTGTGTGGCCTTGGACAAGTCTTTTCACATTCCTGAACTTTGGTTTCTTCTTCTGTCACTTGGGGTTAATAAATGGCAATGGTATAGAGTGGGTTGGACGGGTAAATGAGGCAGCAGATGTAAGGCACTCTGCACAGTGCCTGCACATCCTCGGCTCTCAGAGAAACCTCTGCCCCCTCCTTTCTCCTTCCTCAGTCCGAACCCCCAGGCCTGGTTCCAGCTTCATGCTCGGGTCACTGTGCAGGCCTGTGCTCTCCAGGCAGGGATCTGTGAATTAGTCTCTGACCATCCCAAGCTTCTGGACCAGCACTGTCCAATAGAACTCTCTGCCACTCCCAGTCCAATAGCCACTATCCACATGAGACTTTTGTACTTTTGAAATGTGGCTAGTGTGACCAAGGAACTGACCTTTATCTCATTTTAATTAGAAATTTAAATTTAATGAGCTGCAGGTGGCTAGTGGCTGCCATATTGGACAGCATAGGCCTGGACCACGAGGAAGACCTGACTTGCTTGGTATTGACTTAAATATGTGACCTTGGGTGAGCCATGTCACCTCTCTGCACTTCTAGTTTCCTCATCTGTAAAATATGGGCTGTTGGTACAACTAAATGAGGCAAGAAAACGTGCCTCATTCGTAGACACACGTGTTCAGTATGATTATTCAGTGTTGATTGAGCTGAGAGCAGTGAGAGGGCATGACCCCAGTCTTTGGGACGTCGTGCAGGTGAGATGTTCACCTATGACGCGGAGACCAAGGGGCAGTTCCAGCCCCTCCTCCAGCTTTTTCTGACCTCTGAGCCAGTCCCACTCTGGCTGGGGCCTCCCTCTTCTCTGCTCCGAAGACTTTCCAAATAGGACCATAATTATTTTCAGGATCAGCATCTCCCCGTGCTTTTCCATCTTAGCAGCTTGACCTCCAGAGTTTATCATCAGACGGTATCTAGTTAGAGGCTGTAGCCACCATGCAGGAGAGAGAGGATGGGGCCTTGAATGGGGTGGGTGCCTCAGGAATGTGGGGAGGGGGAAAGGAAAGTAGATCCTCTCCACCATCCTTACAAGGTGATTTTTAGTCCTCATACCTGTCACTTCACAGTCCCAAGAGGGCCACCAGAGCGCACGTGTTACCATCACATTTAAGACGTGAATTAGGAGATGAGTGGTATCACCTACAACCCTCCCCAAACTCCCTCTGCCAGTGGACTTCCTTTTCCATCTTATTGGCCAGAAGTGGGTCACATGATTACCATTAGCTGCAAGGTAGGCTGGGAAATGGGGTATCTGGCAAAGAGAAGACAGGCTTGTCTTGACTGCCTGAA
Organism: Eschrichtius robustus; assembly: GCF_028021215.1. NCBI lineage: Eukaryota > Metazoa > Chordata > Mammalia > Artiodactyla > Eschrichtiidae > Eschrichtius > Eschrichtius robustus. Next base: position 56,482,219 of record NC_090834.1, read on the forward strand.
CCAAATCATGATTCATTGCCCAGGCCTGAGCATGTGGCTTTCCCAAACAAAACTGGGCTTGCGTTAGTCTGGGAAAAAAATGGCCCTGGGGTCAGCCACTAATACTGCCTGCCTCGGTAACCACTGCACAATTACAGTTTACCAAGCACTTTTGATTTGTGATTTTCCAGTTTGTGAGACAGCACAGGAATTGGAATCCCCATATTACAGATGAGGACGACGAGGCTCTGAGAGGTAAAGTGGCTTAGTGGGCCAGTAAGCACTAGATTCCAGTCCTCCAGACCCTCAAGCTGCCTCCTGTGGACTGGGAAAATGACCCCAGCTGAGGGCAAGGACTAAAAGTCATTGATCTTTCTATCGCAGATATCTGGCTGAACGGCCTGGCACAAAGTAGGTGTTCAGTAAATGTTTCATGGATGCATTAATGAATGCATTACTTTAATTAATTAGCCCTCATCCCTGTCACTGAGGACTTCAATTAATTTATTAACTTGACCCAGGGTGCACGGGATGGGAGTAATGGGAGTTGGCCACCTATTCTTCCTTCAAAATAGGGAAGCATCGGGCCTCCCTGGTGGCACAGTGGTTAGGAATCCGCCTGCCAATGCAGGGGACATGGGTTCGAGCCCTGGTCCAGGAAGATCCCACATGCCGCAGAGCAGCTAAGCCTGTGCGCCACAACCATTGAGCCTGTGCTCTAGAGCCCGCAAGCCACAACTAGTGAAGCCCGCGTGCCACAACTACTGAGCCCACGTGCCACAGCTACTAAAGCCCCCATGCCTTGAGCCCGTGCTCTGCAACAAGAGAAGTCACCGCAATGAGAAGCCTGCGCACCGCAACAAAGAGTAGCCCCGGCTCGCCACAACTAGAGAAAGCCCGCGCACAGTGACAAAGACCCAATGCAGCCAAAAATAAATAAATAAATTTATTAAAAAAAAGAAAAAATAGGGAAGCATCGTCCCTTTCCATGCCTGACTGGCTGGAAGCATGTCACTCCCTAGCACTCGAGCTAGACATGTGAGAATACGGAGGCCAGGCTGAGGCGGGCCCTGTAGCCAGGAAATGGTTCACACACATGACTCAGCCTCTTGAGAACTCAGTCCCGAAGCCAGGAGTTCTCCCTCAGGGGACAATGAGAAAGTCTGTTGGGAAAGAGAGATGAGGAGGGGGAGCCAATGACCATTTGCCCAAAGAGTAAAGCAATCTGGCTCCATCGGCCTTGAAAATGGTTCAGCTCAGTAAACATCGTATCTGTTGCCACAAACCTGTTTCAAAAACTTGCACTTGTTACTTCGAAAGCCAGCCTGGCCCACCACTGGGTGCTCCTCAAAGCAGACTCTGAATCCTCTCTGCATCCCCAGTGATGGGCAGCACAGGGATAGGGTAGTTGGATGTAAAGAAGGAAAAGGACCACCCCTTGCCTCCAGGGCTCATTGTTTTTTGAAGGAGACAGATGCCCACCTACGTGACAGACACAGATTCCAGCACACTGAGCTGTCTAGCAGACACGCAGACACTGGGCTGGCTGCGGTAGTGATGGGGCGATGGGGCCACAGGTAGGAGTCAGGCCGCAGGTAGGAAGGGAGAAGGGATCTCATGAAGCTCCTGGAGGATTTAGGTCTGACTTCCATGAAAGGAAGGAATTGTAACCTGGCAGCCAGCAGGGGAAGGGTATTCTGGATAGAGGGCCCCATGTGTACAAAGGCTTGGAAGTGGGAGAGGACAGGTGGGCAGGGCAGACTGGCATTGAATATAATGTGTTTGAGAAAAGGGGGTGGAGATGAGACAGGTAACAACAGGTATCAGGATGTGAAGGGTGGTGTTGACATCTTATACTTCTGTTCTTCTCAGATCCCAATGTCATAGCAATCACCTGGGGACCTAATTGCAGATTCTCATTGAGTAGGTATGAGGTGGAGCCTGAGATTCTGATTTCTAATAAACTCCAGGTAATGTTGATGCCACTAGTCTGTGGCTCAAAGCTACTCTGAATAGTAATGCTTTAGGCAATAGGGAGCCATTGAATGTTGTGAGCAGGGACATGACGGTAATCTGATTTGCTTCTTAGAAAAATCACCCTGAAAGCTGTGAAGAGGCTTCAGCAGGGTAGAAGTATGCAGACAGGGCGAGAGATTTATTTTTTCTATATCTCCAACACCCTAGGATGGTGTCTGGCTCATATCAGATAGTCAATAGATATTTGTAAAGGAATAAATTAGCCATTTATGATAGACTTTTTTAATGAAAAGACAGGAAGAATAGATGAGTCAAGTTATGCCAGGCTGATAAGCCAATATTATATAAAACACTCCTTCAGGCAAACAAATTGGGAATATGTCTTAAGGCAGTGGTTTTCTAACTTGTTTTTGGCCAAGGATCTCATTGCTTAAATGAAACCCTAAGTGGAGGCCCAACGTGTGAATCAGATAAAAAACAATTAAGTGCCCTGGTTGGTGCAGGGGTGGGGGCCCTGGACCTGGCACCCTACTCCTTCCCTTTTCTCCCCTCTCTCGATGACTGGCAGATTCCCGCTGCATCATTAGACTCTGGAAAGCATCAGGTGCCCCCAGGAAGCCAGCCCAACTGGCTGGGTGAAGTGACTCTTCTGCAAGATTTTGGATGGGGGTTATCTGTTTCTGGCCCGGTTTCCCCTGCTAAACAGTGCAGGCCTACAGGAAAGGACCATGCTAAACAGTGCAGGCCTACACCAAGACCACCTCGGAACCCTCATGCCCAGCACAGGGACCTGGTCAGACAAGGCACTCAGGGAAGGTTGATGGGCAGAGGTGGATAGGTGACCCAGCAAATCCCAAAGAAAGTGCTTGAGTTCTCAGAGCCCCAGACATATAACCCTGTCCCTTCCAAACAGGAAAGGTAGTGTGGGCAGCAGAGAGGTGCAGGGGATGGAGTTGAGATTTTAGGGCAAAACAATTCTGGGTTCAAATCCCAGCTTGGGCACTCACTGACTGTGCAACCTTGGATAAGTCACGAGCTTCTCTGGGCGCTGGCTTCTCATCAATCAAATAGGAATAACAAGTCCTCCTTCGGACTTGCAGTAGAGAATGAGTGGGTTCAGACGCGAGCAATGCTTTCTAACCAGTGCCGCCCTCTTCACACGCCGCCGCTGTCGCCCGCTCACAGCCTGACTTTCTTCTGTGCAAGTGTGTGCACATTGCATTTAAGCAGAAAGCATCAGTCACACTGACAAATCTCTGTGCCCCCGGGTGGTGTTCCTAACCAGTTAGAGGCTTGGCATTTATTCTTAACTGTTTGTTGTTATATTTTTCAAATAGCCGAGTATTTAAATATCATCAGTCTGATTGCTCCTAGAGATTTGTAGCTCTTGTGCAGTGCTGGCAGGTGTTCCAGATGGCAGCTGCAGCCTAATGGAAGGGACAGTGGGCACCAGAACATGGAGATCAAGTCCCAGCTCTGCTCCTTGCCAGCTGGGTGACCTTGGACACGTCACTTCACCTCTGGGAGCCTTAATTTTCTCAGTAGGGATAACAAATATTTGTATAGGACTTCCAAGCTGCATCCACCTGCTCCTGTGACACTCCAACCTCTGGATATAACTGATCTTCATCATCTCCATGATATGGCTTAAAAAATTGAGACTCTCCGTGTGGGGCTCTGAATCCTAGCTCTCTTAAAAAGCTGTGTGACTCAGGGCAAATCCTTGCCCCCTCTGATCCTCAGTTTATATCAGATGGCAACAATTTGGCAAACAAGGATCACCAGGCACATACTGGGTGCTCAGTAGATAAGAGCCACAGTTTGTATTCACCATTTATGTATTATTGGCGTTTGCTTAGGATCACAAAGCCAGATCTCAAAGTAGAGTTCTCCTGAGCCAGAACCCCACATTCCTGCCTGCCTGCCACACTTCCCTGTTGAAATGAGGTTGTAAAACCTACCTCTCAGGGCAGTAGAGGGTGAGCAGAGGTCGCCTGATTGTCAGTGCTGTGTAAACTCTAGAGTGCCAGGTTTAGGAAATGCCCCAGCATTATGTTTTCTCAGTGTGGCCCCATGGCCTCTCTCTCTGGCAAGGTAAATCCAATTGCTTGTCATAGACTGTAAATTTTAAGCCTGGACTTTTTCTAGATGGTGCTAAACATCATTCTGCAAGCCCTTCCCATTTGCTTCTCATTTTAAGGCTCCGATTTAAACACTGTTCTGTTGCACTCAGGATAAGAAGAAAGAAAGAGAAAGGCAGCAGGCTCCTTCCTCCAGCATCAGGCTGAAGGGCACACAACTCAAGAAGACTGAGGCAAAGGGGCCAGTTTTCAGCCATGTGGCCTCCCTGAGGGGCCTGGCCCTCCTGGGGTCTGGTCCCTGCTTTGTGATGCTCCCTCAGAGAGGACACAGAGCTTGAGCCAACTAAATCCCTCTCTTTGAAGGTGGTTCAGGTTTCCCAAGGCCACTGCCTTAGGGACCACTCTCCTCTCCTCCTGGCTCGCCAGAGTTGGAGGAGGGCTGGGGCTCTGGTCTGGAAAGGTTCTGGAACATACTCCCTCTCCAGGCCCCCAGATGACCACGTGGGTCCTCAGAAGAGGCAGGATGGCAGGGCTGCAGATAATTCCCCATCTCACAGATGAAGAAAGTAAGGCCCAGAATGACCTGCCCATGGTTCATACGTAGTAAATGCAGGGCTGAGATTCAAACTGGAGCATTGTTCAAAACTGGTGCCCTTTCTGTCTTTCTGGAACAACAGTCCTTGCATCCCAGCACAGCTCTGGGCACATAGTACATTTCTAGTAAATATTTGCTCAGTGACTGAATGAGTAGATACATGATGCTAAATAGGGATATAGGTGTCCTAATACATTAGTGTGAATGGGGTAGAGAAATCCAAACCTGCATCAGGGCCAGAATGCAATACCTTATAATAATAATAATAATAATAATAATAATAATAATAATAATTGTCATCATCATCATCATCATGGCAGCCAAGTGCTAAGCCTTTTCTAAGTACTTTGCACATATTAACTCATTCAGTCCTCCCAAAAACTCTACCTCGTAAGTACAAGTATTCTCTCCACTTTAGTATGAGGCATTGAGAGGTTAAATAATGTGCCCAGGTTACACAGCTGGGGAGTGACAGAGCTGGGATTTGAACCCTGGCTGTCTGGCTGCAGGGTCGATGCTCTTAACGGCTCTGCGCTGCTTTCTCTCTACCGGGAATGCCCTCCTCTGTAAGCTGGAAACAGTGGTGACCTACACTCTGCCTGTCTCAGCTTTATGGTGTCTTGGTGACTTTTGAGATAGGAAGGGGCTTCGCATTCGAAAGAACACACTGGACAAATCTGAGGAGTTGCCTAGTAGAGGCCAGGCTGGGTCCTAGATATGTGGTACCCCTGGGTTCCCGCCCTGGAGAGGAGCCAGCAGCACCCCCATCCCACTTCCTCTCCAGGCTGGCATCACGTTAAAGACTGGTACCGTTAACAACTGAGCTTAACAGCCCTAAAAAAAAGCAGAATTAATGGAGTGACAGGCAGAGTTTGTCAATGAACACAAATTTAGGGCTACACTAAAGAGAACAAAGTGAGGGTCTGGCCCCAGGAAGCAGGACTGGGGCGACCCAGGTGTAACATTAGCCAGCAGAGGGGCCAAGGGCCAGAGCTTCCCCACAGAGAGGACAGGCTCGAGGCCCTCCTGGAAGGCGGAGAGGCAGCTGCGGCCACCGAGGGGGGCTCTGCTCAGCCCATGTGAGCCCACTGTGGTGCTCGGGCAGCCTGCTGGTTCTGGAGGAGCACGGTGTCTGTCCTCAGAGTTCGGTGCTAACATCTGCTGGTTCCTCTCAGAGGAACTCACGGCCTGGCCCACGGCTGAGAGCAGAGCTGCTTAGTGGGCCTGTGCCTGCTGGGTGGTTATGCATTTGACTGGGACGCCCCATGGGGATTTGGGGCTCTATGGTACCAATGACGTGAGACTTGTGCTAACAGGCACCTCTGATCCCATGCACTGGGGTTCACATCACAGCACATTTCTGTCCAGCTGGAAGCTTGGTTTGATCAGAATCCTCTTAGCATGGGGATTGGCATTCCTGAAACATATGGAATTCATCCAACAACATTCCTTCCTAACTGTGGGGTAGTAATTCATTTCCTTGTCTGTCTAAGCCTCAGGATGCACAGAGAATTTAAGGCAGACCTCTGCACTGAGAGTCAAAGACCTGGGCTGCATCTAAGCACTGCCTCTTGCTGGCTGTGTGACTTTGAAACAAGCACTTCACCTCTCTGAACATCAGTTTTCTGTCTAATATAGGATCATGACATACCTTCTCAGAGGTATTTGTTCATTTATCCAGCCAGTCATTATTTATTAGGTGCCTACTGTTTTCAAGGTTCAAAGTTGAGATTCGGTGCTGAACAAGACAGACATGATCCCCACCTGCTTAGAGCATATAATTAAGCAACTACTTAAACATAAATGTAGTTTTGAAAAATTCCAAAAAAGAGAAGTACAGGATGGTGGATTAAATGGCACAATAATGTGGAAAAATGTATAAGCTCTGAAGTACTGTTTAAACATTAGGTGTTACTCTTTTCGTCCTCATAACATTTCCTCTTATTTTTTAAGGTACTTTAATGATCTGAGCCTCAGTTTCCTCATCTGTAATATGGAAGTTGTAATACCTATATCAGTTAGCCTTTGTATGTAACAGATCTCTGTAAAATATAGTGGCTTAAAATGACCATTTTTTTCAAATTTTTATTGACATATAGTTGATTTACGATGTTGTATTAGTTTCAGGTGTACAGCAAAGTGATTCTGTTATACATATATATATATAAATATATGTATTCTTTTTTCACATTCTCTTCCATTATAGGTTATTACAAGATTTTGAGTATAGTTCCCTGTGCTATACAGTAGGTCCTTGTTGGTTATCTATTTTATATAGTAGTGTATATATTTTAATTCCAAACTAATTAGGAGTTTGGGATTAAAATGACCACTTATTGGTTCCTGTTTCTGGGGGTCACAAATTTGGGCTGCGCGGAGCTGGGTGGTCCAGCCACTGTCCTCTGGGCTCACTCCTGTGGCTGCAGTCTACGCGGCTGGTTGGCTCAGCCTTGGGTCTCTAGCAATAAGCTGGACAACGTGGGTCTTGCTACATGATGGATGTTTTCCAAAAGTAGCAAAACAGGCAAGCCCAAACACTCAAGGGTTTTTCATGCCTCTGATTCCTGATTGCTGCTAATATTCCCTTGGTCAGTGCAATCACATGGCCAACCCTGGAGTCAGCAGGGAGACTACACAAGGGTGTAATACAGGGAGGTATCATTACTAGAGCAATCTACCCCCATACCTAACTTCCAGAGTTGAATTTAGGAAGTTGAAGTTGAATTTAGTTGGGAATTGAATCAGGAGAAGGCACAGAGATAATTATCCTGAATAATAATATAACATTTACTTCTGTTGTTTATCGAGTCCTTACTTATGCACCATGCATAGACTTAAGTATTGCCATGGACTGCCTCATTTAAGCCTCAAGAAAGCCCTGTAAGATAGTAGATACTATCCCCATTTTATAGATGAGGAAACTGAAGCTCAGACAGTTTCTTTGTCCAAAGTTGCACAGGAAATACATAGTAGGTTCAAGGTTCAAACCTAGGTTTGCCTGACTCAAAAAACCTACTTTTTTTCTCTTCTGGGCTAACCTTTTTTTTTTTTAATTTATTTTTTTTATTGAGTTATATTGATGTACAATATTATATAAATCACAGGCATACAATATAGTGATTCACAATTTTTAAAGGTTATGCTCCATTTATAGTTATTATAAACTATTGGCTATATTCCTGTGTTGTACAATATATCCTTGTAGCTTATTTTATACATAATAGTTTGTACCTCTTACTCTCCTATCCTTAACTTGCCCCTCCTCCCTTCCCTCTCTTCACCGGTAACTACTAGTTTGTTCTCTGTATCTGTGAGTCTGCTTCTTTTTTTATATTCACTAGTTTGTTGTATTTTTTTAGATTCCACATATAAAGTGATATTATACAATATTTGTCTTTCTTTGTCTGAGTTATTTCACTTAGCATAATACCCTACAAGTCCATCCAGGTTGTTGCAAATGGCAAAATTTCATTCTTTTTTATGACTGAGTAGTATTCCATTGTATATATACATTACATCTTCCTTATCCATTCCTCTGTTGATGAACATTTAGGTTGCTTTCATGTTCTGGCTATTGTAAATAGTGCTGCAATGAACATTGGGGTGCATGTATCTTTTTGAATTATGGTTTTCTCCTGGTATGTGCCCAGGAGTGGATGATATTGCTTATATGTGGAATATATATATATAAAAAAAAGGTACAAATGAACTTATTTACAAAACAGAAGTAGAGTAATGGATGTAGAAAACAAACGTATGGTTACCAGGGGAAAAGGTGGGGGGAGGGATAAATTGGGAGATTGGGATTGACATATACACACTACTATATATAAAATAGATAACTAATAAGGACTTACTGTATAGCACAGGGAACTCTACTCAGTACTTTGTAATGACCTATATGGGAAAATAATCTAAAAAAGAGTGGATATATGCATATGTATAACTGATTCACTTTGCTGTACACCTGAAACTAACACAACATTGTAAATCAACTATGCTCCAATAAAAATTTAAAAAAGAGATAATTGTAGTTCATGCGCAGTTGTAAAAAATAGTACAGATATATCCTGGGTACCCTATTCCCAGTTTCCCCCAGCAGCAACATGTTCCAAAACTATTTAAGAGAATAGATATCACAACCAGGATATGGACATTGGTACAATCCATTCATTTTATTCAGAGTTCCTCAATTTTACTTGTACTTATTTGTATGTATGCATGTGTTTACTTCTACCCTATTTTATCATCTGCGTCCAGTCAAGATAGGGAATATTTCCATCACCACAAGCATCCCTCTCACTGCCCTTTTATAGCCACACCCACCTACCTCCCACCCCTACCCCATCCCTAACCCCTGGCAACTACTAATCTGTTCTCCATTGCTAAAATGTTGTCATTTCAAAAATGTTATATAAATGGAATCATATTGTATGTAACATTTTGTGATTGGCTTTTTTCACTCAGCATAATTCTCTAGAGATTCATTCGTATCATTAACTCATTCCTTTTTCTCACCAAGTAGTATTCCATGGCATTCCATTTACATAGCCATTCAGCTGTTGAAAGACATCTGGACTGTTTCCAGTTTTTAGCTATTATGAGTAAGGCTTCTATGAACATCTCTGTACAGGTTCTTGTGTGAACCTGAGTTTTCATTTCTGAGGGATAAATGCCCAAGAGTGCAATCGCTACGTTGTACAGTAATTGCACGTTTAGTTTCATAAAAAACTGCCAAACTGTTTTCCAGAAGGGCCGTAATATTTTATATTCCTATCAGAAATGTATAGGTGATCCAGGGTCTCTGCATCCTTGCCAGCATTCAGAGTTGCCACTATTTTACATTTTAGCTCGTCTGACGGGTGTGTGGTGACATTGTGGTTTTCATTTGCATTTCCCTGCTGGCCGGTGATGTTGAACATCTTTTCATGTGCTTATTTGCCGTGTGTATATCCTCTGCAGTGAAGTATCTGTTCATATCTTTTGGCCATTTTCTAATTGGGTTGTTTGGGTTTCGTTTTGGTTTGGTTTTTTACTGTTGGGTTTTGAGAGTTCTTTATGTGCTCTAGATGCTAGGCTTTTGTTGGATATGTGGTTTGCAAATATTTTCTCCCACTTTGTAGCTTGTCTTTTCATCCTTTTAACAGTCTTTCACAGAGCATGAGTTTGGATTTTGGTGAGGTCCAATTTTATCCTTTTTTGTTGGTGTGGGGATTGTGCTTTTGATGTAGCTTGTGGTTTTCACCACTGTGCTCCACTGTTCTCTGAAGCTTGGGGGAGAGAAATCGTGATCTGGAGGGGAGGGATGGGGCTTGTCTGTGAGGTTTGAAGGCAGAGTTAGGGTCAGTGGGAAGGCTCTTGAAGGAAGCAAATTTCAGCTCACATCAGAATGAACTAAGGCCAAACTTAGGGGATGAAACATGTTAGGGGTAAGTGGTATCATCGGAGATCACGCAAAGGCTGGCTGGTGTCCATGGGGACGCAGAGGAATGCACGCATCAGATGGGGCTGGGCCACGACATCCTTTATGTTCCCTCTACCTGTAACAATCTAGGATAGTGGAATCTGAATTACCCCCACCTGATTGGATGCATCTAACAAATATATCCCCCAGAGACCATCCAGCTTGCGACATTTAGAAAGGCTTTGGTTGGCCATCTGGACTGTCTCCACGTTGGGGCAGGTTGAGCCAGGCTCCACAGGAGGTGGCCAGCGACACCACAAGGTCTGTACTTGTCCTGTCTTGGGGCAAAATGCACCAGGCCAGAGGCTTAAAGGGCCCAGTGTCAGGGTCGGGGCCTCTTCCTTGCCCTCTGTCCCCAGCCTGGGGGCCAGCGGCATGGCCACCTGCCCCATCTCCACCCCAGCCTCCTCTTCTTCACTCAGACTGCCAAGGAGAATCCCTTTCTTTACAGCACTTAGGAGACTTAATTACCACAGGCAAAGTCCTTTGAGGCCTTGGATGAAAGGGATGGGAGCCGTGCAAGCTTGATTAGGCATGTAGAACTCTGGGCACAATTAGCTCCATGAGAGACTGGCCCTCCCTTTATCTGTCTCCAATTCTGTGTGACTTATAGCAGCTAATTATTGAAATAAAACTTGCCTGACCACCCAGCTGCTGGAAAGAGGGCCCTGATATCTATTAAGTCTGCCTTTAATTATTGGAAATGGCCGCAGCTTCAGGCAGTTGGGGTTGTCCCATCGTTGTGGGCCTTTTCCTCTGCCTCTTTGCGACTTGAGTACACGGAGATATAAGCGAAATTCTGCCAAAGCCACTTCTGTCTCCCTTGCTTTCCAGCTGGACATCCCTTTCTGGGACACCTTCGCTAACAAGCTTTGTCTGCTGCAAGCACCGCTCCTGGCACCTCCCCAAGGGGCTTTGCAATCTTTGCACTTTTACAGAACTCCTGGGCCTTGACAGAGCTCTTGGAATTCCACTGTGTGGCTGAGTGTGTGTTTGTGTGTGTGTGTGTGTGTGTGTGTGTGTGTGTGTGTGAAGCTGAGGGCTCCTGCCTCTTCACTTGTTGGCTGTCGCCGTCAGCAGGTCACAGCCTCCGAGCCCCAGCTTCTCCTCTCCATGAACGCAGGGCCCTGGGCAGCTCTCGGAGGGCACAGCGGTTGCCACCTTCACGCCTCTGGGAGTTAGGATTGAACTGTGGGATCGAGGGAGTTAGTGTTAAAACCAAGAGCCTCACCATTTCCAGGAGCCTTAAACTAGTGCCTGCTTCCCTGGGGGGCTGGTTTTCCCCTCCAGTTCTCCCTGTTCAGTGCTCCCCGCGTTGCAGAGTGGAGGCCTAACACAGGAACCCCAGGTAATTACAGGATAAGCCTTGGACACCACAGGGGATGTGCGATTAATCAGCTCGACTATCTCTCCCTGCCCCTGATTATCTCATCATGTGGTCCCAGAACAAACCGACAGAAAATCAGAAATCGGTGTAGGGCCCTTGTGCACTTTTTACAGAGAGCTAACACTCAGATAATCTGGGTTTCAGGCTTGACCCTTGACTGGGTTTTCTAGGGAGAAAGAAAGAGGGCCCTTTCAGTAGGGGCTGCACTGCAGAAGAGACCGTTTCTCCGTGTGTTGTTCATGGAAAAACTGAGTCCCAGCAGACAGCACATCCTGAGGCCCCCTGGTGGGTGTGCCCTGTGGGAATATGGTGTCCGGTGCAGGAGAGAGGGGGGTGAAGGACATGCAGACTACACCCCACAAGAGAAGCATGTGGGCACTCCCCTCTCCCTGTCCCGTTTAACTCCTGCTCGGACTTCCCTCCTCAGCTCAGGTGTCACCTCCTCCAGGACACCCAAACTGGTGTCCCTCTCTGACCCCCAAGTGTCTGTGTCAGCTGCTGTTTTGTGTTCACTGTTCTGGAATCACCTGTAGGTGTGTCTGTCCCTCTGACTGCTTCTGGTCAAACTACTTGTTCCCAAGTCTTACCTTGGATTTTTTTGGGGGGGTTGGGGAGAAGGAAGGATTAATTACTTGAAGCACGTAAGGAGAACACCGGGGGTCTTTTCCCAAAGCAGTGTCTCCCCAAACTGCAAAGTTGGGGAAGTTTTAAACTAAGGGTGCGTGTGTATTCATGAGGGGGCTCGAGCAGAGGAGAATTCAGCATAGAATTGGGGCAGAGGTCAACGGAGTCCAAGCTGTAGTTGATTGAGGTCAGGAAGGTTGCTATCTTTCCGTCCTCCACCTGGGTGAGGGCCTTAGTTCCTGATGTCAGGACTTACCGAAGCTCAGGTTCTTTATGTCTCAAGACAGAAAGAATTCAGTGAGAGGCAAAGTGACAGCTAAGAAGGGGATTTATTTAGAGAGGTACACCACATTCCACAGACAGAATGCTGTCTGTCTCAAAAGGCGAGAGCGGCGCTGGGAGAGAAACCACAGAGTGTGAGCCATCTCAGAAGGTGAGAGACCTCACCCTGGATCTTATAAAGCCTTGTTAGGTGGGAAAGAGGGAGTAAGATAGATGAACCTGGGGAAAGGTTACTGGGAAGGTGGAATGTTCAGTCTGATGAGAAGACTCAAGGATGCACAGACTGGTGCCTCTTCAGTCTGTAAGGCTCTTGCCAGGGCAAATTGTTAGACTTATTTCCTGAGACCCCAAGGAGCAGAGCTGAGGCTTGTGGAAGGAAGCTGAAAGGAGGCAAGTCCAGCTCCACGTCAGGAAGCACAATCTCACAGCTAGAGCTGACCCTGGAGGGAATGAGGTCCCCAGCTTTGGAGGGGGTGTGACCACCTGGTGGGGATGGGACATGAACCTGCTGACCTTTGATGGTGCTTTCAAGCTTAAGACAATAAATGGCACATGTTCTGACTCTGAGATGCCACCATGTGTAAAGGGGAATCATTTGGCTCATAAATAGCTTTGAGAGGAGAAACTACAGATGGAGGAATCCAGATACCCTGGAGCCCCCGTAATAGCTCCTGTTGGCCGAGGGCCAAATGTGTCCCCTGTCCTGTGCGCGCTCAGCCCTGGGAGGGGTCGGGGCCGCCCTGGTGGGAGCTCCCCCAGCCGGGATTGAAGGAGCGGTGCCTGTACAGCAACCAGCGGCCCTTTGATGCCTGACCTGTGACAAGCCTTCCAACAGAAGGGCGACATGGCTTCTGTGGGCAGCGGTACCATCTGTCACCTGCCTGTCAGCCACTGATTAGGGATGTCCCCACAGCCAGGGTGGGCACAGGGCCACACTCCACTATGTTCCCAAGAAAGCCCTTCCCCTGGCCCACAGTGCTGGCTTTCTGGGTGGGGACATTTGGAGATGAAGCTGTAAAAGCCCAGGTCAGGTGCTAACTGAAGAATTCTTCTGAAGGTTCATCAGAAGAATTAATACTGCTTAAAAACACTAAGTGAAAGAATAGAACAGTTAAGCAAACTAGAATAAGGTGTGACCTGTATGAGAAGCAGGACAGGTTCTGATGAAAAGCTTGAGCCTGAGGGTCGCACAGACCCAGGTCTGAATCCTCACTCTGCCCCGTCCTTGCTGTGGTCCTCTGGGCAAGGCATTTAACCACTCAAAATCCCAGTTTCTTTCATCTATCAAGTGAGAATGGTTCAAGGGCCTGGTGAGGGTTAAACGAGGTAATGCATGTAAAGACCTTGCCTTTAGCCACCCTTATTATAATCACGCTCTTACCATTTTAAAAGGCCAAGTATCCCCTAATGTGACAGATCAGGGAAATGTGCTCTGGGGGCTACCACAGGGAAAAGAGAGCAATCAGATTCCAGTCTTGGCATTTTGTGTGAACTTGAGCATCCCTTTGTTTCTCCGAGGCTCAGTTTCCAAATCTGTAAGGTGGGGATACGGTGCCTACCTCTTTGGTTTGTTCATAGCCCAGCACAGTACCTGGCACGGACTAGGTGCCTCTCTCCCTGGCATTCCCCTTCATATCACACTGGAGTTGTGAACAAGGGACTTGCAAGAGCAAACTTTGAAGGACTAAGGAAAGTAAAAATTTATGATGACTTTATGCACACATACACACACAGATACTGCCTAGGACTTATATTTTGCAGAACACATTTTAGCTCAAATATTTATGAGCCCTTTTTGACACACTAAGAACTGAAAATATCACCATGTGCTTATGTTAAGGAAAACTTATAAAACGTTAGTCCAGTAGGAATTCAGTCAATTTCCTGGCTTGTCTCTGGTCATTTCCGAGGTTGCGAGGAAATCCAGGGTTGTAACAGCCCCCGTTTCCCTGAGGCTTTGGCGGGGGCAAAGGGTCCTCGGCAGGTCTGTAGGTCTGATGACATCTCCCTGTGAATGCTCCAGGCCCCTGCCTCTCATAAATATTGCTGGAGCCCATGTAAAGGGCCCAAGTTGGCTTTTTGAGTTTCTCCCAAACACCAAAAGCTTTGCTTCCCCATCTCCTCTTCTCTCCCCGAGTCCCACATCCTCCTTGTCTTTCTTCCAGGCCAGCTCCCGGCACCAGAAAACCAGCTAGAGGACATGCTCCCCTGGGATCGCCAGATCCAGGCTTTCTGCCACCTGCACTTTTACATTTTACTGTCCACTTGTGTTATCATCATTCATGGAAGTGCCTTTTTATTTTTTCTACCAGGCTGCTCACTCCTCACTTCTCAAGCTTGATCTTAGACCTCTTTCCCTCACTGAAGTTTGGACTCTGTCTGTTCCCAAACTCCCTCACCCCTCCCACTTTCATGCAGGTTGTGACCTAGAATGGTCTTTTTCAAACTGTAGGTTGGCAATCCATCCATAATTCTCTTTTAGTCAAATAGAATAAGATAGAAAATATCAGATTCCACCCTTGAGGAAAGGTTAGGCATGGTTTTTGAAATTTTTGTTTTAGTTAGAACGTTGTAGATTTATGTGTGTGAAATAAATGTTCACCGTAGGTGAGAATAAACGGGGAAGTCACAGATCTAGACTTCTTTTCTCTCCTTACCTCAAAACCATCTGGCCTGTCTCACTTTTCCTTGACTTTCTTTGGTCATGGTTTAGATGTCACTTTCTCTGAGCAGTGGTCCCTTAATCATCTCTCCACCTTTGGCCCACCTGACCTAGGTTAGGGGCCACTCTGGTGTCCTTCCCCTGCCTCTCTCCCTGTCTGACTTGCCCACTGTCTAGAAGCTCCAAGGAGTAGGAAGCTCATTTGTCTTGTCCACCGAAGCCTCACACAAGGCTTGGAAGGCAGGGTAGGAAGTCAGTGTTGGGGGGAGGCGGGGAAGGGAGAACAGGGGGAGAGGAGGGGAGGGCACAAGGGAACCTTGTGTCTTGCCTTCATGCAGCTTCCACCACAGTTAGGAGAGAAAAGTCCTTAGCAATTATTTACCGAATGAATTAACCTCTGGTACTAGGTGTGTAATACCTTTCTTCAGGTTTAAACATTTTCTTCTGATTCAAATCTAGACCCTGATATTTGGAAGCCATGTGATTTAGAGCAAATCACTTAATCTCTTTGAGCTTGTTATCTCATTTGTAAAATAAGAGTAAATAAGAGAAAAATATAAAATAAGAGGATAATATCTAACCTGCCTAGTTGTTGTAGGGATTAGAAACAACATGTACAAAGTTCCCAGCATGAGTAGGTATTAGATGAACAGTCATTGTATTGTCACTGCCTCTTTTCCTATCACCACCATGTGTCTCCAGGCTTCCCCACATTAACAGACCTGTTCAAACCTTCCAGACCCATCTGAACCAGATCCATGTAAAAGAAAAAAAAAAGTGGATTTTAGAATCACTGGCTTACTGGCTGTGTGAACTTATCAACCAACTGGCTCATTGAGTCAGCTCTCTAAAATGAGAAGTAATTAGGGCACTTCCCTGGCGGTCCAGTGGTTAAGACTCCATGCTTCCAAAGTGAGGGGGCGAGGGTTCAATCCCTGGTCAGGGAGCTAAGATCCCACATGCTGTGAGGCGTGGCCAAAAAAAAAAAAAGTAACTAGAGTTCTCGTGGGTCTGTGTGGGAAGCACCAGCCACAGCACCCGATGCAGACATGATTCTTCCCTCCTCTTGGCCAGAGCCCACTCTCCTTCCCCGTAGATAGACCAGAAATGACCCCCATGTCAGCATAAGGAGAAAGTTATACAACTATGGTTCATGCTTTATCAAAGCACTCATCGATGGCCCCTATGGCTGACACCCCAGAGAGACAGTAGCTGCCCTCGCAAGGCTTGTGTCCTGCTCATCTCTGGGCCCCAGTCCCAGCACGAGACTGGTCTGTAATGGGTTGTGGAAATGAACTCCTCTGCAAAGGCATATTTGTGTGCTCGGGGCTTACCTGGCGAAGAGTTTCAGCAGGCAGTAGGGGTGTGCGTCTGTGAGAGTCGAGGTGGGGTGGTGGGTTGTTCTGTGGGCAGTGAGAGGAAGCAGAGGGAGGGTCAGGAAGGGTCATGTGGGGAACCCGGAGGTCAGCAGGGTAAGCAGGGACTGACTTGTGTAGGCATGGACATGTGCGGGTGCTTCTGGCACCCTTCCCCGGCACTGCTCCCACCCCTCCAGGGTCTCAGCATCGCTATGCTGCAGACCCTTGCTCCAAGAGGAGCTTTTCTCCACTGTCACTTCTTTCACCCCGACCTCTTCTTTTTCTCTCAGTTAAATGCCAATTTGAGGGACATCCCTGGCGGTCCAGTGGTTAAGACTTCACCTTCCAATGCAGGAGGTGCGGGTTCGATCCCTGGTCGGGGAGCTAAGATCCCACATGCCCCGTGGCCGAAAAACCAAAACATAAAATAGAAGCAATATTGTAATGAATTCAATAAAGACTTTAAAAATGGTCCACATCAAAAAAAACTTTAAAAAAAATGCCAATTTGAGTGTGAACCATGACTGATCTCCCATCTGTTGAAAAAAAGTAAATATTTACTGAATTACTATATTAAGACTGAAAAGGAAATGAGAGCAAGGCAAATGTTCTCCTCGCCTCTGCTTTGTAATAGGGAAGCCATGAGTTTGGGTACTGTGTTCTTAATTTGCAATTGCTGAGCCTCTGCCTTGAAGCCCATGTCTTCAGTCAACAGGTACACACTGGTAAGAGACATAGTCATCCACCAATTTAACAGCCTAAAGTGTGTCTCAGACTTATTAACATATGTCTGAGGGAACGTTCCTTCTCCAGTTATAACTGACATCTAGCTGGAGCCTTCCAAAGTATGCCTTTTAAAAATAAAAGGTGGGTTTTTTCTGATGATAATAATGGCGAACATGTATTGAGCACCCATTGTGTATCAGGGATCATATGTACCAGGGACATGTATTAACTCATTTCATCCTCAGAACCACCTAAGAGGTGGTTCTTCCCTCTTGGGAGGGAAGAGAGCATCCTCAGGCCAAAGGGATACCGATACCTTCGATGTCCACGATCAAAGGCAGAACTCGGAAATCGCTAGCCCTCAGAACAAAACTGACCCATCAGTGTGTTTAACTTGGCCTAAATATAATAATGGATTACATTTAAAAATCATACATTTTACATCCAAGTCCAAATTTCCAGCTTGTCTTAAAAATTCACAAGACCCCCTACACTCCTATGTCCCAGCATTGGTAGGCACTGAACACCCACTGCCCCGTTGGACAGGCCCGCCCTCTTTGTTGATCAGAGGCCCTACCCTGGGCACTGAGACTCCTTGATGACAGCTCTTGCTCTGTTGTTTCTCTAATAGGACAGTGACGCGGGAGAAGGTTTTGTGTACCCATGTTGCTCTGGAAAGTGGAACAATGAAAGAACTGAGAAGGTTGTATGTTTCAAGAAAGAGCGCTCATCATCCTTTGTGCAGGATATCCTGCTTTCCTCCTGTGCTGACCTCCTGGCTCTTGTAGGGGGCTACGTTTGCTACCCCAGAGCCAAAGGAAGACATTTGGAAAGAGGAAGATGCTGTCATAACAGCTTTAAAAAATGTGTTGGCCTAGGGCAAAAGGGTCAAGATGGGGAAAAGAGGAGAAAGGGAGATTAGGAGCTTCCTACCAGCCACACAGCCTGGCGAACCCGACATATGCGGCAGGTGCTGCGGCTTCCCCAGGTGCCGATGGTGCCTCCAATGAGATGGATGAGTCTGGAGGTGAGGGAGTTCTGTGATCAGCATGGTAGTCCCGGCCCAGCCTAGCTGGAAGGACACTTCTGTGTGGTGGGAGGGAGGGGACTCAGGGAGCATAATAAAATAGGAAAAACTCGGGCTTTAGAGCCAAACAGACCTGGTTTCAGATCCTGACTTTGATACTTACCACCTGAGTCACCTTGAGGGATGTTTGGAACCTCAGTTTTCTCATCTGTCAGATGGAGACTGGTTGGCTGTTTAATTAAATATGCATTGGAGGCACCAGGCTTCACTTTAGGTGCAAGAGATCAGGAGTGAGCAGAACAGGTAAGGCCCCTGCTCTCATGGTGCTTACATATGAGTGCAAGAAAACAGACAATAAGCAGGTGATTATTTAATTATCTGGTGGTGATAACTGTGGATTGGTTGTTTATACCTTGGCTCATTTCCAGAAGAGGCTGGAGACAGTAATAATATCTCAGGACGTGTGACAATTGAATGAGATAATATATGCAAAGCGCTTACCCCAGCGCCTGAATATAGTCGTTCATTTCACAAATTCTTAAAGAGCCCCTGTTGTGTGTGAGGCCCTGCCCCAGCCGGAGGCCTGATGGGAGCACACACGTGATTCGCATCTAGCGGGATCGGGAAAACTAGTGCCCTCTGGCCTTTGTTGTCAGCTTCCTTGATAGGCATCACTGAAGGAGAGGCTGAGGGCATCTCCACAGGGGAGATAGGTTCGGTCGTGTAGCAGGAAGAGAAAGGATTCATCATTACAAGCCTTGGGTGCAAGTCCCCCTGTGCTACTTATGGCTGCGTGGCCATGGAGCGACGCCCTCACCTCCAGAGCCTGAGGCCCCTTGTCCACAGCGCTGCCGGATGAATTGAGGTCCGGGATGGACCCGGGGATGGCCTTTGCCCCCTGGGGCCGGAACTGACGCCCTTTCTTTGGTTTCTCGGGCTCCAGACCACTCGGCCCTGAGTGCGGCAAGGACCCTGTTTGTGGATGTGGAGGAGCGCCGGCCGGAGGCCATGGACGTAAAGGAGAGGAAGCCGTACCGCTCGCTGACCCGGCGCCGCGACGCTGAGCGCCGCTACACCAGCTCGTCCGCCGACAGCGAGGAGGGCAAGGCCCCGCAGAAATCCTACAGCTCCAGCGAGACCCTCAAGGCCTACGACCAGGACGCCCGCCTCGCCTACGGCAGCCGCGTCAAGGACATGGTGCCGCAGGAGGCCGAGGAGTTCTGCCGCGCAGGTGAGGGCGGCCAGGGCGGGGCTTGGGGCGCGCCTGCGCACTCCCTCCCCTTCACCCCCGGGCGTGGGCGCGCTTGAGCGGGGATGGAAGCCCAGCGGCGTGGAGGGCGTCCGTCAGCACCAACACTCTGCTATTTTGGCACCTAGGTCTGGTCAGAGCCTGCCCTGTAGTTCGTTCTTAGTTCATTTGTTTTCATGCTCACCCCCCTTGTGGGCGTAATGGGGTGGTTAGGAGCTGGCTCCGGGTCAGACTGCCTGGGCTTGAGTTCTGACCACCACCGGCTCTCCTCTAAGCCTCCCCTGTTACATGGCCATGAGTCCTCGCTACTGCACTGAATTGTCCTGAGGACTAAAGAGATGACGCGTTGTGAGGTAAGTGCGACGACGCCGTGCCTCTCCCACAGGCCTGGATCCACAGGAAAGCTGACCTGTTAACAAGGCCGCCTCTCCTGCTTTAAAGACGAGGGGTCTTCAGCTCTTTCGCATTTGCGGTCAACAGCTCAAACTCTGACATCAGACAGACGTGATTTGAATTCTGGCTCTGCCAATTTTACTACCCTCAGTGTCTTCACCTGGGCAATGGGATCACAGCCGTGCCTCCTAATTGTAAGGTGGTGGGGAGGATTGATGAGGACTGGAAATAGAGCACTCGACACTTGCACAGAGCAGGTGCTTCAGAAATGCTGCCTGCTACTGATCGTCATCTCTGGGTCTCAGTGAGGGGAGGGGACAAATGGTGTCAAAGCTTTCCTCCAGCTCGGTGAGCCCTGCCAGGCCCAGGTTGGCCTGGATGCCATCCTAGCACGTGAGGCTCCAAAGGGAGCCCCTCTTATCTTCATAAATAACAAATGAGAGGCATTCTAAGCTCATAGGCAGACATGGGCACTGCAGCTTACAAAGTTCTCTCTCTCCCATTACCTCCCTGGAGCCTCAGAAATCCTGTGAGGGTAGCAGAGTTCTCTCCTCCCACCTTCCCTCTCCCTTTATCCATCCTCCAGCGTGCTACCAGAGTGTGTCTGTCTGATTATTTAACTGCCTTTCGCTGAGCACTTACTCTGTGCCAGGCTGGACACGGAGCTGACTAGGACCCTGGGAGGCACAGGGGTTCCTGGTTAAGAGCGATGCACACGATTGGGAGAGGAGGCCATCTCTGGGGGCTCCCCTCCTGCCTCACTGGCAGTTCCTTCTTCCTTCCTTTGCAGGCTTGTCCTCTTCAGTCCTGACCCTGGTTGCGGGATCCTTCAAAGCATGGGCATCTGCCTCTTCTCTCTTCTTACTCCGCTCTGCACGTTTACTCTCATCTGCAAACCTCTCCTTTGAGCTCCCACCCTGATACCCCGCCCTCTGCCTCTGTGCTCCCAGGACACTCTCCGTGGATCCCCCCACTTTGGGCTTTAGCCCTTCATCATGGCCTGGGCCGTGTGTCCCCCGCTTGACTGTGAGCTCTGTGAAGTCAGGCACCATGCCCTGCTCATTGCTATACATCAGTACCCGAGGGCAGCTTGGATTGGGTTAAATGTGGCGCTGCCTGGGTGTAAGTCCATTTCCTAGATCGGTGGTTTAACTGGAATATGATCCTTAGCGCCTTCGTCTGCCGGCCTTCCTCATCCCCCAAAACACTCATGGGAATGTTAAAAATATGGAAGAAGCTGTCC
Organism: Eschrichtius robustus; assembly: GCF_028021215.1. NCBI lineage: Eukaryota > Metazoa > Chordata > Mammalia > Artiodactyla > Eschrichtiidae > Eschrichtius > Eschrichtius robustus. The sequence goes on from NC_090834.1 coordinate 56,503,266, forward strand.
CTGAGTAAACACTGAGTAATGTGGAGGCTGTGTTTCCCATGGAAGTCAGTATCCCCTTTGTCCCTCAAACACGGATCCCTGAGTGAACTCCCCTCACCCATGTCTTCCCGGCCTCTGTCGTGGGCACAGCCAGGCTTTCCCTGGGCCTCGAGAGACCTGTCAGCGGCCCAGCCTCGGCTGTGTGCTTGGCTCCCTGGGTTACCCCAGAGGCTGCTGGTTCCTGTCACAGCCCACCTGGCGTGAGGAAACACAAGGCAGAGCCGACCTCCTTGTGCAAGGCCCACTTTTCCCAGCCAGGCACCATCTTCTTCGCTTTCCTGCTCCAGGCTTTCCTGACCTGGCTGGAAAGGAACGTCTGGTCCCAGAGAACCATTGGCGTTTCATGGACGAGGCTTCTGCCCTGCTCAGGAGCCCTCCTTGCTGGCAGGCCCTCCCTGGGCCGGAAGAGGAGAGCTGAAGCTCTCCGTCCAGTTTAGCAGACATGTACTGAGCCCCTACTGGGTACCGGGTTGCCTTCTAGGCGCAGGGATTTAGGTATGAACGGGACACAGTCCCTGCCCCCGTGGAGCCATCTCGAGCAGAGGACCCAGGCTCTTACGCAGTTCTGCTCTGCAGGATGACCAGGGCCAAGGACTCTCAGAGGCGGCTCGGAGGAAGAAGCAGTGGCTCCCACACAGGGTGTAGGATGAGGGGAGGCTTCTCAGACGAGGGGCCATTTGTATTGGGCCCTCCATAAAGGGGTGGAGGGTTCGGGCTGGTGGAGAAGGTGCAGAGGAGAGGCCCGGGCATCGAACATCACAGTGAGCTCAGAGGACAAGAGTGAGTCCTAGGGTGGGGGCCGGGCTTCTGGTGGGGAGATGCCCCCCTCACGCCCTGATCCTGCTCCCCTCTTTCCCTCCTAGGCACCAACTTCACCCTGCGTGAGCTGGGCCTGGGGGAGGTGACGCCCCCGCACGGGACCCTGTACCAGACAGACATCGGCCTCCCCCACTGTGGCTACTCCATGGGGGCCAGCTCCGAGGCCGACCTGGAGGCCGACCCTGTGCTGTCCCCCGAGCACCCCGTGCAGCTGTGGGCCCGCAGCACGCGGTCGGGGCGCAGCTCCTGCCTGTCCAGCCGGGCCAACTCCAACCTCACGCTCACCGACACGGAGCACGAGAACGCAGAGACCGGTGAGTGGCCCGCTTGGCCTGTGCCGGGCGCCTGGGTTATGGGGCCGGGGTTTTAACCACAGTATTGATCTTCTGCTCCATCCCTTGGGGCTCCGGTGAAGTCGGTGGAAAATGGCTTTGCTCTCCGTCGTCAAAAGGCAGAGCCTCTCGCAGGGTCGCGTGAAACCCCCGCCCGTGGGTGCCAAGCTGGAGACGGGTTGCCGCACTTTCATTCCAGATGAGAGGGGTGCCGAAGGGGCAGGGTTACTGCTTACAAGGTGCCTGTGCGGGTGGGAGCAGATGGGCCGGAGGAGAGTGGAAGCCCATCCCCTGCAGCTTATCCTCTCCAGCGGTCGCCGTGCCTGGTCCTGCAGAACTCTGCTCACACAGCCTCCAGCCTCCAGGTGCCCAACCACCCTGGGCGCCCGCCACGCGTGCTGCCCCACCCCAGGGTCTTACGCTGGTCAGAGGATAGCTTTCACACGAAAACTGTCACGCTGGAGTAACTTAAAACTCGTGTTTTTACCCCAGCTTTCCCATGATCTCATCTGCAGATTTGAGGAAGTGCTGTTTCTGGACTCTATTCCACTCTCATCTCTGTAGCTCTCTTCCAAGGCCGGAGAGATGCTGTGGGAGAAAAAGAGGACAAGTTATTCACACATCTCCTTTTTTGTGGGGAAGGAAAGGGAGCCGCGTTTCAGGATATTCCTCTCCACTCTCGGACCTTGTTGGCAGATCTCTGAGGGGCCCTGAGATAGATGCAGCCCTGCAGTGGGCCACCCGCTGAGGGAATTTCCCTTTCTGTGGCACCTTGTGCCCACAGTCTCTGGGCAGCTTGTGGATGAGGTCCACACGGAGGAAGGAGGGTCCTGCTGGAGTCTGGCAGCAAAGACTTAGGGAGGGTGGCAGAGACCAGGACAGCCCCTCTGCCCGGGGGAGGGCTTTGTTTCTCCGAGGTCCAGTGAGGGGGTCTGCGGGCCCTGCCACACCAGAGGTGGGAAGGGGGACGTGGGGATGGCAATCTGAATGAGAACTGGAAGAACCAAGCCAGGTACCAGTGCCCCCTACTGGTTTCCAGCTCTAAATGCAAGATCCTTTGATTCCTCCCCAGGATGTGGGGGGAATTGGAGAAGTGGTTTGGGGGTGGCGGGGGGCGTGTGTGGAGACACCAGGTCAGAGGTGAAGGCTTAGGTAGGTTAGTCTCTGAAAAGGATGCTCCAATGGGTTATGCACGACACAATCCCAGATTTGGGATCAGGCAGGAAACTAGGTAAGGCCAGGGTCAGGTGGAGAAATCCAGTCAGGTGCAGCAGAATTGCAACTATTGGTTCCACCACTGCTGCTAGAGAGCTCGGAGTTTTTCCTAGGGACGCACCTGTTTGAGGGGTGGAGGAGCAGCAGGTCCCAAATACCAGCTTGGCAGTGTCACCCTCCCCTGACACTCCACCAGCCCTGGGAGGGGGTCAGTGACCTCAGCAGCTGAAGGGGTTCCCCTCTGTGCAGTGGGGAGCCATCCACACTCCCTCATCCACCTTCCCACCTAGGCCCAAGCCCAGCCAGTGGCCCCCTTCTCTCTTCTGCACTACACACTGAATTTGATGTGTGAGGCCTGTGTAGAGAAAATGGTATCTAACTGGGAGGCAGGAAGCCTCAGTGCCATCACTGACCTGGGGTGTAGCATTGGATAAGTTAGATCCTTTCTCTAGACCTCAGTTTCCTCATCTGTAAAATAAGTAGTTTTAATGAAATCAGCATTCCTTGTATTCTGAGAATGTTAATAGTTCTTACATTGAAGAGGGTTGGAGGGGAGTGCTCTGTGGTCAAATAACGTAGGGAACACTGACTTAAAGGAACTTAAACCAGTTTCCTTACTGCAGGACTTCTCAGAGCCTTTAATACGTTAATATGCATGCTAACGGAGATATTAGCAAGGAGGGTTACATGCAGCATCCCCCAAATTGATCTGAGAATAAAAAACCCTTTATTCTCAGAGCATGCGACAGGACCAGTGTTCCAGTGAACACTTTTGGGGAATAAGTGAGCTGAATCACCTGTAGGCCCTTCTAGATCCAGGATTCTGTGATTCGAAGTCCTTACATTAAGGTGAAGGTGCACAAGAGGAACATGATAGTAATAACAACAATACTAGTTAATACCTGCTACTGATTATTAGACCCCCATGCCCAGTGCTAAGTGCTTAGCTGTATGATCTCATTTACTCCCTCTACAACACCTTGAGATAGGTTTTATTACCCTCACTGTACAGGATAAGGAATCTGTAGCCCAGAGAGGTTAAGAAACCTGTGTAGGTCACATAGCTAGCAAGACGAGATTTGAACTCAGGTCTGTATGATTCTAAAACCTTTACCCTTGTGGCCCTAATCATAGTGAATTTCGTCTGCAGCAAAGTACTTGGGTTGTTTGTTCGTTTGAAGGCTTCTTGCCATGGTGACAAATGATCATTTTTCCATAAAGTCATGACAGAGTGAGGCACACACCACCCACTTTATTGTGTATTCCCTGAGAGCTGAATTCCAGCTGAATTAAGCCTCTGTTGGGTGATAACGACGGCGAGCCTGAAGAGGTTCAGGCTCTGATAACAGGGACAGGGAGATGGTTGCCTCCTCCCCTGGCCATACCACCCTCTCCTTCTGATCATGCATTTCGGCATTGGGCCATAGCACTCACTCTAAGTCTCACTGTGCTCACAGAAGATGGGCAGGCAAAGGAGATGGGCAGGTGGATCTAACAAAGAGCTCCTCCCTGGCCGCCTCATCCCTTCCAGGCCTGGACTTCCAAACTCAGACATCCTGCACCTGTCCACTTGCTTCAGGCTGGAAAATTATATTAGTGGCTTTGCTATACTGGAGTCTAAATAATGACAGTAACTCATCCTGGCAGTGAAGGAGCCATAGGAATGGCTCCCCTTTATCCACCGAGGAGTTTGACAGCTTTGTTGTCAACCAGAACTTACAGCTGACGACTGGGGCTCAGAGGTGAAGGGCATGCGGCGGCCGTGTACCTAGCTGAGCTGGAGCCAGGCTCTATGCAGAAGTCTCCGTTCTTTCCCGGCTTCCCCCCTCTTCTTCCTGCCCCTTCCGCTCTCACATCTTTCTCCCCTGCCCTCGTCTCTTTCTCTCGCATTCATCCCCCTGAGCCCAGTTCTGTCTTTTATCTGTGATGAGAACTCTGATCTTACCATCAGAGCAGGGCTTAACTCCACTGGACATAATCAGCCAACACATCGCATTATGGCCACTTTCAGGAGCAGGGGGAGGCCGTGCTGAGGACCTATCGTGTCAAGCTGCTGCACAAGGGCCATTGCCTTCAACCCTCATGACAGCACCGTGGCAGTCCCATTTCCCAGATGGGAAAACTGAGGCTCCCAAAAGGTCAACTGACTTGCCAGAGGTTGTACAGCCAGTCATTCAGCAGGTCGGCAAAGCTTGGATCTGAGCTCAGGTCTCTCTGATGCTATAGTTTGAGCCCTCTGCCCACTCTTTTGGAATCAGCAGTTGAGGACACCAAAGCATGACCCCCAGCAACTTGCAGCCACAGGAACACCGACTCTGCCTCCACGCCCGGCCTTGCATTAGTCAATAGTAATTGTCAACAGTATTGATAGTGGTGGAGGCTTTTGCTGAGGTCATGGTGAAGCTGCATGCAGCTGCCATCAATAATAACTTTTTATGGGGTCCATTAAAGCCAATTTCTGCCCCCGAAGGTTAATGTCAGCAGCTTTTATGTCACTGCTTAATATCCAAAATAAATACAGAATTGACTGGGTAATGTAAACACAAATCTTCCCCCTCTGGGGCGTCAGGCGGAACCGGCCCTCAGGCCTCTCCTGCTGAGTGGAGCCACAGCAAGGAGGAGCTGGCATCATGCCAGGCACACACTTGGCATCCTATAAATGTTCTTTAGAAAGCAGAGGTTGCAATGTGAACTCCATTTCCAACCACAGGGTCAGGTGGACACAGTGTCTGTTTTGTAGATTCGTTCTGTGATTTGTTCTGTAGCTATGCTGAGCTCCTTCAGTGGACCAGGCATCATTCTAGAATCAAGAATCTAGACGAATAGCAGGGGAGGTGGAGCTATGACAACCTTGCAGCCCTATCTGTGGTGGAGGTTTAGCAGGCAGTGTGGCAGGGTGGAAAGAGCTGGTTCCAGATCTAGTGAGGAGACTTGGTCTCAAATCCTGGACCATGTCCCAGTTCTGAAACCTTGAGGAAGTCACCTCACCTCTCCATGCCACAGTTTCCTCATTTCTAAAACAGTGTGCCACTGGTTACCCAGGGCTGGGAGAAGGGAAATGGGGAGTTTGTGTTTAACGGGTACCAAGTATCAGTTTGGGATGATGGAAAAGTTCTGGAGATGGATAGGGGTGATGATTGCACAACAATGTGAATGTACTTAATGCCGCTGAATCCTTCGTGCACTTAAAAATGGTTAAAAGGGTTTTAGCTGTTAATATTGTTTAAAGAGCTGTGGGTGTGGGATGACAGTAGAAGGAGCCATTCGTTTTGCCTTGAGGGTACAAAGGCTCATTCCTTCGTTCCACTCACATTGTGCACCAGAGTTTGAAGGCCAGCCGAGTAGGATTGCACTGAGCGTGAGGGATCTGAGAGAGGCATTCCCAGTAGAGGCAGGTTGCTGGAGCCAAGGTTTGGAGGCATAAAGAGGTGTGGTGGGTCTGGGGAATAGTGAGAATTTACCCTGAGCTCTAATCCCAGAGGCAAATTGAGAAATTCACTTAGAAAAGAAACAATGAAACAGAATCACAGTTACACCCAAATTATCAAGCAGCCTGGGTATCAAAAGGGAAATTACTGGTTAACCTAATTAGGCAGCCAAATTGTTTATTGAGAGTCTGTAGATTAGGTGAGCATCTTCAAGCACAGTGAGAAAGAAGCTCATTACCAACTTAATTCCATGTATCCTCTACCCTCCCTGGCCCCATGCTCACGAGATTTAGTTTTAAAAATCTGTAAGAAAAGCTCTCATTAATAATTCCCTAAGCGGCCAGAGTACTGTAGCTACTCAGCCATTGGACACAAGGCTCCCTTCTCTAGGACAGGAAGCTGGGTTCGTTCAGCTGGGGTAGGGATTATACCCCTATATTTGACTACCCTTCTGCCCCGTAAGCAGGCTCACATTCCCTCCCATACTGCAGAAGTACCCGATGTTTTCAGGGAATTTGAGTCTCTTACTGGACAGAGTTATCCACATAATGAGGACTGTAAACCCCCAAGTTCCAAAAAGGATTGAGGAGGGTCTAGTACGGTCAGAGCATCTGAGAATCTGGGAGCTAGAAGGAACCTTAGAGATAACAGACCCATTGATTCTTAACCTTTCCCCATTTCCTAGTTTTCTTAGTCAAGAAAACTGCGATTTAGAGAGGTTAGGTGACTTGCTAACAGTGGCACAGCTAGTAAATGGCAGAGCCAGGGTTTGAATCCAGATCTGCCTCACTCCACTGCCTGTTACCTTTCTTGACCACTGCACTCTGCAGTTTGTTCTGTTTTCTAGAAACATGTTTTCATTAGCTCAAGGCTAATAAAATATACACAACCTGAGAGATGATTCTTGCTGTATCCAGAACGTAAACTTCTTTGTCACTGTTAGAAACTGCCGGAAAAGAAATTGAATCTGTAACCTGTTAGAGCTACTCAGGACCCTAGAGATTATACCAGGTCACTCTCTAATTGTGACATGCTGGAGAAGAGACGTTTAAAGTAGACATTGTAGAGGTTTAAGAGAAAAAGTCCAACCAGTAGGTTTCTGAGACGGTTTTATGGAAAAAGTGCTGGTCCCTGGGCTTTGAGGGACGGGAGGGATTCTACCAGGTAAGGAGGGGGAAGAAAGGGCATTCTCTGTGGATGAAGGCATGGAGGAGGACAAATGTCAGGTGTGTCCCATGAGGCTGGAATATGGGGGCAGAGTGTGCTGGGAGGGAAAGTTGGAGAGTTAGGCAGATCCTCTGTCATTTAACAGCTGTTTGTTGAGCACCTACTGTTTTAGGTATTGGGGTTCCAGCCTGATCCAGACAGACAAAACTGCCCACTCATCAGTGGGGCGACTGATCAACAAGTTTAAAAACTACATTATATAGGATGTTTCAAGATGATAAGTGTTACAGGAGAGGGGATAGGGGATGCCAGGGTGGGACCGGGGGTGCAGCCAGAGGAGGCTTCACTGAGAAGATGGCCTGTGAGGTAGGTGAGGGAGCTGGTGGTGAGCAAGTCCGGAGGAAGAGCCATCCCAGCAGAGGGAAGGGCGGGTTCAAGGGCCTTGGGGCAGGAGGGTGTCTGGATTGTTCCAAAACATCAGGGAGGCCAGTGTGGCTGCAGTGGGGAGGAGATCAGAGAGGGGACGTGGGGTAGGGCCCACGTGCAGAGCATTGCAGGGAGAATCAAAGGAGGCTCTCTGGGCTGGGGACTGACAGGGTCTGACTAATACTTGGACAGGGTCATTGTGGAAGCAACAGTGCTGAACTCCAGCGGGCTGTGTCTGAGTAGGAGGCTACTGCAGTAATTCAGGAAAGGGGGTGGGCGCTCAGGCCAGGACCAGTGCGTGGAGATGGTGAGGTTGGGATCTGTACCTGGTGAGGGGAACCAACTGCCCTTCCCTGCTCCACCCCAGGGCCTCATAAGCAGTGAGGAAGACCACAGTATTCTTAGGTTCTGTGACCAAAATGGGGTCCCAGGTATTCTAAGGGGAGGGGGCTCACACCTGATCCTTCTCCTGGCCTCACAGCTCCTTCAGCCCAGCTGCAGAGTCCTTTAGCACTGGCCTGTCCCATGCCACTCCCCACTTTCTCTCTCAGAGCTCATGGCCTTGGTCATGAACCACGCCCCTTGTCCGTTCCTCACACCATACTCCCTCCATCCAGCTGCCGATCATCTGGATCTCTGACCTTGTTGCCCGACTCCCGCTCCCAGCCTTGTCATGCTGCCCCCAGGAGACTCTTGGTCCCATCTCTTTTGTTATCATCTTGGCTTCTCTGTGTCCATAATTCCAGCCCTTCCTTCTTCTCAGCTGCCTCAAACTGCCTTGGTGAAGTCTGACCTGGGGCCTCTTCTCCAGAGCACCACCTCTGCTGGAATTGCTGTGATCTGGGAGCTGGTATCTGACAGCCACTAATATTGCTGTTCTTGTGAGTTCCTTGTAAGAAGACTTTAAATACATCCCAAATCCACTCCCCACTGGTGCGCACTGCAGCACTCCCTGGTGGGCAGTACGTGCTAATACAAGCACACCCTCCTTCTGAACTGGGAGGAGGGAAAAACAGACCCGGAAAGCTACGCTAAATTAAGATAGATTGCATTTGTGAAACTAGGTTAGGACCCGCTGTGTGTGCTGAGAGGTACAGTGATCTAGAGTTTTGCTTTTAATTTGAGCCAACATGACTTTCAGTCCCATTGGAAGCAGTGACGTGCACAATGACAAACTTCCTACCAAAAGACGTTTGCAAGGCATTATTTCCTATTGTAAGCTCAGCTTTGTCCAGGGAGAGTGGCTCTTGGCCGGTTTCAACTTCATATAATCCAGGATGACTTCAGGGAAGAAAGAGAGTAACCGATGGTGAGGAAGGAGCTTCCTGCCCACAGGAGCCTAGTTCCAGTGCTGGGGCGTGTGGAATCCAGGGATGAATCTGGTTTCAGTGTTAGGCTCTATCACCAGACCCAGTGTGACCTTGAGCAAGTTACTTCTCCTCTCTGGACGTCAGTTTCCCCATGAGCCAAATGGGATCATTGGACTCTCAGGCAGCAAGATAACTGGGAACAGCATGGGCTTGGAGTCACACTCAGAATCCCAGCTCAGCCACTCAGGAATTGGGTGATGTTGTGCGAATGACTGAATCTCACTGAGCCTCAGTTTCTTCATCTGCAACATGGGAATGAAGACATGCCTACCTCCTAAAGTTGTAAGGAGCACAAAAGGCAAGTGTGCACATGAAAGATACAGGGCTTCCTTTTCCCAGCTGTGGACCGTAACTGATCCTGAAATCAGTGCTGTGTTTCAGCACACCATCATTTAAAATAATGGTAATAAATGGATGGGAGAGGAGCAGGATAGAATAGACTACATCAAACATAGTGAAGTCAGTGTTATTTTGTGAATTTTTATTTTAGCTATACTTTACACACAGCACCTGTACTGGGTCGCCAGTTACAATGTATTTCTTACTATGCAATTCAGTTAAAAAAAATAATAAGTTTAAAAGATGGTACTTGGCACATAGCAGGACCTGATGAATGTTAATTCCTTTCCTTCAAGGACCCCTCAGCTTGAAGATTCCATGATTCATGCTGTCATAGTCTTGTCTAAAAACTATTGGCATAGTATTTCTAGGGCCTCCTTATGGAGAATGAGTGCATTTCTGGGCAGGGCCTCATGATTCAGTTAAAAGAAGCTGGGCTTCAGGATCAGATGGACTTGCCCAAGGTCACACGGCTTATATAATGACAGAGCTGGAATCCCTGAGTTGTAGGACCTGGCCATCTCTCCCCTTCCCTCCCACAGCTTCCTCCTATGTCAATGGCTGTTGGGGTAACTGGTAAGCCCTTGAGTAGCTACGGGCAGCAGAAAAGGCACCCCAAACAGGATGAGCTGACAGGAGGATACAGGGACCTTAATCTGGGTTCATGTAACCAGCTGGATCTCTCCATCAGCACAAAGGCAACTGGAGAGGAACCCAGGGCAAACACGCACGAGCGCCACATGCAGCCAGCGTGTCGAGATGAATTTGGCTTCCCCCAGCCCATGGATCCTTGCCACAAGTTTAATTTCACACTAATCAACCCAGGCAGACTGACCACAATATAGAAATGACTTTCTTTCCTTTAACTTTGGACTGGAGGGAAACATGTGAAGCAAAGTGTGAGGAAGGGCTCCTGGGGGTTCATATGGGTTTGATACATGAAGCATAGTGGGCAGAGAGTGACAGTCATTACCCACAGGATCCCCGGAACCAGGCTCAGTGCAAACCCCACAAAAGACCTCTTTAGGGAAGAGGTCTCAGAGGAGCCCAGACCCTCCCCCAGGCTCTTCCCAAAGCTACGGGCCCAACTTCCTCTGATGACGGGGAGCAGCAGTGGTGAAGAAAAGGAGCCTCAATTAAAGGAGCCTCAGGTCTGACTCCCGGCTGTGTGGACTGTTCGGGAATTAGCAAGAAGTTTGTCATGGCTGAGCCTATGGGAATTAAGAGTTGAGGCCAGAGAGGAAAGCTGGGTTCCAGCATGGTAGACAATGGTTCTGAATTGCTGGCTTCAGCCTTTCCCGTGAAGGTCATAAGAAACCCCGAAAAAAGGTTTAAGCAGGGAGTGGTCAAAGGTGGCAGGTACTTTCCCTGATTCAGTTGAGGACATCAGCCCAGTAGACAGAGGGTTTTTCCCACCCATTTTATGGATGATGAATGGGTGGAATTGTGTCCCTCCCTAAATTCTTATGTTGAAGCTCTCACCCCTAATGTGATGCTATTTGGAAATGGGGCCTTTGGGAGATATTTAAGCTTATTAGGTAAGGTTATGAGGATGGGGGGCCCCTCCTGATGGAATTAGTGCCTTAGGAAGAGGAAGAGAGAGATTGCTGTCTCCAGGCACACACACTGAGGAAAATCCATATGAGCACACAGCAAGAAGGCAGCGGTCTGCAAGCCAGGAAGAGAGTCCTCACCAGAACCTGACCATGCTGGCACCCTCCAGAACAGTGAGAAAATACATTTCTGCCATTTAGGCCACCTGGTCTGGGTTCCCCAGGCTGACTAAGGCCCCAAAAGCTTAAGTCACTTGCCAGCCAGGAGATCACAAAGCTGATACGTAACACAGGGCAATTAGAATCCAAAGGTCTTACCCCTGACCACATTGCCTCATGGAAACAGGAATGCAAAAATTTGAGTGAATGACAACCAATGCTTTTGTGGTTTAAAAGGTGCCAAAATCCCCTCCAAAAAACCCGCAACTTATACTTATAAGCACAGACTCTGGAGCCAGACTGCCTGGGTTTGAACCCAAGCTCTTCTACTCATTAACTGTGTACCTTGTGTTACACAAGGCAAGTTTCTAAATCTCTCCATGCCTCAGTGTCCTCACCTATAAAATGGGGATAATTCTACTGACTGCCTCATTGCATGGTTATGAATTAAATGAGCTCAGAGAGTTACAGCACCTAGGATAGTGCCTGGCACCTAGGTAGTGCTGTATAAGCATAGAGTGTTGTTATTATCAATTGTGCAGCATTTTGTGAATCACAAAGTGTTTTCACTTTTTGTTTAACATTTGCAACAACCTCTGAGATAGATAGAGGTCTCATCATCATTTTAAGGTGCTCTGAGATCACACAGCTGGAAAGTGGCAGAGATGGGATTCAACCCCAGGTCTCTCTGACCCTACACCCACGCACTGCTGTTCACAACTACAGGCAGACCTCAGAGATGCTGCGGGTTTGGTTCCAGACCACTGAAATAAGAGAGCATTGCAATAAAGCAAGTCACAATTTTTTTTTGGTTTTCCAGTGCATATAGAAGTTATGTTTACACTATACTGTAGTCTATTACGTGTGCAATAGCATTATGTCTAAAATAAAATTATATACATACCTTAAATAAAAAATACTTTATGGCTAAAAAATGCTAACCATTATCTGACAACGCAGGGTTGCCACAAACCTGCCATAATTTTTTAAAAATGAAATATCTGGGAAGCGCAATAAAATGGGGTATGCCTGAATATATGGCAGCTGCTCAAAGCCGACTCCCCAGTTGCCAAGCTGACTCCCCAGTTGCCAAGGTCAAGTGTGGGAAGACTCCCGCAGGCCTGATTTTCCTCAGACCAGTTTCTCCCAGTTGGCTCTGTGAGAAGGCTCTCAGACCAGGCTCTCTGTTCTGGAAGAAACTTTCCTTCAAAGAAATAGCCAAACCCTTTATATTCAAGACACCAAAGAGGACTTTTCTTTCCACTACAGCTCAGCAGCCTGGCTCCTAAATGAGCATGCTGCTCTCCACTTTGTAGGACCTTAACTACAAAACAAATTGCTCTCCTGAATGTGCCCCCAAGAAGGAAATAATCGTATGGAACAAACCAAATTCAAAGTGTGGTGTAAACAAATTACAAACAATTGTAAACACTTGTTGACCGTTCCAGCTGCTGTACGGATGGCAGAGGGAGGAGAGAGGAGCCATCGTGGGTGTGAAGTGGGCTGTGAAAAGGCAGAGGGGGCTCTACAAAGAGGAACCAAATGGCTAAGTCAGAAGTTAGCATGTGACAAGCGAGGCTCCTTGGGCATCTCCCGCCCTGCGGCCTCACGTGGTTGGAAAAGGAGAGAAGCGGCTTAAGCCCAAAGGATTTACCCCGCTTTCTACCTGCATCCACCACTTTCAATAATTTCTTACCTCAGCTCTAGAGTTAGAGCTAAAAGATGCGTTTTAGTTGGAGAAAATATCGTGTCATTTTTTTCCCCAGCTAGATCTAACAAGCTCTTCAAGTGTCTACTCTGGCATTTGGCTGTTATTCTTCACACTTGGGAAGTATGTCAGAGCTCATGACACCATGAATACCTGACACTTCATGAATTATCACGTCGCCACCTTGGTCCAGGGCACCTGAGCCCCCATCCTGTCTTTGAACCCTGACAGTGGACCTTCGAACTTGAAGCCTGTGCCAAGGGGTGTTGAAGGCTCTGTGAGTCACTGGAAGGACTCACAGGGCTCAGCACATAGTGGGACTCATGGCTAATATTTATTATAGCAAAAGGATAAATAGCAAACCAGCAAAGGGGAAAGATGCACAGGGTGAAATCCAGGGGAAACCAGGTGCAAGCTGCCAAGCGCTGTCTCTTAGCAGAGTCACTCAGGACGTGCTTGATTCCTCCAGTAACGAGCTGTGATGACAAAAGTGCTGTCCAGCAGGGAAGCTCAAGAGAGACCCCTTGGCCAAAGATTTTATCGGGGGCTGGTCACATAGGCACCCTCTGCCTAGCACAGGCCAAAATGCCAGACTCTCAAGGGGAAGCAGGTGTTTAGCATAAGCCCTCATTATTTGTCCACACAGTCTAGGCACAGTAAGCCACCCTTCTCATTTAGAGAAGGTTCTACATCAGGTAAGGAACTGTTTACCAGCCAAGTTTCCAGATGCCAGCCAAGAGCCAACCTTGCAAGCACACCTTTCTAAGGATCTTAGGCTGCTGTGTTGACTCTTCTCTGCACAAGCCTCTGGTCTCCTGTTAACTAGTGAGTAATCCTAGCCACCCACCCAGCGTATACCTCTCGGGTCAGCTGTGTAGACCTTTCTCTACGCTTCGTCTTTCAGGCAGTAACAGTGATTGTAAACTTTATTGAGAAAGAAAGAAATTAAAAGAAATTGCTTAATACAGAAAGCTCACTACTGGTGCTGGTAATGAAAGAGAAGAGAAAATAAAATGATGGATCTTAGGAAAAAGAAAAACATGTTAAATGATCTCACAGCGGGACAGTGCTACTTGGTCTACAGTGGTATTGATGGTTTGAGGTCGGGGGGAGGGAAGTTGTGAGGCTCAGTGACTGAACAGGTGCCATGGACACGTGTGCATCCTTTCAGTAGCACGTGGCAGGCAGTGTGTTAGTGCTGCACGAATGATGGGGTGAAGCAGGCATGGACTCTGGCCCCAGGGGCTCACGGTGTAGAGAAGACAAACACATAGCTAGGCAGTATCCCACAGAGTGCCACGTGAGTGCCATCAATGACCCTGGATGGCCGTCAGGCAGAGGACCAGCAGAAGAAACCTGGCCCTGCTGAGGCAACTGAATAAAATGATTCCTAAGACCTGCATCTCTGAGCACCCATGCAGGGAGAGCTGGGACAGGACCACAGGAAGAAGAACGTTCACCACGATGGCCTCTCAGGCCTACCGATCCTGGAACGCAGCTGTCAGGACTTCCAATGGCAAAAGGCAGCTTGGAGGCTGTGGGTCCAGTGTGCCTATGTGATACAGAAAGTAGGCTAGGGGAGAAAGCTTCACCTGTGGTCAGGTGTGAAAAAGTCCCAGACTCCGTCTCTGCTAGGGCAGGGCAGCATCCAAATCCCTTTTAGGCCTTCCAGCCAAAGATGACCAGGAACTCACCTGTAGTTGAACCAAGATGGGTTTATTGACTCTTTGCAAAGAGGGAGGACACACATCCTGGGGATTCATTGGGTGTCCCAGGAAAGGGTGTTTGAAATGATGTACAGGATGTGGCATTATATTAGGTTATTTGGGGTGGGGCAGGTGAGTTCAAGGAAGTGGGGAGCTTTGCTCTGGATACTGTCAGGAAGCAGGGGTGATTCTGTGCCCTGGTGTCATAAAGAATCATATGTAGAAGGCAGGAAGAATGAAGTGAGGTTAAAGTTGTAATTGGAAAAGAAGCAGCAGTTACTCCCATCAGCCAGGATGGTGGGGGGCGGCTTTTTGGTCATTTTGTGGTTTGGACAATTTTCAGTTTTTGCCTAAGGTCAGGCATGATTGCAGAGTGGCCTTGCCTTTGTCCAGGTCCATTATGATCAGACTTTCCTGTCTGAAGTTGGTGTGTAACATTGTCTATATTCAGCAGGAGAAAGCCACTGCTGAGCTGTGAGGGCCAGGCCACTCCTGGCTGTTAGGAACTACTTTTGTCTTTCTCATCCCAAGACCCAGTGTCCCAGGAGGACAGCTGGCTTCAAGGCCCTTCAGTGGCCTGTCCCACGATAAATCACAGCAACCTGGGAAAATAATAATGAAAATTACTTAGTTAATAAGAAGTACTATTATATTAATTAAGTACTACTAAATAATTACTTAATAATACATAGGTACTCAATAAATAATAAATGTTATTGAATATTTATTATAAGTCAGGTACCAGCTGAGCCTCTTTAAATAGATAATCTTGTTTCATCCTCTTCATATCTCAGCATGATTGGTATTTTGTGTGTTTTTTTTGTAGATGAGGAAATAGAGCCTCAGACAGGTAAAGTGACTTCCTGAAAGCCACCTGTCTGTCTAGTAAGTGATGCAGGATGAATTCACACACGGATCTGCCCGACTCCAAAACCTGTGCTTTCTCACTGCCATGAGGCGTCTTTGACACGTAGGGACAGGTGGGCACTGACAGGGGTGGTTTGCCAAGCGGTGGCTGAGGCTGGTATTAGTCCAGAGGGCATGACAGCTCTGAGACAAATCCAAAGTGTGTTCACAGACAGGGAGTTTGGGGGACCCCAGAAATGTCCCAGGCCGCAGAAGTCCAGGCCCTGGCAGAGTGTGGTGCTTCCTGGGAGCTGCTGTCATAGCACCAGCACAGTGAGCCCATGCCGGCATCCCCAGAGGGGACGGGGGAGCTGGGTCTATTTTTTATTCCTGCACAGCTGGCTGATTCATATGGAAAAAGAGCTGCCCATTGTTAAGTTTGTTTTCCACCACAATGATGTCTTAATGAAACTTAATATCTGTAGCTCAAAAGCTGGGGGGAAACTTTTAAGTCTGAGTGATTGTTAACTTTGCCATCCCCTTCAGAGCTCAGCACTGTTTTATGGGTTGAGGGCAGGGGTGAGGGGGATTGGAAGACCTGCTGAAGTCGGTGCCTTGGCCAGAGGCATTATTTTTCTTTCAGCGGCCCGTTTTGTATTTATCTAGAAACGTTCTCACAGATTTATGTAGCTCTAGGCAAGACCATGGTTTACTTGTCTATCTCAGTATAATCGGGACCTGGCACATGACGTTCCATTAATAATGTGTAGCTTAGAATGGGTTCTCACAGCGTCCCCCTGATGAATGTTCACGCCCATAGTGCCGAGTTGTAGACTGAAGCCCAGAAAGAGCAAACAGGAGATCAGAGCTAATACTTGTTGGATGCTGTGTTAGTCTGCTGGGGCTGCTGTAACAAAGTACCACAAACTGGGTGCCTTAAAACAACAGGAATGTATTGCCTCCCAGTTCTAGAGGCTAGAAGTTTAAAATCAAGCTACTGACAAGGCCGTGTTGCCTCTGAGACCTGCAGGGGAATCCTTCCCTGTCTCTTCCTAGTTTACAATGGGCCGCTGTCAATTCCTGGCGTTCCTGGCTTGTACAGCACACTCCAGTCTCTGCCTTCATCATCACACGCCTTTGTCCCCGCATGTCTCTGTCTTCACATGGCTGTCTTCTTATCAGGATGCCGGTCATATTGAGTTAGGAGCCCATCCTACTCCAGTTTGACTTCATCTTAACTAAGTACATCGATAATGGCCCTATTTCCAAGTAAGGTCACATTCTGGGGTCCTGGGGGTTAGGACTTTGTCTCTGGCTGTTCAGGGTGCTGTAACAAAAATACCGTCGACTGGGCAGCTTAAACAACAGACATTTATTTCTCACAGTTCTGGAGGCTGGAAGTCCAAGATCAAAGTGTCTACAGATTTGGTGTCTGGGGGGGCCCCCTCCTGCTGCTTTCTTCACATGGCAGAAGGGGTGAGGGAGCTCTTCAGGGTCCACCCTCAGGACCTAATCACCTCTCAAAGACCCCACTTCCTAACACCATCACACTGGGGGGTTAGAATTTGAACATATGAATTGGAGGTGCAGGGCCGTAGACATTCAGTCTATCGCAGACTTCAACACGCCTTTTTTCAGGGAAGAACATTTCAGTCCATGTGAGCTGCCTGTTAGGTCCCAGGCACCATCTCAGGCCCCATCACCCCTCAGCAGCCTGGCTCTTAAGTGAGTCTGCAGCTTCTTAGTGTCCTCGGAACTATAAACAGGAGAAACCATTTTAGTCTGAATGATATGGCAGTTGGGACTCTCCACGCTGGACCACGGGGCCCCTGAGGCCTGGCTGTGGCGTCCCCTTCCTCTCCCTGGCATGTACCACCCCCACGGCCAAGGGAGCCAGGTCAGGGCCCCAGATCTTGAGCTTCTTCTAAGTCAGTGAGCCCCTTCACTGGAGGTGTGGACGCCGCAGAGAAGATTCCTGCCTGAGACCGTGGGGGGGACCCTGTGGCCTTGACTGTAATGACAGGGGGTGTGAGTGTGTGAGGATACACACATGCGGCTGTGTGCAAGTACACGGCTAGGCCTGCTGCTTTCAGTGGGGGTGGGGGGGATTAGGGTGGTGTGTGTGTGTGTAAAGTACGGATACACGTGACAGTGTAGGAGCATGGCTGCAAGACAAGGTTGGTGTCATTAATGTTGGGGGAATAAATGTCTTGACGGTGTGGGGATCACATGTATACGGGTGTGAGGGTCTGACTCTCCGTGAGGGTGTGTTTGTGTGTGTCTGTGCCCGCGTGAGGGAGCAGGTGGGGATTGCCGCCAAATACCTGTTGTATTTTAGACTCAGGCAGCGGGCGAAGGTGAGGTCTTTCCTCCCATGACAATGGGGAAGAAAGGCTTTGGGGACCTTTCTTTGCTTTGAAAAAAAGAAAGCGGTATCATCCAGTTAGTGGTTGTTCATTAGGAACAACAGGTCCCAGGAAAGCTGTTGTGCGGCAGTACCAATAAATCACTCGTTAACTGTCCGTGGCTGCCCGCCTCCATGCCCGCTTCTCTGCAGCTGGAGCTCCATTGGCAGCTGGGCCAGGGCCTATCCACTGTCGACGTATCAGGATGGGGGGTGGGGAATGCATGTCTCCCTAGTACCCACCCTCTTCTAAGACCATCCCCGGGATGCACTAGACCAGAGAAGAGAGGGCTGAGCCTCCATTCATTGGTTCGTGGACTCAAGTCCAAGTTTCTATGCATAAAGACCCCCCATCCCACCCCTTCTGGCCTCATTGACCTCATCTCTCACCGTTCTGTGTTGCTTCAGGATCCAGTGTTTCCTCATCACAGCCTCGCACATGCCTGATAGCGCTGTTACTAGGCATCTACCTGTGTAGTTTACGGAGGGGAGCAAGCTCGTGGTGGGTACGCAGGAAATGATAAGTTCTTGCCCAACCTGCCTCTGCCAGCTTTCTCACCAAAGCAGCATCCACCAGCAATGGTTTAAAGTATGCAGTGGAGCTATAACTACTGTAGACTTTCCCATAGGAGGTGGAAAAGTAACTGTTTAACGGGTGCAGGGTTGTTTTTTTTTTTTTGGCGGGGGTGGAGGGTGATGACGATATTCTAAAATAGATGGTAGTAATGGTGGCACAACATTGGGAACGTACAAAATGCCACTGAATTGTACACTCTAAAATGATACATTTTATGTTATATTTTTCTGTAATTAAAAAAAACTTAAAACAATCTAAAGCACATTATTCATCCATTCTTTCAGCACACATTTATTGAGGGCACCTGTAGAATCAGGTCCCAGGGACACAGAAGTGTTTGGGATTAGGGAAGGCAGACGGACACGCTGCAGTTTGGTACTTCCTGTTTTAACAGCAATTTGTGTATGCCTCAAAACAGTGGGAGGTTGCTGTGTTTGCCCCTGCTTTGCAGTGAGCAAACTAAGAATCACAAAGCCTGAGGACTTGGCCAAGGTCACAGAGCTCCTAGTGGTGGAACAGGATGTGAACCCAAGTCTATCTGCTGCATGCCCATCGCATTTCCAGTACCACGTGCTTCCTCCCAGTTTCGGGCCTGGCGCTTACCAGCTAACTTAAGAGCGGCACAGCTAGAGGCTGGAGAGCCCATGTGGATGGCAAGCCAGACATTGCCAAGTTCAGTTCCTCCCCCACCTCTGTGGGTTGAGGCCCCTACCATCTCTCCTCCTCGGACTCCCTGCCTTCCCGGCCCCCCCTCGCCGCCCCACTCCATCCTCAGCACTGCCAGCACGCTGATCTTTCTGATCTGATTAGCTAGATGCTCCCTGCTAGATGTTTGTGTTAGTGCCCTGACCTTCTTGCTAAGCAATAATTTGAGGAACCTATGACTTTGTAATGACATTCTTTATGTTTGTGTTTATTTTTGAAAATATGTAGAACCAATCCACATATCTTACAGCCTCTGCTTTTGTGCTTAGCTGAAATGTGTTGAAAGACTTAAGGATAATTACAGAATATTTTCCCCACATGTAAAAGAAATATTTGCTCTAATGAGGCCATTCTTTAACTTGGTTGGGGCGTGGCGGGGAGTGTTAGAATTAGAAGCCTTTGTTTGGTTCAGGGAGCTCAGGAATCCCCATCTGGCGGGCGGAGTCCAGACGTAACCCTGGAAGCATGAAGTTCAAAGACAGTGGGATTATGGATTGGTGGAAAACTGGCAAAAATATATCACCAGTGCCCTTTCTCCAGACACGGAGGCGTAAGCTAGGATCTGCGTGTAGTTTTTGTTGGCATCAGTACAGAGATACTTCAGAGAGAGGAATCAAAAGGTTAAATCCTGCCTCTGGAACCAAATGGAGATAAAGAAGAACAGTGCACTGGTGTGGGGGAAAGAAGGATATGGGGTGGTTATTAGAGGCTATCTTCTTTTGACTCCAGATCTCATGTTCTTTTTCCTAGGCTTCTTTGTTCGTTCATCCATCCCTGCATTCATTCGTTCATCAAATGTTTATGGAACCTGATACTTCTACTAGGCCCTGTTTCAGTGATCACAGACAGAAATTGATTTCTGGAGTAGTCAAAATAGGTTAATTTATGTTGCAGTAACAAACAACCCTAATATCTCAGTGGCTTTGCAGAGTTTATTTCTCACGCTATGTACTCAACATGCTTTGGGGGTGTCAGGGGAAGGGTTTCTCCACAGAGTCTCTCCAGGACCCAGGCTGATAGGGGCTCTGCCGTCTTGTAGCTGCACCATCTGGGGCAAATGGCTTTTTTGACTGATTCTCACAGCCTATAGGCCTGACTTAGTCATATAGCCCCACCTGACTGCAAGGGAGCAAGGAAGTATGCTCCTGCCATGTGCCCAGAAACAGAAGAGAACCAGCTTGGTAAGCACCAGAAGCCCCTACATAACTTAGCATAAGAAGGACTGGAGTATGAACACAGTTGAATTACCTGCCCATGAGATGTGTCCATCCAGTAGAAGAGATGAGTAGAGAGACCTAACAGCTCAGGGAAGTCAGGAGTGTGTTGGAGAGGGGGAAAGGGGATGTGATGTGAAATCTGAGAGGAGGGAGCCTTTCGTTGGAATCTTCCAGGTGGGAGGTAGGGGTGCTGGCAGACTAGCCAGGAAATGCATGGCACACTCATATGTGCATGTACTGTGTGGCTGCTGAATTGTATTGGGGTGACTTGTGTGCCAAGAGGTAAATCTCGATAAGCAGGGCCTTGGGCATCATCTGTCGGTGTTTGAACGTTATCCTGTAGGGGAGGGAAAGCCACTGAAGGGCTTTAACTAGGAAGGGATGTGGTCCACCCTCTGTGTGTTTTTGGAAAGATCACCCTAGGTTCCTTCTGAAGGCAGAGAGTAAGAGACTGGTGGTGGCACCCAAAATCAGAGTAGTGGTCATGGGGACAGATTTGAGAGGTACTTAGGTGGAAGAACTAATAAAATTCGGTGACTAACTAAATGTGGGCTGTGGGAGAGGAAACGGATACAGGCTGGTGACCCTGTTTTTGATTGGAGTAGCGACGTGGATGAGTGTGGAAATGCTGGAGCACGTTTGTGGAGAAAGATAATGGGCTGAGTGTTAGACATTGTTGAGTCTGAGGTGCCTGTGAACCTCCAAATCAAGATGTCCAGGGAACACGTGGATGTTAGGGCCTGAAGTGTAGAAGAGAGTCCGCCGACCCCTCAGAGCATCTGAGAAATTTAAAGTGTGGGGGTAACCTCAGCCGAGAATAGCTCTTTCCTCCAGGGATCTCAAATTGCACATCTATGGGTACCAGAATTGCTTTTAAAATTGTGTTTCAATCTGGGTGCTTTCAAAATGGCGTCATTTCCGGCTGATCAGCTTCCCAAGACCCAGTTCCTTAGGTTGAGCGAAGTCACTGCTTTATGGGCTTCCGAAGCCTCCTTTGTGGTCTCTGTCAAGTCGCTGTCATTGTTCAGACCCTGAGTCCCCAGAAGGCTAACACTTGTTCATCTGGCCTGGCACCCACGTGCTTAATCAATGTTTCTTGAACAAATGAATGAATTAACCACAAACTATGCAAAACTGTTGGGTCCCTGGTGAGAACATAAATAGTACTTCCATTTTCCAAAAGCCTTTAATAAATTATAACTCACCAAATTAAAATAAACATTTGTTTTAACTCCCACCAACCAAGTCTCTGGAGGATTTGACACCTTTTCATCTTCAAAGTGCTTTCACAACAAGAGCTGGCTTCCCTCAAAGGCCTCTCTTTGGAAGTTTTAGATTGTAAACAGGTACAGAAATGTATTAACATTCAGGAGCAAAGATGCCTCGGGCCAGTTTTGAAGAAAACCTTTTCCAGGAAAGAAAAGCAAATTCTCTTTTTTTTTTTTTGAGTGCCTTCAATGTGCCAAGGGTTCTGTTAAGGGCTTTCAATATCTGTTACTTTATTCTCTCAATGTTTTTGTGAGGTAGGTACTCTCATTCCTACTTTAGAGATATGAAAACTGAGGCCAGAGAGATAAAGTGATCTGCCCAAGGACACAGAGCTGGTAAGAGGGAGAACCAAGAACCAATCTTAGGTTCTTCTAACTCAAGGACCACTGACCTTTCCTTTGCATCACTGTTTCTCAACTTTGATCTGCAGATTACCTTCATTAGGTACATGCAGGGTGTAAATTCTGGGGCGCCATGCCACACTTATTGGATGAAACTCTGGAAAGAGATGCTTGGGAATCTGTATTTTATTTTTTTTAAATGTGAATTTTTTTATTGACCAGTTCTTTATTGAAGTATAGTTAATTTACAATATTGTGTTAGTTTCAGGTGTACAGCAAAGTGGGGAATCCGCATTTTAAATAAACTTCCCAGGTGCTTCTTATATACACTGAGATTTGATAAACTACATTTTACACCCACAGTGGGTTTCTAAAACTTAGATTTTTGTCTAAAGGGATGAGAGAAAAAACACGAAGGAGGAATATAGGCCCTGAACACCATGTGCCTTCCACTGAGCTTGGCAGCTTTTGCCTTCCGAACAGTTAAGTGCGGCAATATCTTCCTCCCCCCTGCCTTTCCAGGATGCACTGGCTGAGATGGAAAGCTTCCTCTGTTCCCCTGCTTTTCATGGCAAGCTTGGGTTAATGTTTTTTCTCTACTCCTTACGGATTTTGCAATTAACTCACTAGAAAAGTAAATTACAGGATGCCTGGAATAATAAGTGCAGTGAACACCAGGTCTCAGCCAAGGAGTCTGGGACTGGATCCAGCACATGAGAAGTTGCTGGGCTGGTGCAGGAAAGAGGCAGGAGGCCAGAGGCTGGCAGGTCCTCGAGGCTGGACAAAGGCAATAGATTTTGAAGGAGGAGGAGAGGGGACTTCTGGTTGAGACTGAGCACCTTTTGTATATGTGCAGCATAATGCTCAGGGATTTATAGTCTTTATCTCCCCAATTCCACACAACTCTTTTTGGCCAGTATTACTATTCCCATTTTATAGGAAAAGACACTGAGGCTCAGAAAGACAAAGTCACTTCCCAACTTCCAGCGTCTCCAGGAAGCCTTAATTCCTCCTCACTGTAATCTTTCCTTTCTCTGAGCCGCTAGTGTCAAAAGAGCTTCTTACGAGCAAGCCACCTAAGGACAGTGGGGACAATGAGAGCAGATGTCTAGGAAGCTGGCTCCTCATCTGTGAAATGGGACGGTGACTGTGCCTAGGCGGCAGGGCTGTTGTGAGTACGGAATCTGACCTCTTAGGTGGGAGGTCACCTAAGACCCTGCCAGGCACGTAGTAGGCACTTGGAACGTTATTCCCCTTGTACCTCCGCAGTACTCACCTAAACTTCATCTCCTGTCACAGAATGAGTGACACTGTTTTCAGAGGTGAAACGCCACTGGGTTGCTCAAGGAACAGGGACACATTCAAGCCAGCTCAAGGAATGGGGTTAGTGGCAGGGTTACACGCGGACTTTGATAAAGCTGCTCGCGTGGAAGGCAAGAGCAGGTGTCAGACCAGCCTGGCTTGGACTGGGCTAGAGCTCACTGGAGGTTCTGGATTTGAGGCTGGAGGTAGTAAATCTTGACCTGACCCTCTTGTTCTCTCAGGGCATTTGGCATGTTTTGGCTTCTTGTTTCTTGGCTAGGCATTTCCTGCTTCCGCTTTCAATTTCTGAGAGAAAGAATCTGATTGGCTGAGCCCATCTCTACGTGTCAAGCCATAGGCCAAAGATAAGTGGGTGGAGTCTGTCAGGGCAGTCACGTGATACACAACTTGGCCACCTAGGCCCCAGAAGTCACGGGCGTGCTCCCTGCTTCTGAAGGGGGCCGTGGACGACCAAGCATAAGATGATCTCTTTGCCCCAAATGGCCCCCGTCTAGACTTTTCACTCCAGAAGCAGATTTTGTCTTCTCCGTCTTTCTATCCTCTCACACTGAGCCTGCACTCAGTCCTCAGAAAAGGCTTACAGCTTACAGGAGGAAGAACAAAGGGAGTAAAGATGCATAGAGGTCCTGTTTGCTCTGCCTGGTTGTGGACTTGTTTCCTAAATGGCTTAACTGAAAGTATGGGTGCCTGCGTCTCCATCTGAGGGAGTCCTGCTCCTGCCCACCCGTTGGTAAGTGGCATACTTTTCTGTGAAGGAACTCTGCCCAGGACGTTATGCACTCCTTCCCTGTGATGGCCACATCCAAATTTGTTCAGTTTACAAGTCAAAAGATGTTTTCTCTTCTTGCTTCTGGAGCTTAAAAATCAAGCTGGCTTCTTTTTGCTTCTCACAGCTTCCTTAGCAATAAAGATGCTGAAATCTGAGCCAGGCTGACAGTTCTCTTGGTGTACAGAAAATGTCAGGCTGGGGTTTGCCCTGTGTTCTGTGGCATTCACTCTGCCGTCATCGTGGCTCCAAAACCCTTTTGGGGCTATAAGGCAAGTGGGTATGACTCAGCAAAGCAACAAGAACAGACAGACACTGGGAATCAGAAAAACACTCCAGCTCTTGATAGGGTCTGATCGTCGTTTCTTTGCCTCACTAGAAAATAGAGCAAAGGGGACAGGACTTGAAAGGCAAGTACTACTTTTTAAGCTGGACTCAAGGGGCACCCACTTCCTCTAGAACTGCACTGTCCAAGGGAACTTTCTGCACTAATGGAAATGTTCTGTCTCTGCACTGTCCCATACAGTAGCCATTAGCCACAGTGGTTATCCAGCACTTGAAATGTAGCTAGTGCAGTGGAGGAAAGGAATTTTTTACTTAGTTTAATTGATTTAATTTTAAATCTGAATGTAAATAACCATATGTAGTTAGTGGCTACCATACTGGACAGCACAGCTTTCTAATCGAGTCTATTTCCAGCTCTCTGAGGGCAAGGATCATAACTTGTACACATGTCCCCAGTGCCCAGCACAGTGGCTACCATGGGCTCAATAATACTCAAATGAATGAATGGGGTAGACACTGGTAGTGATGAAATGGAGGCAGCATTTATGTAGAAGGTAAAGGCACAGGATTTAGAGTTGATCAGACTTGAATTCATGTTCTAGCTCTGAAATTTACTTATCTCTGTGCCTGTGGGAATGTTACTAACATCTTTAAGCCTTTCTTATGTGTGAAATTGTTACAACGCCTACCTCTCTCATAAAGGTTACCTTATGAAGAATAAATGAATTGATATATACAGAGTGGTTAGTGCAGTGCCTGGCATTAAATACGCCCTGCCATAGAATAAGTATTGGCTTCAGAGAAAAGACAGAGAAAGTAAACAACAGCCCTGCTGACAACCAGACTGTGACATTCCCAACAGACAGAAACAACGCTCTGAAGAAGACATTGGCAGAACCTCCCTGTGAGCATGTGCAGGGCAAAAACGTGGCCAGTATGTAACCAAAACAATGATGAAACACCCACCTCTTCTGCCCCGAGAGTGAGTGCTGCTTCTTTACCTATTGCCAACTCTAGTCAAGCTTTAATCCTCCCACCTCTCAATAAAAATGCTCACTCGTTTCATTGTCCCTATTTCTTGAGAGTATCCAGCCCAGAACTAGCCCCTGCTACCCTGATTCCTCTTTAAGTTCATCCAACACAAGCCCAAACCGGGTAAAAGGCCCCTCCCAAGCCTGAGGTAACCTTAGGGTGCACCAGCAAGCTACATACACCTGTTTTATGACCACAGATGTCATCCTGGTGCTCTTGGGGCAGGCAGTGTACTTCATCAAAAGTTTCAAAGCTTACTTTTCCATGGTGATTCCTGAAAGCAGAATAGTCACAAAAAAGCTTTTTCCCTTTTCTGGCTCTTTCTGTGTGAGGCTAGGCTTCCTGCGACCTAACAGCTATGTTAAAACTCCTGTGCAAGGCAGGGTTTGAACTCATGACACCTGTAGTTAGCGGCCAGTGCTCTTGGCCAGCTCTGCTTCCCTCGAATAGAGTTCTGTTTTATTGCAGCTGGAAAAGCAACAGAAGGAAATGAAAGAGCAAAAGAGTTTTCTTTTTCTCAGCTGAGACAGAGCTCCGCGAGAGCTCAGCTGCCTATGTGTTTGGCCCGGCCTACTCTTGTCAGCAGCTTACAAAAAGCAGTTGACAGACATCACCTCAGACTGTAATCAATGTCTAAATAAGAAAGGCCAGTGAGGAAGGGCAGGCGAGGAGTGTCCAGGGAAAGCATCGGAGAGGAGGTAGCATTTGCACTGGGAGTTCTGTTGATGAAGAAGGTGAGAGAGAACAGTTCAGACAAAGATGGCGTCCGAATTCCAGAGCCCCAAAGGAGCAGTTTGCAGGGGTAGGGGTGGTTCTTGATGACTTGGAATTTGAGATATGATGAATTTGAATGATCTCTAAGTAGAGATAATTACTAAACACCTGGAGCTGAATAAGGGGTCCTGGAAGTATTGATTTAGATTGGATCATTCATTCTCCCATCCACATATCTATTCATTTACTCATTCAAGGGAAATGTATGCAGTACCTACTCTATAGGCAAGCTCTGTGCTAGATGCTGGAATACAATGATGCGCAAAACAGAGGTCCCAGGTGATGGTGGTCCCTGGCTTGCTCTGCCTAGCTTTGGGTCTTGCAGGACCTCTGGTTGGGGTAGTCTGGTCATATATTCCTGTTATGTTTTCCTTGGAGATGCTTCATAAAAGGAAGACCTGTTAGCCTTGAGGCTGACTCTCAAACGTTGCTTCTCAGGCCCAAACCCTCCTGCTTTGTTCCACTATACGAGATATTTTCTAGCACCATTGTTCTGATGTGATTAGGAAAGAACTAAGCTTTTCCGATGATTCTCATGCAGGTCAAATTCATGAAAGGTGCGTTAGAAATATATATTTAGTTCCCTTGCCCCTTGCATTCTTTGCTTTGGATGTCCTGATGGATTTGAATGAAAACTGTGCCAATAAGTGTCCACTGGCTTTCTTGGGCAGGTTTCAGTTATTTGGGAGGAATGATGTTTATATACAAATCGTGGAGAAAAGTCTCTCGCATCAGCAAAGAACATTTGAGACGTGGTGGTCAATTAAGGAAGGGTTTTTTCCTAGCGGGTTTGGACTAAGCTATTCTCTAGGAGCCACAGCTTAAAAAATGAAACAAAATGAAAAGTGAGGGCTTCCCTGGTGGTGCAGTGGTTGAGAATCTGCCTGCTAATGCAGGGGACACGGGTTCGAGCCCTGGTCTGGGAGGATCCCGCATGCCGCGGAGCGGCTGGGCCCGTGAGCCACAGTTGCTGAGCCTGCACGTCTTGAGCCTGTGCTCCGTAGCGGGAGAGGCCGCAAGAGTGAGAGGCCCGTGCACCGCGATGAAGAGTGGCCCCCGCTTGCCGCGGCTAGAGAAAGCCCTCGCACAGAAGCGAAGACCCAACACAGCCATAAATAAAATAAATCAATAAGTTAATTAATTAATTTAAAAAAAAAATGAAAAGTGATGTGCTTAACTGTAGAAATCGGAGGCGATGTGTTTTCCAGGTTCTTGTTGTACTGTCACTAACCAAGTAGAAATCCCAGCTCTTCAGTTCTAAGAATATAGTAGCCAGAGGGAGATTATCATCAGACTTCCCAGACTGGTGAGAAGCCTGACTATCTGATGAACTCTGAAGGCACTGCCCTGTCCCCACCCCAGTGTTGAGGTCACTACAAATTGCCAAGGGGCTGTCCTTTAAGAACCACGCCGCATCGCTTCTCGGCCTTTTGGCTAAGATCAAGTGAAGAACCACGCTGGGTGGAATCGGCCGTGTTGTTAAGGGCTCCCTTATATGTGCAGCAGCTGATGGCAAGAGAGCCTCCTACAGGGGCCACACCTGAGGCTAGAGTAACAAGTGACGAGAGGGCAGAGACAGGATGCTTCCACCATCCCTCCCATCTCTGTTCCTCAGCCTCCATCCACCACTTCAACTCAGTCGCTGAAAAGTGCTTGACCACTTCAGCTAAATTGGGGTATCTAAATCTCACTGTGCCTCTTTGGGGTTCTCTCCTCCACTGAGGTTAAGACCTCCTCACTTCTGCCCGCCTTGGATGTGTTTTGGTCAAGCATTCATGCCCTGCCTTTCAGGAGGGAGTTTGGCCCTCTGGTTGTTATGTCTCTGCTCCTCTGGCTGTTGCTTCTCTGCAGAAAAAGCCTGAACCCTGAGTTGCCTTTTATTGTGAGACCTAGATCCCCAGGAACTCCATAACACCAGGTACCCCAAATCTTGAGGGAGATTCATGCATTGAGCTTGATTCTGGCCAATCAAGGAAAGGTGGTGATGCAGGAGTGTGGGATACATGGGAGAAAATGGCCGTCTTGGAGTTTATACAAACCAAGGAGAAGAATGCAGGATTTGGGCAGGTATGTACCCTGGAGCCTTGCTCCTCAAAGTGGACCTACAGCATGAGCTGGTTAGAATGCAGAATCTCAGCCCCACTCCACACCTACTGAATCAAAATCTGGTTTTTAACAAGATCCTCAGGTGGTTCATCCATACATTGAAGTTGAGAAACACCGCCCTAGACTTTTAAGAAAGTTGATTTCAGAAACTTAAGAGAAAATACTAGGTTGAGTTTGAAGGCCAGACACTTGGAAAATATGATTCAAGAGGGTTGAGAAATAAAACAGTAAGACCATCTTTTATGTTTTTAAACATCAAATACTGTAATATGGAAATAAATAGGAAAATGTCTCTATAAATACAGCATTCAACGGTGGTTTCCTCAGGAGGCAAGTGGGATGGGGTGGGAAGGAGTGAAGGAAGACTTGCGTTTGTTTTCGGCTTGCTTCTGTATTGCTTGAATTCAAATATGGGAATACATGCTAGTATTATTTTGGAGATAAAAAGTATGCAAATTAAGTTATACAAAAAAAGAATAAGAAGGATGTGTGATTTTGGTAAATGTAAGTTTGACAGCACAGCAAAGAATAACCCCAGAAAGCACGGGTATTTCTCAGATGAGCTTAAATGGAAAAAGAACACATTAACAGCCTACTTCCCAGCGGTGGAATTACAGGGTGATTTTTTTGTTTTTCTTGTTCTCTTTTTTATTTTTTTCTTGTCTGAATTTTTTGAATGTTCTGCATTGAATGTGTATCACTATATAATAAGAAAAATTGATCAAAAATGTTTTCAGGAAGAATTACCAAAGCAAGATAGAGAGAAATAAAGCAACATGGAAATACAGGAAGGTGACAGAGGGCTGTGGGATGCAAATGACTATAACTGATGGTGAGCTCAGAATTTTTTTTTTTTTAATGTAAAAAATAAAGGCAACTAAAGAATGTTTTAGGTGTCCTGGGTGTCGTTTCTAGAGCCTCTGCTGTGTGCCAGCTATGTGCCAGTGCGTAGCCTGCACGATAAGCACCATTGCCATTGCAGAGCTGAGAAGAAGAGGTTGGGAGAGGTCAAGTACCTGGCCTAAGGTCAAGGAAGGAGTGAACTGGCCTTCAGGCGTCAGCTCGTCGCTCTGTGCTCTGGACCCCTTGGTTCAGAACAGGGAAGGCATTGTAGTTTGAAGATTAACACAATGGTGTAAGCCAGGCAAAAGACCCCATGTCCTCATCTGTTCTAGAACAGTGGTTTTCCACGTTTTAGGGAGTTGCTCTTCAAGAACAAGGGGGCTGTCTCAGTCCGTTCGAGCTGCTATGACAAAATACCATAATCTGGGTAGCTTATAAACAGCAGAAATATATTGCTCACAGTTCTGGAGGCTAGAAGTCCAAGATCAAGGTGGCTGCATGGGCAAGCTTTTTTTTTTTTTTTTTTTTTTTAGGTAATCTTTTATTTATTTATTTATTTTTATATTTATTTTTGGCCGTGTTGGGTCTTCGTTTCTGTGCGAGGGCTTTCTCTAGTTGCGGCAAGCGGGGGCCACTCTTCATCGCGGTACGCGGGCCTTTCATTATCGCGGCCTCTCTTGTTGCAGAGCACAGGCTCCAGACGCGCAGGCTCAGTAGTTGTGGCACGCAGGCTTAGTTGCTCCGCGGCATGTGGGATCTTCCCAGACCAGGGCCCGAACCCATGTCCCCTGCATTCGCAGGCAGATTCTGAACCACTGCGCCACCAGGGAAGCCCATGCATGGGCAAGTTTTGCTGAGAGCCCTCTTCCTGGTTAATAGCTGATGCCTTCTCCCTGTGTCCTCACATGGCAGAAGGGGCAAGGGTGCTCTGAGGTCTCTCATCCTTTAAGAATGCTCATCCCGTTCATGAGAGGGATAAATTGGGAGATAGGGATTGACATATACACACTACTCTATATAAAATAGATAACTAATAAGGACCTACTGTATAGCACAGGGAACTCTTCTCAGTACTCTGTAATGACGTATATGGGAAAAGAATCTTAAAAATTTGAGTGGACATAGGCATATGTATAACTGATTCACTTTGCTGTACACCTGAAACTGACACAACATTGTAAGTCAAGTATACTCCAATAAAAATTAAAAAAATAAATATTGTAAAAAAAAAAAAAAAAAAAAGAACACTGATCCCATTCATGAGGGCTCCACCCTCACGACCTAATCACCCCCAAAGGCCCTGCCTTCTAATATCATCACGTTGGGCTTTAGGGATTCAGCATATTTACTGGCAGGGAAGGTGGCAGGGATGGCCACACACAAACATTCAGACGACAGCGGGGGCCTTAGCTCTAGCCCTCGGGAGCTCCTGAGACCTCCTCCAGGAACCTTTGGGATTCTGCTGAGCACAGTGTGAAAACCAGTTTTAGAGCAGAGGTGCTGAAAG
Organism: Eschrichtius robustus; assembly: GCF_028021215.1. Classification (NCBI taxonomy): domain Eukaryota; kingdom Metazoa; phylum Chordata; class Mammalia; order Artiodactyla; family Eschrichtiidae; genus Eschrichtius; species Eschrichtius robustus. The sequence goes on from NC_090834.1 coordinate 56,533,522, forward strand.
TTTGTTCTGCGAAAAGGTAGTCCCCCAAGTGCCCTGAGGAATAAAGGTTCCCAGATGTACGGGAAAACTTCTGCCCGCTGGGTCTGCCCTTGGAGATGTGCTGTGCGCACCAGCAAGGCACATGCCCCGACAAGTCCCACAGTCCTGGGTTAACCTTGTCGTCAGGGCTTTTCCAGACCTGTTTGACCACAGGTGACTTTTTTTATGGAATGCCCCTTAACAGGAATAGTGTTCCAAAAAATAGGTTTTGAGATGTTTTTTAAGCCCCATAAAGACCTGACTTTTTAAAAAAATTTTTAAAATTAAACTTCCACAGTATTTTCTACATGGTGGTTTATGATTTCTTTTTTTTTTTTTTTTAATTTTATTTATTTATTTATTTATGGCTGTGTTGGGTCTTCGTTTCTGTGCAAGGGCTTTCTCTAGTTGCGGCAAGCGGGGGCCACTCTTGATCGCGGTGCGTGGGCCTCTCACTGTCGCGGCCTCTCTTGTTGCGGGGCACAGGCTCCAGACGCGCAGGCTCAGTAGTTGTGGCTCACGGGCCCAGTTGCTCCGCGGCATGTGGGATCTTCCCAGACCAGGGCTCGAACCCGTGTCCCCTGCATTGGCAGGCAGATTCTCAACCACTGCGCCACCAGGGAAGCCCAGTTTATGATTTCTTGAGAACATTTTGTGCTTTGAAGAAATTTCTAGAGAGCTAAAAATGTCTCTAATCATGCCCATGAGGAGAGTGGGATCTCCAGTATGTGCCTCTCAGGGCTGGAGGTTAACAAGGATTATGCCTTTGTGAGGCACCAGGATAGCATCTGGGGTCCAACTTAACTACGCTGCAAATTATAAGGTCCTCTCAGCCTTCACAGCAATGGGAAAGGAAAGACAGACTCAAAAACTGACATTCATGAGGAGCCCTACCGTTGTACTCTCTTCAGGGTGGTGGTTTCTATTTTTAACTTCTTCAGTGCACATAATTAAAGCTTCTTTGAGATCAAGTGCTCACGAGTGCATAAAATGGCAAAATTTCCACAGCAACTGTAATAGCTAATGCCTTTGCAGTTTACCAAACTGCTTTCAAGTCATTGTCTTCAGAACAGACCTGAGAGGTCTGGGTGTTTTTACGCCCATTTTAGATAAGAAAACTGAAAATCCGCTAGTGACGGGTAGCGTGTGACCCTACCCTGCTCTTCTCTCTCTCCTTCTTATATTTTTTCTGTTACACTAAGTTGCCTCCTATCACTAATGATTATGGTAACACCCTAGGCTTCCTGGAGTAGACTTCATTTCAGGCCATTTAAAAACTAAAGTCCATTCATTAAGTGCTTAGCAGAATGTAGTTTATTTGTATCTTTGTAGGACATTTCAAATAAACAATTTCATGAATCATAAGTCCACACATCAAATCGTTTTGTTTGTTTGTTTAGACTTAAGGATAAGCTTCTAGTGCTCTGATAGCACAAACAGCTACTTTTATTAAATGTCTATTAGATATGAAAACATCATGAGCTGAAACTCTGATGTGACAGATTCCTGACAGTCCCCGTAGGCATCATCAGGGTTTTTATAGGAAGTGTATTGTTTATGTAGCGAGAGGCAGCCTGATAGACCAGGAAAGCTTGTGCCTTGGTGCCGTATCATCGTGGCACTCTGAATGGTCTTTTCCTTATCAGCAAACTGGGGAAACGGTAATACTTTACTTACAGGCTTGTCAGGAGGACTGAACCTGTGATCATAGGTGCCTTGTGCATTGAGGGGATCAGGAAATTGTAACATCCTTCCTTCTTTGGTAGAATCTAAACATCAAGACAGTTTTCAGTCCTCCATCCCTAGCTCACACCCCCCCATTCCTCTTCTGGTATATACCTTCTCCATTGGGGTACCACTTCTCCCTATTTTACATCAGTAAATCAAATATTTGTTACACACCTGCTGTATGCCCACCTTTGTGCCAGCCACTTGGGACAGATCTCACAGTGTAGGAGAGGAGATAAACAAGTTCATTAGCATATCAGGGGGCTGGGATAGATGTATGTAAGGGTCAGTGGGTCATCAAGTGGTGCAGATTTAATTCTTCCTTGAGGAGGGAGGTTAGAAACACTTTAGAGGATGGGTGATGCAGAGGAGAGTCTTCAGAGATGAGTAGGTGGATGGAAGGTGGGGGGCAAAGGCAATTACTGCTCTGAACTTGTTAAGCTACCCCACCTTTCTGGCTGAGCCTGTGCTCTTCAATTTTCACTCCAAATGAGCTACTTGCTGGCATATTCTTCCCGGACAAATGAATAGCAGCTTTTTGTCATCCAAGTTAAGTCTGGAGGGCCTGGGTGTGGGGAAGAAGTATTAATGCCTGTTTTTTGGTGCTAACCTTTTTATTTCCTAGTACCACCTTTCCTTGGGACAATATGGGGGGAAATATTCTAATTATTTATAAAGTCATCTTGGTCTTTGGGGTCCCCCACAAATGCATAAGGACATCGTCAAGCAGTTACCTTTCTATCTAAGGTGAATTATCCATCAAAGCCACGGGCTCTCGCCAGAACCTTCTCTTAGGCTCTTGGTCCCTGAACAATGATCAGCCTCAGGTGAGCAGCATCTGATTACCTGCACATTTGAAAGGCTTTCAAAAAGTCACTTGCATGTATCACATACTTCTCAGTATTGTAGGAGGCACTTTTGGGAAACTTAAGTCACCAGAGGCTCTTTCTCATAGAGAAACCCGGAGATCTGGGTTCCAGGCCTGCCTCTGCCACTCACTTCCCATTGACCCTGGACAATTCAACTGTCATTTCCCTCTTGGGACTTCAATTCTTCATTTGTAAAAGGAGGCGGTGAGAACAGATGCTCCTATGACCCCTTCCTGTTCTAAGGTCTGGGTTTATAAATACCAGAAGGTTGAAGGAAAGTCACAGGCACAGAGCTCCCTGTGGGTGCAGTGATGGTGACTGGCGTTATCCTCAGGTCTCTAGCTGGGCGGTGCAGAGGATTGTGTTCACATTGTGCTTCTCTGAGTCCTGAACCACTGTCATCTCTTTTAAGGAAAAACAGGATGACAGTTATCTGTTTTTGCCTGTCAGGGTTCGATAAATCTTTATTGACGGTAATGATCTTAATTATGGTAACTAAAATACCTCAAAATGAGACCCTGGATTCATGACTGGGGGTGAGGGTAGTGGTACTCCCACAGAGCTATAGTGCGGGGTTTCCCAGCCACCATATTTGGGCCAGATAACTCGTCATTGTGGGGTCTGTCCTGTGCATTGTAGGATGTTTACCAGAATCCCTGGATCTACCCAGTAGGATGCCAGTAGCAACCCTCCTCACTATGACAGTCAAAACTGTCTCCAGACATTGCCAGATGTCCTCTGGGGTTCCAAATCACCCCTGTTGAGAACCACTGCCCCGGAGTGAAAGTAGAAGTAACATTCAATCAAGTTGGCCCGGAGGCACCAAGTCGGAAGCCGAGGCATGTCCCCACCAGCCCAGCATTCCCTTTTGAGCTTCTGTGCCCACCTCACAGATCACACTGTCCTTCCACAGGTGCAGTCCTAAACCCCTCACCTTGCCCTCCTCATCCCCAAGTCCTGTTCTCATCCATTCACTCAGCAAATGGAGATTGTGTGCGTTGCATGCCTGGATTCATGCTGGATTCTGAGAAAGCAGTGATGAGCTCCAGACTCAACCCCTGACTCCCTACCCGTTCTCTATTCCAGAGATTAATGCCTGCTGCTGCCTTCCTGCTGCCTATTGGGAGGCTCTTTTCCCTTCTGATTCCCCACCCTGGCTTTGAGGCCCCAGGCCTAGGCTCTGATCAGGTGCAGCCCTTGGCCCTCAGCCCTCAATACGTTCTCCCCGTGGTGGAGCTACTACTGCATCTGTCCTGGAAACTGGCTTCCCTCCCAAGCCCTCCAGAATACTGTCTATCTGTATGTAGGTATGTAGTCAGTCAACAAGGGTGTACTGAGCGACTCTTATGTGCCAGGTCCTGTGTCCTCTGTACTCTTACGCCTCTTTATTTTCAGTCTCATTCAGTAAGTACTTAGGAGCATCTCCTGTGTGTCAGGCACTGTGCTAGGTACCGAGGATACAGGAGTGGGCAGAACCAGACGTGGTCCCTGCAGTGTGGTGGGAGGTGCAGTGCAGACTCTCACTGCACACGCACCGCCCACATAAATGTCCCTTTTCCACCTCTGTGTCTCCCTCCTCCGTCTATGTCATCTTCTCACTTTCTCTCTGCCTCTCCCTTTTTACCTCAGTCTCCTGTGTCTCTCCGGCTCACTCCATCCTTCCTCCCCATCCATCTCCAGCAGTGTTTGCTGGGGCCGGCCAAGTGGCTTCTCAGGGGCACTGTATCTCATTCAGATCCCTGCCACTGTGGCTTCCTCCTGGTGGGAGAATTACTGTCGCTTAAGGGGTCCACCAAGGCTGTTTGACAGGAGTCAGCTGGGCTGGACACTAAGTTAGAAGAATGGCTCCTTCCTGGGGATGGTGGAAGGATATGAGGCCTGTCGATCATCTGAGAGCCGGGCGCGAGCAGCACATAGCTCCCCTCTGCTCAGTGTGCCACTGGGGGACGTTCCTAGACACGGAGAGGGATTGAGGGCAGCACCCCGAGAAGGATGGCTTCCAGTACCCCGTGTGGGATCCTCTCCCATCCCTGCCGAGTTTTGCCAGGTGGCGTGTCCAACTGAAACAGTTCTTTTGCTTATTGGAAGAGGTACAGCCTTCCCATCTTCAGGCCAAGGTGGCGCCAAAGCCAACATCTCAGCCAAGGTGAGAGAGGGTCTCTGAGACTTCCTGATTTAGAGTGAGAACTTGGGAACCCAACCTGGCTTCCACATACTGGCCAGGGGAGCCTGAGCAGGTGTCTTACTTCTTTGAGGCTCAGTTTCCACTTAATGTAAAATGGGAGTAACCTTAGAAGCCACATCATTCAGCAGGTGTGAGGCGTCTATTAAATCATGCTTGTAAATGGCTTAGCACGCTACCTGGCACCGAAAGTGCTCAGTAAATGCCATCTCTGCCCCCTGTGTTACTCTCTGGGCTTCCCAGTTTCTTCTGCTGATTGCTGGATGCCAAGGAGGCAAGAAGCTTGCTATGAACCCTGGGTGCATTCGGATTGCCCCCCACTGAAGGAGGTGGGGCTCTGCCTAGTTCCTTTCCCTAAATTCTTCCAAGGCCCTAATCTCCCTTTCTTTCACTAGAGCAATGCAGCTGTTTAACAGCTGTTCACTTTCTTCTCTTCAGGACATCAGGTTCATTGTCGGGTGATATGACTTCTCCCCATAAAGGACTTGGGGATTTCTCAGCATGAGAGCTGTTCCCAAAGTGAAGAGTGTTACTAATAGGACTTCCTGGAAAAGAGCCCACCTGGATAGAGAAAGCTACTCTTCACAAATACCAACTCACTCTTGTCCCATTTTATGCCCTCCCCCGCCTTTCCTTTGCCGTCCAACTTTGTAAGTACTTTCTGAATTGAGATTCCAACCGCGAAGGCCCCTCTGGGAATGGGACTGAGAAACTTGGAGGCCTGGTTTGGAGGAGTTCTAAATCATTCAGTTCTCTTGGGTCTTCCGCTCTCACAGGGCCTCTTGGGTTTCCAAGACAGCCAAACATCTAAGATGAAATAGATTGCTGCATTTGGATGAGAACAGTTTAATGACCCAGAAAGTAGACAACATGGACAGAGGAGAAACTAAACCAGCCGTACACTGCCCTCAGAGAGAGAGAAATTGATTGTGCATGGGGTAGGTCTCAGGCCCAGGCAAGGCAAGTTTGCTCACTCCAGAAGAGCATAGGTTATCGGCGCCCAGAAAGCAGATTTGAAAGCAAGTGAATCTAGCAGGCAGAGGAGGCCAGGGGGAAGACTGCAACTCTGGAAGATGCCCTGTGTGTTACCTCTGTGCTAGACTTTGAGCTCCTTGAGGGAAGACGCTGGGTCTTAATCTACTTGCATCCCCAGCAGGTGGCGAAGATACAAAGGGGAGGCAGCTGGGCTTCTCAGACAGGGGTGTGGGTGTCCTCGGGTCTGTGTGGGGGTTGTCAGGGACGATAACGATGACCTGTATTTCTGAAGATATGAAGGAAAGGTATTTGTGTATGAGAACAAACATGTATATATTATTAAGAGGATGCAAAATTGGAGTGAATTCTTAAGGTGAAATAGGAGGATTTAATGAAATGTCAAACAAGCAGCTGACCACTTCAGACCACTCTTTCATACTCTTCAGGGCAGTGGATCTCAGATTTTAGGGTGCACACATACTACTTGGGGTACTTGTTAAACTTGCAGAATCCTAGGCTCCCTACCCAGAGATGATGATTGACAGTAGTTCTAAGTTGGGATTCAAAAATCTGCACGTTGGCTAGTGCCCAGGCAATATCCATGCAGCTACACTAACATAAGCCCTGCCTTGGAGAGGGGATACTTACCCTCTGCTCTTCTGGGTTGTGGTGGATACTGTCATGCCTCACCCAGATGCCCCCCAAGACGAGACCCTCATTTTCTCAGATGCCACGGAGTGCTGTTAGCTCACAGCTCACACTACTTCTTTTGGGGGATTGCCTTCTCTGAGGGGCTCCTTACCCAGCCCAGGTTGACCCTGGAGGCTGCCTGTATCCAGTGAGTTGTCCATGGAGAAGGGGGTTGGGAGTGAGGATTATAAAAAGGTCCAGACTCCTTGGTCCAATTTGAGACAACTCCGAAAGGCAGGCTCAGCTCCTGAGCTCTGAATGAGATTAGCCAAAGCCGGCGTTACAACTGCATTGCAGCTCCAGGTCTCCCTCTGCCCAGTCCTGCTTCCCTCACTCCCTTCCAGGAGGTGTTCTTGAGAGCAAGAAACCTCCCGCTGGCAAATCCCCATCTCAGAGCCTGTTTCCCAGGAAACCTGACCCAAGACACGTGCACTTCAGAGTTTGAGAAACGTGGAGGAAAGTGCATAGTCTTGTGAATTAGACAACCTGGTATATAATAGTAGTAGTAGTAATAATAATAATAATTAAATGGCAGCAGCAACAACTAATACTTATTGGGTTCTTACTATGTTCTGAGTGCCTCATATTTATTTCCTCCCTAAATAAATACAACAACCCGATTACTATCCCCATTTCACAGATGAGGAAACTGCGGCACAGAAAAGTTAGGTAACTTGCCCAAGGATCACACAGCTACTAAGTGGCAGAGCTGGGGTTCAAATCCATCCAGTCTGGCTCTAACAGGCTCTTAACCCCTACACTCTACCACTTCTTGGGGTCAAATCGAGGCTCTTCCACACACTAGTTATATGAGCTTTGTGCAGGGGAACCCAGCTGAGCTTGAGTGTCCTAATCTGTGAAATGGGGTTTGTCGTACCTACGTTGCAAGACTGCTGTGGGGTTGACTTGAGGCTCAATCTGTATAAAGTACTAACATGTGCCTGGGGCCCAGCAGGCACCAGGTAGACAGGTAGGTCTAGTCATCCTGCAGCCTTGCTAGGTACTCAGTAAATACTGAAAGAAAATTTTGTTTTGCCACTGATTTAGCCACATAAAACTCATCTCATCACCCTTTTCTGGGTCTGAAGCTGCTGTCTCTAAAAGTGCCATCTCCTCGTGCTTTGTATCAGTTAGTGCTGGAGAAATCTTGAATAGCTTATGTACAAAACTGTTTTTAAATTTTATATTATTTTGAAACTTTGCTTCTTTGGGCTTGGGGCACACTGGTCACCCCATCTGGCTGTGAGAGCTCGCTACAGTCTGTGGGCTAGCAGTGTGCTGATCTTTTAAAGTTTTTTTCCCCTACCTAATCCCCCCTTTATGGAAAAACCTGAATGAACTTTTTGGCCAACCCAGTACTTTTCAGCAGATGCACGAAGGAAATGGGTTCTCCTGCAGGAAGCCCTGAGATGCTCAAGGTTCAAGGAATGTCAGAAAAGAATGGCCAGGGAAATAGGAGGCACGGATTTAAGAGAAGATGAGAATGTGGACTAAGTGAGGAAAGGGAGAAATAAATCACATAAATCTGTAACTGTTGAGAAGGTGGAACATCAACTCAGGAAGCTGAAGATGAGGCTGAGAATTCTGGTTTCCAGGTCTTCATAGAGACAGTGACATGGGAGACCCAGGGTGTTCTGATGGGATCCAGGCACTGTGGTCACCTGACCCAAGAAATCCTCAACCCAAAACTGCTAGACTTTGACTTGAAGAGGATCTTATCTTGGCTCTGTCACAAAATGGTTGGGTGATCTGGGGCAAGTCAATGTGCCCTGATTTGGAAATGAAGGTAGAACTCAGGACTCATGATCCCCAAGACCCTACTAGCTCAGAAACTTGGTTACTGCATGAATCTCTGCAGGAAAGTCCCTTAGTCTGGAGAGAATTGCTAGCCCTCTGTGGTTTGCAGAAGGAAACCACAAACCTATTGTTAGAAGCATTTTCTGCTCTAACTTATTCTCCTGACTTGCCCAGGGTTCCTTTTTAGAACTTTTATGTCTGGATAATTCTAAGTTCAAGTCTTTGTTTAGCCCACATTTACCCCTTCTCTGCCTCCTCACTTACCACTTACCCTCTTGCATTACACATCTTTCAGCACCTTTGAGAGAAATATCTTAATTCTTCTTCCTATTTCTGTGTCAAATTAAAAAAAAAAATTAATGGAGGGAGGTGACCTCAGGATGAAACATCCAATCAGAATACCCGGAATTCTGACTTAGAGATCTCACTGCCACTCCCAGCATTTTCCCCCCACTCCCACTTATCTCCCTCTCTCTCCCTCTCCCGACAGGTAGGTAGGTAGGTAGGTAGGTGGGTGGATGGGTGGATGGATGGATGGATGGATGGATAGATAGATAGACAGACAGACAGACAGATATAGCTCTATCACACACACACTCCTACACAGAAGGGCACCAGAATCTGTACAGAATGGCCAGCTCTCCACAGGGTTGTTTGGATGGCAGGCTTCCAGGAACTTCCATCTGCATTGCTCTTTTATCCAAGTCCAAGAAGCTCTGTCCCTTCTCCTACATAATCATGTTGATTAATCCATTCTGTCAGGGAAGTCCACAGCCACTCTGTAGGGTTTGGGGATCAGACTGTGCAGTTTTTGAGTCAACCTAACAAGTCATTGGATTCCCTTAGCTGTAAAGCTGGATAATAATCTCCCCTGTCTACGTTGTTATGAGGATTAGAGGTGACAAGTCATAGAAGGTACCCAGCAGTGCCCGACCCAAGGTAGGCATTCTGAAAAGCACTGAAGTATTACTTCTAATACCACTGCTGAGGTTCCAGGAGGGCTGAACTGTGTTTGATATTGGAGGACATTGTCCGAACAGCTCAGTTCCTGCTTAATTCTACCAGATTTCTTTGGTAGAAAACAGTCCTGTGCACTGTCCATGGTGCTCTTTATAAACCTTCCTTCCACTCACTGCTTTCAGTGATGATCATTTGTTCTGTTGCCTGATTACTGTCACAAAGAGCTCTGCTTTGAATCCTGCCTGCAAACATTGGTCCTCTTCCTCCCCGAGATAACAACGCCTGGTTGGCGGGGCGCCCTCTTTAGGTTGGTTTTACCGTAGTCTCCATTACATGTTAACTATCTCTGGCCTCATACCCAGCGTCATGCAGGGCTGGCAGAGTACCCTTAATGAATGTGAAACAAAATAAAAATCAAGAGAGTAGATTTCAGGTGCTCTCGTTACAAAAGTAAATAAATAACTATGTGATGAGATGATAATGTAAACTAGCTTGACCACAGTGATAATTTCATTCTGTGTATGTATATAAAATCATCATGGTATGTCCCTTAAATGTATAAAATTTTCATTAAAGAAAATAAAATAAGTACACTACCTGTGATCCCTCTCAGCACTAGGACACTTGCCCTCCAGTTCACACCTGGCCAGACCCTGCCCTGAATCCTGCTCAACACACGCCGTGATGGCTAACACCATTACCCTGTGCTGTTGGCACATAGGGATTGGAAGCCTTGCAGCACCTAGATTATTTAAGAGAGGGGATCTGAATGGACCCATTGTATTTTCTGCCTCAGGGAAGATAAATAGACACACACACACACTCACACACACATACACTCATAAACAGTGTGCACGTGACCCAGGGCTAGCCATGATGCTCACATGCAGACCCATGTTCCGTGTAGTTGGTTAGGAGGGTTTGTTTCTGTTTTCCTATAAAATTCCCAATTAGCCTGCATTCAGCTGAGAGGGCTGTCAGCCCGACAGCACCTCATTAGGGCATCCAACCCCAAGCTTCGGGAATGTTGATCCCAGCAGCTTGGCCCTGAGTAGAAAATGCTCAGGTTTGGGAGTAAGAACAGTTTGGCTTTAAATAAAGTTACTGCCCAGGTGACCTTAAAGCAGGTTACCTTCTGGGGCCTCAGTTTTTCTCATCTGAAGAATGGGGATAATAATAACCTATCACAGAGGGTGGTTGCTGAGGATTAAATGAGCTATTTACCAGCAAAGGGTTTGACACAAACTCAGTAAATGGCAGCTACTTATACTGTCTCTGTGATCTTGGGCAAATCTCCCACACTGAGATGATAATCCTTGCCCTGCAAAAGCATATACAGGGCTTCATAGAGCCACAGAGGTGTTGATTACCATTATTGTCCATTAAAAAGCACAGACTGTTTTTAGGGACTGTGAGACCACACCTGCTGTTTGAAAGCATCTAGATGTCCCCCCACTGTATTGACTGAATCACTCATTCATCCATTCATTCACTCATCCCAGTGTTCTGCCAGGTCTTCCTGGGTGTTAGTGGGGGCTACAGGGTTCACAGGCCTGTGACCCAGACCCTGGCCCAGGAGCTCTCAGGCTAACGTGAGGGACAAAGAGGCACTTAAATAACCAAGTTCTATAGCAAGAAGTGGCAGTTCTTTGAACTGGAGAAAGTTCAAGGAATCTGCCTCTCACTTTTCCTCCTAGAGTTCCCAAAGCATCCATGACTGTTGTCTAAGTGCTGCCCCTGGCAGGTGTTTTTAGGGGGTGCTTCTGTCTTCAGGAGAGGCGCTCCCTAACATCCTCATCCCTCTCTGAGGGGAGCTGGTCCCTCTTTCAAGGGCCAGTGACAAGAGCCTTGGCCTGGGAGTCAAGAGGCCCAGTGCCCGCCCCAGCTCCATTGCTTCCTGGTTGTGCGGCCCCTGACCAAACCGTTTGGCTTCTCTGAGCCCCGGTTTCCATCTATAGCAAATGGGGATAGTATTCAAAGTATTGTTCAAGATAACCTCTGTTGTAGTACAAGAAGGCGCCATATGCATGTGCTGAGACATTATTTTTCATAAAAATTCAAGCAACAATATTTATCAGTCCCTTTCTACATGCAGGGCTGTGCTAGGGTTATTATGGGCGATGCAAAAGAAGCAGATGATGCAGTCCCTACTCTTCAGCCACTCACCTTCTTATTGGAGAGAAAAATGAACACTGATGATCTAGGCAAAGAATGAGAGAATACAAGGAAATAGATCTGGTTTTAGGGTGTAAACTAGTTTTCTAGATATTGAATCTGACTTTTCCATTGAGGTACCTCTTTACTCCAGGGATGTGTTTTCTTGGCTGTGAATAACATTATAGTATCCTAAGTCTTCCCGTTGAAGCTGCATAGATCCCCCCACCCAGCCTGTCTGTCTTCTGTGGTCCTTGTGATCAGATGAGTTAAAGAATTAGGTGAGCAATCTGTAAACCAGAGTCTTAGAAGTTTGGGGAGGCTGGAAAGGACCCAAGAGATCCCACAGACCGGCCACGCCTCTTTACAGATGAGGATCCTGCAGGACAGAGAACAGAGATGTTGCAGGCAGCCTCACAGCCTAATTCAGTGGTAGAACAGAACCTAGAACCCAAATGCCCTGGCTGCCAGCCCTGTTCTGGGCCTTCTCCAAGTCCTCCCTTATTTTTGGCCTTCTCACTACAGAAAGTGAGGAGGGCATCTATATTTATGGCAACTCTTAGGTAAACTTACAAACCTCATAGACAGATACAGACATATCTTAAGTCCCCCATTTATTAACCAGATGATCTAGAGAAGTCATTTAACTTCCCTGAACTGTGAAATGGTTATAATAAGGCCTAATGCTTCTTTCATGGTGCCACTGTACAGATGAAGTCTCTGGCAGTGGCACTCAGTAAATGCCAGAGAATGAAGCACACAGTTGCCCATCAGGCCACCCCAGGGAGTAGAGGTACAGTTAAGTGCTGCCCAAATTTCAAGCCATGTTTTTCTCCCAAGTGTCAGCCCAGCACCATCAGCCCTTCAGGAGCTGTTCCTGGGAGCCACCCATCCTACTCCGTTGGGCCCCCTGCCTAGAGCACGGGTTTCAGTGAAAAGTAAGACAACCTCTCTCCTTACGAACCAATTAAGGAGCATCTTTTTACTGCTGCATTAATTAAACATGAAGCAGATCATTGTCATTAGCTTATAGGAGCTGAAAAATCATTAATAGTTCTTTTCACACTAGTTTTGGGAGCATTTATTGTGAAAAATCTTTTTTTTTTTTAACATCTTTATTGGAGTATAATTGCTTTACAATGGTGTGTTAGTTTCTGCTTTATAACAAAGTGAGTCAGTTATACATATACATATGTCCCCATATCTCTTCCCTCTTGCATCTCCCTCCCTCCCATATTGTGATACATCTTGATTTGAATGCAATTCATCCTCATTTTCATTTATCCCTAATACGAGGATAGAGGCAATTTTTTGACACATTGGAGGTTAGAAGGGTCTAGCAGCTATCTTCGGTATACCTGGGACTAAGTAAATATTTTGAATAGATGAGTGAACTTTTTAAAATAGTTAGGCAAACGGAGGAGTAAATGAGTGAAGCAGATAGGTGAGTGGTTAGAGGCACAGGATTTGGAGTTATAATTCAAGCACTAATCTCTATCAGTGCCTTTCCATGCTGGCGTTCTGAGCCTGGGCAGGTTACTTCGCTTCTCTGAGCTTCAGTTTCTCATGTGTCAGATGGGGATGCTAATCGTCATCTTACAGGGTTATTGTGATAATCAGAGACAGTGTACATGAAGTGCTCAACATAGTAAGTGACTCATATAGGCGCTCAGGAAATGGCAGTTGCTGTCATCGTCATCATCATCAGTTCCCATCACATCATCATCACCACTGTCTTCATTATAATCACCATCTCAATAAACTCAGCATCATTATCACCACCATCTTCATCCATCATCATCACCATCTTCTTCATTGTCTCCATCATCCTTATTTTTTACAAAGCTTTATAAACTTTGATCAAAGATAATCTTTGTCCTTATTGGGAATATCAGTTTCAGAAAAACAAAGTGCTGTCTCTTTTGTGTGTGCCTTTTAGAAACCTTTTCTTTTGAAATAATTGCATTTCTAGACAGGATCCTTTATTTTGCAGTCAGCAGAGTAATTGCTGCAGCCACTACTGCACTGAAAGGTTTCCAGGGCCGTGTGAATGGAGGAATGCATGAGAGTGAGGACCGCTCTCCCCCGGTCCTGGGACTGATTATCTTGTTTGCCTTTAATCACAAATCAGCACAAAGATCCTTTGCTGGGTCTGTTTACTGCATAGCTGAGCCCAGTGGCACATCCTTCGAAGGTCTGTGGATGAACAGCTGTAGAGAATGGCACCCTGGGGTCACGGAATGAGGAGCAGACTCACATTCCCACCTTGGGTTTGCATTTACCATTGGGCCTCTTTGATCCTCAGTTTTGTCATCTGCAAAATGGTATTTTTATAGCATCTTCCAAGTTTTTTGTGATGATTAAATGATATAAATTAATGTGGGCAAAGAGCAACGCAGTGCCTGGCACAAAATAGGTGGTTGGTAAATGTCAGATGATTTGTTGGAGGCCCACAGGATGATTGGATCTCCCTAACATTTCACGTTAGGACTCTAGCCCACCATCTCTCCATCTTTGTGGGTTTTCTCACCATAGTGCCCCTGGGTTTCTCTTTAGATCTGCTTTCACATAAGAATGATTGAGCCAAACCACAAATATCCCCCATCACCCTCCTGTTACACTCATTCCTCTTTTACTTTCTCAATCCAAAGACAAAAGGATTTTCTTCTGAAGATGATTTGGCCTTCAAAAGCTGAGGGATACATGGAGTCATGACATTCTAGAATGTTAGTACTGTAGAGAGATTTAGATGCCCTCTAATCTGGATCTCCATGTATATGATGAATGTCCAAATCCCACACTTCTCCTTTGCATGCTCTGGGGGGTCCTGTGTCATCATATGGTCAGAATTCCTCATCTGCAGCTGCTTCAGTGGACACCCCATTCATACCCTCTGACCATTGCAGTGCAGCCAGCTTAACTTCCAACTGTACTTTTCTTCCCCTGAGGCTTTCTCTGGCCTCAGAAGCCAGCTTTGCTCATGTGTAGGGCAGGTCAGAAGAGACAAGGAATTAACACCCCCTGGAAGCAGCCCCCGGCCAGTGGTTGATGGGCGTTGGTGTATAAATACCTCAGTTCCCTCACTGCTTAGGTGGGATAATTCAGAGGACATACCTGTTACTGGCTGCCTTGTCTTTCCTGTCTCACATCCTTACTCCTTCACCCATACTTCTTTGACTTCTTTTACTCTCAGATACTACTTGTACCTGGATCCTTTCTTCAGGGTTTGCTCCTGGGGGAACTTAAACAGTAGGACCTTAGTCTTAGATACAAGAGGGAGCACTGGAGGAAACGCGACCATTCACTCAACAAAAATTTCTAGAAGGTCCATGAGTGAATCAAAGAATGGGCCCTGCTCTCAGATGCTTACGTTCTTGGGAAGAGACTTGGACACATTCAAGTTCAGTGTGATGAGGGGCTATGAAAGGAGCTTACTCTCTGGGCTGCTGTGAGAAGTCAATAATGTATATAAAATTTCAAGTGATTGATTAAGATTCAACAAACATTTGTTGCTGCGTTTTCTGTTATCTGCTAGGCTCTGGGCTGGCCCAGCAGAGATGCAAAGGTGAATAAGATACATCCTCTACCCTTGAGGCACTCACCGTGTATTGGAGGGGATGGAAGCAGGAAAGGTCATTTCAACACTGTGATGTATAATTGGTGGAGTTGTGCATCTAGCTGCAGAGGGTATCATGGGAGCTCAGAGGAGCAAGGCATGGGCTTAGCAATAGTTGTTTTTCTTCCCCTGTGGAATTATCTCTATGGACTTGGATCTAGCTCAAAGCCTGGCATAGAGTAGGTGCTCCATAGATGTTGGCTGAATTGAACTGAGCAGTTCAGTGCAGGAGGAAGAGGCCTCTGACCACATGATTCCTTTGCGCAACCGAGAAACACCTTTCTCCTTAGATCATTGATCTTGAGGCCCAGGTGGTTTGAACGTTGTCAGTCTTGGTAGATAACTGGGTCAAAAATACAACTTTTTTTTTTAATGCCAGAAAAATTCACATTTATATTCTAAGGTTTAAAAGCATTTAGAGGTGGGGTGGGGAGGAGGAGTCAGAGCTGCAGGCTAGTGTTCATGCTTGGCTGATATTTAATCAGTTTGTTGAGTCGTAATTGAGAATACAGCTCCAATGACACATAAATTCCAACGATCAAGTCAAAGCCAGTGAGTCTTCCTCATTATACATCTTACAGTAGAGATAACCTCTTCATTATTGAAATATAATTGCCAAATGTGATAGTTAATATTAAAACAGAATCAGCAACATGAACTCAACATTTGGAAAGAAATTTCTAATAGTGCTTTTTATGCCTGCAAAATTAGTGTTCGGTGTCCGTCTTACCACAGCATTAATTGGGGGCTGAGGCTCCACGAGAGGCCAGTCCCAGCTGCCCTACTCTCCAGCAAGAGATCCTCTGGACCTGGAAGGTAGCCTGATGTGGTCTGCGCCTGGAAGGCAAGAAGCTTTGTTTTAGCCCACATGAGCTATTCTAACAAAGAGGTGATGAGTTCTGAGAAAGGTGTGGGGATATGGGGTGTGAAAAGATGAGTCCCCACAAAGCTAACAGGCTAGTAGGGTGGTAGGATACTGAGATAGGTGATAGCATTAGAATACCAGGTGCTCCGTGCCTGGAGGCCTCACACATCTTTATCTTTCACGTTTGTTGCCCCAAACCACTTCAGGCTCCTCTTTCAAGATGCAGCTCAAGTCTCACTTCTAAGAATTCCCTTTTGAGCCTTGAGGCTGGTTTGAGGGCGGTATTCCCTTGGCATTCCTTACCTTTCAGCACTTCCTCCTAATCCCACACTTCAGTAGTATGCTGTCTCTGTTTCCACCTCCCTCCATCCCCCTGTCCCAAGACTGAGAACTTGAGCAGAGTGGTTGAATCTCATGGTCTTTGTCTTCTCAACTCCTAGCAGGGAACCAGTACGTAGTACAAAACACAGTGCATAGAAAGTGATCAATAAATATTCCCTGAAATCATAAAGAAATGAGAATAAGGAGGAAAGTGATTGATGAACAAAGTAAAGGGAGAAGTCCTCTTTGAGGGCTTTCTGGAAGAGGTGACGTTCGAATAGGAACATGAAACATAGGGAAGGTGATTTGACCTTTCCCAGCAGAGTCAGCAGTTGAGGGGAAATGGCTCCCTGGGTGGTTTAGAAGTATAAGAGTTGCACTTTGGAGGGGGTGAGCTGTTTTACTTTGTGTCCTCCACTGATAGCCTTTTTCCTTCCCCTTCACCCTTAGAAGGTCCAGTATGAGGCCCAGATCAGTGTGGCCAGACTGCTGCCCTGAATTCACTCATGCCGCCTGCCCTGCCGCCTCCCTGTGCCAGGCCCTGGAGTAGGCCCCCGCTCGTAGCGAAGGCTCCGGCCCTTGGAAGAGTTTACTTCTTCCGCAGGAGCAGGCAGCGGCATCAAGGCAGAGGCAGCAGCTTTCACAGAGACATGCAGGTGTGCAGGGCAAGTAGGAGGTCCAGAAAATGCCTCTGGATATGTTTTGTAGCATCTTTGCTTTATTTCCCCACGAGTTCCCTCCCAACTACTGCTGCAAAATACAGAGCTCTCCAGGAGAAATCCAAGTGAGGAGGCTGCACTAGCCCATCTCTCAAATCCCGCCAACCCTGTCATTCTAAGGCTGCTGATCTGAAAGTCTGGCTAAAAAAGTCAACGAATAACATGTGGGTTAGCTTGGTTGGAGTGATTCGCCTTCATTCCTCACTCCTTGCCCCGCTCAAATCACATTTCACATATTAAACTCATTCTGAGTATAAAGAGGAGGTTGGGGGAAGGTCTCCGGGAAGCAAGTAAACATATTCCAAGTAATCTCTCTCTGGCCACTCTTTCGTCTTGAGACAGAGTAAGCACGTTGTTTCAATCAGCCCTGCGTTCCATTTCCTTATCTTAAAACTATCTTCTGCCACATTATAAATAATCAGCTTACTGGTGAGCCATGCCAGGCATGTGTGTGAGTGAGTGTGTGTGTGTGTGTGTGTGTGTGTGTGTGTGTGTGTGTGTGATGTGTCTAGGGGTAGCAGATGGGGTCCAGGCAACAGCCTCAATCCTTGAGCAACCCAAATGAATGAAATGTCCCCCGGCCTGTCCCACCAAGTAGGTGGCTGTTGGCAGGAGAGCCTTAACTTAGGGTGGCCATATAATTTGTTGTCCAAACTGGGACACTTCTCATAGTGAATGGCATCACTGTTAATAATTACACTGGGACAGCAGGCACAAACCAGAATCATCCCAGGCCAACAGGAACATGTGGTCATCCTAGCTACAGGGCTCAGGTGGAAGAAACACCTAGTGTTAGGAGTTCCAGCATTCAGCCAGCCAACAAGATTTCATTTCAAGGTCATTCAATCCATTCCCCCCGACCCCAGGCTTGAAGCTGTCCCACAGCATTCACCCCAGTGGTTTCCTAGCCCCAGCTCACAGTTCCCCAAGGTTGAGGACCACTGTTTCCCCAGCAGGATCTGCTGCATAACTTGAGGAACCCAGTGCAAGACAGAAATGCAGGGCTCCATGTGCAAAGATTATTAAGCATTTTAAGGCAGCAGCAACAGAGCACTGAATCAAGTGTAGGACCTTCTGAGCCCATGGCCCTGTAGGGTTCCACAGGCCCCTCAGCCCATGGACCTGGTCCTGCTCCTCAGGCAGCCTGTGCCATGTTTGAGCAGCTCTGACATAGGATATATTTTGATGCTTTTGCTCCAGCCTGCTTTCTTGCATGCTTGCTTGCTTGCTTCAGTTATATTTCTAATTTAGCTTTTTGAATATGGAATGTGTTCACATTGTTCAAAAGTCAAACAACATAAAATGGTATATGATGAAAAGTTTTACTTCCAACCCCTCTCCCCACCTCCTTCCTACCCAATTCTCAATACTCCTCACTCCCTTCCCATAGGTAACCACTTTTTAGTTTCTGGGTATCTTTCCAGGATTTCTCTTTGGGAATATAAATACATATTCTTACATTTCTCCCTTTTTTAAACCCCAAAGGTCACATACTAAACAGATATTCTGTGCCTTGTACAGAACATTCTTCCTGATATCCACTAACTAGCAGTTTGTTTCACTAAAGGTGCCCCTACCAATCCCCACCTTTGGAACCACACAGAACAAGGGCAGTTTTTCATCCCTGGCAAAGTCCTCCAGAGATATGAAAACAGAGACCAGTTCTCCATCCACTCCACCTTTTCCAGCCTCAGCTTCTTTTATCCAGACTCTTCCTTCTGCCCTTCCTCACAGGGTCTGAGGTCTGGACTTCCCTCATTTGTCTGTGACTTTCTGTGTGTGTGGACCTCACAGCTGGCCAACTGATCCACCAGGAGTGGTCTGCCCTGCTTAGAACAGAGAGAAATTGTTCCCCCCATCATTCTAATCACCCAACCTCTGTGGATCCAGCTTAGTAGTAATAATAGCTCCCGTGGGAGTATACTCTGTGCCAGGAGCCAAGTATGCACCTGCAAACATCACTTTCACCCTCATGACAAGTCTGTATGTAGTAGGTCTTACAGTAGTAGGTCTACTCCTTTACAGTTGAAGCATCTGAGGTTCAGGGAGATAAACCAGCAAGTAGCAGTGAAAGGAAAGATCCAAACTCAGGTCTGTCCACCTCTTGACCTTGCTTTGGACCATCTCCCCTGTCAAT
This sequence comes from Eschrichtius robustus, assembly GCF_028021215.1. NCBI lineage: Eukaryota > Metazoa > Chordata > Mammalia > Artiodactyla > Eschrichtiidae > Eschrichtius > Eschrichtius robustus. The sequence continues at coordinate 56,552,553 of NC_090834.1, forward strand.
CACCTTGGGGTCTCTTGGTGACCCCCAGTATGGGGCTGGCAGCTGAATGCTTCCCCCTAAGAACTTCCTTACATACATGCTATTAACTATGAAATTTCATCCAGCTGTTTTTTCTGGGCCTGGTGAGTACTGTCTCTCTCATTATCTGTCCTGTCATTTAATAGTCCCTACCTTGACTCTCAAGGTACGCTCATCCATTTTCATGCTTTAAATACCAACCAAGTTCATATCTTCAGCCCAGGTCTCTCCTCTAAACTCCAGACTTCTATCTCCAACTGTCTGTTGACATCTCTAGCTGGATGTGTGGTGAGCCTCTCAAATTAACAAAACTAAAACAAAACTCATGATCAGGACCCCAAATCCTGTATCTCCCCGAAGTCTTCCCCATCTCAGTAAATGAGACTGTCCACTTGCCCAAGTTAGAAACCTAGGTCATCTTTGATTCCTGCCTTTCTTTCAGTTTCCATGTCCAAATCACTAACAAGTCCTATTGGTTCCACCTCCAAAAATGTATCCCCAATCCATCTTTCTCTCTATCTCTAATCATAAGCTAAATTTAAGACCCCGTGGTCTCTCACCTGAACAGGCTGTCCTGTTCACTCTTCTCCCTCTTTCAAGTCTTGTCTCCTACATGGTAGGTCTTTGAAAGACATAAATTAGAACATTGTTATATCCCTGTTTAGACCCTTCCATGGCTTCCCTGCATTCCTAGAATAAAATCCAGAGCATTTGCCATTGCCCACATGACTCTCCAACATCTATGATTCAATCAGCCTCCTTCCTACCACTCCATCTACCCTGCCCTAGCCACACTTGCAGGTCCTTGGCACATCAAGCTTGTCCTTGCCTTTGGCCTTTACACATGCTTTTCCACTTTTTAGAAAGCTCTTCCATCTACCTTTGGCATTCTTTGCCCCTCTCATTCTTTAGGTCTCAACCTAATTGTCACCTTCTCAGAGAGGCCTTTTCTGACAGCCTGATCTGAGGGAATACCTTGGTGTCCTCCCTCAAGGGTCCTGTTAATTTACATCTGTTATAGCACCACGGTCATACATGTTTGGTCGTGTGCTGTGTTTTCTGTGTATTGTCCATCTCCTCACCAGACCGTAAGCTCCATGAGGACAGGAACCATGTCTCTTCCACTCACCGTAATACCTCCAGCTGTGAACCCACCACTCGACGCACAGCTGACTCTCAAATACTGTGGAATTCTTTCCGCTCTTTTCTTTGGTTCTTTCTCATAATAGACCTTACTAGAAAGCTGCAGTATAAAATTTTCTTACCTGCTGTTTTAATTGAATAGTTTTTGCACTGTTGGAGGAGTTGAACAATAAAGATGTCGCTTAGAACAAACACACACACACACACACACACACACACACACACGTGGCTTTTTTCTTAAGGAATCAGCACAGTAGCTTTTCCCATATGGCGGTGATCCACATAGGAAAGGGAAAGAGGTGGCCACTTCTTGCAACTGTGTGGGCAGCGGAGCATCATTTGGTTACAGTGATTCCTGGCAGCATTCAGTGCAGCAAAAGTAATTGCAATTGTAGTGGCTCAGACCAAGGATTCAGGAGCCAGACTGCCCGGGTTCAAATCCCAGCTCTGCCTCACTCCATCATCTCTCCAAAGGGGTGATAGAAATAGTACCTACCTTCCAGTGTAGCTGTGAGGATTCCATGTGTCAATATGTGTAAAGTATTTAGACAGTGCCTGGCAGCCGTAAGTACTTAGTAAGTGTTTGTGATCATTAGCATCATTACCATGTGGGGAGCTTCTTACATATATTTTCTCCCAACAGCCTAACGAGGTATTTTTATTTCAGTTCAGTTCAACGAACGTTTCCTGTGTCCCTCTGCCAGGGTCTGAGATACAAGGATGAGTCAGTCCTAATTGGTTCCCCAGCTTCTTGGGAGTATCACACAACTACTGTAGAGTGAAGCCATGAAAAAGTGCAGTGCCAGAGTATGCCTGAGTGTGTCAGAGGATGCAAGAGTATTCCAGTATGTCCACGTGTCAGAGTATGTGTGGTACGTCAGTGTGTCCGTATGTCAGAGTCTGCCCGAGAAGTTCAGGGTGCCGTTCAAGTCCAGTAAGGGGAGGTAAGCTCCATGGAGAGCTGTCTGCAGATCCCCTGCCCTTAGCCTTCCTGGTTGTAAAAGTCGTGGCACTCAGCCAAGGCAGCGGTAAGCCCCTCTTGCCCACCTTTGCCCATCTTCTTATCTCCCAGAGCCCACTGTCTCTGTGGTTATAACTCGATTTGCAAACAAGTAAAAGGCAGTTCTCCCCGAAAAGGGTCTTGCTCACTCATCTCCAGGAACCTGGAAAGGCTGCCTCTCGCCCTCTAAGAAGAGCCCTGGTGGCCAGTGTGTAGCTATATCATTTGGGGCCTAATGAAGTGACAAGGCACTTCCCTGCTGTGGACCCGGGTGTGCAACAGTTATTGGCTGCTGAAGGCAGACATTAAGGAGAACCGTTTTAGTTGATTCGAATGCGCATATGCTGTATGAGTTTAGTTCCAGGGCATTTTGGAACAAATAGCTGTGTCATTGTGGGCCTTAATTAGATAAGAAATTAATAGATAAGTGGATCCCAAAGTACCGGTGGCTCCCGCCTGCTCCCCCCACCCTCTTGCCAGTGCCAGCAGGGCTATAGAGGCTTCCTCCTGCATTGCTAGTGAGCTGCGGGGGCAGAGAACAGAGGGGACGGTCCACAAGGTCTTGTCACCTCTAGCATCGTGTAGATAACATTTAAATTAGATACTGAGGCAAAGGGCAGCCTTTCATTCTCATGTGGAAATGGCACAGAGCGTGAATCCCAGACTCACTCACTTCTTCGCTCTCAATTCTTTCAACAAATATTTATGGATTATCTCCCGTGTGCCAGGGACTGCACTGGGCACTGCGGATAGGCAGCACAGGGAAGTAAATGAAATTGTCAGGGTATGTTAGGGAGTAAAAAGGAAAGACCAAAGAGAAAATGTTGGAAGGAGGGAAATTGGGAATACAAGGTAGCGAGCTTTCGGGGTGTGCGTGGCAGGCTGGGGCTGTGGGTGGTGTTGGTGTTTAACCATTGGTTAGGTACGCGGGGTACCCAGGCTGGGCCCAAATTTAGCTGACAAGGCAGATAGAAAGACATTGGGCCTGCGCCTGTCCCAGAGAGGTCAGTGGAGGGGTGGGCAGGGAAGGAGTCATCAGAAAAATAAGCGTAGCACAAGTCTGATAAACACTACAAAACAGAAACAGACTCACAGACTTAGAGGACGAACTTATGGTTACCAGGGGGGAAGGGTGGAGGGGGAGGGGTAGTTTTAGGGAGTTTGGGACTGACACGTACCCACTGCTCTATTTAAAGTAGATAACCAACGAGGACCTACTGTACAGCACAGGGAACTCTGCTCAGTACTCTGTGATAACCCAAATGGGAAAAGAATTTGAAAAAGAATAGATACATGTATATGTATAACTGAATCATTTTGCTGTACACCTGAAACTAACACAACATTGTTAATCAACTCTACTCCAATAGAAAATAAAAATTAAAACAAAAAACACTATAGAGGCACAGAGTGGTTAATCCTACCTGGGGAGGGCTTCCCTGAGGGGGTGACATTTGAGGGTATTGTGAAGGTAGGATATTATCAGTATGAAAGAGCATGGGAGCCTGAGGAGACATCATGAGGAATGCAGGGGGGCTGGAAAGGGGTGGGGGACCGCCTGGTGTGGCTGTGCTTGGTGGGGGAGATAAGGGAAGGAATCCAGGAAGCACTTAATCAGGGCCCCGTGTCCCTTGAATGTTTGCCATGCCCTGAATGTTCACTTTGAAAGATGCACGAAAAGATAAACCGCATCAAGTATATTAGTAAGGATAATGCCAGTTATAGTAGAAAACCTCACAATTTCAGAGGCGTAGGTAAATATATCTTGTCCACGTGTCAGTCTAACGCACTGTCCCTAATTGGCAGGCAGCATTTCTTTATGCCAGGAATGATTCAGAGACCCAAATGCCTTCTATCTTGTGGCTCTTCCATCTTCTGGAGCTTCAGAGCCATCTGCAAAAGAGGAAAAAATGGTGAAGAAAGCAGACCTGCTTCTTTACTGTCTGGGCTGAGAAGGTGTTTAATCCCATAGTGAGTTCCATTTCCTTGGTCCCACCTAGATGCAAGGGAAGCTGGGAAATGTAGTCCTTAGCTGAGCAGCCACTCTCAGCCGCAGTTCTATACTCTGGAAGGAAGAGTATACATGTGATGGACAGTTAGACTCTCTCCTGTGTGAATATCCCAAAAACTCAGTCATCACCATCTTGGACCTCCTGTATATCTCATTCAGCACAACAAACTACATTGATAATAAGAGTTACAGTTCTTCACGTTTCCAGAAAACTTTATCATTTCTCAAGAGCTTGGAGATAAGGTCAGGTTGATAAGCATTTATCGAGTACCTACTTAATATTAGTGGGAAGGCTCTGCCTGAATTTTCTCCTCTGGAAATAAGGGTAAATTCCCTCCATGGGTCAAGGTTATTTACAGGATTAAATGGGGAATTACCTGGCACGTAATAGGTGTGCAGTAAACATTACCCATCCCCCCTTCTTCTGAGCTTTTCCAGGAGAGACCCTGAGGGTAGGTGGGATGGTCCAGCAGCCACCTCTCTTATGTAGGACCCTGGCTTGGAAAACTTTTCCCCATCACCAGGGAGAGAGAGTCTTCCGGCAGAGGGGGCCATCAGGGGAAAGCTACTGCATAGGGGTTAAAGTTAGAGGTGACCCTCACAGTGACTTCTCTGGGTTTCTCTGAGTCAAAGATCTGGAAATTCATGTGAGAAAATTCAACTGCATGTACCCCATCCCATTTCTCTGGATTTACATGTAGTGAGCCTGTGCTCGTCCATGCTCCTCCGAGGGCTGGTGGCTTGGATTCCCATTTGTCCGGAGGGTTCAGCAGGCCACTGGGCTGCCACCTGCCAACTTTTATACAAAGATGCATGGAGGTGGGAAATCAGCTGGGGATCCCTCTCAAGGAGAAGTGGGTTTCATCGAAAGGAAGGAAAATGAGGGAAGAACTTTGATCAGAGTTTGGTTTCATGAATCAGAATGACAGCGAGAGTCACTGGGTTTTTTAAAAGGCAAAAAAAAAAAAGATGGTCCTTTCCAGAGGAGAAATGTCTGCTCTTCTCCATGCTTAGCGATTGTGCTGGTGATTTCACTTGTGGTTGTCCTCTAAATTATATTCATTTCTCGCTGTAAGTTTCTCCCAACTGTCAGGGCAGTGAGGAAGGGTTGGCGTCAGGCACTAAGCCAACTCCTTGAGGCTGGAGACAGGGGCTGCCAAGTGAAGGGAATCAGATCCTAGCCAGGGCAGCTGGCCCCTGGGGAAAGAAGAGGGGTGCAGGCAGAGGATCTGGCCCCAGATTCCATGCTCGGGAATCTAGGCACACAGGCCATGGACCTCGGGGAAGTTAGTTTTGGAAGAAGGTCTCATAGAAGAAGCAAGGCAGGACTGGCAGAGGAGAGCCTTGGTCAGGTCACGAGAACGGGCACTCAAAACAGGACTGTATTAGTCAGGTTCTCCAGAGAAACAGAAGCAATAGGATAGATATATATAAGAGATTTACTACAAGGGAGTGGTTCATGCAAATATGGAAGCTGAGACATCCCATGATCTGCCACCTGCAAGCTGGAGACCCAGGAAAGCCGGTGGTGTACTTCCATTCCAAGTCCAGAGGCCTGGGAACCGGGAGCCCAGTGGTATAATTCTCACTTCACGGGCAGGAGAAGACCAGCGTCCCAGCTCAAGCAGTCAGGCAGAGGGAGAACGTTCTCCCTACCTCTGTTCCTCCACCTTTTTGTTCTATTCATGCCCTCGATGGATTGCATGATGTATACCCACCTGTACTAAGGAGGGCAGTCTGCTTTACTCAGTCTGTGAATTCAAATGCTCATCTCATCCAGAAATACCCTCACACAGACCTATCCCCCGAGACAATGTTTAAATATCTTGGTACCCCATGGACCAGTCAAGTTGACACATAAAATTAACCATCACCATATCAAGGCCAAAACAGGTTTGGAGACTAGGAGTGAGAAACTCCCAAGGAAGAGCTTTGTTAGCACATGGGAGGCACACAGCTGGCACTGTGATTCTGATTCAGAGAATCATTCAGGGGCCCAGGGGTCAACCTCAATGGGAGCTATAATCAGAATAGTGCTCAGCCAGAAGGGAGCAGGCAGGGGGCAGAGGCAGCAACCTCTAAGGAGCAGCGCAGGTCAGAGCCCATAGGTGGGCCCATTTGTGATGAACTCCCCCAGGCAGAGGCCAGAAGATGAGGTATTAGCCGACATTTGTTCCAGATTGAGGGACTTTTTAATAAAAGGATATTTTAATTGAGCTTACTAAGGATGGGGCACATCCTTAATAAGGATGAGCTTAATAAAGGGGGGAGCACACCTACTGTGTGTTAAACATTCTGCCATGTGCCTTATTTATTTCTCACAAACAACTCTGAGGCCCATTTATAGAGATCAGAAGACTAAGGCCAGAAAGGAGAGGTACATTGTCCAAGGTGATAGTCAAGGGCACAGCCTGACTCTAAAGCTTGTGTTCTTTCTTCCAAACCACTGTGAGCAAGGTGCCGAAGTGGAGCTTTCTGCTGGGGTCTGTGCTTGGCCTTCGCACGCTTTGCTGTCACCTGGCAGACTGAGGGAAACTTACCCAGGACAACATAAGCCGAATGAAGACGTCTACCTTGATCTCCTCAAGCCACCTCTGAGCCCCAGCAGCCCAAAGTGCTTTCTCTAAGCCCCTCTGATGACTTACACAACCCCTGCTCACTGACGGTGAATTCCTTTGGTGCAGGAACCATATTTTAACTCCATGTCCTAGTGCTTGGCACATAAAAAGGATCATGTAAAGGTAGGCAAGTGAGTGAAGAGCCAGGAAAGAATGCTATGTAAAGAAATTGAGGGGCTCCAGAAAAAGCCTAACCGGAAAGCAGGAGACTTGGATTCCAGACCAGCCCTGCCGCTAACTTGCCCCAAGACCCTGGTCAAGTCTCTGAGCCTCAGTTTTCTGATCTGTAAAATAGGGAGGTTCAAGTAACTGCTAAGATCCCCTCCACAACAACATTATGTGATCCTGTGGCCTAGGAGTCAGGATTCCTGGGTTCAAGGACTGACCATAATACTTGATAGAATTTAAGAACCTGAATCTCAGCTGCTGGCGCCATACCCCTAACAAAGGGCATTTATTACCCCCTGCCTTGGACTCCTATTGTAGGTGTACTTGTTTAATTTCCAAGTACGCTGCAAACTCATTAAGGGGCTGTGTCTTACTCATTTCCAAGATCTGGACATACAGGGTCAGGCTAGCGAGGAGAATCTAATACTTGGTTGAGGGCCTGCAGCTAAATTTGGGCCCAGCCTGGGTACCCCGCATACCTCACCAAAGGTTAAACACCAACACTACCCACACCCCCGCCCTGCCACGCACACACCAAAAGCCAGGGCTTGGGACGTCCTTGGAATGATCATTGTACAGCTAACACGAGTAACTGGAAACCCACGTGTGTCAGCTTTGGGTTTTGCTTGAAAAGTCTGCCAGGAATAACAAATCTGTTAAAAAATATTTTTGTGGCAAATATGGCAGACAATTATTTCTATAGTAAACAGGAAAACACTAAGACTCCAATAAAAAATGTAAGCAGATGATACACAAATGGGCAAAATGTTCAACCTTACTACTAATCCGAAAATGCAAATTAAAACACAATGAGATGGCATTTTGTACTTTGCAAATTAGTAGACATGTTAAAAACTAAAGATTGCCGTGTTGGCAAGAGTGTGGTAACAGAGGCATTCTCAGTGTAAGGTGGATGGAAGTGTAAACTGATAATACCTTTATGGAAAGCAAGCTGGCCATATGTTATCAGGATACTTTAAAATGTGACATCCTTTGATCCAGTAATTCCACTTCTAGAAATCTATTCCAAGGAATTCATTGGAAATATAAGCAAAGCTTCATGTTCCCAGATGTTCATGGTGTCATTATTTGTAATAAGAAACCAGAAACTGGCTCCATATCCAACCATATGGAAAATAGTACTACCACTTATGGTATGTCAACCTAATGGAATATTATAAAGTGACTTAAAATGAAGTCTACAAAGAGATTTTCATGACTTCGAAATGTTTATCATAAAATGTGAAACAGAAGTTATAAAACCGTATCATAGCTACGTCCAAACTATGGCAAAAATATATGTGTACACGTAGCAAAATGTTAACAATAGTATTGAGTGGATGATGTCATTGCCACTCATTCTTCAAGCTTTTTATTATTTTATTTTAAAATGTATTTTTTTAAACAACAGAGGGAAGAAAAGTTTGCTGGCAGACAGAGCAGGTAGGACCCATTTGTCTTTGCAATCACCAGGGCCCGGCTGCTAAGGAAGCCCGTTAAACCCAGGGTGGCAGCGCCCCTGTGCTGAAATCACTCTGTCTCTGGAGCATATTTTTTCTTTACTGCGGAAATTGCTTTCCATAAAACCAGCTCTCTGACATCTCTGAGTACCAGGGATCCATGCGTGCCCGCTTTCCTGGGGACATTCCCTAATGGGGAACTCCATCACGTTCCAGCTTGGCGCTTCCAACAAATCCCAGCCAGCCATAAAAATCTTTAGCACCCTGTATGCAAGACCCATTGCAGCAGCCTCATAAAAATCCCATTCACCCAGCAAGAGCTGCACGTCTAAAACTCTCGAGTCCCCTGCTGTTTTAAACCCAGTGGCGAGGCACACTACTAAGTGATGCCTGGTAGAACTCGACACAGCAAGTCAGGACTGGATCTGGGCAGGAACTAGGGAAAATATAGGAAAAAAGGGGCCTGTGCAGAGTGTGCAGTGTATAGTCATGACCAAAAGCCACCTTCTCGCTGCTCTTTTGGGCAGGGAAAGGGGACTTGGCCTAGCAAGGGAGAGGATTTAGGGATGATGGCCATCCTTTGGGAAGGGAGACGGGTTGTGAGGCGTGTGGGTGGAGGAGTGAGCCGTGGGGGACATCCTGCTCCCATACACACTTCAGCTCCCTTGGGATGGGGACACCCCTTTCCTGGCTGCCCCTAGATGGGAGTAGGGGGCTCATAGGCTACTCAGTACCCCTCTGCCCTCTGAGAGGGCTTCCCTGACTCCCCACCACGTGGTGGGTTTCAGCACCCCTCCAGCAGTGGCCAGATAACCTATTGCCTGCACACAGCTTGCATTTCTTCAGTTATTGGGCCCTGATGCACAATACAGCTGCTTCTTTCCACACTCACTGGGGTCCAAGAGGCCTGGATTCTAGACCCTGCTTAGCCCCTAGTTAGCTTTGTCATACCAGTCAAGTCGCTTACATCGTCTGTCCCTCAGCTCTGGTTTTCTCCTCACTAGAATGGGGATAATAAAGTCCTATCTTCCCCTCTGCCACTCCCCACACACATCCTTTCTACTCATTGTATTAAACTGTTGCCATAAAATATTTCAGTGCTCCAATCAAAATCATTCAAATATCACTTAAGAAATCATTGTTAAGTTTCTAAAAAAAAAAAAAAAAACCCACCTCAGTGTTCTCTGCAACTCTAGTCTCTGTAACAAAAGACAACAAAGTTTCTCTCTGATATAGGACTCAAGGCCTGTGCCATATATCCGAATTTGGTGAATTCATATCTCAGGCCATACACATCTTGTGTGGCTTTGAGTAACTTACTTAACCTCTCTGAACCTTAGTTCTCTCATCTGTAAAATGAGAATCATGCCTACCTCATAGAGTTTGGTAAAGAGTCAATATAGGGCTTTCCTGGTGGCTCAGTGGTTGAGAATCTGCCTGCCAATGCAGGGGACACGGGTTCGAGCCCTGGTCTGGGAAGATCCCACATGCTGCGGAGCAGCTAGGCCCGTGAGCCACAATTACTGAGCCTGCGCGTCTGGAGCCTGTGCTCCGCAACAAGAGAGGCTGCGATAATGAGAGGCCCGCGCACCGCGATGAAGAGTGGCCCCCGCTTGCCGCAACTAGAGAAAGCCCTCGCACAGAAACGAAGACCCAACACAGCCATAAATAAATAAATAAATAAATAAACCCAAAAGTTTAAAAAAAAAAAAAGAGTCAATATAATACCTGGTCTAAGTTAGGAATTCAGTAAGTGACCCTGCCCTGTACTTCCCTGAGTGTGAATTAGACTTCTGAGTACTGCTCAGAGCACCATTTCTAGATCTGTGGGTATTGTAACTGTCCTATGAGTGTCTAGGGTAATTTAAGTGAATACTCCATTTTCATGGTTTCTGACACTGAACATCAGCCTACTTAAGGGTCTCCCAATAGATATGGAGCCACCCATTTTCTTGGGGTTGCAATTTCTAATTGAATGGAGAGAGAGGGGGGTATTGATTAGGGAGGGGGAAAGAGAATCAGGGAGAACAGCATTCTGACTTCCTCAAAAAATATCCCTTTCCCGGGAGAAGGATAGCTACCCCATCATCTGGTTACTGCAGGCCATGCTTTGCTAAACCAGGAGAGTGATGAAGAGGCCTTATATTTCTTTATGTTGTTGATTTCTGATGTCTGGTTAAAAGACACACCTTGTATGATTTCAGTCCCTTTATATTTATTGGTATTTGTCTTATGGCCTCGCATATGGTCTATCTGGGAGAATGTTCCACGTTCACTTGAAAAGAATATGTGTCCTGCGGTCCTTGGGTAGAGAGTGTTCTGTACATGTCTACTAGGTTAGTTATAGCATTGTTCAAGTCCTCTGTATCTTTGCTGGTTTTCTGTCTAGTTTTCCTATCAATTGTTGAGATTGAAATATCCAATTATTATTGTTGAACTATTTTTTAAAATTTATTTATTTTATTTTTATTTATTTTTGGCTGTGTTGGGTCTTTGTTGCTGTGCCTGGGCTTACTCTAGTTGCAGCGAGCAGGGGCTACTCTTCGTTGCAGTGTGCTGGCTTCTTATTGCGGTGGCTTCTCTTGTTGCGGAGCATGGGCTCTAGAGCACAGGCTCAGTAGTTGTGGTGCACGGGCTTAGTTTCTCCGCAGCATGTGGGACTCTTCCTGGACCAGGGCTCGAACCTGTGTCCCCTGCATTGGCAGGCAGATTCTTAACCACTGCGCCACCAGGGAAGCTCTGAGCTATCTATTTTTTCTTCCAGTTCTGTCAGTTTTTCATTCATGAATTTTGATGTTTTGTTGTTAGGCACATACTGATTTATAATTGTCATATTTTCCCAATAGATTGACTCTTTGTTTCTAGAAATAATTCTTGTCCTGTATCTATTTTATCTAATATTACAGGACTACTCCAGTTGTCTTATGGTTTCTGTTTTTATGATAAATCTTTCTCATTCTTTTACTTTCAACTGGTTTATGTCTTATAATCTAAGGTATGTCTCCTGTAGATAGTGTATAATTGATTTTTGCTTTTTTATCTGGTCTGACAATATCTGCCTTTTGATTGGGTCATTTGGACCATTCACATTTAATTACTTTATTGATATTATTCAATTTATATTTACCACTTTGCTGTTGTTTTCTGTATGCCCCTTGTCTTTTTTTATTCTTCTGTTTCTACTCTACAACCTGGTTTTTGGTGTTAAATAAAAATTTCTAGTGTAGCATTTTAATTCCTTTCTTGATTTTTTTAAACTATATTTTAAGGGCTTTTTTAGTGATTGCTGTAGGGATTGTGATATGCATTTTAAATGATCATAATCCACTTTAGATTAATACTAACTTAATTTTAGTAAAACCTAAAAACTGTTAAAAGATAGTTCTAGTCCTTCCTCCTTCCTTATGCTATTACTGATATGTGTATGTAACATACAGTGTATTATATATATATTTTTTTGTATATATATGGTGTATTATATACTATATATTGTATATTATATATATGTAAAACCTAAATTCAGTGTTATAAGTATTGCTATACACAACCTTATGTTTTTAAAAAATATTAAGAGAAGAAATGAAAAAATATATATATTTATATCAATCCACATATTTTCCATTTCTGATGCTCTTCATTTCTTCCTGTGGATTTGAGTACATCCTGGTATCATTTCCTTTCAACTTGCAAGACTTCATAAGACAGGTCTCCTAGCAATGAAGTCTCTCCACCTTTGTTTATCTGGGAATGTCTTTATTTTGCCTTCAGTCTTTAAGGATGGTTTTGCTGGATGTGGAATTCTTGGATGACAGTTATTTCTCTTTCAGCTCTTCTGGTCTCTGTTATTTAAGATGAGAAGTCAGCCATTAATTATATTGATGCTCTGCTGTAAAAAATGAGTCATTTTTCTCTTAATGTTTTCAAGATTTTCTCTTTGGCTTTAACAGTTTGACTGTGATGTGTCTATGTTTAGCTCTCTTTGCATTTATCTTATCAGGGGTTCATTGAATTTCTTAGATATATAGATTAAAGTTCTTCATCCAGTTTGGGGAAGTTTTAGCTATTATTTCTCCAAATGCTTTTTCTGACCCTTCTCTCTGCTCTTTCTGAGGCCCTTATTATATATTTCCTGGTGTGCTTAATGTTATCCCACAGGTCTCTGAGGCTCTGTTCATTTTTCTTCAAATTTTATCTCCCTGTTCTTCAGATTGATTAATCGTGATCTATCTTCAAGGTTACTGATTTTTTTTTCCTCTTAAGTCTGCTCTTGAGCTGCTCTAATGAATATTTGTTTTAGTTATTGTACTTCAACTCCAGAATTTCCTTTTGGTTCTTTTTTAGGGTTTCTGACTCTTTATTGAGCTTCTATATTTGTTGATTAATTGTTGCCATACTTTCCTTTAATTCCTTAGACATGATTTCCTTTAGGTCTTTGAACATTTTTTAATAGCTGCTTTACAATATTTATCTGCTAATTTCAACATTTAGGGACACTTTCAGTCAGTTTCTATTTACTGCTTTTGTTTCTGATTATGGGTCATACTTTCCTGTTTCTTTGTATGTCTTATAATTTTGTTGTTGTTGAAAATCGGACATTTTAGTTACCATATTGTAGCAACTCTGGGTTCTGATTTTCCCTCATGAAGATTGTTGTTACTGCTGTTTTTTCTCTTTCTTTATTTGTACAGAACCTGGCTAGGTTAAATATGTGAAATCTTTCAGTCCCACAGTGTGACCACTTGTGTCTCTATTTCGTTATTTTCTTTTTATTTCATTTTATTTTATTTTATTTTATTTATTTATTTATTTTAATCAGTCATCAATTTTATACACATCACTGTATACATGTCAAGCCCAATCGCCCAATTCAGCACACCACCATCCCCACCCCACCGCAGTTCTCCCCCCTTGGTGTCCATACGTTCTCTACATCTGTGTCTCAACTTCTGCCCTGCATCCCGGTTCATCTGTACCATTTTTCTAGGTTCCACATACATGCGTTAATATACGATATTTGTTTTTCTCTTTCTGACTTACTTCACTCTGTATGACAGTCTGTAGATCCATCCACGTCTCAACAAATGACTCAGTTTCGTTCCTTTTTATGGCTGAGTAATATTCCATTGTGTATATGTACCACAACTTCTTTATCCATTCGTCTGTCGATGGGCATTTAGGTTGCTTCCATGACCTGGCTATTGGAAATAGTGCTGCAATGAACATTGGGGTGCATGTGTCTTTTTGAATTACGGTTTTCTCTGGGTATATGACCAGTAGTGGGATTGCTGGATCATATGGTAATTCAATTTTTAGTTTTTTAAGGAACCTCCATACTTTTCTCCATAGTGGCTGTATCAATTTACATTCCCACCAACAGTGCAAGAGGGTTCCCTTTTCTCCACACCCTCTCCAGCATTTGTTGTTTGTAGATTTTCTGATGATGCCCATTCTAACTAGTGTGAGGTGATACCTCATTGTAGTTTTGATTTGCATTTCTCTAATAATTAGTGATGTCGAGCATCTTTTCATGTACTTCGTGGCCGTCTGTATGTCTTCTTTGGAGAAATGTATATTTAGGTCTTCTGCCCATTTTTGGATTGGGGTGTTTGTTTCTTTAATATTGAGCTGACTGAGCTGTTTATATATTTTGGAGATTAATCCTTTGTCCGTTGATTCGTTTGCAAATATTTTCTCCCATTCTGAGGGTTGTCTTTTCGTCTTGTTTATGGTTTCCTTTGCTGTGCAAAAGCTTTGAAGTTTCATTAGGTCCCATTTGTTTATTTTTCTTTTTATTTCCATTACTCTAGGAGGTGGATCAAAAAAGATCTTGCTGTGATTTATGTCAAAGAGTGTTCTTCCTATGTTTTCCTCTAAGAGTTTTATAGTGTCCAGTCTTACATTTAGGTCTCTAATCCATTTTGAGTTTATTTTTGTGTATGGTGTTAAGGAATATTCTAATTTCATTCTTTTACATGTAGCTGTCCAGTTTTCCCAGCACCACTTATTGAAGAGACTGTCTTATCTCCCTTGTATATCTTTGCCTCCTTTGTCATAGATTAGTTGACCATAGGTGTGTGGGTTTATCTCTGGGCTTTCTATCTTGTTCCATTGATCTATGTTGCTGTTTTTGTGCCAGTACCATATTGTCTTGATTACTGTAGCTTTGTAGTATAGTCTGAAGTCAGGGAGCCTGATTCCTCCAGCTTCATTTTTTCCCCTCAAGGCTGCTTTGGCTATTCGGGGTCTTTTGTGTCTCCATACAAATTTTAAGATGATTTGTTCTAGTTCTGTAAAAAATGCCATTGGTAATTTGATAGGGATTGCATTGAATCTGTAGATTGCTTTGGGTAGTATACTCATTTTCACAATGTTGATTCTTCCAATCCAAGAACATGGTATATCTCTCCATCTGTTGGTATCATCTTTAATTTCTTTCATCAGTGTCTTATAGTTTTCTGCATACAGGTCTTTTGTCTCCCTAGGTAGGTTTATTCCTAGGTATTTTATTCTTTTTGTTGCAATGGTAAATGGGAGTGTTTCCATAATTTCTCTTTCAGATTTTTCATCATTAGTGTATAGGAATGCAAGAGATTTCTGTGCATTCATTTTGTATCCTGCAACTTTACCAAATTCATTAATTAGCTCTAGCAGTTTTCTGGTGGCAGTTTTAGGATTCTCTATGTATAAGTATCATGTCATCCGCAAACAGTGACAGTTTTACTTCTTCCTTTCCAATTTGTATTCCTTTTATTTCTTTTTCTTCTCTGATTGCCGTGGCTAGGACTTCCAGAACTATGTTGAATAATAGTGGTGAGAGTGGACATCCTTGTCTCGTTCCTGATCTTAGAGGAAATGCTTTCAGTTTTTCACCGTTGAGAATGATGTTTGCTGTGGGTTTGTCATATATGGCCTTTATTATGTTGAGGTAGGTTCCCTCTATGCCCACTCTCTGGAGAGTTTTTATCATAAACGGGTGTTGAATTTTGTCAAAAGCTTTTCTGCATCTATTGAGATGATCATATGGTTTTTCTTCTACAGTTTGTTAATATGGTGTATCACATTGATTGATTTGCATATATTGAAGAATCCTTGCTTCCCTGGGATAAATCCCACTTGATTGTGGTGTATGATCCTTTTAATGTGTTGTTGGATTCTGTTTGCTAGTATTTTGTTGAGGATTTGCACCTATATTCATCAGTGATATTAGCTTGTAGTTTTCTTTCTTTGTGACATCTTCGTCTGGTTTTGGTATCAGGGTGATGTTGGCCTCATAGAATGAGTTTGGGAGTGTTCCTTCCTCTGCAATTGTTTGGAAGAGTTTGAGAAGGATGGGTGTTAGCTCTTCTCTAAATGTTTGATAGAATTCACCTGTGAAGCCATCTGGTCCTGGACTTTTGCTTGTTGGAACATTTTTTTTTTTTAACTTTTTTTTTTAAATTTTAAACTTTGTCTTTTTTTTTTTTAAATTATTTATTTATTTGTTTATGGCTGTGCTGGGTCTTCGTTTCTGTGCGAGGGCTTTCTCCAGTTGTGGTAAGCGGGGGCCACTCTTCATCGCGGTGCCCGGGCCTCTCACCATCACAGCCTCTCTTGTTGCGGAGCACAGGCTCCAGACGCGCAGGCTCAGCAATTGTGGCTCACGGGCCCAGCTGCTCCGCGGCATGTGGGATCTTCCCAGACCAGGGCTTGAACCCGTGTCCCCTGCCTTGGCAGGCAGATTCTCAGCCGCTGCGCCACAAGGGAAGCCTGTTGGAAGATTTTTAATCAGAGTTTCCATTTCATTACTTGTGATTGGTCTGTTCATATTTTCTGTTTCTTCCTGGTTCAGTCTTGGAAGGTTATACCTTTCTACGAATTTGTCCATTTCTTCCAGGTTGTCTATTTTACTGGCATAGAGTTGCTTGTAGTAGTCTCTTAGGATGCTTTGTATTTCTGCGGTGTCTGTTGTAACTTCTCCTTTTTCATTTCTGATTTTATTGATTTGAGTCCTCTCCCTCTTTTTCGTGATGAGTCTGGCTAATAGCTTATCAATTTTGTTTATCTTCTCAAAGAACCAGCTTTTAGTTTTATTGATCTTTGCTATTGTTTTCTTTGTTTCTATTTCATTTATTTCCGCTCTGATCTTTATGAATTCTTTCCTTCTGCTAACTTTGGGTTTTGTTTGTTCTTCTTTCTCTAGTTCCTTTAGGTGTGAGGTTAGATTGTTTACTTGAGATTTTTCTTGTTTCTTTAGGTAGGCTTGTATAGCTATAAACTTCCCTCTTAGAACTGCTTTTGCTGCATCCCATAGGTTTTGGGTCGTCGTGTTTTCATTGTCATTTGTCTCTAGGTATTTTTTGATTTCTTCTTTGATTTCTTCGGTGATCTCTTGGTTATTTAGTAACGTATTGTTTAGCATCTATGTGTTTGTGATTTTTAGGTTTTTTTTCCCTGTGATTGATTTCTAATCTCATAGTGTTGTGGTCAGAAAAGATGCTTGATATGATTTCAATTTTCTTAAATTTACTGAGGCTTGATTTGTGACCCAAGATGTGATCTATCCTGGAGAATGTTCCGTGCGCACTTGAGAAGAACGTGTAATCTGCTGTTTTTGGATGGAATGTCCTATAAATATCAATTAAATCTATCTGGTCTATTGTGTCATTTAAAGCTTCTGTTTCCTTATTCATTTTCATTTTGGATGATCTGTCCCTTGGTGTAAGTGAGGTGTTAAAGCCCCCACTATTATTGTGTTACTGTCGATTTCCTCTTTCATAGCTGTTAGCAGTTGCCTTATGTATTGAGGTGCTCCTATGTTGGGTGCATATATATTTATAATTGTTATATCTTCTTCTTGGATTGATCCCTGGATCATTATGTAGTGTCCTTCCTTGTCTCTTGTAACATTCTTTATTTTAAAGTCTATTTTATCTGATATGAGTATAGCTACTCCAGCTTTCTTTTGATTTCCATTTGCATGGAATATCTTTTTCCATCCCCTCACTTTCAGTCTGTATGTGTCCCTAGGTCTAAAGTGGGTCTCTTGTAGACAGCATTTATATGGGTCTTGTTTTTGTATCCATTCAGCAAGCCTGTGTCTTTTGGTTGGAGCATTTAATCCATTCACGTTTAAGGTAATTATCGATATGTATGTTCCTATGACCATTTTCTTAATTGTTTTGGGTTTGTTTTTGTAGGTCCTTTTCTTCTCTTGTGTTTCCCACTTAGAGAAGTTCCTTTAGCATTTGTTGTAGAGCTGGTTTGGTGGTGCTGAATTCTCTTAGCTTTTGCTTGTCCGTAAAGCTTTTGATTTCTCCATCAAATCTAAATGAGATCCTTGCCGGGTAGAGTAATCTTGGTTGTAGGTTCTTCCCTTTCATCACTTTAAGTATATCATGCCACTCCCTTCTGGCTTGCAGAGTTTCTGCTGAGAAATCAGCTGTTAACCTTATGGGAGTTCCCTTGTATGTTATTTGTCATTTTTCCCTTGCTGCTTTCAATAATTTTTCTTTGTCTTTAATTTTTGCCACTTTGATTACTATGTGTCTCGGCGTGTTTCTCCTTGGGTTTATCCTGTATGGGACTCTCTGCGCTTCCTGGACTTGGGTGGCTCTTTCCTTTCCCATGTTAGGGAAGTTTTCGACTGTAATCTCTTCAAATATTTTCTCTGGTCCTTTCTCTCTCTCTTCTCCTTCTGGGACCCCTATAATGCGAATGTTCTTGCGTTTAATGTTGTCCCAGAGGTCTCTTAGGCTGTCTTCATTTCTTTTCATTCTTTTTTCTTTATTGTGTTCTGCAGCAGTGAATTCCACCATTCTGTCTTCCAGGTCACTTATCCGTTCTTCTGCCTCAGTTATTCTGCTATTGATTCCTTCTAGTGTAGTTTTCATTTCAGTTATTGTATTGGTCATCTCTCTTTGTTTGTTCTTTAATTCTTCTAGGTCTTTGTTAATCATTTCTTGCATCTTCTCAATCTTTGCCTCCATTCTTATTCTGAGGTCCTGGATCATCTTCACTATCATTATTCTGAATTGTTTTTCTGGAAGGTTGCCTATTTCCACTTCATTTAGTTGTTTTTCCGGGGTTTTTTCTTGTTCCTTCATCTGGTATATAGCCCTCTGCCTTTTCATCTTGTCTATCTTTCTGTAAATGTGGTTTTTGGTCCACAGGCTGCAGGATTGTAGTTTTTCTTGCTTCTGCTGTCTGCCCTCTGGTGGTTGAGGCTATCTAAGAGGCTTGATGAGAGGCTCTGGTGGTGGGTAGAGCTGACTGTTGCTGTGGCGGTCAGAGCTCCGTAGAACTTTAATCCACTTGACTGTTGATGGATGGGGCTGGGTTTCCTCCCTGTTGGTTGTTTTGCCTGAGGCAACCCAACACTGGAGCCTACCTGGGCTCTTTGGTGGGGCTAATGGCAGACTCTGGGGGGGCTCACGCCAAGGAGTACTTCCCAGAACTTCTGCTGCCAGTGTCCTTGTCCCCACGGTGAAACAGAGCCAGCCCCCGCCTCTGCAGGAGACCCTCCAACACTAGCAGGTAGGTCTGGTTCAGTCTCCCCCAGGGTCACTGCTCCTTCCCCTTGGTCCTGATACGCACACTATTTTGTGTGCGCACTTCAAGAGTGAGGTCTCTGTTTCCCCCAGTCCTGTCGAAGTCCTGCAGTCATTTCCCACTAGGCTTCAATGTCTGATTCTCTATGAATTCCTCCTCCCATTGCCGGATCCCCAGGTTGGGAAGCCTGACGTGGGGATCAGAACCTTCAGTCCAGTGGGTGGACTTCTGTGGTATAAGTGTTCGCCAGTCTGTGAGTCACCCACCCAGCAGTTATGGGATTTGATTTTACTCTGATTGCGCCCCTCCTACCGTCTCATTGTGGCTTCTCCTTTGTCTTTGGATGTGGGGTATCTTTTTTGGTGAGTTCCAGTGTCTTCCTGTCGATGATTGTCCAGCAGCTAGTTGTGATTCTGATGCTCTCGCAAGAGGGAGTGAGAGCACATCCTTCTACTCCACCATCTTGGTTAATCTCTCTATTTTGTTATTTTCTTATTCTTGCCTTTAAGCTTCTGTCTGCATAGCTTAGTGGCCAACCAATGATTGGATAGAGATTATGCTCAGACACATCAAGCCAGGTGTTCTGTCAGTGGAGCTGTATGGGGGGAAGGGAGAACATTCAAAGTTCAGGTCATTTTTAAGTCTGTTCTGGCTTTTGCTTTCCACTTGGTCCTTTTTCATCTTCTGTATGCCTGCACACACCTCAGGGTTGAGCAGGAGTTTATGGATAGCTTGGGCTCTCTCTGAACTCCACTATTTATTTACATCTCAGCCAAGAATAGGCTTGCCCCAACCATGACCTTATGCTAGTAGAGCCGCTGGCCCTTCCTACTTGCCTGCTGCCAAGGATCATAACTTCCACTGACAATGTCACGGACCAAGGTCACCACCCACTGCTCCGAATCAACTGAGCCCCTTCAACCTCAGCAGCCAAGTTGCCAGTCCTCATGTGACCTTAACCTGGCAGAACCTCTATAATGACCAATCTGTGGAAGATGGAAAGAGCCCAAGGCAATAACATCACTAAGTCCCATTGTTCTTACCTAAAGTTCAGCAGTTTTTCAAGCATAAACATTTCTGAGACTGTTGTATGCCTTTGGTCAATTTCCAGAGTGTTAAAATGATGGTTTTGTCAGTTTTGTCCAACTTTATAGTTCCTTTTGAGGGGAGAGAGTTTGCCCATCTTCTCACTCTGTCATAGCCAGAAATACCCCCTATAGCTTCTCAAGTCCTTTTATATCCATGGTCTCATTTGATCAAAACAACTTCTAAATGAGATAGGCAGAGCAAATATTCTTAGTCCCATTTCAAAGATAAACTGAATCTCAGAGAGGTTAAATGACTTGCCCAGTATCATCCAGCTTGAAACTGGCTGAGCCAGAATTCCACCTTGGTTTTCTGTCTTTCAGGGCATTTTCTACTATACCTTGGAGCCTGGGGGTAGGTGGGGGTGTGGGGGGGGGTGGGCTCTGTTGAGCACCGAGCAAGGAGGCTGTCTTAGTTCAGGCTGCTGTAACAAAATACCTACTGTAGACTGAGTGGCTTAAACACAGACATTTATTTCTCACAGTTCTGGAGGCTGGAAGTCCAATGTCAAGGTTCCAGAAGATTTGGTTCTTGATAAGGGCCCTTCCTGGCTTGTCGACAGCTGCCTTCTCACTGTATTTTCACATGGCCTTTCCTCAGTGTATGTGCATAGAGAGAAAGAGAGAGATCACTGTTTTCCTCTTCTTAGAAGGGCACTAATTTCAGCATGAGGGTTCCACCCACATGACCTAATCTAAACCTAATTACCTCCCAAAGACCCTACCTCCAAATACCATTACATTGGAGGTTAGAGCTTCAACATAGGCATTTGAGGGGACACAAATATTCAGCCCACATGGAAGCTAGCCCAGATCTTTCTCTTGCTGCCTTGAAGCCTAGAAAGTTTCACTGGGCCCTCATGTTCATCAAAAGCCAAACCTCAGAGGGGAGCAAAGGATAAACTCCAGCCATGGATGCTGAAGCCCAGGGCCTTTCCTCTTCTCACCATTAAGATGAGAGCTGATAGTGGAACTTCCTTTCTCCTACAGGCAACCTACTGAGGAACGCTGTGCTCTGTCTGGATGTAGCTCCTGAATTATAACTATGGCACATATTTTGTTCGATATTAAGGTTGTAACAGTCATTTTCTTTTTCCAGCTTCCTCTGTTAAACTGTCCAGCAGAGAAAGGTGACATTTACTTTAAGATCCAGGGATTCATAACCCCTCAAGTTAGAGTATTATCTTCTGTGCCAAAACAAAGGCTTACATTTGCATACTTTGGAGCCTGGCAGGATTTGCCTGACTGTCCAGAGAGTAGTCTGAGCTCTGCATTCTTGAGGGTGACTGCTGCTACCTCTGAAATAGCCCCAGAGCAGTCAGCAGGGGACAGGTTCTCATGGGTAGAAAGTCGAGGACTGCTCTGTTGTTAATGTGCTGTATGACTCTAGATATTAGGGCCAATTCCCTAGTGATGATGATATTGAGCGTTTACCATGGACCAAACATTACATGAGGAGCTTTACATATAAAACCTGGATGTCCACAGACCTCCTTAGCCTATGGTCTCATTGATGGTAAGAATCCAGATTTCCTGGATTTTTCCCCCCAACAACTTGTGCAGGACCTCGAGCTCACTCAAAGTCTTGCTGAGGACTTTTCTGGGAGACTCCAAGGGCATTACATGTTCTCAGCAAGAAGTCTGCTATGGTCCCTTTACATCACATTCCTTGTTAATATTCTCTCTGCCCACAAGCCACTGGGAAGGTGGCACCGTGCCTCTGCCCTTCCAGCTGGAGTCCACATAACACCGTTCTTCTACCTGAGGGGCTAGCCCTAAGGACCCCCAAAGCTGCAAACCCTCAAATTGTCACACTGTCTACACTGCACCATAAACATTCTGTTCCCTAGAGAAGGAGGGAGAAGGACCCTCACCCTAATTGTGTGCTAAACCTTGGCCCCGCGGCACCAAAGCATTACTGCTTGGGTCCAGAATATAATATTCCTTCAGCTTTCCAATAGGCTCAGACCTGACCCTGGGCTCAGGCAGGAGAGCTGACCTCCATATCTCTGCTGGGGGTCCTTTGCTATATAATAAACTACCCAAAACTCAGTGGCTTAGAATAATAACCATGCATTATTTTTCACACGGCCTGGCTGAGCAGTTCTGTGAGTCCTGCCCAGGGTGCTCGTGAGCCTGCAGTCATATGGGGGCTGGAACCAGAAAAGCCAGAATGGCTTTGCTCCTATATCTGGTACCTTGACCGAGTCAGCTGGGAGGCTGGTGCCTGTGTCTCCCCAAGTGGTCTTTCCACTTGGCTAGTTTGGACTTCTTTTCATGATAGATGGATCTCAAGAGAAAACATTCAGTAGGGAGGAAGCAGAAGTTACTAGTTCTCTTAAGATCTAGGCCCAGAACTAGCATAGTGTCGCATCCACTTTGATGGTTATTTCAATTCGTTAAGTAGTCCCAGGGCCAGCCAAGATTCAAGGAGGGAGAAAATAAACCCCACCTGCTGATGGGGTTAGTGACAAAGACTTTGCAGCTATTTTTAATCCACTGTCGTCCCCCCAGTTCTTGAGGCTGTTCCCAAGGAAACTTTCCTCCTCGTGGGCTCTCTACTCTCCATGTAAATCAGTTGAGCAATTGAATGTGTGAGGAATTGATGCCCCTACGTGAGCAAGCTCAGTTTAGGCTCAGCAGGAACCACTCCATGGACTTCATGAAGGTCTTACTTCAATCAAGAGAAGTAGGTTTTGTTACTCTCCAATTTATAGATGAAGAGACTAAAACTCAGAGAGATTACGTGATTTGCCCAAGGTCACAGCTAGTAATGGCCAAGTCAGGATTCACACTCAGGTCAGCCTAACTCCAAAGCCCAAAAGCTGTTTTTGTTACCCCTATTCTGCTTCTCATATCTCTGCGTCTCAGTTGCCTCCAGTGTAATTATAAAATTAGGTGAAGAACAGAATGTTTTTCAAGAACCATTATAGCCCTAAAATTTTATTATTCTTCTCCACCTACCACCTTCCTGAGGAAACACATCTTCACCTGCTGCCTTTCCTGCTTTTCTGTATCTCTGTTGAGACGATTTCGACACTATAGGATTTGTTTGTAAGCGTCTGCTACTGTTTCTTAAAAATCCAAATGGCTCTCACAAAAAGGTCCTTCAAATTCCTGGTGGAAAAGAGTTAAATTCTAACAGCTCTCCCTAGTCCCATAAATCCCTTGAATATTCAGTACATTTCCTGCCAGCTCAGTCAAGGGTAGGAGTTTTCAGGCTATCTCTCCCTTGCTAAAAAGCTTTCCATGGCTCCCCCATTGCCATCAGGATAAAATCTAAGCCCTTAACACGGCACACAAGGCCTCTCAAGGTCTATTTTGCCTCTCCAGTCTCATCTTACACTGCCACACTGAGATACTTACAGTTTCCTGTAGGTACCTTGTGTTTCTGTGCCTTTGTTGCCATTGCCTAGAAAGCCTCCCTCCACTCCTTCTATTCCTAGTTAACTCTTACTCTTTCTTGGAGACACAGTGCATAGATCATAAAGGAGGAACCTAGACCTGAAAGTCTGCCTCTCTCCTCCCATAGCACCCCAGGCATAACATTGTCATCTCACTCACTGCTTGATGTTGAAAGTAACTATTTCTCTCTCTCCCTGCAAATACTGTGAACTCCCCGAAGACAGGAATTGTGTTTTATTCTTCTTTCTAACACCACCTTCCTGTACCAGCAGTGTCTTGCACAGAGCAGACAACCATCCAGAGAATGGTTGAAATGAACACAGATTGGAACAAGCTGTAAACTCCATTAGGGCAAGGCTCCATTTGTCTTATTCCTCACAAAATCCCCAGTGCATAACACACAGCAGGAGCTCAGTAAATATTTGCTACTCATGCTGCTTCTTCTGCCTGAAATGAGCTTCCTCATTCATTGCCTTATGTCCAAATCCTACCTATTCTTCAAGTAGCTATTCCAGTTCTCCATTTTCCACACCTCCACTTTTGACCATGATGGAGTAACTGGAACTGGACTAGCCGTGCTACCATAAACAATTGTAAAAATGGACAAAATACATGAAATTACAGATATTGGACAAAAGGTAGCACAAAACTGTGTTCTCAAAGAGAAATAAAACAAACAATTTGAGCTGGTTGTTGTCCCAGCTGTCAATTTAGACGAACATTATGAAACTGGAGCGGGGGAGCGGTCAGACAGAACACAGCTTTCTTACTGAGTTAAAGGCAACTGACAAGTCTGGATTTGTAGGAAAGGGTACTAATAAGAAGAGATGAGAAATCTACAGAGAGATCCTCTTGAGTCTCTGGCCAGATACTAAGCTTCACATGTGTAGAGAAAGATCCCAGGAGGCTGGACAAAGAACATCTACTGGGGAAAGAGCAGCTATCAGGAAATAAAACAGCTACCAAGCAGCTGCATGCTGAAGCTCACACAAGACAGAGAGATGTTTAAGTTCCAGCCATCCAGAGTAGAGAGACCTTGTTGAACATCCCTTGCTTTCTGTAGAGACCCCCAAAAGGCCATGCCTTAGGAATAGGGTTAATCTACCCATAGAGTAAAGGCAACTTTAAGCCTATTCTAATGAAGCCAAAATAAGCCTTGAAAGGATCAAGCTAATCTGCAAGTAAATTACCTGCCTACCTAAATAAAAACTCAACACTTTTTAAAGGAAGACAACAAAAATCCAGACACCAAACATCCCAGCATCCATAATGTGCAGTGTATAAGCAAAAATTACCATATATGCAAAGAAGGTGGCTATTGGACCCATAACTAAGAGAAAAATAAGTCAATAGAAATAGAAATCACAGAGATGATGGAATTAGCAGACAAGGAGTTTTAAGTGGCTACTGTAAATATGTTCAAGGAGTTAAAGAAAAATAGGAACACAATGAGTGAGCAAATGAAGAATTTCAATACAGAAATGGAGCTAGGTGGAAATTCTTGAGTTGAAAAATAGAATATTTGCAATGAAAATTTTACAGATGGGATTAACAGCAGATTAGACACTGTAGAAGAAAAGATTCATGAACTTGAATATAGGGCAATAAAAATTATCCAACTGAAGCAGAGGAAGACAAGAAAAAAGACTGAAAAAAATGGACAGAATCTCAGTGACCTGTGGGACAATATCAAGTGGTTTAACATGTAGTTGGAGTCCATTTAACATGTGATTATAAGTTTTTAGGATCAAAGAAAGAGAAGAGAGAGGACTGCAAATATATTTGATGAAATAATGAGTGAATTTTTTCCAAATTTGTTATGAACTATAAACCCACAGATCTAAGTTCAACAAACCCAAAGAAAAATAAACAGAAAATCATAATAAACTTTCTGAAAATCAGTTATAAAGAGAAAATCTTAAAAGTAGCTAGAGAAAGACATAAATTGATTTCTCCATCTTTAATGCTCCCTCTTCCTCCAGGCTCATATCTTCGTGTCTGTGCCTCATCTTCCCTTCAAGATTTTGAGCTTTTTGATGGCTAGGAATCCGTCTTACTCTGATGCTATGACAGCATACTGCAACATCTTGCCAATAGTAGTTGCTCGGTGAATGTTTGTAGAGGGAATTAATGAAGGACATGAATGAATAAAGATAAGAACAACACAGATTGGTTATCAAATCCTGCACCTCTAAGCAATTGCTGAGAAGCAGTAGGGTTCATGTCATGCCACAAGGGAATTATATCTCCCCTTTCAGAATAATATATTTAAAAGTACATTTTATAAAGTACTCACTGAATGCATGGTACCGTGGTAAGTCCTTTATACACACCTAATTAAGTCTTATAATGAGAAAACTAACAGGCAGACAGTTAAGTAAATTACCTCAGGTCACATAGATAATGATGATGTTGATAGGATTTCCTCTCAAAACTGATTTTTTAAATTGTGCTTTTTACCATTTTGCTCTGCTCTCTACTCACACCCCATTTCTTAATCATATAGTTTCATACTTCTGTGCTTTTGCTCATGTTATTCCTTCTGTCTGTATTGCCCTTTCTCTCATCTACCTGTAAAGCCCAGTTCCTTGCTCAAGGACACATCAAATGCTGACTTTGGCAGGAAGTGGGTTTATACACCACCAAGAATCTATAAGGTGAAGCCCTGACAGTGCCTGTGCTGTTTTAAGCCACTGGAATTCTGAGATGAGCGAGGTACGTTTTCTGTCCTAAAGAAACACACAGTCCAATTAGATAAAGAGTTCTGTGACAAGTGAGATCAGTACAGGAGAGAAGGGAAGACTGGGGACTTGGAGGGCCCTAAACCAGCCTGGAGTGGTCAGGGAAGGCTTCCTGGAAGAGTGATACCTGAGATAAGTCTCAAGGATATGAGGACTGGCCAAAGTGTACAATACTACAGTAAGAAAAAATTCATTGTGCCTACATTTGAGGGCACAGTGGCAGAGAGGCCAGAGCCATTGGGATGGTGGGAGGAAATCCTCTTGGAAGCTGCTCTTTCTTCCTGGTCTCTCTCTCCAGCAAGTTTTTGTAGGTCTGAATTCCTGTTCTTTTCCTAAGAGAAGTGTGCAGTAAGTAACTCTAACTCCTGCTTACCAGAAGGCACAGAGAATTAAATTCCTTTTGAATGGATCTACTTTAAGACTGAGAAGTTAATGGCTCACAATTTTTCAAATTTAGGGAAAATCCATAGTTGTCCCAACTTTATAGCTTGGTATTATTGGATAATCAAACACAACTATTTTGTCAAAATAGAATGGGATTTCCCCTGCCCCCTTCCTTGCTCTTTCCAGCTGCCTCCACAGGCAGTGGCAGAGGGAGGGGGAGCCAGTGTTTTGCCTGTGTCCAGGCCCACATTGCTCTTTTTATTCTAGACTGTAAAATTGGCCCTTGCAGACAGAGGTTAATTTCCCACTGTGAATTCCCTACCAAAGTAGCATGGGTCCTGGGGGGTGGGGAACCAGAGGAGAAATAGCTTCCAGGTGCCACCTGGTCTCCTCACATGGCTGTGAGAGAGGCCATGTGGGGAAAGTACAAGGAGCAAGGGCTTTGGAAGTGCACAGACCAGGGTTTGAGCTGAGATGTTTACTAGCCAAGTTCCCTGGGGCTGGTGTTGTAATCTCAAGCCTTTGGTTTACTCTTCTGTAAAATAAGGAGATACCACCCTATTAACCATGGTAAGAGATAGAACAGGCCTGATACAGTGCTTATGTGAACAAACAACCTCTCGGTTGCTAGGTCCAATACTGTCACTGTGTGCATGTTTCTTCCTCTGGGCGTACTCCCTTTCTGAGTTATTTGGGTAGCCTACCTTCCGGATATTTCCTCCCTATCAACAGAAGTTATAATGAATTTTTTTTTTTTTTTTTAAACCTCAAAGGGGATGTGAAGTGTAAATGAGAGGATAGAGACATTTTCAAACCCTACATTTCAACATTCCACCAGTGTTTCTTGGCAGGACTCCACTGGCATTTTGGGTGGATGTTGTTAGCATTCCTGACTTCAGGGTACTGGGTATCGGTAGCAGCCTCCTTAGTCATTGTGACCACCAAAAACCATCTCCAGGAGCTCCAGCCACACCCAACACAAACACACGCGTGCGCACACACACACACACACACACACACACACACGATGCACCATCTGAGTAACCACCGCCATGTGACAACTTGATCTCCCCTGTCCGGAGTGTACCATCTCTGTGCCCTGTGTCCTAAGAGCATTACTATAGAACCAGCATTCAGATATGAAGCATTATTTTTAATGTGCATTCATTTTTAATATCTTTTTTGTAATTACA
The DNA here is from genome assembly GCF_028021215.1 of Eschrichtius robustus. Taxonomy (NCBI): domain Eukaryota; kingdom Metazoa; phylum Chordata; class Mammalia; order Artiodactyla; family Eschrichtiidae; genus Eschrichtius; species Eschrichtius robustus. The sequence continues at coordinate 56,580,306 of NC_090834.1, forward strand.
CAACTAATACATGGTAGTTGAAAAAGTCAAACACCAGAGAAGTGTGACAAGTGAAAAACGAAAGTCCTCAACATTAACATTTTAAACATTTGTACTATTTTTATTATAAAAGTAATAAAGCCACGTGGTTAAAAATTCAAACAGTGCTAAAGGGTATGAAATGAAAAGTAAAAGTCTTTACCATCAACCCCATCCTGTCATTAAGAGTTTTAGTGCATCTTTCTAGAAATTTCTATGCAGAATCACATGTGTGTATACCCTTTCCAAATACATGTGGAATCATATACTCTATCTGCTGTTCTGCAAGTTGGTGCTGGTCTGTTTTTCCACTGAATAATATATCTGGTAGATCACTCCGTAGCAGCACATTTAGATCTTCCTCATTCTTTTTAACAGCCTCAGAATATTCCATGGAATAGAGGGCCCTGGTTGTTTCCATGTCTTCACTGTGACAAACAGTGCTGCAGTGGAGATCGTTGTCAGAACCAGCTGCAAAGTCCTGTTGTTGACAGTGGTACTAAGAGGGTACAGATCCAGCACAGGTGGGAGGACACACCCAGTTGAGGCCAAACCAAGCAGGAGAGACCGGAAGGGCACGTGATGGGAAGTCAGGATCCCTGGGTCCCAGACTCAGCTCAGCAACTCTGTCACTCCGTGACCTTGAGAGACTTCTTAGGGCCATAGTTTCCTCAGCTATAATATTCGGGGGTGGGACAAAATGACATCTATACCTCTAACATAGCTCCAGTCTAAAACCCTGAAAATAAGTTCTAAACTGACACGGTGATCCCATAAAGGAGGCAGAAGAGGGAAACCATATTTACGCTCTGCGCTGGGCCATGGCTGCATTTCTGAAGCACCGCAGCTTGGAAGGGAGGGAGCAGTCAGGGAGGGCCCTCCGTGGGGCACGGGAACCTCACTAACCCATGAGGTTAGCACACAGGCGCTGGAGCTCGTGAGCCTGCAGCTGAGAAGGCTGAGCTGCGGTTTAATTACTCTCTGTGAATCTATCGAAGGCCTTCTCTAAAGAGAGTTCTTAACACTCGTTCTTCGTGTTCTCAGAAGATGAAGCAAGAGCAAAGGAGCTGAAATGAAGCAGGGGAAATGTTCGTGGGATGGAAAGGGACTTAATTGATGATTAAGATTAAACAAAAAGTAGAAAGCAGAATTTGCTACCGAAGGATATTGTGAGAGACTCTCACTCTAGATGTATTCAAACATAATTAAAACATCTGCCTAGGGACAGAAGAACTGGACCAAAACTATTTCTAGGTGCTTTCCTGTGTCCTGTGATTTTTCCACGGTCTTTCAATGCTAAGTCCTAATCAAAATGTTCCCTCTGGTTAATGTTAACAGAATCAGGCAAATCTTGACACTAATGATTAATATTCTAATGAAGAGAGTTGGTATCAAACACAGCTGTTGATAAGCTGTGGAGTTCAATAGGGCTAATTTATTAATAAACAAGTTGCAGATTTGTATTTCTTCTTTGTAAGATTTGACAGTATTCAGGCCTAGAAGATTAAGGTTAAGGGGATGCAGCTAAAGAGTGCAATAGCTCAGGTCTGGGCCTTTGCTGTGTGGATATAGCACAAAAAGAAAAAGTTAAAGGGAATCACAAAGACCACAGAACAACTAAAAACCAGGCTCTGCTTTGAGAAGCAGCCACCTGAATCTTAGCCCTCAGGCAGGGCAAAGATGATTGGCTTTGTGAATCCTTTAAGATTCAAGCTCATCTGTGAGGGCTGCTCACCATTTAATCCAAATGGCCCTTATGTATTAGTTTTCACCTGCTATGTAACAAATTACCTTCAAATTTAGCTGCTTAAAACAGCAACAACAACATTTATTATTTCACACAGATTTTGTGGGTCAGGAATTTACTAGTGGCTTCACTGAGTGGTCTAGCAAAACTGAAAACTCTCATCACATTCTGTCTGCCTCAGCATTCCTGCACTTCCATTTCAGGAGGGCGAAGAGCCCAGAAGAAAAGAGAGAGCTGCTCCTTGTGAATTCAAAATGAGAATCAAATTTTATGCAGGGATTGTATCCTTCTCCTGATGCATCCTAGAGGGAGACTGGGACTTGAAAGGACAGGGTCCATCAGATGTGGCAGGTCCCCTGAGTGCACGCAGGATAGCTTGGGGCAGTGCCCCTGTTTTGTCTGTATGAGCTTCCTTGGTGGTCCTCAGATCCCTAGGGAGCCCGGGGAGACCTGATGACAGTTCGGGAAGTAGGCTGATCTTCACCGAAGCCAGAAGCCATAAAGAAAAAGAATGAAGAATAGAAGTTAAGCATTTCTGCATGACAAGAAAACAACAACATGAGCATTTTGTCAAAGGAAAGTGGGAAAATATTTGCATTTTAGAAAATACATTAATCTTTTTAACATACAGAAAGCCTTAGAATCAATAAATAGAAAAAGTAAACAACCCAATAAGAAAAAATGCAGACATGTACATCAATTCATAGATACATTAATACAAATATCTGATAAACATTGGAAAAATGCTCAAACTCACTAATAAAGTAATGAATATGAAAATGACTTTAAGATATTTTACATCTATCAGATAAGCAAGGGTTAAAAAGTGTAAGACTATCCAGGGTTGCTCAGCTTTTGGGGAAACATGTATGTTATTGGTGAAAGTGTAAAATCTGTACCTCCTCTTTTGGAAGGTGATTCCACACTATCTTTGTAAAATGTCAAATATTCATGTTCTTTAACCCAGCAATTTATCTTTGGACGTGTGAAAAATCTCATTTGAGTGTGGAAAAAAATGTGTGTCTGACATGTCTACATCGAATGTCTAGTACGGGGCTTGGCACAGAGTGGGTATCAAACCAGTGACGTTTTTATTAACAAGCAAACACTCGTAAAACCAGAGGGTTTCTAAGCACTTTCCATATTTTCAGTCATTTAAATCTCACAGAAGCCCTGTGAAGCAAGCACCATTCTTATCCCGTTTTTATCTCATTTTACAGATGAGGAAACTGAGGCATAAAGAAGCTAAGGAACTTGAGTAAGATCACAAGGCTAGTCAGTAGCAGAGCCGGGATCCTATCCCTGAGTGTCTGGCCCTAGAGCAGAGATGTTTAGTGGGGCTATTAAACGTTCAAAATGTGGCTCCTGTGACTGAGGAGCTGGATTTTTTGTTTAATTTTAATTAATTAAAACTAAAGTTTTTTTAATTTAAAATTTTAAATGGCTAGGAGCTCTAGAGTCTGTGTTCTTAATCACTTTGCCGTTACAGGCGTACCTTTTTGTTGCACTTTGTTTTATTGCGTTTCACAGTTGTGTTTTTCACAGATTGAAGGTTTGTGGTGACCCTGCATCGAGCAGGTCTTTCGGCGCCACTTTTCCAGCAGCGTTTGCTCACTTTGTGTCTCTGTGTCATGTTTTGGTAATTCCTCAATATTTCAGACTTTTTCATTATTATATTTGTTATGGTGATCTGTGATCCGTGATCTTTGATGTTACTATTGCAAAAAGATTACGACTGGCTGAAGGCTGAGAGGTCGGTTAGGATTTTTTAGCAATAAAGTATTTTTTAATTAAGGTATGTGCATTTTTTAGACATAATGCTATCGCACACTTAATGGATTATAGTGTAGTGTAAACATAACTTTTATATGCACTGGGAAACCAAAAAATTCGTGTGACTCGCTTTATTGCGATATTCACTTTATTGCCTTGGTCTGGAACTGAACCCACAATCTCTCTGAATTATGCCTGTGTTAGTTATGATTAGTGATAGTAGTAGAACCAGCAGCAGCACTCTTTTGCCTCATTAGAAGGAAGAATTTTATGGCAGTCAGAGCTGAATCAGACGGGAACAGCCTGCCTCTGGAGTGAGTAGTGAGTTCCTTGTTCCGGGAGGTATGTCAGCAGCAACCTTGTCTTGGAGGAGATTCAGGCGTTGGATCTGGGAGGGCAGATACAGGAAGGGGGTGGACAGGTGTTGATTTTCAAGGTCCAGTCCAGCCAGGAGACTCTGATCCTAAGAGACAGATGCAATCTGCACCCCTCATCCCACTACCAAGTCAGGTGAGAAACTGTGTCACCAGAATTTTCCTTTTGAAGTACTCTCAAGGGCCTCTCGCCCCTCAGAGGAGGAGGAATTAACATTTACTTGATATTTACTCTGTGCCAAATACTGTGCCAGGCGTCATTTATAATATTCTAAGCCTCATACCAGTATAACAAGGCAGATGTTGCAAATCCCCATTTTGCATCTGAGGAAATTAAGGCTCAGGGAGATGAAGTAACTTATTAGAGATCACAAAGCAAGAGGCAGAGATGGGGCTGAACTTAAATCCGTCTGATTCCGAAGCCCGATCCCCTAGATGAGAAACCTGAGGCCCAGAGCGGTGCAGAGAATCCAGAGTCAGGAGGGCCTGGGGACTTTGTCCTGGCCCACTTCTTCTCTCCTTCCCATTGCTGGAATCCCTTCCCCATGATCCCTGACGGATGACCAGCCACTTCTTCTAGAACATTCCCTGAGGCCTCCCACTTTATAACTGAGAAAACCAAGTTCTGGTTAGGCTGGCAGTTTGCTCAGAGGTAGAGAAAGTTAGTGAGAGGCTGAGCCTGAAAGCCAGGGCCCCTGACTCCCTGCCCTCAGCTGCCACCCCATCCCCCCCACCACGCCCCCAACCCCTAGCTAATCCAAACCACCCCACTCCCCTTACTCTACCACCCCCACTGTGATCGGAGGCCGGCCAACTCCAGAGGCTGAGCAGAGCTTGCCTTTTATCCTGATTCATCTCTTGGCTCAAGAAACAATCTGTGAGTGGAATGCCTCCCCTCTGCCAGGCTCGGAACAAGGCAGGCCAGGCCTCTCCCCACCTTCAGGAGGCCCTAGGTCTCCAGCACATACAGATTGCTCGTCAGCATCCCCAGTTAGACTGTGAACTCCCTGCAGGCAGAGCCGTGCCGTCCATCTGTGCCCCCAGTGCCTGGAACAGGGCCTGGCACACAGTAGGCATCAGTAATGTGTTGTTGAACAGACAGCAGATGTAAAAAAGAACAAAACAGAAGCACAGGGGAGGGCAGTTTAGCTGACGACGTGTAGCATTAGCAGAGATTCCGAAGAGCGGGAAAAGCAGGGACTTACCACCAGCAGGTGATGCAGGGCCTGGGATGCCTCAGCTGGGCATCAGGAAATAATTTCTGACATGGAGAGCCATCTGTTGGCCTTTGGATAAGCCCCTCCGAGGGAAGTGCGTTAGCCAGGGCCTGGCTGGATTGTTGGGCGTTGCAGCTGGGTGGGACACTGTCAGCCAGGAGAGGCAGGTCCCCAGGGAGTGTGAAAGCGTCCCACGGTGGCAGGCCCAGGGAGGGTGTGAGGAGGGCTGGAGGGGCAACATCCAGCTTGCCCACCTGAGGCACAGTGACTCTTGCCTGGTCTGGCGGCGGGGGACCCTCTGAGAGGAGGTCAAGGCTTGCAGCAGGGGTGTCATCACTTGTCCATCACAGAAGCAGACAGGAAACGGGAGCCCAGGGGGTGGGACGTTGGACTCTGGCGTCATCCCTGAGAAGAGGGCAACTCTAACCACCAGTTTTCAGAAGAGGCTACAGCCCTCAGAGGGCCTGGGGCCAACATGAGACGAGGCCTCCAAGCATGTTTGCCTCATTAGACGAGAAATTCAAGAGAGCAGGGGTGGCCCTGTTTGCTTGCTACTGGTTCCCAATGTCTGGCATGCAGTACTTGCCTTACAGGGGATCCAGGGATTATTGTCCATTAAGGAAAGTGGCGTGTCCTTGGAGGGAGACCGAGGGCACACCCCCACTCCCAGCCCCTCAACCTGTCTGCAGGGCGGGTATTATCATCCTACTTACTAGCTGAGGAAGCAGCAGCAGAACCATCATGCAGCCGCCTTCCCCAGCTTCTTGGGAAGAGGGTCCTTCAGCCTTCCCTTTGGCGAGTCCTGGCCCAGGGACAGAGCTTGCAGGAGCTGCTTGTCGTCGGTGAGAGGGAACTGAGCTACCGTTTGCGGGCCACCCGGTGAGAGTAGCAGAGCAGCGTCCTGGAAGAGTATGGGCTTTGGGACTTGGGAGACCTCACACTAGCTGCCTGAGCTGTGACCAGGCCAACTGTAACATGGAAACGTAACACCTACCGCTCGGAGTTATTGTGAGGATTAAGTGAAGTTCATCGAGTGCTTAGCACAGGGCATGGCTAAGAGGGAAAAGCAAAAGTAGGAGGAATGAATGTTTATGAAGACCTGTCTACAGTGAAGTGGGAAATCTGAGGATGCCTTATACAAAACCCCACCTCAAACTGGCTTGAACGATCACTGTTAACTTCAACATTTATTATCTCACTTAGCAAGGAGTCCGGAGGTGGTGCGACTCCAGGCCTGCTCATCAGAGCTCAGATGTACCTTCTTGGCTTCAGCTACGGCAGCCTCAGGCATTGTGTCCAGATGGCACAATGTCCGGGGCACCCCGAGACCTCTCCTCCTATCTGATTGGACGGTGGTTCACATCCCCCCAAGAGGAACAGGACTGTTGCGATTTATAAAAGTCGGGATCCATGACCTGACACATCTCGAAGGCATGGCTAGCTGAACAAGTCAGGATTCTGTTAGCAAGGGCCATTGATGTTGGTAGGCAACCAAGAGTGGCTGCTACAAATGGAAAGTAATACAATTAACTCTACTCCCCTCCCTCCAGGGCGATTATGGGGGATGCAATGAGATAATAGACGTGAAAGAGTTTTCTGAGCCCTAGAAGACTCTGCACACAGGGTGAATTGTTGTTATCCTTGTAGAATAATTTTAATTCTGTTGTAGGATAATAGATGGTACTTGGATGGAACCATCCATCCTGCTTGTGGTTGTGCTTTCTTGTTCATCAAAACCTCACACACACATGTGCGCGCGTACACAACTGCCATAGAGATAATGACAATTATCAGCATTTGAAAATAGGCCGATACTTCGTAGTGATAAGTTGATGGATGCCAGTGCTCTTGGCAAGGCTGGATGCATGGGGAGGGGTTATTATGGGATACGACATGGACTTGGGCATCAGACAGACGTGGCTTCCAACCCAGCATCTACAGCTTCCATGCCGTGTAAGGTTGGGCATGTTATTTTTTTTTTTTTTTAATTTTATTTATGTATTTATTTATTTATTTATTTTTGGCTGTGTTGGGTCTTCGTTTCTGTGCAAGGGCTTTCTCTAGTTGCGGCAAGCGGGGGCCACTCTTCATCGTGGTGTGCGGGCCTCTCACTGTCGTGGCCTCTCTTGTTGCGGAGCACAGGCTCCAGATGCGCAGGCTCAGTAGTTGTGGCTCACGGGCCTAGTTGCTCCGCGGCATGTGGGATCTTCCCAGACCAGGGCTCAAACCCGTGTCCCCTGCATTAGCAGGCAGATTCTCAACCACTGCGCCACCAGGGAAGCCCCGGGCATGTTATTTAATTTCTCTAGACTTGTTCCCCCATCTGTACCGTGGGGATGATAACCCCTTTCTATAGTTGCTGTGAGAATAACAGATAAAGTGCGTCAAGCACAGAGCAGGCTGTGAATCGATGACAACAGCAGGTGCTGATGGAGAGCTTACGTTATGCCAGGTGCTTTCATGACCCAGCTCTTTAATCCCCACACGACCCTGTGAGGTAGGTATATCATCATCCCTATTCTACAGAGAAAGAAACTGAACCTCGGGGAACTTAAGATCATGCCCAGGCTTCTACTGCTACTAAGTGGCAGAACTGGGATTCGAACTCAGACAGTTGGCTTCAGAGTCCATTTTCCAACCTCTGTGTTAGGCTGCCCCTCATTCCTGTTACTGTCACTGATATTAATGGCACAAAACCACCTCTGCTGTACCTTATTATGGACCTTGGGCTCATCCTGTCACCTCTCCAGGCCTCAGTTTCCTCATGTATAAACCCACAGGTTGGGCTAGAACACTTTGCTCCTTTTAAGAGGAGTGATTAGGAGCTCAGGCTGTGGCTGGAGTTGGCCACCTGGGGCCACCTCCTGGCTCTCCCATTCCCAGTCAGCCCAGTGACCTTGGCCAACTGGATTGACCACTGTAAGGCCGAGTCTCCTCGTCTCTATTGAGGGTAAGCTTGTTGTGAGGATTAAAATGGATGCATGTCTATACACAGCTTGCTATGATATCTGGCAAAGGGAAAGTTCCCAAGCAGTGGTAGCTATTGTTATCATTGGTGTTATTAACAAGTTATCTCTCTCCTGCATAAAATTCCTCAGAAAAAACGACTCAGTTATTCAGGCAGAAAGCCTGAGGGCAGTTTCTTTCAGAAAATCGTAGACTTAAAGAATGTAGTCACTTAACCTTCTTTGAACTTCTCTGCTCCCCTCTGCTAAATGGGGGTAATAAAGAGAAACTCAGAGAGCGGATATGAGGATGAAGCGGAATCACGTAAGTCAGCCTGGCTAGTTTGTATTATTGGGGCTCTACGAGAGCTTAGGAGGCCACCTGTGTAACCATGGGAATTTTCAGCTAGAGACCCAGAGAAGTTGGGCGACTTAATTCAGGTGGCCCAGCCTAGTTGCTCACCACTGCTGGGCTGAGAACCCAGGGAGTAGGGGCCGGCCCTGGAGTCTACCAGAGGCCTCTATAGCACCGGAACCCTGCTTCTCTCTCTCATTCCTCTCTCTACCACTTCCCCACCTCTCCTCCACACATACCCGCCGTTAATACTTGCAGTTCCCTACCTTGGGCCCCCGCACATGCATTTCTCTCTGCCTAGGACACTGAAACCAGCCCTCCCCCCCACACACACACACACGTGCACACACCCACAATGCCGCCTTCCTCTGGCCAACTCCTGGTTCACCTTTAGGCTTCTGCTTAAACATCGCTTCCTGCAGGAAGGTGCCACTGTGCCCCGTGCTCCATTAATCAAGGCCCTGCTCTCTGTGTTCCCACTCTCCCAGCACTGTGGGATAATTGCCCGTTCAGGGTTTGCTCGGCCACTGAACTGGAAACTTCTCAACGGCAGATAGAACCCAATCTGATTCCCCTCCCCAGCTCCACGGGGGTGCTGGTTGGAGTCCCCTGGGGTTGCTGAGAACTGGGGCAGGATCTAGTTGTCAGGACACTCCGGAAGGATGCTTGGCCTTCTTCCCCAAGAGGGTGGCACTCTCCTCCCCGGACGAGCCCAGGGACCTGTGACAGATTACACACAACCCATCACCCAGCCTCACAGACCACTGGACTCTGTGGACTTGGCACGTAGGAACATTCTCAATAGCTTCCCTACCCTGCAGGCACCTCTCTCTCCTCTCATTTCCCCACACCATGTGAAATCTGAGGCAAATGCAGTCCATGTGTGCCTGCCCAAGAAACACCCGAGAAGATTTATACTCAAGCGTTGCCCAGGGCCCTCCCCTCCAGTAAGCAAGAAATCCCATTTGCCAGCAGGGATCCGACTCTGCTCGCCAAGGAGTAAGGGGAGATCTGAACTCCTGGGCTCAAAATGTTGAACGTCTTTAGCTTCCAAAATACAAATTCTTCCCTCTCCAGATGAGCCTCTTTGGTTAAAAGAAACAAACCCAGCCAACCTCTTTCTTTTCCAATCCAGTGCCCTCCATCAGGGTGCCTATCCTTCCCCGGGGCAGCCTTGGAGATAGGGCTTTCCATTAGCTAGTTGTGTTGATTTCTCACTCCATTTCTGGCGTCCAGTCCCCCACCATGGGGCCATTGATCTTGGTGTGGCTGCAGCAAAAGCCTGGGTACAGGGTCTAACCTGCTTGGGTTCAATCCTGCTCCTCCTCTTGCAAGCTGAGTGACTCCAGTCTTTCTGGAGCTCCTTTCCTTTGTCAGTAAAATGGGAATAATAGTACCTACCTCGTAGAGGTGTCATAAGGACAAAATGTGATGATGTTTGCAAAATCTCCTTTGATAAAAATGACCACCAGCTGAGGAAGCCCCATGCTGGCAGGACAGGGTGATATGGTAGACAGAATATGGGCTCTGGACTCAGACCTGGACTTGGGATTTACCACCTATAGATCTTGAGTAAGTCACTTGGCTTCTCTGTGCCTCACCTTATTCATCTTCAAAACAAAGCTTCTATAGTATAAGCTCTACAAGGACAGTGTTATGAGTTGAATTGCACCCCCTCCAAAAAAAAAAAAAGATGTGTTCGAGTCCTAGCCCCTAGTACCTCAGAATGTGACCTTATTTGGAGATAGTGGTCATTGCAGATGTAATTAGTCAAGATGAGGTCATACCGGAGTAGAGTGGGCTCCTAATCCAGTATCACTGGTGTCCTGCTAAGAAGGCAGCCATGTGAGGACAGAGACAGGTGGAGGGAGAAGGTCCTGTGACATCGAAGGCAGAGGTTGGCGTGATCCAGCTGCAAGCCAAGGAACAGCAAGATGGCCAGCAAACCACGAGAAGCTAGGAAGAGGCAGAGAATGATTCCTCTGCAGGTTTCAGGGGAGCATGACTCTGCCAACACTTTGATTTTGGACTTCTCGCCTCTAGGACTGTGAAGCCATAAATTTCTGTTGTTTAAAGATACTCAGTTTGCGGCACTTGGTTACAGCAGCCCAAGGAAACTTGCAGCTGCCCAAGACAGGCACTTCACATGATTCTGTTTCTCTTGGTGTCCCCAGCTCCTAGCAGAGAACTTGACATGGGGGTGGGGGACCTCAGTGATTTGTGGAGGGAGGGAGTGAGTGACACTTGCTCTGAAGGGTATATCGGAAACGTGTGTAAAGTGCTTGGCGCAGCACTCAACACACAGACAGCATTTGGTAGATGTTTATTCCTTTCCCTTCCCTTACCATCTCAAAAGCTCCTTTCTGTACAGAGTATAGTTTGGGATAAAAAACAACCCCGTTTTGGGACTTCCCTTGTGGTGCAGTGGTTAAGAATCCGCCTGCCGATGCAGGGGACACGGGTTCGAGCCGTGGTCCTGGAAGATCCCACGTGCCGCAGAGCAACTAAGCCCGTGTGCCACAACTACTGAAGCCCACGCCTGTAGAACCCGTGCTCTGCAACAAGAGAAGCCACCGCAATGAGAAGCCCACGCACTGCAAGGAAGAGTAGCCCCAGCTCTCTGCAACTAGAGAAAGCCCACACACAGCAACAAAGACCCAACACAGCCAAAAAAAAAAAAAAACAACCCCATTTTTCTTCCAGTTTTTGTCCAAAACCTCCTACAGGCTCTCTGGCTTTGAGAGCCTCTCTCTGGGGAAATTCAGTCTTTGGGAGACCCAGCCGCTTGGGAGCAGGTTTAGGCAACCATCTCTTTACTTGTGCACTGTCTCCCCCTGACTGCTTTCCTTGATTTTTCACGATTCTCTGGAGTGGGAGTAGAGAAATTTCTGGAAAGCTTGGCCTTTACTACATTTGTGCTTTCCCAAAAAAGTTTCAAAAAGTTCTGTGGAAACCTGATGGGAAGGAGGCTTTGGCACAGTGAGTAAGCTCCAGGAAAGCTGTTTAGAATCAGGGCATTTATGGGAGGAAACTATTTAAGGAAAATTCTCTCACTGTATGCTTACATTCACACCACAGGGCCTTCTGGTATTTTTTAAAACCTTTTGTTGAAATATAACGGATATTTGGAAAACTACACAAACGGTACATACACAATTCTGGCTTTATTTTATATGGAGGTTTTTTTTTTCCTGGTTAATCTTTGCCCAGTTCATTGATTACACTAATCCTTGACCCTCGTCTAAGACTGAAAGACAGAGTGAGTTTCTAGGAAGAACTAGGGCTCAGGTGGCTGGGCTGAGTTGGAATCCCAGCTCCACACTCACTAGCCCTGGGGCTTTGAGAAAATTGTTTAACTTCTTTAAACGTATAGTCCTGTTCCCATGGCTGATGAGAGATCAAGGAAGTAAACCCTTGAATTTACAAGTGCATGTTCTTGTTTATCACTCTTATTCATATGGGCTTAGAGTCTAACAGAACAAGACCCAGAACCCAGCCTTGTGCCCACCAGCTGGGTGACCTTGAACAGTCTCTCTTTGAACCTCAGATTCTGCATCTGTCAGCTGGAGAGAGCCTAACACCTTCACAGGGGGTGTGAGGGTTGGGTAAGATGATGTATATATAAAGCTTCCACAACGCTGCACACACAGTAGGTGCCCAGTTAATATCAGTGCCCTCCCCTCCTTCCAGCAACTTGGCCCTTTTTTCTCCCCAGCTCCCTATCTCTTGCCTCTTCGATACCTCCACCCTTCCTGCAATGTCTGAGTAGAAGCGGGGCTTGGCAATCAGGTTGTGCTCTTCCTGTGTCTTAGGGCCTGGAATTTTGCAGCTGTGTAAGTTGAATCTGGGAGAGGGAACTATATATTATATATATACGTATGTGTGCGTGTGTGTGTATTTTTTTTAACCCAGTGATTTTGGGAACAGCTGTTGGGAGGCACTTTCTTAATCAAATCTCACTGCAAAAATGCAAACTGAAGCCTTCCTGTTCAACAGAGCGCTCTGTGACCACAGATTGTTCGAGGCCCACCATAAATTTCAGTGGCTCCTTGATCATGTTTGCCAGCAGATTTTGACAGACAGAGATAATCCAGTTTGCCCTGTGCCTTCCCTCTCCCTAACATCCCACAGAAGGTGGCCTCTCCGTCAGGCTGATTTGAGCCTCCAGCGGCCTGGGTGGACCATCTTAAATCCCTTTGGAGGCAGCTCTTGGAAAAGGTTAACAGCACCTGGGAGAAATCTGGGGTGGCAGCTGATAATCAGAGCTCCATGGGTCTCCCATTTCCCCTGCCCTGCCCCTCAGCACCTCCCTCACTGCTCATCCCCCCTCCACCGGCATCCCTGTCTCTCTCACATTAAATAATGCGTTTGTTTCCTTCACCCATGAGACTGGGCTCCCCTCTAGGGGAAGGGCAGGCCTTAGCTCTCTGTCTCCAGTACCCAGTCAAGGCCTCACACGAAGAGCCTGCCTGAGTGTATAGCTAGGGCTGGTAATAAAGGGAAGCTGGGGAAGACGGCCACTGTTGAGCACTTACTGTATGCCAGGCCCATGGTAGGCCCCAGATATGCATGCTTTTATTACATACTCTTCACAGGACCCCTAGAAGGTAGGCCCAGATCCTGAAGATCCCAGAGCTCTAAAAGAGGAAGCAACCTACCCGAAACCACAATAACCAGTTTTAAATTCAGATCTTACTGCTGCCCCTCCCCTGGGTCGGAGTCCCACTTAGCCCCTTACCAGTTGTATGTCCCTGCACTAGTCCTATCGCCTCTCCTAGACTCAGTTTTTCTATCTGTAAAATGGGGGTGATGGTCATTACCTCACTTGGATATGGTAAGGATCAAATAAGATCATGGATGTGAACATTTTCTGTAAACTCTAGAGTAAGTATGATTCACATGTGGGCATTGTTTTATTAGTAGCTCAATAAGTTAAAATAGATTCCAGTATGTACTGGGTACCCACTATGTATGAAATCATTGTGTGGGCTGTGAACATATGGAGATAAATAAAACCAGTCCCCGCCCTCAGGGAACTCACTAATAGGAACACATATGCCTAGTGGCCTTTGGTTTGCAATATGCACATCTGTAATCTGGCCCCCTGGCCACCTCTCAAGGTTCATTTCTCAGCACTCTCCTCCTTACAGTCCTCCAGCTATACTAGCTTCCTTGCTGTCTCTCAAATGAACTTGCTTCTACTGCCCGGACTTTGCAGTTGCTGGGCACTCTGCCTGGAAACCTCTTCCCCCAGATGTTTGTGTGGCTCACTCATTTACTTTCTTCAGGTCTCTGCTTAAATGTCACCTCCTCAGAGAGGCCTTCCCTGACCACCTTACTTAAAACAACACACCCACCCCATCACGCCTAACCTCTTATTGCATTAAACTTTTCTTCATAGCATCTATCATCACCTGATCTTGCTCTGCATAGTTATTTGCTTACTTGTGTACTGATTTTCTCCTCCACTAGAATGTACGCTTCTGAGGGCAAGGCTCTGTCTTCCTTGCCTATCAGTGATGCTTACAACAGTGCCCGGCACGAGGTCGGCACAAAACAAATATTTGATGAAAAAATCAATGCCTGCCACTCAATAATAAAAAAAGACAAATAACTCAATTTACAAACGGGTAAGTGATCTGAATAGACATTTCTCCAGAGAAGACATACAAATGGCCAATAAGCACATGAGAAGATGCTCAACATCGTTAGCCATTAGGAAATGCAACTCAAAAACCACAAAGAGATGCCACTTCACACCCACTAGGCTGGCTGTAATAAAAAAAGGACAGACAATAACAAGTACTGGCAAGGATATGGAGAAATTGGAACCCTCAAACACGGCTGATGGGAACGTAAAATGGTGCAGCCACTTTGGAAGATGATCCAGCAGTTCCTCAAGAGGCTGAACACAGTTACCGTACAATCCAGCAATTCCACTCTTAGCCGTATACTGAGAGAAATGAAAGCGTATGTCCACACAAAAACTTGTACGCAAATGTTTGTAGCAGCATTATTTGGAAGAGCCAAAAAGTAGAAACAACCCAAGTTTCCATCAACTGAAGAGCGGATAAATAAAATGCGGTACATCTGTACCATGCAATGTCATTCAGCAATAAAATGAAATGTAATCCTGATCTGTGTTACAACATAGATGAACCTTGAAAACATTATATTCAGGAAAAGAAGACAGTCACAAAAGAGCACGTATTATATAACTCCATTTATATAAAATGTCCAGAATAGGCAAATCTGTAGAGACAGAAAGTAGATTAGTGATTGTCTAGGGCTGCAGAGGGTTGGAAGGAAATGGGGAGTGACTGTTAATGGCTGTGTGGTTTCTTTTTGGGGTAATGGAAATATTCTAAAATTTATTGTGATGGTTGCACTACTCTGTGAATATACTAAATGCCATTGAATCGTACATTTTATATGGGTGAGTTGCATGGTATGTATTTATATCTCAAAGCTGTTATTACAAAAATATCAGTGAATGTCCTCATTTAATATACCTGTATCAGACAAACTAGCGGGCAGCGGATAGGTCATCCTTGTGTGAAGACCAGAGAGACCTAAGTCACTCTTTATTCAGTGTTGATGTGGAAGGTACACCAGTCACTGGGCTTCCCCAGGTGGGCAGGTGAAAGCAGAGTTCCTTTCCTGGTGAATGCTTAAAAAAACCAAAACCAAAAAAAAAAAACCTGGCCCTGAGAAACCTGTGAGGAGGAGAGCTGGAGATCAAATGAGCTGAGCCTGAGAAATTTACTGTGTCCTGTTTTCCAGAGACTATTTTCCCAACATAAGTCACAGAGACAGATGGCCCCAGACCTGCTTCTGAAAATAACCACTGTCGAGGAGAGGAGAGTTGACTTAGTGGGAGCTGCCCTGCTTGGGGAGTAAGACCCACAAAGATTTAATGGGCTGGAAAAGAAGGCGACTTTGGACTCAGGAGGTTGTGGTCTGCCAGGCTCATCCCATGAGGGACACAAAGCAGAAGCTGCTGTCTTTGCTTCTTTCTGTGTGTGTGTTTTCTTCTTTTTAAAATAACTTTTTTTTAAAAAAATCTTATTATCGCATTTGTTCCTTGAAAGAATTAGAAAATATTAAAAAAATATTAAAAATAAATTTATTCATAATTCTACTGCCCTAAGGTAACAGGCATTAACATTTTTGTTAATTGCACACACACATACACACACAAACACACACACACTCAAACAAATGTCACAGTTATTTTTTATACAGTTTTGCCCCATGCTTTTTTAATATCCTATTTCCCAGGTCCTTAAACATTCTTTACAAACATGGCTTATAATGTCTACATATTAACATTCTACTGATATGCCTTAATTTACATAATTAGTCACTTTTTAACATAAAGGATGTTTTTCCTTTTTAATATATTTTTTTTTAATTTTACTTTTGACTATTATAAACAATGTTGTGATGAATACCCTTATAAATAAATCTTCTGAGAAGTCATAATTGTGTTCTTGGGTAAATTCCTAGAAGTGGAGTTGCTCAGTTAAAAGCTTTTCCCATTTTAAAAATCAACTATATCAAATTATATTACCAATATCAGTGCATAGAATCTTATTTGTATTTAAAACCAACATCTATTTTAGCACCTACTAGATGCCAGGTATTGTCACATTTATTATTTCATTTTCTCCTGAAGTTTTAAAAAATAATTTTTAAAAGTATAAAGATAACTATATATGCTCATTGTAGAGAATTTTGAAGACATATGTTAAAAATTAAAAATTGCCCATATCAGTGATAACCATCGTTAAAGATTTTTTTCAGCCAATCTTCTGTATAGGAATGCATTTATACAAATTCATTTAGTCTATAAATGTCTTATGAGCATTTACTGTACTGAAAGGACCTAACTTTTCATTATAAATGAAATTGTTTTTATCCTGCATTTTTCCCCCAGTCTCCTTTAATCCTCAAAACAACCCCTTGAGGTATGTACTACTGTTACTCCTATCTTGTAGAATGTTGGACCACAAAAGAACCTTAGGGTATTCTTCTCCAACTCCCCAAGTGGGAATGTGAGGGCCAGAGAGGCCAGAGGTCCTGCCCGTGATCCCACAGCACACTGTTGACCTGCACCCAGATCTCTTGACCCCTAGTCTGTTGCAGCAAACTGTAGCCTCTGATGTGGAACTGAATCTATACTGCCCTCAAATGGGGTGGCCATATAATTGTCCAAATCAGGACATCTTTAGAGTAAAGGCAGGGCACTATGATTAATTGTTGCAGGATAACAGATGTCAATTGGGGCCGTCACTGGCACAGCAGAACAAATGGTCCCTCTAGTGCTCTAGCTTCAGATTTCCAGCACTTTGAGATGCTTGCCACAGTAGATTTCAATCCATTTAAAATAATGGTGGGAACTGGTTCTGCAAACCTTTTCTAAGCTGAGACTCTGAGCCAGGCCAGGACACAGAGATGAGCAGCTGTGGTCCCTGTTGGGCAGGCTGGGCTGTTTCAGCTACAGGCATGACCATCACTCACTGCCATCAAAAGCAGGACATGCTATCCCTGCAGTAGAGTTCCTGGTCCTCTAGCAGCCTCAGACCTTCATATCGGAAGGAGATCCAAGTTTCCCTTAATGCCCCATCCTCTGCTCAGAACTGAATAAGGTTTTCCTTATTCAGTGGAGCAACTGGCTGCCCTGTTAAGAGGCAATAGATGTGAGGTTGGCTTGTGAGGAGAGAACGAATGCATTTGGTTTTAAGTGGAGGGGCTAGAGTATTTCTAGAAGGGAGACTGAAGAGATGAAACACAGGCAGGCATCACGAGAAGGATGAATCCATCAGCTCAGGGTTCCATTCCAATTCCATTGAGATGAGCTACCTGTTTAGGTCTACAGGTTTTGTTTTGGTATTTTCTAGGTATCATTTACTGAGTAATTGCCGTTTACTGGGCACTCTGCTAAGCATTTTATAACAAGCTTCTACAATGCGGGGCTGCCGGTTCGAAGGTTATTAGGAGGCTCTTCCCCTAACCCAGGGGCTCCCTGCAGCATACAGCTCGTGCTCTGGTTTCACAGCTAGGACTCACACTTCCCCACTGTGTGAGCAGGCCATGACTTTCCCCACTGGAGCCTAGATGGGGTCTCATGGAGATCAGTAAGGTTCCATTTGGGCGTTTAGATGGATTTCTCAGGACTGCTGAGAAAAGTGTAAAAAAGTGCATTTTGTTAATGGTCTTCTTTTCTTTGACAGAGTAATAAACTCGTCCATCAGCTGGCCCTTCACACTTTAGTCTCACGGTGTATTCCAAAGACAACTCAGGATCCAGAATTCTAGAGGCTCTTCCTTGAGCACCAGCTTGCCCTAGTTATAGGTTACATCTCAGGCGCTGAGGAAAGCTACCACCAATGCACACAAAGGTATGAGGGACTGAAATCGCTCTTTCTGTAGATCTCAGGACTCCCTTGTCATGTGTTCCTTTCATATATCCTGTCCATCTCCCTAACACTTTTCCTCTTATATGATGTCAGTAAGTGATGCATATTGACAAAGGTGTCATTGGCAAGCTTGCAGATCTGTCATTATTTATTCCCCAAAATCACCCTGTTCTTACTCTCAAAGACCTACAGCTGGAGGGATGGCAGAGGGAATCCATGTTGGTTGAGCCCTCACCTTGAGACTCCCAGGCTCCTTGCAAGCATACTCTCAGCCTCCCCTCAGAAGCTCTTTGCAGTGGCTATTGACACATCATTTTTCAAAGGTGAAAACAGACTAAGAGAAGTGAAGTGACTTACCCAAGGTCATATAGCCCGGATGAACCTGGGCTTTGGCCCCTGGTGTGCTCAACAGGAATCCCGTAGTCTTTCCACTTTAGCTGTGATTCAGTTGATGGACAGGAATCTCCTCCACCCTACTCCTAACCAGGGCTGATAAATTTAATTCACACCCCTCAGTGGACACAGCATTGCAATGTGGGTTCTCACCCAGGTCCTGTGACCACAGGCAAATGTAGGCCTCCACTTCTTGGCCTCGGAAATGGGGATGGATTTTCCAGTGCATTGTTTTTGTGAGGAAGAGATCTTGTAAAACACCTGGCCCCGTTCCTGGCCTCAAGAAGGGGTTCTGCAAATGTTTGTTCCCCCAGCCCCACCCCTTGACCACAGGGGAGTCTGCACTCTCTCACTTCGTTTTTTTTTCTTTCTCCACCCTTATCTACTGTAAGCTCGAGCTAGGCTCAGAGAGACCTCCTCTCAAGAAATTTGCATGGCTCCCCTCTACCCTTCAGTGGCCCCCTTGGTTGTTGAGGTGAGACATTCCAGTCATCCCATCTCATTTTGACACAGTGGAAAATTCTAGAATACCAGGTTCCCTTCAGCTGATGATCAGGATACATGGAAAGGCAACCCCAAACCCCAATTTCCTAGTCCCATGGCATGGGGCATCCTTTTTTGCCTACACGAACCTGCAACTGGGCCCCACCTGAAAAGCAAGCCCAGATCATGTGGACTTTCAACATCCTGGCTGAGCTGAGCCAATTAGAAAGGAGATCTGGGTGGCTGAGCAGATGCCTTAAGTTTCAAGAGCAGATCCTTCTAAAGTACAGCCCTGGTCTTGTCACGTTCCTGCTTTAAAAACTTGCGTAATTCCCCAGTTATGGTCTGATTTCCTTTTCCTTGTGTTCAAGGCCTAAACCTGCCACTCAGAGACTCATTTCCCACTTCTCTCTTTACATAGACCTTTTGTGCTATAATCAAGGTCCTCCTCTTCCCTCCTACCTTCCTTCCATCCTTTCTTCATTTAACAAATATTTATAGTGCTTTCTATGTACCAGACACTGTGCTGGGCACTGGAGAATATGGTAATGGACAAGCCAATCAGGCTAGTGGGTGGCCACAGACAAGTATACACTGCAGTGTGGGAAATGTTGCAACAGGGAAAGTACAGAGAGCTGCAGGAGCCCCCAGAGGGGTGCCAAACCCAAACTCAGGCTTGAGGCATCATGGAAGACTCCCTGGAGGTGGTGATCATGAGGTTAAGCCCAGAGGCTGAGTGGGGGCTAGTGAGACACACAGGGTGGCAGTGATGAGGAAAGGTGAACAGGAAAGGCAACTCTCAAAAGGGACAGCATGTGCAAAAGCTCAGAGGCAAAACTTTGTAGCTGTGCTCCAGGGGGTGCCATTCAGATAGATTCAGTGCCAGTGGTGCCCTGAAGTTGTGCAAATCGGTGAACTTGAGCTGAAGAGAGAGCAGTGAGTGCGTGGAAATGAGGGCAGGCCAGCAAGTTTCAGCATCCTTGGTGAGAAGTTAATGGTAACACATGAGACTTGAGAGGTAAAGTGGTAGTGGGCAGGTTGCTTGAGACCAGGTGAAGGATGAGGGCCTGAGGCGGAGTATTCCTCTCTCTGCCATGGATGCTCAAGACCCCATCTCTTCATCTCTTCCTACTGGAATCCTCTATGGCTCCAGAAAGCCTTCCTTGGTTCCTCCAGTTGAAGTGAGCTCCCCACCTCCATGCTCCTCTCACACTGGGCTATTTTCTGTTCTGACAGGTCCCACCTCTGCCTTGCTTACAGCTGCATGCGACGCTCTCCCTCCCCTTCCACCAGCTCCTTGGGGGCTGCGCCTCTCACAGTTTATATATCCCTCACCTTCTAGCCTGCTCGGTGGGTGTTTAGGAAATGTCTATGGAATGAAACAGTGTTCACCATACTTCTACGGTCACACGCTGCTCTTATAAGAAAAGAAAAGATAAAGAAAGGTAGGGCCCCTCACTTTATATATACATATTTATGCATACTAATATCTAAAGTTTATTAGGTATTTACTGGCTGCCACACTGTTCTCAAGACTGTACTTGTTTTAACTCCTTTAGTCCTCCGAGCAACTCTGTAACGTAGGTATTCTTTTTTATTTTTTGATCTCCATTACATAGATGAGGAAATTGAGTGACAAAGGGTGAAGTAACTTGCCCAAGGTCACTACTACGGAACTAGCAAGTAGTGCAACTAGAATTCAAATGTAGGGTCTGGTTCCAGAGCCCATTCTTTTAATGCAACCTGCCCTGCTTCTTTAGATGCCAAATTGATACAGCAGCGCATTTTATTACATGTATTTTGAGCACAAATGCATTACATACATTATAAAACATATAAAAAATAGATATTAGAAAAGGGTGACATAAAAGATAAATACTTCTAGAATTTTCTTGCACCCAGGAGATGGTTTTGTGCCCCGACCTGGGGACCACTTAAATTAAAAGATGCTGATGAATAAGAGGAAGGAAATTAACATGTGTCCAATAGTTTCTGTACATTACAGAAACCTTGTGGGTCATTGTGCGCCTACCAAGGGTCTGGCACCTTGTTAGGTCCTTTGAATGTTAAGTTATGAATATTCAGAGCAACCCCAGAGGCCCAGGGTGAGGCCTGGAGATTGGATGGAAGGGAGAAGAAACAGGCATGAGGACTGGGAAGGACTGTGCTGTTCTTAGCCCAGGGTCTCTGAAGTTTGTGATGGAACAATTTACTTAGTTCGGGAACTATTTATTTCATAAAGCTTGACAGATCTACTCAGGAAGAGGCTGTATGTAACAAGTACCCTGGAACAGCATATCATGTTTCTTAACCTTTGTCTGAAATTCTAACAACTCAGCATGGTATGGTACTGGTTATTTCAAGCTCATCAGAAGCTCTGATTGGAGATTAGAAGATGTCTTTGGTTAATAAAAGATGAGGAAATGAATGTATATTGCTTAATAAATGCAGCCTGGCGGACAAAAATCTTTCCAGTACTGGGACTGTAGAGGAAGGGAAATCTTGAATGGGGTTCTTCGTGGGGTGGTTTCATTCAATTTAATAAACATTTGGTAAGCACTGACCCTGGGATTCTGCTTCCTCAAGCATACTGTGTGCTTGGGTATAGTATAGTATCTTTAGTCCTTATAATAACTTTATAAAAGGGGAGGAGTTCCCAACTTATAAATGAGGAACTGGAAGAAATCTACCCAAGATCATACAGCCAATAGGAGGCTATGGTGTGATGCAAACCCCAATTCTGTTGAACTCCAAAGCCCACTCCAAGAATGTACTGTATCCCAAGAATGTGCCATATGCTTTTATACAGGAGAGAACTACAGATAACTACAAATGCAGCAGGGCAAATATGATAACAGAACTAAAAAAAGGTTAGTTCAGAGATAGGAATGATCATCGCTATAGTGCTGTGTGGTAAGTGGTGTCAGGGAAGGCTCTCCCTAGGGTGAATTGGAAACACTGGTTGGGACGATTTTAAGGCAAATCATAGCCCAGATTTTTAGGTAAACCAAAACGCGGATGGAAAAGCTACCCCGAGATTGTACCGTGATCGTGGATCCCTGCTGCCTCACTTGCTCTTACTGAATTTCTAATATGAACCAACCAAATGGCATACACAGCAACTCTATAAAGTGTTGTCACACGTGGTTGGGCTCAAGGGTTGACATGAGAGTTACAGAACCTGCAAAATCCTGCAAGATTTGGTGACTGAACTGAGTGAGCTTCTCTTGGTAGACAGACCACAAAAAGCTTTTTTGTTTTGTTTTGCTTTTTTTCAACAATCAGCAGCTCTATTTGCCACCTGCCCCATAGAGCTCTACCAGATCTTATGATGACATGTCTGGGCTGCATTATGTTTCCTAAGTTTCAGCCTCTGAAAAACTGGATGGATCTGATTATGTTTTAAACCTTCTATCAGTCAAGGTGGGAAAAAAAGACGTAGCCCTTGCTATCAAGTGGATGCGTTGTCTTGTACTGTATACTTCTATGTGTCTGTGCTTATGTTCCCTCTCTTGTAGATGATGTACTGCACATGCCTAAAGCCCAGACACAAATAGGACTGCAAATTGTCTGCCCCCAAAGGTCTTGTCCCCGGCCGGCCATCACCTCCTCCTTTTGAAGAGTTGGGAGTGTGCTCACAAAACTATAGAAAGCTGGGATTTTTAGAATCGTGGAACCCTGACATGTTAGAAACTTGCAGTCAAACATCCTGACTTAGTGCATCTTGGAATTCACAGTGTTAGTGTCCTAAATAGTATACAGTTTTTTCATCTGAGACTATTAGAACTTAAGAATCCTAGTCTGTTGAGACTACTAAGAATCCCAGTCTGTTAGACACCTAGAATTCATCTCTTCAGCAAATATTTATATAGTGCCTACTATGTGCCAGGTACTATGCTAGATTCTGGGGATGCAGAAGTGAAAAAGACTGCTAGGGTTCTTGCTCTCTCAGGAAGTTTGCAGAGAATGTCAGGACTTAAAAATCTTAAAATGTCAGATTCTTAGAAAAGTAAAAGATTAGTGTGTTGAAATCCTAGAATGCCAGCGGTGGAGGGGGCTCTGGATCATTCTCTCCAGCTCCCTCTACCTTTTATGAGGCCCAGAGCCTGTTCCAGGCATGTTGGATTAAAATCTCACCAATAAGAACATTATTTCAGTTCGGTGACATCGCAGAATGGCCAGCTTGCAGGGGCTCAGCGATCACCCAGTGCGGCTGCTCATTTTACCAGCAAGGCCACTGAAGCTCACAGAGGCAGGCAGCTGTTTGGTAGATGACACAGCCCCACCAGGACTAGACCCCAGATTTTCAGACCTCTCTCAGAGAACAGGCAAAGCAGGAAGGGCTTCCCAGGTGTTTTCGAGGGGCGCCTTCTTTGCAAGCATGCAGACTTCTGCACGAGGCCAGCTCTTCAGAAGGAGTTTGCACCAACCTTAAGGAGGCATCAGGCCCGCCCCCGGGGCCACGTGTGCAGTGGATCGCCCTGTGTTGGGAACCCCCTCCCCCTGTTGATGCGTGTTTTATTTTGCTCCCTCCCCCTCCCCGTGTGCCTCAAAACCAATTTTCATTATTTTTTTTTCTGTCTGTGTTTGTCTTTGTGGTTCGCAGGTGCTCCCTTGCATTGTTCATCCGCTTCATCAACCCCTATTGAGCAGTCCCCCTCCCCGCCCCCTTCCCCTCCGGCCAATGAGAGCCAGAGGCGGTTGCTAGGCAACGGTGTGGCCCAGCCAACCCCGGACTCAGACTCTGAGGAAGAGTTTGTCCCTAATTCATTCTTAGATAAAAGTGGCTCCGCCAGCCTGGGGTTCGCGGCAAACGGTAAGTCCCTCTCTCTTGCTAACTTCTGTGGGTTTGTTTTTTCCTTTCGTTGGCGATGCTGATTAATCGGCCTTGGGCTGCTTGCAGGGGCGGAAGGGCCTGGCGCATGGGGGGGGCTCAGGGTTCTCGGGGACTGGGGGGCTCAGTGGGCTCGGGCAGCCCCGCTACTGCCTGGTTGCGCCGCTGGGGTGTGCGGGGGGTGGGGGGCTGCTGTTCCCACCCCCATGACAGACGTCTGGCAGACAGAGCTGCAGGGGTAGAGATGCACAGACAGACACCAGGAGACGGAAAGATCAGGTAGAGCCTGAGTAAGACAAAGGTACTGAGACAAAGATAGACACCGGAAAAGAAAAGAAAAGAATGGTTGCAATGAACATAGCACCGACTGACTACTTAGTATGTGCCAGGGACTGTGCCAGCCACTGTCACGTGTTGCTTTATTGGATTGGATCTTCCTCAGAACCCTGCCTAAGAGACCAGTATGATAGTTTCCCCACTGACCATGAGAAAGCTGAGAGAAAGGCTCCTGGCTTTGGAAGTTCTTGGACTTTCACACTGCCCAGAGACGGGGCCCCTGGAGACCCAGGCAGCTGCAGGGCTGAATGCTGACTGCAGAGAGAGCCACTGGGCTTAAGCATGGATCTGCCCATAATCACACGTCTCTTCTAAGCTCTGCCCCCCTGACTCTCTTAAGGAGAAGAGGTGTGTGTGTTGGGGGGCGGGGGGCGGTACGATGCACTAGCTCCAAACTCCAGGCTGACCATGAGCCAGCAGACACAGGTTTTAGCCCCTGGTCAGGTGCTGTGTGACCTGGGCCAAGGTGCTTACCGTCTCTGTGTCTAGCAGTGGCCAGTCCACTTCTCTGCAAGAATTCAAAGCCTGGAGGGGATTCAAGCCTACAGGAGGGGTGGGGTGATAAATGTGACGTAACCTGGGATCTCCCTAGTGGCCCGTGATTTCCTGACTATCGAAGAAGAGGAAAGGAAATAAGACTTTCCCCACTTAATATTGTAGGTTGTGTGTTGATTTTGCAAACATTTATTAATAAGTGCCTGTGTGGCACTAAATTTCAGGCCAAGTTCTGGAGAAGGAGGCAGAGATTCAGAGAGATATAAGGCAGGATCCACGGGCTCTGCAATCAGACATCTTTGCATTAAATATAAGCTTTATTGCTGTGGGACTTTGGATAGGGCACATTGCCTCTAAGCTTGTTTCCTTAAGCAAGTATAACATGGGCAGTATGGTACCCAGCTCGTGATGAAGGCTCATCACAGGGCCTGGGATAGAGAAGGAGTTTAGTAAAGGTTAGTCATGGTCACAGTCACCACCCACCTCCCTCCAGGGAATTTATAGAGAGTCTGTATGTGAAAGCTCCCACCATACTGCCTGGCACTTAATAATGCTCAGAGAATGTCAGACTTCTTTTCTTTTGGGATCATTACAGCCCAAGGTGGTAAGGGAGATAGGAACCTGGTGTGGAGGTGACTGAGGAGAAGAGCCTCCACTGCCCCTGAGGAAATCAGGAAATGCTTCCTGGAGGAGGCGTTCACTGGATCTGAAAGAATTAGTAGGGTGTGCCAGGTAGAGATAACCAAGGGCTTTAATAACCCAGGACATTCTGGGCAGAGGGAAAACATGGACAAAGGACCCAAGGTGGGGAGCTGGTGGGATCCTGCCCCCAGCAGCTCTTTTACACCTAGGAACCTGGACAGTAAATAGGCATTAACCTTGGAAGGGTGTAGAAGGCCACATGGTAAAGTGACCTGAGCTCCTCTGGGTACTGAGCTGAGGCCCTCCAGGCATCACCCCATCCCCCATGACAAAGAAAGGTGTTTTATCCCCAGCCCCCTCCCCTAACCAGGAACTCTCCCAGCCTCTGTCCTCTTTGAAACTCAGGGAGGAGGTCTTTGGCCTTGATGGTTCTCTTCTTTTTTATTTTTATTTATTTATTTTAATAAATTTATTTATTTATTTTTGGCTGTGTTGGGTCTTCGTTGCTGCATGCGGGCTTTCTCTGGTTGCAGCAAACGGGGGCTACTCTGTTGCAGTGCGTGGGCTTCTCATTGCAGTGGCTTCTCTCGTTGCGGAACACAGGCTCTAGGCACGCAGGCTTCAGTAGGTGTGGCACATGGGCTCAGTAGTTGTGGCACGTAGGCTTAGTTGCTCCGCGGCATGTGGGATCTTCCTGGACCAGGGATCGAACCCGTGTGCGCTGCATTGGCAGGCGGATTCTCAACCACTGTGTCACCAGGGAAGCCCCTATTTTTTTTTAATTCATTTTTATTGGAGTATAGGTGGTTTACAATGTTGTGTTAGTTTCTGATGTACAGCAAAATGAATCAGTTATACATATACATATATCCCCTCTTTTTTTGGATTTCCCTCCCATTTAGGTCACCACACAGCATTGAGTAGAGTTCCCTGTGCTATACAGTATGTTCTTATTAGTTATCTATTTTATACATAGTATCAGTAGTGTATATGTGTCAATCCCAATCTCCTAATTCCTCCCACCCACCCCCCCTTTTCCCCTTGGTATCCATACATTTGTTCTCTACATCTGTGTCTCTCTTCTGACAGGATCTTTTTTTTTTTTTTAATATTTACTTATTTATTTATTTATTTGGTTGCACCAGGTCTTAGTTGCGGCAGGCGGGCTCCTTAGTTGCAGCTTGCCGGCTCCTTAGTTGTGGCATGCAAACTCTTAGTTGCAGCATGTGGGATCTAGTTCCCTGACCAGGGATCGAACCCGGGCCCCCTGCATTGGGAGCGCAGAGTCTTAACCACTGCACCACCAGGGAAGTCCCTCTGACAGGATCTTGAGCCCTGCATTATCTGTGACCAAAAACCAAACCATCCTCCAGGGCCTTCTCCCTCTGTGCTCCTGAGGGTGGCATTGTCCTTTTGGTGGGTCACTGTCATTGCTCCTCTAGAGCTTTTAGCTGCCCATGTTTTAAAGTATGCAGAGAAATAGGAACCTGGAGTGGGTTGCAGGCCCAGCTCTGTAGCTCACTGGCTATTTGTCCTTGGCCAATTACTGGCCCTCTTCAGGCCTCAGTTTCCCCATCTTGCCAATGATGGAGCAATTTCTAAGGTACTCTGATTTTCCTAGTGTTGTGTAATGCTGACAGGTATGTCAGCCAGTAGCCTTCTTAAGATTTACTTGGGAAAAAAAAATATATATATATATAGTGATATTCTTTGTTCATTTCTAAGTAAATAAGCCTTGTAGGTAAAAGAGAAGGCAGGAGATTAAAGTCCTTAATCTCTCCCTTTGCTAATTAACTGAATAAGAGCAATCACGTTGTTGCAAGTTCTGCAGCAAATTGATGGCATTACTGCATTATTGATGTGCAGGGAAGATGGGGAGACTTTGGCCTATAGCTGTCTGCTCAGCTACACTCCTCTGTACTCCTGCTCCCCAGGGGACCTAGAGGCACTTCAGAGTCCTTCCCTGGAGCCTTGCTCTGAGTGTGTCACTCTAAAGGTTGGTAATAAATGTGTCCCACGCCTGAAGGGAGAGTCTGGGTCCTTAGTGATCTGCTGCTCTGGGTTTGGTGGGTCATGAGAGAGCCAGTGAGTGTTACCCCACAAGTAGATCTGCCTGCCACCTTCCTGTCCCCTGAAACCCCAAACTGAGGGGTCTTCTGTGAGCCAAAGGGCCTGCTGGTATTGGCATGGATCCAGCCCTAGCAAGTGACGATGAGTGGGCCCTGCTACATAGTGTGCCCAATAAATGTTTGTTAAGTTTCGTGTGATTTTTTTTCATGGAAAAATGTGAAATTATTTTAATGGGATTATCTCTATTGTTTCTGTCAATTATAAAAGTAACAATGCTTGCTAACATTCAAATAATGCAGAAAGGCAACAAGTGAAGTTCTCTTGTAATTCTTCCTCCCAGAGATAGCCACTTGTAACAGTTTGGTGCATGGCCTTGCAGATGCCTTTTATGTAGTGATAATTAATGAGTGGGAATGAAGGGTTGAGCACGCAGTACAAACTGTGTAAGGACCACAGTGCAGCCAAGAGAGCAGAGCCATAGTCAACTCTTCCGAAATTGGGTCTCAAGAGATGCGAGCCTGGACACAGGACCTAACCTCTCAGAGCCTCAGATGCTCCGCAGGTGAAATGGGGAAAACCTCCCGGGGTCGCTATGGAGTTCAACAAGGCAAAGTCCCTGCCTCCCTTCCTTAATCTCCACCCTTCCATTCCCTTCCACCACTTGAGGACTTTAAAGACCACCCTAAATGGGTTAATTGCTCTGGCTCCTTTAGAGGCCTGCTTCCCCAGAGACTTCTTTCAGAAGGTATTTTAAATGACAAAGGCAGCCCCTTGGGCGCCTAAAGGGTGAAAATGGAGCTTCCTTTGGCGGGAGCTGACTCAGCACCCTCCTCTGAGGGCTGACCCTTTGGGAAGCAGCCTTCCGGGAGCTGGGCTGCACGCTCCAGTGGCTTCCAGAGGCCCTCTGCCTCCAGCTGTGTCTGCTCCTGCCCAGGCTGCGATCCCCGGCCCGTGGTGCCCAGAACCGCCCTGCGAAAATCCCATGTAAAGAGCACGGAGGCCGCGTGGGGCATCACAGAAAAGAAAACAGGGGAAGCAGCTCTTTCTGTCCTCAAAATCCTAATCCGCCCCAAGGATAACCATCTAGAAATCACTGATAGATATAAAGAAAGATTTCACTAAAATAGCAACTTGTCATAGCCGAGAAGCTAAGGAGGTGGTTTGGATTAAGTAGATCTTTGTCCCTACCGCCACAGAAACTTTTCAGAATAAATATTAAATGTGCCGTGAATTGTTGTCATCTAAAGTCTAAAGTAAAAGGGATTTAAAACCTTGGTGGTTAATATTTAAGAGGGTCGGGGAATAAATAGCTCAGAGAAAGCTATCCGTTTCTAAAAGCCGAGGTGAGGTAGGAGCAGGTGGGAGAATTTACATGTAATGAGCACCTTCCCTTCCGCGTAGAAGTCTTTTCTTTGCATGCGTTATCTTTTTTTTTTTTTTTAATTTTATTTATTTATTTATTTTTGTCTGCATTGGATCTTCGTTGCTGTGCGCGGGCTTTCTCTAGGTGCGGCTAGCGGGGGCTACTCTTCATTGCGGTGCGCGGGTTTCTCATTGCGGTGGCTTCTCTTGTTGTGGAGCACGGGCTCTAGGCTCATGGGCTCAGTAGTTGTGGCTCGTGGGCTCTGTAGTTGTGGCTCACGGGCTCTAGAGCGCAGGCTCAGTAGTTGTGGCGCACGGGCTTAGTTGCTCCGCGGCATGTGGGATCTTCCCGGACCAGGGAGCGAACCTGTGTCCCCTGCACTGGCAGGCGGATTCTTAACCACTGTGCCACCAGGGAAGTCCCCAACATGCGTTATCTTTTTTTGAGCTTCTGTTTGTCTCTATTCAGGAAGCCGAGGCCCAGGCAGAGACTCACACTCAAGCCTACCTGATTCTAGAGCCCCACCCAAATTTTGTGTTTTGTTTTCAATACCAGATGCTGTTATTTCTGTCTTCTTAGTAGGAAGCTGGAGAAGATAAGGGGAAGTCCACCAAAGAAAAGCTGATTTTTAAAAAAAATTACTAGTTGTTGGATTCCTAGTACTCACCTCACAAACCTTGATGAAGCCCCTATTATGTGAGAGGTGTTTAATCTCATTAAATCATGAGATCTCAGGGAATCTCATTGAATCTTCATGTCTGTCCTGTGTCATAGCCATTTTTAGCCTCATTGAGGCAATAGCAGGCCAGAGAGATTAAGTAAGTTCCCCGAAATCACACAGCTTCTAAGTCATAGAACCAGATTTGAATCCCAAGTCTGTTTGAAGCCATTGAGTGAAATCTTTCCGTTGTGTTTCGGTGAGGATGTGGGAGTTTCAAAGATGAATCAGGCCAATGACTTAGACACTAAATTGTGGTGCTGCTTCATGAGAGCCAAGCCCTGGATGCTAGGCCGTCCGTGGCTTTTTTTCCCTTTTCCCCCTATTCTGGGCCCTTCTGCCTCACCTTAAAGATTTCTCAGGCTGGTGACACTGGTCAACATCACTGTTGTTTGGCAGTTTCATTGACTTCCTCAGGTCTTAAGCAGCTGGGATTATTTTGTTTTGACTTCCAATCCAGTGGAAGAGTGTTTTATTTTTCTTTCTAAACGGGAAACACTGCTATATGTATGCGAGCTCCTTCCAAAAGTGTTTTCTTAAAACAAAACAAAACAAAAAATTCAACTTAATTTGGAACCTATCCAGATTCCCGAGGGAGTCTGCCAGGGTCCTTTGAAGTCAGTTTGTGAAATCAGAAGGCAAAATTGTGCCTGTTTCCTACAATGGAGAAGTATCCAGTGAGGCTTTTGTCTCCTTTCTCTGTGAATTTCATGGAACCTGTGTTAGTTGTTCCATGCCAACCACAGTACTTGGGTCTGTGTGTTGCCCAAGTGCCAAGGGACAACGACATAGGGGCATGTGACGTTTTCAGGCATTTTTGTTCACTGCCCTTCGCAACTCTCTTGCATCAAAAGACCCTTGTTGGTAAATAAATCCTTACACCAGCTATGTGGAGAAGTTAAGTACCTAAACTCCTGGGAGCAAGACAAATTGATTTCTTCCTTCTTTCCTGCCTTCATCCACAATGACATTTGAAGTGTTTGCGGATGTTTTCCTAACAGATGAGGGGTGAAGGGGACGCTAAGCAGAAAGATCCTATAAAATAGGTATTTAATCTATAGGGTCAAAAATTCCTTAAATGAAGCCCTTGGAGTCAGATGCATTTTTGAATTCAGAAATTTTTAGATTTAAGGAATAAAATACAGTACACATACTGTGTCTTTCCTAACATTCCCAGAGTGCTGGGATGGCCCACGGTAATCAAATACATTGATGTTTCTGCAGTCAAACATATGAACAGTTACATTGGTGAGATTTAAAAACAAAAAAAGACTCTGAGATACATGTAAGTTCAGGTCAGGTTTTGCAACCAGAACAGTTTGGTTTTTTTTTTAAATTTTATTTATTTATTTATTTATGGCTGTGTTGGGTCTTCGTTTCTGTGCCAGGGCTTTCTCTAGTTGCAGCAAGCGGGGACCACTCTTCATCACGGTGCGCGGGCCTCTCACTATCGCGGCCTCTCTTGTTGCGGAGCACAGGCTCCAGACGCGCAGGCTCAGCAATTGTGGCTCACGGGCCTAGTCGCTCCATGGCATGTGAGATCTTCCCAGACCAGGGCTCGAACCCGTGTCCCCCGCATTGGCAGGCAGACTCTCAACCACTGCACCACGAGGGAAGCCCCCAGAACAATTTTGATAAAACTTTCAGTCTTAGGACTTCCCTGGTGGCCCAGTGGTTAAGACTGCACCTTCCAATGCAGGGGGTGCAGGTTCCATCCCTGGTTGGAGAGCGAAGATTCCCCCATGCCTCACAGCCAAAAAACCAAGACATAAAACAGAAGCAGTATTGTAACAAATTCGATAATGACTTTTAAAAAAAACTTTCAGTCTTAAACAATTAAAAAAGAAAAAACCTTTCATTCTTAGAGTTTTGAGATTTTTGGAATGGTGGCTAATGGATGGTGATCCTGAATCGTGCCTCTTCTTAAATGGGCAGGGTTGGGGGATGTCCCATGACTCAGAAAGGTTTAGTAACAGAATAGTCATAGAGATAACTAGAAAGCTTGGTAACTAGAAGGCATGATACAGGTGCAAGTTGCTGACTGGGAAGCTCTGTGTTTACCTGTAATGACTGCTTGGAAAGGCCAAGCCCCTCTGGTATAGACATGGGGCCTCAGGAGGCCAGCGCCAGCAGGCTGGCTGACTCTCAGGCCTGGGAGTTCAGGAGGAGAGAGGCCAACTGCTCAATTCTCCAAAGCCTAGAACTCGGCAACTCTGAGTTCTTAAGGAACCTTTCCTGACAGCCCTTTGGTTGTATGGACCTCCCCTTTCTTTGATGCCCTGCTGTCTTCTTTACAGATGCCTCCCTAACAGTCTGGGAACCTGAATGTCCCCATATCTGATTTCCAACTTAGACTACAACTTCCTTGAGGGAGGCCTTGTCTGAGGCTATATCTTCACAGCTGAGCACCTGTAGGTGCTAAAATCAAAAATGAAAAAAAGGGCTTCCCTGGTGGCGCAGTGGTTGAGAATCTGCCTGCTAATGCAGGGGACACGGGTTCGAGCCCTGGTCTGGGAGGATCCCACATGCCACGGAGCAGCTGGGCCCGTGAGCCACAGCTGCTGAGCCTGCGCGTCTGGAGCCTGTGCCCCGCAACGGGAGGGGCCGCGATAGTGAAAGGCCCGCGCACCGCGATGAAGAGCGGTCCCCGCACCGCGATGAAGAGCGGCCCCCACTTGCCGTAACTAGAGAAAGCCCTCGCACGAACCGAAGACCCAACACAGCCAAAAAAATAAATAAATAAATAAGTAAAGTCGATTAAAAAAAAAAAAAAATGAAAAAAAGTTGATATTCTCTCCTCCTCCTTTTCACCAGCCCACCCCCAACACACACACACACACACACACACACATACACACACACATACACACACACACACACACGCACAACCACCTCCCTAGGAATAGTACAGTGAGCCACATGCATGATATAACTAGAAATCTGCAGAGATGAAGTGATTTGCCCAAGTGCAGAGTCAAGATTCAATGTATGGCCCCAGACTCCAGTGCCCTTTCCACCTTATCAGGTACCTCCTTCCACTGGGAAAGCCTTCACCTGCAGCCTCCCACCAGGGGCAGGCAATTATGCCCCCCTAAGTGGGAGCAGTGGGGACAACCACACAGGGGTCACTTCTGTTTTTGTATAGTTCACCAAGCCCTTTTTCATATGTTACCTCAGGCAAACTCTGGTGACTCTAATTTAATTGCCACATTGGCTTCCTAGGAGGTAAGCCTTCCTGACCCTGCAAAATAAACAGGTCACGTTTTGAATTAATGTAACCGAACGTCCTGGGAAAACCAGGGCCCTCTAATTAGTCACTCATGTGACACGGTTACAGCTCCTTTTCCACTAATTTCCCCAAATGCCATTGCATTAAAAGGTACAAAAATAACATTTTTGGTGTCTGGCTTGATTGGATCTCGTAATTCCTAGACCACCCCTTGAGGAAGGCACGTTAGCCGTGTGTCCAGGCTTTTTCCATCTGGAAGCTAAGCCTGGTTTGTGTCCCTGTGGACATGTTAGTGGCCTGCTCCAAGGGGCCCTTGTGGACACCAGACCACATCTTCAAGCATCTCCTGACACTTCGGGGCGCAGACTGTTGAAGAGGCACCTGGAAGGAGGCTAAGGAGAGCTTGGGAGATTAGTGTACCTCACGTTATCATAAGCCTTGCATTCCCTGAGTACGTTCACCTCCACCATCTCCTTGGATCCACAGCACAGTGCTGTGAGGCTGGCCGAATGTAGAGAACCGGGTAGGAGAGAGGGAAGCAACTGGGCAGAGAGCTGCCCCTTTGGCTACCAGCTTCTTTGGGCCAGTTTTAGATTTGCTCACAGTTGGTGATCCAACCTGCAAGGGCCACTGCCATCCACATAAGCTGAGTTTTCCAGTTATAACCCTCCCCTGGAGAAGCCTCTCCAGAATCCCTCGTAAGCCATCCTGGAAACCTGCTTGGGAGGAAGCACGTGCCGGAGAGCAGCAGACCTGCCTTCTGAGCCCAGCTCTGCCTCTGACCTGCAGTGTGACCTCCAGAGCCTTGTCCTCTGGTTCCTTGGCTCTCTCGTCCGGGCAGTGGGAGGACTTGATCAGATCAACATTTCCCAAGCTTGTTCCGTTGTGTGTCACTGTCAGAGTCTGCACTATAGCAGTGTGCCCACCTACGTGCCATTTCCTTTCCTTTCCTTTAAACTGCCTCCTTTTCCGAACTTTTTTTTTTAACCTAAGTGAATTTAGTTATTTTAAAAGGAAATTGTATATTACTGTGGCAATTCACTTGCCATAAATAGAAGGTAGCTGTAAAAATAAATACAGTGAAAGCTGGTTATCATGTTCTGGTGAGATTAGGCCTGCTCTAGGATGCAGAGGTTTGCTTCTCATTGTTAAATAGGGACATGGGCAAGTGTTAGGTATTAAAAACACACAAGTACCAAGCTGAGATTTCCTCCTTGACATCATCAAAAAGGTTGAAAGAGGATGGAGGCTATCCTGCACGTGATTCAGTGTGATTTAATGTCTGCTCGCACTGTACACCACCTAAAACCACGCCCATGGGATGCATGGCTCCGTGGCTTTTTCCAGAACTCTGTCTAAGCTTTTAATGCTACACCCCTACAGCCTGCTCACCTTGAGAATAAACATCTCTTGCTGCTCCCAGAACCTCCCCTCCTTTCCTTTCCTTTCCTAAATGTGGTCTTTTCCGAGCAATCTGTTCCCACCCTCCCCTTGGCAGCCTCCTGCCCTCTGCCCCTGTCATCAGGTCTGAGCTGGGTGCTTTGAGCTCAGCTGGATCCTGCATTACTGGTTAATAGCTCCCAGTTTGGACCAGGAAACCATGTGGCTTCCTCTTCTCCCTCCCCTTCCTCTCCTTTCTCCCCTCCTCCCTCTCCTTCTGAACTGCCATTATTTATAAAGGTGTCTGAGATTAAACAACTAAAAAAAAATTCCCTCGGTTTTAAATGACGTAAAAGGACCGAAGCTAGAAGGAAAACAGAAACAGCACAATATGGAGCCATGGGAAGGAAAGATAGGTTATGGGGGTCTACAGATCCTTGCTGTGCTGTGTGGCCTTGGGAAACTTGCTTAACCTCTCTGGGTCTCAGTTTCCTCTGTAAAATGGATATTGGTTTTAATAGTACTTCACAAAATTGTTGTGTCTATGAGAAACTATGGGCTAGGCTTCTAGCATGGTGATTGCTATGTAATAGGTGCTCAATGAATGTTAGTTTCCTTATCCCCTTTCTAGAACCCAAAAGGTTTTGGCCAGATATCTCTGGAAGGAAGGCAGATTCCTACACTCCCACCTCTCCAGGCTTGGAGGAGGTGTAGCAATTAATAGGTCTGTCCCGGAGTCCTGAGCTGTAATCCCCCTCCTCCTCCTGGGTGATTTCCAGAGATTTAGGGTGGGAGAGTGAGCCCAAGGCAGCAGCTAAACAAACATAGCATGGGGTCTTCGAAACAGAACCTCCGCCTTCCTTGCGGAGCTCCCTGTGCTGCTGGCCATTCCCCATAGTTCCAGGATTGCGTGTGATATTCGGTACCAGATAAAACACTGTGATGTCTTTTCCTTCTGGTCAGCTGGCCTCCCCCGCAGAGTTGAAAGGAGAGGAAAATGACTGGTAATTCATTTACGCTTCACTCCCTCTCTGGGAAGCTGCTGCACGGGCTAACAATAATACATATCGGGCTTCCCTGGTGGCGCAGTGGTTGAGAGTCTGCCTGCCAATGCAAGGGACACGGGTTTGAGCCCTGGTCTGGGAAGATCCCACATGCCGCGGAGCAACTGGGCCCGTGAGCCACAATTACTGAGCCTGCGCGTCTGGAGCCTGTGCTCCGCAACAAGAGAGGCCGCGACAGTGAGAGGCCCGCGCACCGCGATGAAGAGTGGCCCCCACTTGCCGCAACTAGAGAAAGCCCTGGCACAGAAACGAAGACCCAACACAGCCATAAATAAATAAATAAAATTTAAAAAAAAAAGAGTCAACATCTGTTGAAATTAAAAAAAATAATAATAATAATAATAATAATACATATCCCTGTACTTCCAGAAACCTCTTTTTAGCTGCCACAGCAGAGGCTCTGGGGGAATATACACTTGTTATGAACCAAGTTCCCCTCCCCGTTAGCTGCGTGACCTCACGTCTCTCACCCAGTTGCCCATCTGTAAAGTGGGCATACAAGTAGCAGTCTGGGAGTTGTTTCAACAGTGAGATGGGATAACATCTAAGACACTGAGATTACAGGGGGTGCTGAGTGTTGACCGGTCTCCCCTTCTAATCTTGGGCAAAGAATGGAGTTTTTAGTCAGTGAGGAGATTATCTGATCAAAATTGAAGTTGTGATCACTTACCTGCTGTCATCTGAGAATAAGCAAAAATGGAAGTTGAGATAATACTTAATTTGCTAGTTTTGCAAAATTCTGCTCCCCTTAGCCAAAATGTTTACTACTATGTCTTCTCTCCCCTGGACCACTGCCGTAGCATCCTCAGTGGCCTCCCTGCCTCCCATTTCTTCCTTTAATCCATCTTCACACTGTCCCACGGTGATCCTTTCAAAGCCCAGACCCCTATCATAGAGCCCTTGCAGGGACCCTCTACTTGTTTCCCACCACTGGCGGTTCAGGTCCTATCTCCTCAGCTTGGTGCCAAGGCCCTTCTTCACAGAGGCCCTCCCACTCTCTCAAGCTGCTTACTTCCATGGTCCCACTAGGGAGCTGTGGCCACAGCAAACTAACATGGTTCTTGAGGGGACAGAGGACATTCCTGGTACCCAGAACAGGGCTTCTGATGAATAGCTGACGATCTTGGGAGCAAAGGCTTCGGAACACAACTCATTAATTTAGAGGGAGAACTGGTGAAGATCTTTCTGATTTGGAATGATATGGGAAGAAATGAAGCTTGTTTACCCTTCAGAACCAATTCAGCAAAGTATTATTAAAGGCTTACTGTGTGCCAGGTCCCATGGAGAATAGAAAGCATCTGCTCATCCGCTGGCTGTTGAGGAGAGAGATACACACCTAAGCAGCTCTGCCCTAAAGCAGGCATCAGTGAGGGGACCAAGGTAGGGGAGTGTGCCAGGGTGTGTGGGGCTACAGAGGTTTAGTGCAAACTGGGAGGCTCAGGGGATCCTCCTGGAGAAAGAGGGTAACTCCCAAGGAGCTCTGCCCAGAAGTGAGCTTTAGTCTTACGGATCTGTAAGGCTGCTATGGACTGAATTGTGTCCCACACCCCAAATTCGTAGGTTAAAGCCCTAACCCACCATGTGGCTGCATTGGAGAAAGGTCCTGTAAGGAGGTGGTTAAGGTTATATGAGGTCTTAAGGGTAGAGCCCTTAAGATCTGAAGGAACTGGTGTCCTTACAGAAGAGGAAGAGACACCAGAGCTCGCTCACTCTCTCCTCCTCAAACATTCATTCATTCGTTCGTTCGTTCAGCAGACTTTTCCAGGGGTCCTGTACTGAGGAGTTCTGATCAGACACCATCTGTTCCCTCCGTGTGTAGACATGTGGGAGGGGACACAGGAGGGGAGCACGGGGGTCCTCTGCAGGGGGCAGTGGTGGAAGGCAAGTCTGGCTTCCTCTCTGTGGAGAAAGAGCTGGTGTGGCAGGGCCCGTCTCCACCCTCCCCCCTTCCCACCGCCAGGGAGAAGCTTCTTTAGAAGACTCGATTTTCCTGGGGTTTGAGGGGGGGATGGAGTGAGTGGCGTGGACTGAAGGCAGGTGTACTGCTCTGTACACGTCTAATTTCAGAGCCCGTCGAGAGGGGGTGACGGTGGCAGGTGCAGCCTCAGGAACCAAAAAGGGCCTGACACACCTTTGGACTGTGTAACAGAAGAGGAAACCCCATTACTGTGCACCTGCAGGGCGCCAGGTGCTAAGATAGGTGTTTAGCGCCCTGCTGAGTCTGTATGGCTGGCGGGCTCTAAAGAGTGCAGGTTTGAATTTTGGCTCTGCCACTCCTAGCGGAGGCCTGTAGTGAATGATTTAACCTCTGAGTTTCCATTTTTCCTCATGTGTAAAATAGGGATCATAATAGCATCTACTGCATAGTGTTGTTAGAATTCAATATGAAATAATGTATGTGCAGTACTTAGCAAAGTACTTGGTTATTATAAAGTCTTAAATGGAAAAAAAAAGTGGAAATGGAAACTGCTATTACTGTTATCATTGTTGTTCTGGTTATTGTTTTACGGCACATAGCCTCAGAAAGGTACAGTAACCTGCCCAAGGCCACGCATCCCAGGTGTGCCGGGCTCCACCCAGCCTCTTTTCTTCCCACTGGGCTGCCCTCCCTCATCTGACAGCCGTCACCCCCCTTTCTTGACAACCCTCTGGAAGCCGAAGGTCTCAGGGAGCCTCCCCAACAGATGGGAGATTTCTTTCGCCCTCACCTCGCCGCCCTGCTGAGGAAGAGGCTGCATGCACATTTCGTCAGCAATCCCCGCCCCCTGGCCAGAGCCCCCCCAGAATGGAAACTGCTGAGTTGCACTCTGGCTCTTAACTCTTTCAAGATACCCCTGTTGGGCCCCTGCGTGGGTGACAAGATGATGCATGAGGTCTGGCTAAGCAGCTTATTTGTCTGAGCTGGTGATGGCCTTTGTCCCAAGTTGGGTTAATGGTAAGGGGCAGTGTCTCTTTAAAGCCCGGACAATGGGCAAGCTTCTCAGGTCACCAAACCACTCAGCAAATGGCCCGAGTCCCTCAGAGCGCAGGAGGCCTCTGCCCCCTCTGCTGTCTGCTAACCCCGCTCTTCACCTTGTGATGCGCCGCCCTCACCTAGCAAGGAGGAACACGCAGATTAACGGGGGAGAAGGACTCAAAGAGCATTCTAGGGACAAAGGACTCCAGAGGAGGAAGCTGAGACGGGGAGGGGACAAAGGATCGTTTCTGACTTCCCGCTCGGCCTGTGCTTTCCTAGCTCTGCGCCCCCAGGTGCATCAGGCCCATGGTGACCGGACCGATTTTCCCAGCAGCCCCTTTCACCACTGAAACCTAACACTACGGATTACAGCTCAGGCATCTTAGGCTGGCAGTCAGGACCTCCGAGAATCTACCCCTTTCCCTCCTTCTTGACCCTCTCTGACCCTCCCCCAACCCCCCACTCCAGTGAGGTCCATCAGGCGGCCTTCACAACCTGCTTCAACCAAAGCAGCTTCCTTTTGTCAGATGCCTGCATTTGCTTCTGAGTAAGATCCTCTTTAAAGAACACTTCTAATATGAAACCTGTTTTTTTTCGGAGTATGAAAACCACTGATTTAAATCAACCCTTTCCTTGTGTGAAGGGTGACAGAGCTAGATTTGAAGCCGGGCCTTCTGAATCCCAGTCCTGACTTTTTCTTAGTGTATGGATTCATTGATTCATTCCACACAGATTTCTTAAGCACCTACTATGTGCCAAGCACTGAGGTAGGCCTTGGAGTAAGACGTAAGACAAAGGTCATGCCCTCACGGAGGGACCCAAGCACTAACATCGGTTCCTGCTGTGAGGGTTCAAGAATGCAAACAGTGAGACGCGCCCGCTGACTTTGGCATCTAGATGGCTCCTGGTGACCTTGGTGAGGGCATTTTCAGGGTGTGGAGGCTAAAGCCAGAGGAGGATGGATGGGAGGTGAGAGGGCAGAAACAGTTCAGTTAACTGATTCTAACAGATTAGACTTTGTGTCACAGATTGCTTACATATTACAAAAGAAAAAGGTTCCTTTACAGTGGGGAGATCAGGAATCGTCACCTGAACAAGTGACCAAACTTCGTGGTCATTATCATAAAGCAATAAGAAGTGCGTTCCATCATGCATGAGATGTACTTGCCTAAAATGTTGAACCTGAGTCTAATTATGAGAAAGCAACACATCCAGAATATAGGACAGTCTGTGAGACAACTGGCCTGGACTTTCAAAAAAGGTTAATATCATGGGGAAAAAAAAAAGGGAAATAGAACAGTTGGGGTAGGTGGGAGGCTCCGCTAGATTAAAAGAGGCTAAAAAAAGGTAACAACCAAAGGCAACACTTGAATCTTGATTGGATCCTAAGTTTTTTTTAAGGCTTTAAAGAAGACATTTGGGGAAGAATTAGGGAAGTTTAAAAATATGGCATATATGTGTGCTAGGTGATATTATGGTATATAATTGTTCATTTTTCTCAGCTGTGATCATGATATTTTGGTTATATGGGAGAATATCCTTATTCTTAGGAGATGCATGCTGATGGAAAGTGTCTTGATGTCTGCAACTTTCAAATGGTCAGAAAAAAATTTTATATATATAGTGAGAGATAAAGCCACATGGCAACATATTAACAATTGGCAGATTTAGGTGAAGAGTGTATGGGTATTTTTATACTGTCATTTTGACTTTTCTGTAGGGTTTAAAGTTATCAAAATAAAAAGTGGAGGAGATTTAACTTGGGTTGGGGAGAGATTAGACGATAGCAACTGAGTTTTTGGAAAGGATTCTTGGGATGGGCGAATTGTGGGCACTCTTTGTAGCAAGATTCATTACCCCCTTTGGGAACTCAGAATACAGAAACCCTCTGAACCTTTACAGAAAATTGACAGTTTAGCAGTTGTGATAAAACAGGCCCTTCCTGGGCGTGGAGGGGACTTCCGCGAGGCGCTGGAGCCAGTGATGGGAACCACATTGGCTGGGGTGCACGCAGCCGCGCCCCAGGACCAGCCTTTCTGTGCTGAGGCAGGACAACTGGAAGGAGTTATGTGCCTTCATACTTGTTAAACTGCCTTGGCACTAGCCGTGATCCTCGTAACCTGAGCTTTACGATGGCACCACCATAGTTAAAGTTGGGCCAGCCTTGCCCCTGCACCCTCCTTGTCGGAGGTTTATAGCTAAAGCATAAGACAGTTCAACGTGAGCTGAAACATGAAACACTCCTCCAGATTGTAAAGGCAAACTTTTCTGTTTAAAGTTTTCTAGGGAGGCAGCGTTTGGGAATGAAACCTTTTCCATCTCCTTTTGCTTTTCCAGCCCTTGGCCAGGCTCCCAAACGCTCCACCCCCGCCCCATTTCCCACCTTGAACCCAGACCACAATCCAATCCAACACAGAAGCTGCTGAATCCTGTGGTTGGGAGGGTTCTGCTGTGGCCGGGAAGTCCTGGTTTCTGAGTCTGAGCCCTGAAGCTGTGTGGCCTTGGGCAGGTGGGTTCCCCTCTCTGGGCTTCAGCCTCTTGGTTATTTATAGACAACATTTATTACAGGGCTGCCCAGCCCATATAGGTGTGTGGTCACTGAGTGCATGGAGCCTGTACACACAGTAGGTGCTTCTATAAATATGGTCTTATTGATTACATCAGAGTGTTTCAAATACATAGAGATCTGTAGCAAATAGTTGTCTTATTTTGATCATGAAGAAAAGTGTATCCAAAATTACTCTTGTTTTTATCCAAAAGGTAGCCAAAGTACAGTTCTTAATGGAAGAGAAATCACATGGAAAGTCACAGGAAAATAGTTTGATTTTATCCTCTTATTAAGAGTTTTTCGTAAAAGCGTGGATAGGCTTTGAGGTCAGATAGGCCTGGGGTCAAATCCCAGTGACAGAGTGACCAGGCAGATTAGTAATCCATTCTGAGCCTCGGTCACTTCATCTGTGTAATAAGGTATAATAATACCAACCTAGCTGGGTGAGCGAGAAATCAACGTACTTTATGGAGAGCTCTTAGCCCGGCACCTAGCAAATAATGAGCATTCAGTGAACAGAGCTGCAATTAGTACTGAATCTGAGAAGACCAGGAAGGCCCCTGATACCCAAACCTGCCTCTCAAGAGCTGTTCTTTTGTACCAGGAATGACAGATCAAGGGCAGCCAACTGACATCAAAAGCCCCGCCCTGCAGACCTTCCAATGGATGATGAAAATGCACTGTGATTTCTGCCCTTTTGAAGCAGTCTCTTAGCCTATCCCTTCAAGCTACTGGTGGTTTGATGGGGCTGAGAGGACACTGAGGATGAGAAGGAACTTCAATTTGTTATTTCAGAGCCCCTTCTGATAGGGCAAGCTGGTCTGTTCAGAGCCTAGGTACCTAGACATGAGTCAGGCAAGGGAGATAACCTTCCTTGGCCTGTTTCTTTGGGCCAACACAGCTAGAGATGGGCAGGTGAGTGTGGGCCAGAATCAAGTTCCTTGCTTTTTATTTCTGCCTGAATCAGGATGGAGAGCCCCATACTGCTTCAGCATTGTAATTTGCATCACTGCAGTGTCAGCCAGTTCATCCTAGGCAGGGTTTTACTTCCAATCCCAGCCCTGCCCC
Organism: Eschrichtius robustus; assembly: GCF_028021215.1. Classification (NCBI taxonomy): domain Eukaryota; kingdom Metazoa; phylum Chordata; class Mammalia; order Artiodactyla; family Eschrichtiidae; genus Eschrichtius; species Eschrichtius robustus. The sequence continues at coordinate 56,621,735 of NC_090834.1, forward strand.
TCATTAGCCTTGTGACACTGGAAAGTTACTCTACCTCCTTGGCCCTTACTTTCCTTATCTCTAAAGGAATTAAAAAAAAAACAAAAACAAAAACCCTGTTCTGCCGGCCTCTGCAGCCTGTCATGTGGCTCCTAGGAGATAAGGCACAGGGAAGCGTGAGTGCTGCACAAAGGGAGGTCTAGGAAGGCAGCCCCAGGAGCACGCTCTCAAGCCAGGGGGACCACTAGGCATTTTCCCAAAAAGCTATATGAAAACAGAGGACGTTATTACTAAAATACTTGGTAAACAGAATATTTAGTAAATGGGAACATTGTAAATACAGAATAAGAGAGAAAGAAAGCTAGTATTTACTTCCCATCTGCTACCCTTAATTTATTCTGGTTTTGGCATCTGGATCCTTGACTGTGCATTTTTGCACATTGAAGTAACACACCTGGATTGTCAAGACCTTCAAACAGGTCATCATCTGCAATATCACTAAAGATCTAGATATCTTTCTCTACTAGAAAAAAAAATGGTTTTCAAATATGCCTTGAAAATCGCCATCCCTCTGGACAGGTGAGAATTTATGACGGGCAATTAAATGATGTGTATTTGCTGAATGTGTATTTCTCCTACGGAAGCAGAGGAAGTCGTATGTAAAAAGGGCAGGTGAGGGTAGAAAGGGACTGGACTTGTTTCCTGCTTCTTTGCAGGTTGGGTTGAGTGGTTCCAATCTCTGCATCCCTTGGGATAAGAGTCTGTTGCTCACACACTCCCAACCCCTCACCCCCTCATTAGGGTTCCTTTCCTTTTCTGTCTCCCTCTTTCAAGAGTCAAGGTCCTTCTTGGATTGGAAGCTTTAGAACATGCCTTTTCCAGGACTGAAAAATTGCCTAAAGAATTGAGGTGTGAAGTCACCCCCTTCCTTGGGGCCTCCTGCCCCAGCTTGGGAGCTGCCGCCTGGGGACTGGGAACAGCTGAGTGTTTGTTGTCTGAAAGATACACACTCATTAAGGATCTTTAGCTAAGGTCCCCTTTGGGGGGCTAGCAGCAGATGCAGATTTCTGGGGTGGGAAGAAATAGTCTGTCCTCGAGACCCTCACAGGCTCTTGGGCCAACTCTTGAGGGGAGAGTTTCATCAGGTTTAAAAGTCTGCTCAGAACTCCCAGTACACCTTGAAGGCCCCGCGCACTTTCAGCCTTACAGGGATTCTCTTGGAAAGACACAGGCTTTTGAGGAAGGGCACAGATTTTGGAGCCAGCCAGCACTGGCCTCTCATTACAGCTTCTCCAGTGTCTAGCCGCGTAGCACTGGACGATCTGTCTCCCTCTCTGAGCCTTATTTTTGTCTTTTGTAAAGTAGGGATAATAGTTCTTACCTCGGGGAGCAGGGGTGCAATTGGCAGGACTGAGTTAGGTGGTATCTGTGGAGAGGTGAGCAGGCATCCTGGTGCGTGGGAGACACAAGAATGAGTCGGTCCTTTCTTTCACCCGCGGGATCCCAGAGGATCAGCTCTCCTGAGTACTGCCCACAGAGTTCGCCCTTGTGAACAAATAAGGGATTTGAGAAAGGGGAGGCGGATCAGCCTTTGCACTAGAGGAGTGCCAGCCGGTGAGGCCTGGCCCTCTGTCGCCTCACCCCAGGGCTAACGCCACGCTTGTCCATGTGTTTAAAAGACCTCGTCACCCCGAGTCTCACCACCGCTCAGGAATGGGAATAACGACTTCATGGGATCGTCCTGGGGACCCACTGCGATCACGTGTACGGAAGCATCAGCACAGTGTAGGCATGTAGTAGATGCTCAGGAAATGCTGAATCTTAACAGCAAGAAATCTGGTTCAAGACAGGCCAAGAACGTAGTCTGTGTTCTGTCGGAGTCAACTCCCCACCCGCTTCAGGGACAGCTTTGTGAGGTGAGAACGAGTCAGGGCAGCCTCGGGCTGCGGGGAGAGCCTGCTCTGGACGGTACAGCACACTGGGGTGGGCACCAAGAGCCAAGTGGGTTGTGTTCCTCTGGCCGCCCTGCCCCAGCAGCTGCTTCAAGTGGGGTCCCAGCGGGCGCCCTGCCAGGGCTCACCTTCCTGCCTCCCAGCCCTGAGACCAGGCTGCTTTCAAGTCACATCCCAGTGGGTGTTGCCAAGCCCTGAACAGAACAGCCTACCTACCCTCACCCTCCACTGCTGGCAGCCGGCTCAAGTGTCTTAGGCAGGTCCCCAGGCCTTGGCACGTCGGCCCATCTGCCAGCTCTGCAGTGTGCCACTTTCCTGTTCCTCAAGCACACCTGGCCCCTCTCACAGCTCTGCATTTTTCTGCAGGAGCTCCTTTGCCAAGCACACGGGGTGCTAAGTGCTTTCACGTGTCTGGTCTCGTTTAATCATCACAGCGATTCTGGGACGCCAGCATTATGCCCTCTTCACAGGTGAGGCAACTGAGGCTCAGAGAGATCAAGCAGTTTGCCTCCGGTCAGGCAGTGAGCAAGCAGCAAGCCCACAGGGGTCTGGGGTCGGAGCTCATGTCTTTGCAGCCACCACACCGAGAGCTCCCGGCAAGAGCGTCATGGCTCCCCTGGCTGGAGGGGACACGCCTGCCCAGGCACTCCCAGTGCAGCGTGTGTGTTCACTCTTTCACTTGACAAAGTGAGGCAATTTGTCGGGATCTTTTGGTAGCTCTTTGGCAAAGGGGCTCCGGTGAAGACAGCTTGTGGCTTTAACAGACCGTGGCTTGAGGGTGCTATTTCTGGTGCTGGGGCCGGAGAAAGAAGAGAAAGCAGCTGCAGAGATTGGGGTAAGTGCTTGGCTTGTCAGAAAGGTAATCTCCCCACACCTGTGCCCTGGAAACACAATCCAGTGCTCTGAGATGCACTTTCATCTGTCACCAGGGCGTCCCCAGGGTGACCTACCCGACTGTATCCAAGCTGGTGGGGCTCGTGTTACGGGGCTCATTCTCGGGGCCCTTGAGTCCCAACAATGCTTGTTTGTCCTTTGGAACTGCCATCTCCCAGGAGGAATGTTAATGGGACCTAGAATGGAGGGGGGATGGGAGGGAGACAAGACTAACTTCAGCCCGAGCCCACTCTCAGGTCAGCCTCATGAGTGAGCTCATCCAAGCTTGTCTGCTATCCTTCCAAGAGATACTTAAATCAGCTCCTGGAAAGAGGATTCATCCTCTGCTTTTTCTAGACCAGACCTCTACTCTCAAGGGGGCGGCGGTAGGGTGAGGGTCCGTTTAATCTGGGACTTAGTCTACCCCTTAGCAGAGCTTACAGCTAACTGAGAAATATTTTCAAAAGCAGAAAAACTGAAAACAACTTGGCTGTCCAAGAATAGAAAGTTGGTAAAATAGCATTATCTTCTGTCCATACGACGAAGTTTTAGATAGCCATTGAAATCATGTTTTCAAATAATATTAAGGATGTGAAAAAACTCATATAGTGTAACATTAAGTGGGAAAGAAGTTGGATAGAAAACTGTATCTACAGTCTGAACCTAATTTGTTAAGTATATGTTTACATATGCGTAAGAAAAGACTAGAAGGAAAGAGACCAGGGAGTGTTAACAGTGGTTATTTCTAAGTGTTCTGGTTGTGATAGACTTTTGGTTTTTTCCTTTATACTTTTCTCCTTTATGCATACATTTTCTAGTGAAAATTTTATTTTAGAGTCAAAAGAAAATTAACTTCTTTGACTCCCAGTTTATAACTGACATTGTGCCAGGTGCTGCGGATAAGAGATTTAGAGGAACCTAGCCCCTACCCTCTATGAGCTCATAGCCTCGCAGGGCATAAACATATATAAGCAGATTTCTTTTTAATGTTTTTAACAAAAACATCAGCAACAACAACAGTTCTTTAAATTAATTAATTATTTTATTTATTCGGTTGCACCGCATCTTAGTTGTGGCGGGCAGGCCCCTTAGTTGTGGCATGCATGTGGGATCTAGTTCCCTGACCAAGGATCAGACCCGTGCCCCCTGTATTGAGAGTGTGGAGTCTTAACCACTGCGCCACCAGGGAAGTCCCAACAACAGCGATTATAATGACACATTTGTTAAGTGCTATGGAATGTTCTAAATGCCTTATGCATATTTACACTTAAACTTTGCAACTCCATGAAGCAGGTAGTTATTAACCCATTTTACTGATAGTACAGGCTGCTGTGGGAACAGAGAGATTAATTCTGTCTTGGGGGGGGCGGGGCCAGGGAGGCTGCAGTCAAGAATTGGCACTTGTGCTGATTCTTACAGGATAAACGCGAGTTCTGCAGGCAGACAGAGCAGGGAAAGGTTTTTCGGGTACCGAGAACACCATGAACAAAGGCACAAGGGAGGAAAGAGCAAGACATCGTTATGAAGTGGCTAACACCACACTCCTTCCTCCCCAAAGAGGAGCTGGAAAGACCTTCGGGGCCACTGTGTGAAGGGCATAGAAGATCATGCTGAAAAGTCTGAGCGTAATTCCGTTAGGCAGTGGTGAGCCATTGAGGAGCCCTGACGTGGTCAGCTCTGCATTGGAGAAAGACGATTCTGGCTTCTTAAACCCCGTGAAAAGCTCAGTCATATGTAGAGAGAGAGGTGTTCCTCTGGAGGCTGAGTGTTGCAGGAAAATTCATCTCCGTTCCAGCTGAGGTAGAAGAGAAGGAGAAAGGAAACAGTGGGGGGGCCATGAAATGTGTGACTTCCTTTTACCCTTATCTGCTTGTAGACAGTCACTGCAGCCATGTGGACTCCAGCCCCAAGATGAGAGACGTATGTACACAGAAATGTGTTTACCATCTAGACAGGGGCAAGGTGTTAGCACCAGAAGGGAGAATTGAGAATTCCAAATAGACTTTTAGTTCCGAATGAAATTTCTGTGCTTAATTAGCCCCAAACACTTCTGTCTTTGCCATAAAAAACAAGGAAAAGTCTTGTGTGGCAATGCTATGAGTACTTATAGTCCAAGTTCGGTTGGAGCTACGTTTAGTACAGAAGTCCCCAAACCCCTCATCACAGATCTGAAAGTGCTGGAAAGCTGGGGCACCCTCCTTGTTCCCTTTACCATGGCTTTAGCTAACACAGGGGTCACCAGGTAATGCTCTGCTGTGCTTGTCCGCAAGGGTTCTGCTTGCAGCAGAAGACACAATCAGGATGATATGTTATCAGGATTGTCTCTTATTCTAACATTGCCCTTCTTATGGAAATATCCCTTTTTCAGTGACGCGGTGACGAGCAGGTTGTTATATTTGTTTTTGACTTATTTTTTTTTAACTTTACTATGAAATGCAAAAGTCTGGGAACTACTGAGCGTTTGTACCTAATTGATCTATACTTAGTGTCAGGTTCTGGGAAAGATGTGAAGTTGAATCAGACATGGACGTGGCCTTTGAAGACATGATCATGAGTGGTAACCCAAGGTAGGAAGTGATGAGTAGCATTTAGAAAAGGCTGGATGTTATCATGGGGGAGATGCTGGGGGAAAGTTCATAGGAACTCTGTTCTATTTTCATAACTTGTAGGTAAATCCAAAATTATTTCAAAATACAAAGTTTTTTAAAAGGCTAGGGCCTAAGGTGAATGGTCAGGGGGCCAGAGGGTAGATAATAGGAAGGAGTCACCTGTGGTTGTCATTTAAAGCTGCATGAAGGAGTATCTTAACCATCAAGCTCGAGTTCACACTTAACTCTGTAGATAGTATGGAGCCATGGAGGGTTTTTGATTAAGGGTGATCAGTTGATAATCAGAGACTGACCAGTTGTAAAGAAGTGAGCCTGGAGGCAGTTGCAATAACCCAGATGGGAGAGGATCATCTTTAATAGTATCCCAAAGAGAACTAGCTCTGCCGGGTGTTCATAGGTACTACTTGAAAGAGGGGTTCCATGGACAAAGAAATATGAAAAATGTTAAAGAGATGCCTTACTGCAGGAGTTCTCAGAGCCATTAACTTGATAATGTGCCCTGTGATTCTCTAAAGAGAGAAGTTTCCCAGTGTTTCCCAAAGCTTTTTGACCATGGAACCCTCTTAAGAAATTCTCACAGGACTTGTATTCAGAAAAAAGCACTTCAGGGAATACTGGCTGGCATTGAAAATGAGAGGAGCCAAGCATTTGTAGCACAATCCCTACGTACTTCTGTATTCTGCAAACTGGAAACCATGGCCTAAACATACTCAGATCCTTTTGCACTGGGGCATTGAGTGCCCCCGAGAACTCCCCTTCCTTCTCCAGCTGTCTGAGCCCAGGGGCTCAGGCATGTCTGGAGTCACCGCCCTTCCCCATGCACGGGAGGCTCTTCTGTGGGCTCCGTAACAATGGGAGAACAATAATATCATAGATGCCTAGGACACATTTCCAACCCAATTTTTAAAAATTGCAGGAATGAGAAATCATTTGATGTTTCTGTAAGAAGGGAAGCATTTTTGAAGGATTCTTTAAATGTAATTTTCTAATTAAGTCCCTTAATCAACCTCTCTTTTTGCATTTGAATGAACAGATATGGTAGTTTTTCCTCCTCCTCCCTCTTATAAATGAACTCCACCTTGATTTTGACCTGTGTGCTGTAATTAGTTAAGGTGGCCTCTCCTCCTTCCCCACCCCCCTCCTCACTCTACCTTGTGGTTGGCTAGAGCTTGCTGATCATTGAAATGCTCAAGTTATTCAGCATTTTCACTATAGTTCGTTAAACCCTCTGATTTTGTCACACCTACTAGTCTCTACCAGTTGTTTGACCTTCAGCAAGTTATTCAACCTCTCTGAGCATGACTTTCTTATCTTTGGTATGGGAGGAGCAATTCCTACCTCCCAGAGCTAGTGCAGAAAAGTGCTGGGCATATAGTATGTTTGGGTACTTGGTAAATATTCTTTCTGATAGTCTCTTTCCAGTGATTAGCATTGTACTCTTCACTCAGCAATTCCTCAAAGATGCTTGTTGAGTGAACGCAGGTACCTGCACACAGCAGCTGCTAGCCTAACAAAGATATTAATTAAGGGGCGAATTGTACCCTTTAAGATCGTTATATATTCTGTTTTTGGTCTTCCTTTCAATAAAAACACTTAACTTGGTGATAATACAACCCTGAGAGGTAGGTATTTTTGCTCCCATTTTATAAACTTGGAAAACAAGGTTCAGAGTAAAGCTATATGAAAATTCAGATCTTTCTGATTCCTAAGTCCATGTCCTTTAACATTGCACCAGGAATGATAAGATCCATTCTTCCTTTCACTCATACAGTCTACTCAACAGTTAACTGACATGTGCTGGGTGCCAGACAGAAGACACATTCCAGCCCCCCAAGAACTCACCTTCTCATTGAAAGAGATGAAACATGTGCAAGAACCTTACAAGGCAGCCCGGTAACACCTCATTTATCCCTCACTGGGGAATGAGCTGTTATATTAAGTGCATTTTACAGATGGAGCCACAGAGCTTTAACTCAAAGGGGCCGTAGAGATCTCATTGCAAAACCCCATTTTATTTTAAGGGGAAGAAATGCTCAAGGGCACGGGGTGACCTGCTCGAGGTGGCTTCGTCACACTATTGTCAAACCAAGATGAGAACCCAGACCTTCTGACTTCCAGCCTAGGACTTTAAAAATATGTTGACAGGTTTCTTAAAACAGAGTCTGTATTTCTTTGGAATTGGAGTCAAGTGGCTGGTTCCCATCTTAGACTTTTCTGCATGTCTTGGGATCATCTTCATAATCAGCGTTATAACACTAGGCTAGGATGCAGCCATTCCTTTGAACCGGCAGATGTCTGCTGCAGTCCCTTTACCCAACCTCATCAGGGCCTTTTCAACCCTCAGAAGCACTGTCCTGGTTTTCTTTATACACACACACACTCATAAAATTGAACAAACTCTGGGAGCTTTATAGTTAAGACTTTTACTTGGCTAATTAGTTGTAGTCAGTTACTTCATTTCTCTGAGCCTATTTCCTTACCTGTAAATGGGCCCAGTGCAGTAACCTATCTCATGGGATTGTCAGACAAGGAGTAAAAGGTGCCTGGAACGTAAGAGGTGCTCACCTCCCTCCTTTCCCTTCCTTTCTTCCAAGGGTTCAAGAAACTCTTAAAAGTTGCACACTCCCTCGCCTGCAGAGTGCACAGCAATAATGAAATAGAACCAAAATAAATGTTGGCCGTGAAACACAACTGCCTCCTGAGTAGTGAATCAAACGTTCCTCTGCTCCAAAAAAGCACGTATAATATGTCTCGTTTCTTCCTCCCAGGACAATAAAGAAGGCTTTAACACAGAGCATAATTCATATCATCTCCATATCTTGGGCCGTAGCACCTCCTGAAAATTATTAACACATCTCCCATCGCCTCCTTTATGAATATGCATAAAAGCAGATCAGGTGAGGTGCTCTAGGTAATCGCTGAATCCCCCAAGTATGTGAAATTTGACCTGATGTGAAGCAGTTGTTTTAAATTCACTCTGGGAAGAGAGAAAGCCTCTGGGTGATATGCGTAAGCACGCTTAATAGCACTCGGTGTGGATTCCATAGACTTGGAGGGAAGGATGTTACCATTGGAAGGATGATCCAGGTCTGCTAGTCTAACCCCTAAAAGATAAAGATACTGAGGCCTGGAGACGGGTCGAGATTCCCCCCAAGACAGGACAGAGTCTGGCACAGATCGCAGGGGACTCTTGTTTTCCTGAGACCCCTCTGCTCACCTCATGGTAAAACAATGAGGAGCAATAATCGAGGTCTTTTTGTGGATTTTGTTTGTGCCTTTGCCCTATGGCGTTGTCTCCCCCTTTTAAAATGAGTGTGTCAGACTCGAAGATTCTAAGATTTGCTGGGTCTGTGGGAGATGAATAAATGAATACGTGTGTGAGCGGCACTCCGCAGTGTCGTGACCTGTGTCGTGACCGCAGCCCTGATTTGTGTTTTTGCAGACTCTCCTCCTGCAGCATCTCCTCAGCCCCCTTTCTTGGCCTTTATTGGTACCAGCTGGCCTTGTCCTGAGGCGCCACCCTCCTTACATCCTGGGCTGCCCTCCCTGGCACACAGCCTGCCCTGAGTACTCGCCTAAGCAATGGGTATGTTTTAAATTCCCAAGAGTAACTCAGACAGAAGTCAGGTCTAATTCCCAGTGCATCTTTGCACCAGGAGACCAGCAAGCCAATCTTGTCCCATTTCCCTTTGCCCAGGAAGGTATTTTGAATTTGGATCTACAGTCGGTAAACAGAAAGAGCCAAATGTCAGGGGGCCCTGAGCTCTTTACGAAGCAAGGAAGGGAAAAGGGGAGCTCACGTTTACTGAGCACCTGCCAGGAGCAACATGCGTTCTTTTCCAGAGGCAGGTGTTCCTCCCTTCCTTCTCCAGAGACTGAGGCCTGGGTACGTGGGTGAGACCCTCGGCTTCCACACGTGTGGCACTCTAGCTGCCAATTCGAGTCTGCCTGCCCGCCTGCCACGCTGCCTTACGCTACAGCCCTGCAGCCAACTGCTTTGGCCTCCCAGTGCTTCTGAGATTTAAACTTAACCAACCAGGAGCAGTGTTCTCTAGGTTAGATGTTGCAGAATCTCATTGGCATTTAATGTGGTTGGGTGTTTAAGTGTATTTTTATGTCTTGCCTGGGGCCTGAATAAAAGTTACAAGCAACACTGAAGCCCAAGCCAAGAAAGAAAAGGTGGGCAGCCCACCTTGTAACCTTAGCTAATCTTTAATTATGCCTTAATTGAGGACCTATGAAGTAGATTAAGACTAATAAGATGTTGAGTTTATGCAGCATTTTAATTTCTCAGACTCCTTCACGAGTATTATAGTAATAACTGCTGCCATTTACTGAGCCCCAGCTGGGTGCCCGGTACTGTGTGAAGTTCTTTATATATGCTCTTTCATTTCTCTCCTCAACCTTTTCAGGGAAGTATTACCCCCTTCTTACAAATGCGGAAGCCGACTCTCCCTCGTCCGGAGGAGAAGTTCTGGGTAGCCTCTTGCCCCAGACGCAGTCAGGCTGACTCTCCCTTGTCCAGAGGAGAAGCTCTGGGTAGCCTCTTGCCCCAGACGCAGTCAGGAGGCCTATTCCATGGTGCACTGGCTTCTGATTTATACATGGTGCTGCCTGTGAGGACAATGGCTAACTTTTACCGAGTACTTTCTGCATGCCAGGCAGCCTACTAAGTGCTTTACAGAATTATTTGCTAAATCCTCCTGGAACCCAAGACGTAGGTATTGCTATTATCATTGCCACTTGTAAATGAAGAAACTGAAGCACAGAGGTCTGATATGCTGCCTGGCTTCCATAGTTTGGAAGGAGTGGAATTCACATCCAGCCTAGGCTGGAACCCTGATCTGATTTCAGAACCCATATATTACCATTCCACACTGTGGCTTTACCCCTGAGCAGCAACAGGGACCCTGGGCCAGTCACTTAACCAGATGCTCTGTGATGGGAACAATAATACCTCCTTCACTGGATGTATGTAGGATTAAATAAGATGACAGTTTGCCAAAAGCCAGTGGGTGTTAATAAATGTCTCTTTCGTTCCTTCGTTCGTTCCTTCCTTATGGGATCAGTAACCAGTAATTATTTACTGATTTATATTTTAGATGCTTTGATGCAAATGCAATACCTACTACTTGTTTTCTTCGGCACATCTTTTCTATTTAACGACTGCAAAAACTCTTGCTTTAGGCTGCGTGTTTTAGAGTCAGACAACCCCCTGGCCCCGGCCGACTGCTTTCTTACCGTGCCTCCTTTCAGGGCTGTGGATATCTTTTCTTTTTAATATGTATTGGGGCCTCTGTTAGGACTCAGAGGTAGCATGCCTCAAAAAATACTGGCTTCTGGAAAAAGAATGAGAGAGAGAGAGAGAAAGGAAAGAAAAACTTTGCAAGCCACATGGGGAAATCATGGGCAAGGCACTTCTCCACAACCTGTTTTGTAATTTTCTTCATGCCTGGTGGGCAGTGAGAATCCATGTAGAGCTGGCACCTTTTTGGTTGCTGAAAAAGTGCCCTAACCTCCCTAAAAGGGAGGGTTAACAGGCTGGGGGAGAGTTGCTGGCGGCCATCAAAATGATGAAGTGAAATTTTAAATTACATTAGATGTGTGCTTAAGGAACAACAGATGAGGCCCTGTGGATTGTCAGATCCTCTTGGCAACACTGCAAAATGAAAGCATAACCATTTGGAACCCTTCCCCTGGACCGTATGAAGTCTGGGCCGAAAAGATGACCTTTTAACGATAGCTTCCTGCCTCTGAAGGGTTAGAGTGTGTTGAATTTTTCTTTGCTAAAGGCCTGGTTTTAATCATCGCCACAGTCAGGAGAAAGGGCTCTTATCCACACTGTTCACTTTTTAAAATATCCGAGATGTTCTTCGAGTTTACAGTCAAGATTTTTTTGGATAAGGTTCCTGTCCTTTTCCTGGTAATCTTTAGAGTATGGCCTTTGTCACAATCAACAGCATTCACTGAGAACCTGCTGTGACCCAGGCCACTTCACAGAGGTGGGTGAATCTAATCTTCCCAAAGATCCTGGCACTGAGGCTTTGTAGTTTTCTTATTTTATAGATGAACAAACTGAGGCTCAGAGAGGTTAAGTCATTGTCAAGATCACACACAGCTAATGGATGAGTAACACACCGCATGAGATGCTCACTGATCGTCCCTCTAGAACTTTTTCCCCTGGGGAACGCCAGCTCAGCAGGCACTTCTGCAGTATGTAGAAGCCCGGCCCTCTCTGTAAAGCCCTAAGGGTAAAGTTAAGATTAATCCTGGACAGAGGCACAGAGCTGCGCCATCTAAGTTGTTCAGTCTTTCTGTCCCCCACCCCACCCTCACCCCACAAATGCAATGTGTCCTGTTCTGTCCAGAATCTCAATTTAATTAGTCTTCAAAGAAAGCTGGTAAAATGGGCTCCCGGCAGAGCAGCCTTTGTTTTCAATGTTTGGTGGCTAAAAAAGGCACATTTTGTACCAAAATGACAGTCTGGGGGTGGTGAACTTTTGACACAAGGAGAATAATTCCTTCAAGAGAAAATCTACAGCCACCTGAAGCTTGGCTTGGCTGTATTTATGCAAATCAGCCCCAGCCTCAGCAGGACATTTTCAACTATTATAACAGGGTCTCCACTTTACCTCCTCCCCCAGGGGCCCTGATCCTCAACTTAAGCCTTACATTTCCATAGTAAAGGCCACCGTCTCCCATTTCATCACTTACTCTCCAAGAATCGTTTAAAGACCCAGGCAGCCCCTTTGTGGGAGGATTTCCCTGGATCCCCTTCTCTGGCCCTCTCTCCTTCTGGTCTCTTCTGAACCTGCTGTTTTTTCCAAGGGAGAGATTGAATCTGTTGCAAGGAGCTGTTTAATTAAACTTTCCCCCTACTGCCTCTAAAGTTGCTGGAGACTTCTTTTGACCTCTCCTTGACGATGCCTAATCACTGTGATTTAGCAGATTCTGTAATTACCTGCCACACGGGGAAGCACTTTGATTGCTGTTTCTTTGTCCTGCCCGTTTCAACCTCAACCGACAGCGAGTTTACCCTCCGTGAATATCTGGAATATGCCACAGGAAGGCAGAGTGATCTGAATTTACAGGCAACCTTTGAAGGGGCCAGATTTATGGGCAAATGGGGCCAAAGGTGTGGGTAATGAGCATTCTAAGGGTGAGATTCTTTTGTGCTTGAGGCTGCAGGTGTAGACAGGCACCTGCAAGGGCACTGACCCGGATGGTGCTTGCGCGCCAGGCCTCCCCCATCAGCTTCACAGTTGCCTCTGCTCTCAACCCCTGGGCAGGTGAATTTTTCATTCTGCAAGTGGCAGACACAAAAATGTAGGAAGAGACTAATACCACCATACTGGGTAAAGGTAGCCATTATCTCCATCTTGCTGATGAGGAAAGTGACCCTAAGCCCTTCCAGCTTATAAGTGATGGAACCTGGGTTCAAATCCAGTTGGCCTTCGCACTAGAGCCCATTCCATCCAGCCAGTGCTCCCTCCTGGGTGCCCGTCCTTGTGCTGAGTGCATCTCATATTTTCTTGTTTAAGTCTTACAACAATAATTTATTATAATTATATACCAGGTTTAATTATTTCCATTAATTATGTGGAAAACAATTCATTTTCATAATGGAAGTTATGCAATAGGTACAAAGTCACACAGCCGGCAAACAGGAGAGTTGCAATTTGAATGTGTGGATCTGATTCCAAAGGCCACACTGTAACCCTCACATTTTACTCCTTCCTTTATTATATAGTGAGTTCTCGTGTATTCTGAGATACATTTCAAGGCTATGAATCTTTTCTGTCAAGCCCCTTTGCAGATTTTTGAACTACTTGCACACCATTTTAATTGTTTTAGCTTTATTACTTACATATCCAAGTAGTTGAGAGTTGTTACATTAAGTATCAGTGACAGAGGGGTGTTTTTCCTCCCAGGCTGGGAAAAAAGTCCTCTTTGCTTCTTTTTCTTTTCTTTCTTTTTTTTGGCTGCGTTGGGTCTTCGATGGTGCGCACAGGCTTTTTCTAGTTGCAGCGGGCGGGGGCTAGTCTTTGTTGCGTGGGCGGGCTTAGTTGCTCCACGGCATGTGGGATCTTCCCCAACCAGGGCTCAAACCCGTGTCCCCTGCCTTGGCAGGCAGATTCTTAACCACTGCGCCACGAGGGACGTCCCCTCTTTGCTTCTTAAAGCATAATGTTGTCCTCTTGAAACTTTCCAGCTAGGTGGGGGTGATAGCCTCACCTGCAGGCCTTGCGTCTTCCTGGGCCTCCCAGTCTCCTGCCTGGAAACGGTTGCAAGGCATGCAGCTTCAGCAGAAGGGATGGCTGCAGGCCCAGGGGCTGCTCTGTTTGGAGGGCTGCAGAGGAGGGATCCGGTCCTGGGCCTCAGCCCTCTGCTTGCTGAGAAGCGTGTGGGTGGGTGGTGGTGATGGTGCAGGCCTAAGGGAAGGCAGCCGCCGCATCCCAGGACGCTGTTTTTAGACGGCAGCAGCCAGTGGGCCGGGAGGTGTAAGTTTGGTGCTTTCCTGGGAGAGGCTTTAGGGATCTCAGGGAGCTGGAAATGAAAGCTCTGGCTATGACTGAGGGTTGCTTTGAATTAAGTGTGATTAAGAGAGAGAAAGCAGGACTGTTTTTTTCTTCCTTCTGGGATGGAAGGGAAGCTGAGCCTGATTGAGTGCCAACTCTCTGATAGGTTCTGTGCTTTGACGTGGTTCCAGGCTTGAAGGACACTGATAGCAGAAGTTGGCAGAAAACTTTATACACATCTTCTAAGCCTTAAAAATGCTGAGCCCTTTGCCTTAACACAGGAGCACTGTGTGTCCGCCCTGCGTGACTGGTCCAGTGAGCACTTGAAAGACACTCATACATCCTGCATTATGGGTAAAAGCTCCTTTAGGAGAAACCTCTCGAAACCACATTAGCCACTATCCAAATCCCATCCCTTCCCCCAAAATATTGCTTTTTATATTTTTGATCAGTATAAACTTTTTCTCCATTTACATCCTTTACCTTACAGTGTTCTAAGGTTTCTTGAGGATAGGGAGTGGTGTAGAGCCAGCTACTTTCCTGACAAATTTTGTTTGTTTTTTTCTAACATAAATGTAATACACCATTGGTTCTTTTCTTGGAGCGCAAACTGGAATAAATTCCTGTGCAATCCCTATAGACAAAGAGAATATATCAGTAAAAAAAACAGCACACAGCAGCTTGCAAACAACTTTAACATTAAATCAATTCCTTTGCCAGTAGCCACAATGCACACAAGCAAATAATTCATCAGAAATGAGCTCCAAGCATACAGTAAATCATCCACGTGAAGGAATTCCAACATCACGCTCATGCATGGACTAAAAGCAAATGCATCACTGAATCTTAGTGCACTGCAAACCAAAAAATGTGAATGGTTTACAGGAAAAACATATTTTGGTGAATATCAGTGCTTTATAACAAGCAGCAAAAATGTGCAGTATCATAAAGATTTTAATCTTTATCCCCCAAATCTAGAAAATCATCATCTGCAAAGCCAGGTAACTCAGCATTTCCAAAGTCTTCAAAAGCCCATGTCACTGATGGATTCCAGATGATTCTCCTAAGTACTGGTCTTCACAGTGTAAGAAAGCAAGTTATCTTGATCTGCCAGATACCACCCTGCAGCTCTGTTCACTGTGTCCTTTCTCAAAGTGTAACTTTAGCATCAAACGTCCTGTTAAAGCTATTCCTCTATGGCTTTTTTTTAAAACTTGATTTGTAATTATTCTTAATATATACACAAAATCTTTAAAGTTAAATTTTAGTAAATTGTTTGTAATAAAAAAGTAGCAGTCCCTTGCCCCAGCTGTCTCCACTGCCAGGCCCCACTCTCCAGCAGACAGCAACTCTGATCTCTTCCAGTTGTTTCCCCTGCTCTTTATCTCCATGCTTCTAAATTAAGTACCTATAGTGGTATTTCTTCATTTATAAATTTTAGCCACTATCTGTTGACTTCCTGCAGTGGAAGAACTCCCCCTCACTACCTACTCTCTTGCTTTTCCTCTCTCCACAATCCTAATATGATTGTTATAATCATTTTTGGTTAAGTATGTAGTCATTGGTTATATAATTATGATTATTTAAAATATGGGGGCTTTTTGTTTTTGTTTCTTTTGCTCCTGAGCCAAGCAGTGTGCCATAACCATCCCTCCTTTCTTTGCATGCCTTTCTTTTTCTTGGAGTTGTTGACTGCCTTTCTTTTATTGCCTTTTTGAGAAATGGCAAAAGGTTCAGTGTGGCTAAGGGTTGTGATGACAGATGAGGCTGTAAAAGGGACCAGATCTTAAAGAACCTTGAATGCCAGGCTGAAGAGCTTGGACTTTATCCTGAAGAGAACAAGGAGCCTTTAGGAAGGACTTTAGGCAGGGAAATGACCTTCTGGAACATTCCTCCGATGACTGTGTAAGAGAACCACATAGAAACAGTTTTCAAACTGACATGGAAGTATGTTTGAAAGCATCCACATTCTTACCATCTTTCCAGCAAAACCAGTGCCATCTTTGGGCAAATCCCACACTTGGATAGGTGTTTGTCAAGTCACTAACACACTCCAGTTCTCCTGTATTTTCCTTCCCCACATATACCAATACATTGTAAGGAAGGATAAAAATCATCTCCCTGGCTGTCCCCAATTGGAATTTCCCAAGATTCACTTGGAACGCTCCACTCATAAAGTGGTCCAAGTTGTGGGCAACAGGGAAACTATTCGTCCCCACTCCCCCTGACACCCAGTTTTTAAAAAAGTAATAATAGCTAAAATGCTGGTGGATGGAATTTGTGCATCACCCATCACCAATGAATTATAACTTATTCTACACCCAAAATGCAGCCCTTAAGCTGAAGTCACACACATCGCAGCTCTTAAGCTGAAGTCACACACATCTCAGCGGTGCTTTTTGCTTTGTTTTGTTTTGTTGGGGGAGAAAGAAAGAAAAGCTGGAAGTAGTCAAGAGAACAAATAATCCAGAATAAGAATTAAGATTTGGAAGATTACTTAAATAAGAATAGAAACTAAGGTTTGTATCAGTGGCAATGGGTATGAAATTATTTTTAATTTTGCAGAATCACAGCTTTGCTGTCTTAGCCTGCGCAGGTGAACCTTGTGATTAGAACTCCTAAGGAGGAAAACAACCCTACTGTGATGGGTGATCAGGGAATGTCCAGATTTCTGAGAGAGCCGCTCACTAACTGCCTCTATAATGTGTAAAGGGATTGAATTTGCTTGTCAAGTTATTTAAATTTTATTAGCGTAGTTACAAATTGCTGTTTATGCAAAAAGAAGGTTTTGTTTTTGTTTTTAAAGATTGCTGCTGCTTTTATTTCCAGTTTGGAAATTCAGCTCATAACCAACTCGTCACCAGGAAATGCAGTGGTAGACAGCTATCTGTTAGGTCCCAACATTATCATCATCGTAATACCCATCATTGATTGAGCCCCTGCTGTGTGCCAGGCACTGTCCAAGCAACTTCACTAGCATTACCTCCTTTGATCTTCACTACAGTCTGATAAAATGTGATTCCTTGTCCTCTTTTTCCAGTGGAGGACAGAAAGTGGGACTTGCCCTAAGGTGTGCTGTTGGTAGGTGGCAGAATCAGGATTTAAAACAAAGTTGGTCAACTTGGTGTCAGTTAAGATGCTTTAGACTGAAATTAACAGAATACACCGAGTATTAGGACCTAGATTGTGTCACATAAAAGGAAGCTCAGGGGTAGGGTGGGCTTCAGAGTTGGCTGCTCCAGTGACCAACAGTACCATCAAGGACCCAGGTTCTCTCCATGTTTCTGCTCTATCATCCTTAGGCTGGTTCCCCCTTGTAGTTGTAGGATGGCTGCTGATAGCAACACAGAGTATATGCTCCTTCTTGTTCATTTAATGGGCAAGAGAGACCAGCTTCCCATTGCTCCGTAGTAAAAACAAACAAGAATTTGTCCAGGAACTTCCAGCAAACCTCCCCCTCAAAGTTCACTGGCCAGAGGTTTGTCACATGCTCATTCCTGAACCACTCACTGACCCAGGGGATGGAATCACCCTTAGATCTCTCAGGCACCTTGTGTGGAGATCATTTCCCCAGACTATACTGTTACTACTCAGTGGGGAAAGGGTAGGACGGAAGCTGCATGGCAAAACTCTTTCCTATGTCCAGGACAGGCTGCATTATTTGTGCGACCCACTGCAAAATGAAAATGCAGGGCCCCTTCTGCAAAAATGTTGAAGAATTTTAAGATGGCAGCAGCACATTAAACCAAATACTGGGCCCTCTGAGCATGGGACCCTGTGTGGCTGCAGTGGTCACACACCCACAGAGCCAGCCCTGGCCATAGCATGCTGCCTGCTGCCCGCTGCCCATGGTTTTTGTTTACTGCTCTGTCTTCCATTTAAGAGCAAGGACCAAGCATTCCTGTTTGTCGTTGTGTACCCTGTGCTTCTTTCAATGCCTGGCTTATGATAGGTGCTCAAGTTAAAAAAAAAAAGAAAAAAGAAAAGCTTCTGAAAGGAATTCTGGGCTGAGCTGATCCCCCTGGACTGAGGTGGTAGCAGTAAGGATGGTGGCCATGCGGAGGATGCCTTGAGCAGCTCCATGCCAGGCATTACACGGTGCCTTCTCCGTACCGCCTCCTGCCTCCCTTCATTCTGACGTTGATCCTGAGACTTTTCTGCCTCCTTAGTGCTGCTGTTTGTACTTTGTACTTGAGGGACATTTTTGTTGAACATACTTCCTGATTTCTAAAGTTGTCGGCGTTTGGGGTTATGACACCTCTGAACTATAATCACACGTTTGACCAGGATTTCCACACTGTTGCATCCATTCACTTCCAGTCTTTGAGTCACCACGCAAAGGATTTTCTTTCTGAAGGATTTTCTTTCTGATGTTACAACCTGCCTTTGGATAGGCTACTCAGAAATGGTATTTGTTCTTGCATCAGTCCAGTCCATGTTCTCTTATCATACTGGAATGTAGTCCTCCTCTTCTCAGGAATCGTTGAGTCAGCTTTTGTAACAAGCAGAGCACTGTGAGAGCTCTGGGGAGAAACAGATTTAAAGAAGTGTGTAGACATGTCAGCCTAGTTGGAGACACTGGGCAAAAACCCAGCAAAATTAAGTAACAAGAACTGTCATCATAAAGGCATCATGACAGCAGGACTTAGTTAATTGCATTTTGAATGGTACAGGCCACACTCCCTTTGTTTTCTGCCCTGCCTTTGCTCAAGCTGTCCCTGCATATTTTATACATTATTGCTATCAATTAAGTCTACCCATCCTTCAAGGCCTCCAGAGATTGCCTCTGAAACCAGATATAGAAGAGTTTTTCAGAAGGTCCACCGCGTGTTGGCATCTGGAAGGCAGTTACTGCCTTCTCCTAGGCTCTGTCTCCCAAGTTTGCAAGAGAACATCAGTCCCTTCCAGCCCCATCGTGCTCCAAATACACCTTGATACCAGCAGTTCCCCTACTCATCCTGTTAGGGTTCATTGTCTCCAAGCCCATCTCCCACAGGAGACTCAGTGCTTTGGTGGCAGGGATGATATTCATGCCTCACCCTTCCTGGAACATTGAATGACTATCACCTGGCATTGTACACAGGAGATTCCAGTAAGAGGTGGCTGACTTGACTCTGTACTATGAGGCCAGAGAAGGTAAAGGTCTGTGGATTTCAGGGCCCCAAGCGAGTGCTTTTGATCTTCAGAAGAACTCTGAGATCTTGAGGGAAACAGACAGTATGTGACTTAGCCCAGTGATAGGTTCAGGACAAGAATTGCCTTGGTCTGTCAACCAGACACCAGGCTCCTCAGGACCGACACCTCCCTCCTTGCCTTGGCCCTACACAGTCCATTTCCAGGCCTTCCCCATCAGTCCGCCGGGAGAGCAGGATTCCCCTGGAGCCCTGCCTGCAATGCCTGCCTGTGTTGGTTACAGCCCTGCTGTGCTGCATGATGGGCTCAGACAAGGCAAACATGGAGAGTCGAGAAAAAGTGTCTGTAATTATAGCTCAGACCTCAAGTGTGTGTGAAGGGGGCAGTCAGACTCTATCTTCATGGAGGCTTTTGACATTCAGAAATACTCCAAAATGCCACATTTGAGTTCTAGAGAGGGAGAAACAGAGATGTATATCTGAAGTTCCTTTGGGGACAATCCACTTGTCATTGGACATGGGTCACTGTAACACAGCATTCCCTGCCCAGACCTCAGCTCGAGGGAGCTGAGTTATCTGCTGGGTCCCAGTATCTCGGAATATCCAGATAGGACAGACCCAGGCATCTCCCCTATACCTACATAGGCGTAGGTAATGCCAGCCTACAGATGGGACCGAACACATTGCGTACATGCCAGCATTCATAGGACTGGCTGTTCCCAGCTTTACTGAATCCCTTTACACACAGTGTCAGTGGGGGACAGTGGGGAGAGGTAAAAAGAGCCTGTCCTTGTAGAGTCCTGGTTTGAATCCACCACTTATTGGGTAACCTCAGGCTAATCCCTTCGCTTCTCTGAGGCTCAGTTTCCTCTTTGGGGAAATGAGGATGATAGCGATCTAACTTCACAGCGTTGTAACACAGATCAGTGAGCACATATAGTTAAAGCACCTCACCCAGTGCCTGGCACACAGGAGCCTCAGCTTTTGCTGACAAGGGGAGACGGGCAGCACAAAGATGTGTTCTCTGATTGACCCGACACAGGAAGGGTCGTGAGTAACAGTCACAGCCTCAAGCGTGTTCTTCTCCATTTGGAACGATTCTGCCTGATTTGCATGGGCAGTTAAGAGAATGGAGACATTAAAAGGTTTTTTGGTAACGTCTTGTTTGATGACTTCCTTTTTGGGGTGATGCCTAACATATATCAGATGGCTGCTTTCGCCTAGTTTCAGTCATTAGATTAGGGAGGGATGATGTAGTTTGTCCTCAGGGAGGAAAAAGAAAACAGTGAGAGTGAATGTGTCCACGACTGATGCTGTGGAGGACGAGAACTTGAACGTGGTGGGAACTGTGGTGCTGTTCCCAGTGGACGGTCCTTCCTTGCCTCCAGGCTCAGCCCCGCAGCTGCTCCCATTTCCGCAGGGGTCATGGTCTGCCACCTGGACGTGGACGTCCTCTCATTATTTAATATCCACAGATCATTACAGGACATTTTCTCATGAGGTAGAAATGGTCATACTTTATAGGAGTGGAGCATTCTTTTTTAATTGGAATGTTTGTGGTCAGGTGCTTTAACGTTGGTGATGTCAGAGCATAGGCACCTACCGTGTGGCAAGCATGGGGCTGGGTGCACGGGCCATAGAGGTGAAGAAGTTACCTCGGGCTTACAATCAGTGGGGGACACGTGCATGCACACACGTTAGTGTCCTGGGTGTGCAAGTGCAGGGACATTTTGTGGCAGTTCATGGGGCCAAAGGAGGGTGTGGCCAGGTCTATCTGAAGATTGTGCAAGGGCTTCGATGTGGTGTTGCCATCTCTGAGTTGAGTTTCAACCTCATGGATTGAGGAGGGGCCAGAAAAGGGAATCTGGACGAGTAAGCAGTCAGAGTGGGTTAGACAGGACTCCCAGCTGTAAAGGATGGAAACCCAACTCCAACTGCTTTTTTTAAGAAAATGTAATGGGTAATATAACTGAAAAGCCCAGGGGTCATTTTTCCATCAGTGTAGCTAGATCCAGGCATTCAAATAATGTCTCCATGAATCTCTTTCTCTTGACCGTTTCTCTTTGTTTTGGCCTCGTTTTCACACAGGTGTTCCCCATCTGATGACAAAGGGACTCCCCAGGCTTATATGCTACCAGCTTTGTAAACCCAGGGAAAGGAGAGTGCCTCTTTCCCCATAGCGCCAGGAAAATCCCCATAGCACCGGCAAAATCCCCATAGCACCAAAGACAATCCAGGGTTGACTCTGAATGGCCTGACCAGGGTCACATGTCCCTGCCTGAATCAGACACCCTGGCGGGAGGAATGGGGGTGGGTGCCCTCCTTGGCCTCCCTGAAGTCAGTTCCATCCAAATTCAGAAGCTGAGAGTAGGGCTCCCCAGAACAAAAAGAGAATTTCTATCATCAGAAGAAATGCCAGGCAAGTAAAAGCCACCTAGGTACCCTAAAGAGGCAAAGGCATGGTGGGTGGAAACCGCCTTGAACAGGAGGAATTCTGCATGTCTTCCAGAAACGGAGGCTAAACGGACAACACTTGCCTCATTCTTCCTCCCATTAACTAAGGTCTTTGTGGTACAGTCCCCAGCAGAGCCAGTGTCTGACAGCACCTCCTGCTCCATCCCAAGCGCTGTTGCTGGGCCATTACAGATCATGTAAATATAGGGATGCTATGAGTGATTGCCATTATTGCAAAAAGCCCAGCTGGAAACCGTGCTGATCGTCCTGCTGTTAAGAGTGCACTAGCCAGCCTGGAGGGCTTCCCCTCAGTAAGGATGGGAGTTACCGTGCTATGTGCTCGGCACTTTGATGACCTACCTAGGCAGTAGAGTGGAGGGTTAAGAACACAGGCTCTGGAGCCAGACCGCCTGGGTTTGGATGCTGTCTCCATCATGCAAGTCTGTCCTTGGGCAAGTTACATAACATCTTTCTTGTATGTAGTTTCCCCATCTGTAAAACAGGAGTTGATAATAGTAACTACCTCTTAGGCTTATTAGGAAGATTGAGTTAATATGTGTAAATCATTTAGACTGGTGCCTGGCACATACTCTACACTGTATATGTTTTAGCTCCTATTATTTTTCTTATCATTGTTACTATTATTATTAATCAAGTTTACAATGGTCCTGCAAGACATAGCTAACTGTCTTCCTTTCATAGATGGGAAGGTTGAGCCTTAGGGAGGTAAGTGACCTATCCAAGATCAAACAGCTTGTGAATGGTAGAGCTGGTATCGAGATCCAGGTCTCTCTGACTC
This sequence comes from Eschrichtius robustus, assembly GCF_028021215.1. Classification (NCBI taxonomy): domain Eukaryota; kingdom Metazoa; phylum Chordata; class Mammalia; order Artiodactyla; family Eschrichtiidae; genus Eschrichtius; species Eschrichtius robustus. Next base: position 56,644,052 of record NC_090834.1, read on the forward strand.
TGTATTTTCCCACCATTTAGTGCCCTTCTGCTTAGCACCAGGTGTCCATCCATCCATCCGTTCATTCATTCACTCATTCGTTTAATGAACTCAGGGCCTACCGCGTGTCAGCAGTGAGCGGGGTGCTAGGGATCCATTCATTGAATCCTCTTGGTCCTATCAGAAATTCTGATCATCAGTTTTACATGTGTTTGATTTAAAAATGGGAGAACAATTAATGATTAGTTAATTAATATAGCTTATGTTGGAAACAAAGTATTTTGAAACATAGGGTAATTGTAAGGGGATTATTAGTAGGATTCTAGGAGTGAAGAGTTTGGAAACAACTGACAGAAATATTTGCTGAGCAAATGAATTGGGTCTAATACTCTCCATCCACACAGGGAAAAACTGAGACCCAGAGAGGTGGGGTGACTGCACCAGATTCCAGCGAGATCAGGGCAGGGCTGCAACTAAGGCCCAGGCCTACCCCTGCCACTTAGGATAACGGGCAGGGGCATAAGTAGGCTGAATCAGACTCACCAAGTACCTGGGTGGGCACCTTCTCTTCCCCCAAGTCATTCAGGAGAGTTAGATCCCTCACTTTGCTTTCTTCTGGATAGTCCAGAAATCTGGGAAGCCACAGCACGGATAGAAGTGTCTGCCCAGGAACTAACCAAGAGCAAGCCTGCTGCAAATGTTCAACAGATGTTGGCTGAAAAGGATGACTAAGCCCCTCTAAATATCCTGAAATATTACCCTGATTTCTGAGTTGCCCCAAGGAAATCTAAAACATGAGAGGTCAAAAGGAGGAAGAAAGGGGAAACAACTATCCTTAAGAACGTGCTGTGTGTGATGTTTGATGGGTGCTGTGAAAGGAGGGGGCAGGACAGAGAAGTAGAGTCAGCGGGCCTGGGTGTGAGTTTGGCTCTGCCTCTGTGATTGTGGGATTCCTGATTGCTCCCCTCTTACTAGTTGTGTCATTCGGGACAAGTCTCCTAACTTCTCAGAGCCTCAGTTATCTCAAAGCTGGAAGGGGGATAATAATACATGCTTTACAGGGTTGTTTTCAGGGTAAAATAAGATCATGCCTGTAAAGAGTTTAGCATCATCCCTGGCACATGGTAATCACTCAGTAAACAATGGACAGTAGGATTGTAGGTACAATCAGTAAACATTTATATTAGACCTACAATAAAGTAGTACTTGTGCTAAGCATTGGGAATACAAAGCTCACAGTCTAGTAGGAAACTCACTGTTCTCTCATTTAATTTTCAATCTGTGAGTAGGAATAATTATCTGCATTTTGTTGATGCTCTCAGAGAGGTTAAGTAACTTGTCTAGGTCACACAGCTAATGAATGGCAGGGCCAGAATTCAAGCCCATGTCAACCAGACTCTGAAGCACTTGTCCTCTTCAGGACAATAAGCTTGGCCTTTCTACTTTATTTCTTCCAGAAAACAACGGAAGCAGCCAAGCAAAAGTTTACTTCTTCCATTTCCTTATTTAAAAAAAGAAAGAAAGAAAATGTGGTATGACATTCAGGTGTGGGTGGAATTCCTGGAGGATGTACCTCCAAATCCATATTTGCTTCAGATTCATTAATATGCCAGGCCTGGAGTTTTACACCCCTTCAGCAGTGTCAGCAAGCCTCTGCATTTCATCCTATATCGTCAAGAGACATTTTCTGTAGGAGGCCCTGGGCTGTAGATATTAGGTAGAGCAGTGATAACTGTGGTTATGAATATAACTGTTTGATTAAGGTTCTATGCCAGCTGCATTATTTGTTTCACAAACCTGAGCTGGGCTGATTGGATTTCTCTCTCTTTCTTTTTTAACGTAAGTAGATTCTGAAATTGGAGAAATAAAATATTCCACGGCCAAGAGAAAAGAATTAACTTGGGGAATGAGCCCAGGTGGTGCCCACAGATTGTACACTTTTTGCATTGAAATGAAGTTAGTGCCGTCTGTGCCCTGGCTGCAGGGATTTGCTCTGTAAGCTGCACATGACGCCATGGAAGAGAAGGGGCACGAGCTGGAGGTCGGTCACCTTGGGAGGGCAGTGACCAGGAGCATAGCACTTAACAAGGCATTCTCAACTATGAATAACAGTAATCATCATACCATCTTGGAGCACCTGCCATGCTGGCGAACTGTAGGGTGAAGGGCAGAAAGTAAGCCGTAGCCATTAAGGGCGTGGGAGTTGAAGTTAGATCTGAATTCCAGTCTTGGCACTGAGCAGCTATGGAGCATGAGCAGATTCTCTCTCTGAGCCTCAGTTTCCTCATCTGTAAAATAGACATAACGATAGCTAGCATTTGATGAGTCCTTACTGTGTGCCATGAATGCTCTTTGAGCTTTACGTGAGTCCTCCCAACCACCCCACGAGTACGATCTCCATATTTGAAGTCAGGAAAGAGGGCCACACAGCTAGGAAGTGTTGGAGCCAGGATTCAAACCCAGGCTGTCAGGCTCTAGAGCCCAACTCCTACCACTCCGTGTTGTGTTCCTCGTACACCGGCCTCAAAGGACTCCTGGGGAGAGGAAATGGGAAAAAAGGTGCATTAGAGATGCTTAGCAGAGTAGCTGACAGCTCAGTAAGCCTTTGAGGCCGTTATTAGTACTATGATTACATTTGCATGGCCTGGGGATTGAGCTGGACACTTTGCTGAGGACTTCAGAAGGCTAAATTCCTTTTATCTGTTCCTAGTATGACTTGGTTCATGGACATTGATGGATGGAATACCTGCCTAAGATCTCCTGAGCTTGTATCAAAAGGAAAAGCCACACGTGGTCATGTCATAAATGATAGAAAGCGTCTCTCTGATAGTAAAATTAGTTGGATACCCTCTGCCTTTTCCCGGAAGTGGGACCTTTTACAGCCTGAGGAAAAAGGTCAGGATCACTCGGGCGGGGGTCTCATGCTGCCTTGTGACTTGCTGGGGTTGTGTGGGTGCCATTCTGCCGAGGTAGAAGGTGTGTGTTTCCATGCAGTTTCGAGAGGCTGGGAGGCCACTGCTTACGAGCTCTGTGCCTGGGCAAGCCTCTTAGCCTTGCAGGGCCACAGTTTCCCCGTGTGTAAAAGGATAATAACACCTGCCTCTCAGTGTTGTTATTCGGGTGTGTCATCAAACAGTAAAGCTTTTGGGGTCCCCAAACACCTCATCCATGTAACTATTGACATGACTGTTGCTCAGTCAAAGCAAAAATATATGAGAGGTTTTGCATTTAATAAATTGCTCAGTACACAGAGCTTAAGTACTTCTGAATTTATTTTTTCTTCTTCCTTTGCCTCTTCAAGGCTTGATTCCCTGCAAGAGTAGAGCGAGCAGAGAGGTCTGTGCTGGGATCTTGGCTTTGTATCATTTCCTAGTGGTATGGCCTTGGGCAGGTTTCTGTAAATCAAGATGTCATATCTCATGAAGCTGCCCCGAATGTTGAGGCCTGAGATACCCCATTTGCAAAAGTCATAGGCAAAGGCAGAGCAGGCTGATGAGGCTCAGTTTCCTTGTCTGTAAAATGGGGACATGAAGACCCACCTTTAGTGTTGCTCTGAAAATGAAATGAGGAAACCTTTCTGAGGGCCCAGCTTATAGTCATGTGTCAATAATTATTCATTCTCCTCCCCACTGATAGCCTCCTGGTGCCCAGACCCAAAGACCCTGCATGGACAAGGGCTTCTTTCATTTCATTCAACAAACACTTACTGATACCTTAATAGCCTCTAGAGGGAAAACAGCTAAAGGTACGGTGAAGACCAAGCCCTGGGTGAAAAAGATCAGATCTCTGCCCTTGCAGATTCCACAGCCCAAGGGGAATGTAACTCGATGGGATTCTAAGGAATCTAAGGAATCCTGTGAGAGGAAATTCATAATTAACCTCAACTGAGTCCTTCTATTTGACAGTCCTGTGCTAAGGACCCAACATGCACTGTCCCACTAAACCTCTGAAACAAGACTAAGAAGCAGATGGTGCTATTATCCCCATTTTACAGATGGAGAAGTCAAGGCTTTCAGCGGTTAAAAACTCACCCAGAGCCAGCCATAAAGCTAGTAAGTGGTGGAACCTGGTTTCAAACTCAGTTCCCTCCAACTCAGCACTCACCCTCCTGGCCACGGTGGCATGAAACTGGGGTCCCAAAAAAGATTTGTAGCGCGGCCCAGTGTGTAAGCGGGGTAAGTGCATTTGAACCCAAGGCAACTTGAGCCTCAGCCGTGGCACTTAACCACGTGCAGTAATGCTCCGTGGGTTCTAGCAGCCTGTCGCTTCATCTAGTCATGTCAATGTCTCTTCCAGGAGAAGGCAGTTTCTTCAGAACTACTGATGGATATAAGATGGAGGGAGGGATGTGAACATGATGGGTGAAAATTCACCTCTCCACGTGCTGGCGTTTAGCCTCCTGCAGGGCCCATACCATGGGGGAGGGGCGGGCCTGGGGAGTACAGTAAGGAAAACCACCCAATGAACTACCTTGACCTTCAGTGCTGATATCGATTTCAACAAAATAGATTCTTCCCTGTGGGAGCCTTGAGATTCACGGTCTTGATTTCCTTTCCATGGCCTCTTCAACCATTGATAAAAAATATATAGAGTTTATGCCAGCCTCAGCGATCAGCTGTCTAACCTGTGCAGTTTGGAGAACATCAGGTCAAGTTTAAAGAGAAAGATCAGGGTGCCCAGAGAGCCCAAACTACCCCATGCCCCTTGGGAACCAGTGGCAGCACCCGGGTGAAAGAGCCCGCCAGGTACCCCAGAGAGAGGAGTCATGCTTCTAGCCTCACAGCCTGTGATGTATGAAGATAAGACCTCCACGCTTGGAGCGTACCGTCTGGCAGAAGAGACAGTTATGCAAACAAGTGATCATAACTCCAAGTGAGCCATGGGGGTTAGAAGTGCCCAGAAAAGGGGCTTTGAACCCAAACTGACAGGGGCAGGGGGTTGAGGGGGTGGTCATAAAAGGCTTCCTAGAGAAGGTAACTTCTAGTCTGAGTTAACCAGTGAAGGAGGAAAAAACACCTTCCGTGCAGAAGGAAACAGCATGTGCAAAGCCGTGAATGTGAGACAGGCAGTGAGCCGTTTCATGAGTGGTTTATAATTAGCCTGTTAATCTCGGCACCTTCTTTTTTTTTTTTTTTTTTTTAAATTAATTAATTAATTAATTTATTTATTTATGGCTGTGGTGGGTCTTCGTTTCTGTGCCAGGGCTTTCTCTAGTTGTGGCAAGTGGGGGCCACTCTTCATCGCGGTGCGCGGGCCTCTCATTATCGCAGCCTCTGTTGTTGCGGAGCACAGGCTCCAGACGCGCAGGCTCAGTAATTGTGGCTCACGGGCCCAGCTGCTCTGCGGCATGTGGGATTCTCCCAGACCAGGGCTCGAACCCATGTGCCCTGCATTGGCAGGCAGATTCTCAGCCACTGCGCCACCAGGGAAGCCCTTGGCACCTTCTTAAAGAGGGGAGTAGGGAGCTGTGGGCGCAGCCCTGGAGTGGTGGGTGGGCTCAGGTCAGATGGTGAGGGTCTTGTCCTGTGGGCAATGGGGAGCCATAGAAGGCTTTATGGCAGGGGAGTGACCTGGAGCAGGGGTGAGCCGGTGGGCTGAGACCCCAGTGTCATCTATGGCCCTGGTCTGGGTGTCCACTGGTGAGCTGAGGTCGTGACAGTGGCAGTGGTGAGAATCCCAGGGATGTGGAGGGCCAAGCCAGAGTCTGGCAATGACGGCTAAGTCGTTGAACCTGAAAAAGAGGGAGAAGGCCATGGTGATCCCCAGCCGCCTGCTTGGATGGATGGGGTGGGTGGTGTGGCAGCAGGTGGTAACGCTGAGATCAGGAGCACAGGAGAGGGAGCCGACTGGAGAATGCTCCGTACGAATTTCATTTGAGCGGCAGAGGCCTGAAGTGCAGGGAGGAGGTTGAGGCTAGTTATTTCGAACCACTTCATTGGCAGGAAGAAGGGTTTCCTGAAGTTGCGCTGCGAGTTCCTCCAGGTAACCCCCAGGGCTTGGCCCCGATTCTTCCTCCTAAAGCCCGTGGAGTAGATGTGCCGCTTCCTCCATCCCTTGGCTGTTTGAAGGCAGCAGTAGTGCTTTACCCGTCTCCTTCTTTCCAGAAAATTCCCCGAGAGGAACAAGGGAAGCCACGAGGAATCAGACTGTCAAAGGCTGGAAGGAACCTCAGGAGATCATCTATAAAAGGAAGGAACCTCCTTTTTCAGGCAAATTGAGGCCCAGGGAGGGGAAGGGAGTTTTCCAAAGCCACAGCGTGAGTTAATGACACAGCGGGGAACAGTTCTTCAGTCTAGGACTCTCTACTATACCACATAATTGGGTGTTTAATTTCCGAGCTATGAATTGTGTGGCCTAAGTGATGAGACTGGGAAAGCTAATCATAGGCATGTGGTGTATTTCAGCTGGACTCCTAGCCACACACTCTTTCTTTAATCCCTTTCCCTAACCTGTCTCCTCCCCAGGCTAACAGCATTGGTCCGCTGTTTATCCCCATAGGAACACAGTTTCTAAACCCCTCACCATCCAGGGAAGGCAGGGAAAGCACTGACTAGCTCCAGAGACTGCAGGGGAGGATCAGTGTCTACAGCACGGGCATGACCCCCAATCCAGGTGTCCCTTCTCTGGACCCACTCCAGCTGATCAGCACAGCCCTGACCATCACCTCCCTCCTTCGTGCTTTACCTCTACAAATGCAGCCCACTGCGTTTCCATGAGCTTCCTAATCTGCTCCAGCACACTGCAGCCTCCTGTTGAACTGAATTCCACCTCCTACACTCTCTCTCACAAACACACACACACAAACACACACACACACACACACACTCACACTCCTATTGATAGGTAAGGCTCCTTATTGATTTGGGACTTAACCTAACAGTTTATGGGTCAGACTATTTTTGAAAAGGGCAAGAAGGTAACAGTGGAAGGAAAGAAAACTTAATTGACAAGCAGAAAGCTTTCCCAGGACAAGTTCTGCCCTAAGGTGGACACAGCTTTAAGCTAGGGGAAAGCCATGTACCCAGGAAGGATCCCCTGTGGTTGTAACCGACCTTTTCTGATCGGTCTGTTCAGATTTTACAGGCAGGGACTTCGACTAATCCATCTCTGGGTCTCCAGTGTCAAGCACAGGGCTTATAGAGAGTGACCTTTGTGAAAGGAAGGAAAGCAGGGAAGCAGGAAGAGAGGGAGGGAGGAAAGAAGGACCACGTTTCTCTTCCTTCCAGTCCATCTTTCTGCCTTCTTTGGTGCCCAGTCACACAGCACAATCCAATCCGCCAACTTGCCGTGCACATCTTTAGCAAGCAGATGTTCATTAACAGATACCCCAGGCTCATCTGCCAAGAATGATTCAGCCTTGATTTTAGAATTAGAGGGGGCTCCCACCACCTCCTCCTCCTGTTTGCCAGTTGGGGAAACTGGAGCTCAGATAGGTTAAGTGCCTTGCCTAAGGTCACACAGCAATTAGCAGCTGATAGGGACAAGCACAAGAATGAAGTTTGGGCAAATGTCTACTGGGAGAGAGTTCTTCCAGGTTCAGATGGTGGCCCTGCCAAGTTGTTCATTCGCACGCTTAGAACAGATAGCTTTTGATGCCCTTGGCTTAGTTTGTAAATTGCCATGACTCTGGAAATAGCAATGCTGATTATACCTCTCTCTGACAGAGACTCTTGACACTGCTCTTTCCTCAACTGTCTGGTGAAGGCAGCAGGGTGTCCCTCACCCACACCCACCCTAGGAGAGCATTTGTTGCTGGATGAGGAATCCTGAGTGCATTTTAATGAAGCCTGGGCATTCTGGTTAACTCTTGTGACTACTCTGACATTTGGCTTTAAAAGGCTGGAAGTTGGGGTGAGCCCTCTGAATACCCTTAAAGCTGCCCCTCTGGCTCCAGGTTCTTGCAGGTGGGCTCTAGCCTCTCCCTCTGCTCCGCCTCACAGCCCTCCACTCCGAGTGCCCAGGTCTCCACACCATCCTGCTGCCTTAGGGGCCTGCATCTCTCAGCCTGTGGGCCTTTGCTGGTGCCAGCTCCCTCCCCTTTATATACCTTCACCCTGTCTCTACCTCAGTACCCAGTTCAAGGTTTCGCTCTTCCTAGAAGTTTCCCCAGACCACTCTAAGTGTAACCCGTTACAGCCTTGTGGGATGAGCCTCCTGCCTGAGACACTGCCCTGAAGCAGGACTTCAGAGGATGGGGCCAGGGGGTGACCCCAACCTCTTCCCCCTTCCTCCTTCCGGTGTCCTGCTGCGCTAACAATTAGCCAAACCTATCTGGAAGCCAGGGGGCAAGGGAGCACAGGTGATGGCAGCCCTTAGCAGTCACCTCCTGTGACAGAGAGTGAGTGAAACTGGGGATGGGGGTGGAAGCAAACAGGGAATAAAATCTTGTCTTATTAGCTATTTACCCATCCTAGACTAATTAGGACTAGACTAACCTCTGACTGGATGGCATACCCTTTAGGATCACCTTTAAGATTAACCGGTTGCTGTGCATGGCGTGCAGCTGTCTTCCCTGGCCCCCTCCTGCCAAACACCAGGTGTGCTCTCCAGTCATTGGAACAACCAAAAAACAGCCCTTTCCGCATTTCCAGACAGCCCTATTTGGAAAACCACTGCACTATACAGTGGGGCTTTTGCATTAGTTTAAGGCATTGTCCCTTCATTACTGTTTCTCACATACAAGCCCTTTAACAGTCTGAATTCACTCAAAGTTCTGCCCGAAGTGAACGAGGGAGCAGAAACAGCCACAATGTGACCTCATGGTGCTATTTTTCACTCCCCATCAAAGAGCACTGGGAGAGTAGCCTCAGGGAGCTCCAGCCTGCGGCCCCAGCCCGTGTGGGCCCTCCCCGTTTAGAGTCCCTGCACACGGGCCATGACACAGAACAAACAGCACAGCAGTGAAAGTGAACAGAAAGCATGTGTTCAGGGAGAGAACGAATGGGCAGAGAAAACAGCACACAAATGCAGCCCCTGGCCTCAAGCTCAGACCAGTGGTTCCCATTCGGACGCCACTGTTTTTATTCCTTCTGAGGCAATAAGAATAACGCTGGTAGTTCTCTCACACAGGACCCTACAGTTTGCGAGGTGCTTTCATAGACATTTGACAAGAAACCAAAACTCAGGTTCAGTAAATTGTCCGAGATTATATAGCTTGAAGGAGGCAGAGCGGAGGCTGGAAGTCAAGCCATCAGATCCCGGCTGCCGACTGTGGTGACAGAGAGCTTTCTGGCTTCTGTGAATTGGTCGAGGAGGCCAAGCTTCATTAGCTAAGCTCTCAGCACCGCTACTGCACCATCCCGAGTCAGTGGTCGTCGATGGCATTTTAATGGAAGCCAAATCACTCTTTCTCTTGGCATGCTCAGGCAGCTGGAGTTTTTGTGTTTTATGATAATTAAATACCATCATCCTTCATATCTGACAATCTTTAGGGCCCGATGAGTGACTGCAGCGCACGCTGGGTCATCGTTAACTCTGCAGCCAGGAGACCTTCCGGCGCCTGGCGGCCGTTTCGCAGGGTTGGAGGTGGACGCCCAGCCTGGCACCCTTTCTCAGAGCCAGTGCCGGCCTAGATCGCAGAGCTGTTGACACATGCAGATTCTCTGCCTGAGCCAAAGCTCTGCACGTTTATGTCTTTTTCTCCTGAACGTGCTCTTATAAAAGGGTGACGACGTGCTCCGCTGGAGTCTTGCTAGCAGTCAAGCATCCCACAGGCAGTCTGGGTCCTGCCTGCAGCCTGCCCCCGCCTGGGTCATCCTCCACAGGGCCGCCAGGAATCTGCCTCAAACACTGCTGTGATCACGGCCCTCCCGCCTCAAAGCCCATCGGGGCGCCCTCCCACCCTCCCGATAAAGGCCACGTTCTTTTGTTTGGCATCTCCAGGCGACCACCGCCCAGACCTGCTCCCAGTGTCTTCACCTGGCCTCCTGCCACTGCCCCCTCACAGCCACCCCAACACTAGTTAGAGAAGTGCCCAAGCCGGCCTCACGTTCACTCTCTCCTTCTCTCTCTCTCTCTCTCGACTCTGGACCTCCACACATGCATCATCCAATGCCTAGAATAGCCTTTAGACACAGGGCACATGTCACTTGTCACGAACCCTGCCCCGACCCTGACAGTCAAGCTGGCAGCCCTCTCTGTGCTCCGTTGAGCTCCAGCGGGGCTTCAGGGTAAGGCTAACGAGGATTCTAGGAGCCAGTGCTTGTGGACCGCTCGCCATGTGATGGGCATCAATGTGGGCACTTTCCCTGTGTCCACTCCCTCCGTGTACGCAAAGCAGGATGGTTAAGAGTGTGGGCTCTGGGGCCAGATGCTTGAGTTAAATTCTGGCTCCATCGCTCAGTGGTTTAGGAATCTTGGGCAAAGTTCCTAGCCTTTCTGTACATTAGTTTCCTCATCTATAAATTGGGGAATAATAATAGTACCTTCTTTATAGGGGTGTTATAAGGATTAAATAAGTAAAGCATTCGGAACCAGTCACATAGAGAGTACTCAATAAATGTTAACTATTATCATCTCATCATAATTACTATCTTGTGTAGTATCTATTGGTGTGTCTGTTATTTTTACTAAATTGTGAGCAGCTCAAAGTCAGAGACCATATTTCTTTCATCTCTAGATCTCTGTATATTCATTTGATGATAGCCCTTCCTCCTCCTCTTCCTTTTATTACATTACTACTATATGCTTATAGGTGAGGAATTAGAGGCTCAGAGAACTTGAGTAACTCGTCTCAAATCATGTAACTTGTCAGAGACAGAGCCACGGTTGAACCTAAGTCTGGGAGGCTCCTGAGCTCCGCTCTGGTACTCCTTTTACATCTGTCCCCCAAACACCAGCTATTTGTCAAGGCTGGGGCTCATCCTAATCTTAAAACTCCTCAAGTCCCTGCACACAACACAGGGCTGTTCTATTGCTGATTGGTTGCACAACCTCAGGGGCCCTCTCCTTAGGGTACACCCTGAACCCAGGACAGAGCAGCACCCTGGTTTGCTCTGAGATTCTTACCTAACGCAGAAAGGGGCCCTACTCTTTGAGGACATGGAGACCCCGTGTGTCCACTTTAGTACTGCGTGTCAGGCTGCAGCCATTCTCATTGCTTCTGATCTGCACGTCGAGCTACAAGCACCTTCCCAAGACCAGGGCTCCTGAAAACCAGTGGGGTTGTCCAGAGTGGGATTCACCTGTAGAAGAAGAGGACCACATTTCTGCCAGGCATGTTCCTGCTCTTTCTCTCTCAAGGGTTTTTGCTTTGGCACCCCTATTGTAAATGCTGTAGAGTGATCGTCGTGGTGACAATTTAGCACCTTATCCATTCAGCATGGCTTTACCATAACCGTGGAATTAATAGTTACTTTTTTTTTTAGCATTACTGTATTTCAGGCACTGTGCTAAGAACCATATATATATATATATATATATATATATATATATATATAAAATCTCATTTACTTCTCATAATGGCCCTATAAGTTGGGCATTATCTCCATATAATGATAAGAAAACTGAAGCTCCAGAGAAGTTAAGTATCTTGATCAAGGTCACACAGCTTATAAGTGGCAAAGCCAAACCTTGAACCCAGGGCTGTCTGACATCAAAGCCTAGTCTCCTTCTATCACCTACTGCTCTGCCCAGCACACTGAAGAAGCCTCACCATGATCCTGGTTCAGGGAGATGCAGCCCAGAGGCATTTGGTGTTCAGGATTTTTGTGCATATAAAATGAAAAACGTCTGAGGTGTTGGAGGGAACCAGCAACTGTAAATATATGTGAGAACTGGTAGGAAGCAAAAAACCTTCCTGGAAAACCAGGCTTGCAAAACTCAGATAAGCAAGTGGCCTTTACTGACAGAGGTGTGCAACGTAACAATAAAAATGACTCATATCTGGGCTTGATTCAGAGAGATAGTTAGTGGCTGTATCTGCGAAAAGAGGGTATAAATTGGAAGTACACCACAGCTTTGCAAATGTACCGGTGCTTACTCCCAGGTAGCAGAAGAGAAGCCATTGCTTGTGCAGACAAGAGGTCCACCTACCTGATTTGTTCTCCCTTCCCTGCCCCCCACGTTCCATAAATATTTACCGGTGATTTGGGGTGAATGGCGCAAGGGCCCTTTCCCTCAGGGCACAGTAGGGGCTCACTCTGTATTTGGCACTTGAGCAAAGGATATCCTCCAGAAAGTGGTGACGCAGGAATGTGTGCACCCTTCACGGGTGCACAGACCAAGGACCAGGAAGGTGACGTGACTTATTGGAGGCCACCCAGCCAGTGAGTAGGAACCACAAGAGAGTTCTTCTCTCTCTTAGGCCACCACTATCTCATTCACCGTTGTATTCCCAACACCCGGCTTACAGGTCCTGGCACAGAAAGGGGATTCAGTACATGCTGAATGAGTGAATTGGTTCTGAATTCCCTCTAAAGATGAGAGTATAAATTGGGGAGGATAAGGGGAGAAAAGAAGGCCTCTCCTCTCTGTCTTCCCTCCTGGCCATAGGAGCAGAAAGGAGTCTCCATTCAGACCAGAGAAAACATTTGCTCCTGGGGAAGGCCATGTCTTTTTTGGGGTTGTGAGTGCACTCCCATTGCTGAGCCCCCAAACACAGACCCTTTCCCTGGGAAACCTGGGAGACATCAGAATCCCCTTTCCTAGTGTTCTCAGAATGGAAGGGAAGTAGAGAGCCCAGCTGAAGCATCTGGGACTCTGGTTCCAGGCAAGTAAGTAAAGGGCTGTGTGGACCCATGGACTAGAGAGCCCAGGTGGCCTGCTGTCATTTTTGGCATACAAATATCCTCCACACCAGCCTTACCCTCCTGGACAGATTGCCCAGACCACTCACAAGAGCCACTCGCTCAATAAACCTACATTGAGCATCTGCTTCATTCTAGGACCTGTGATCAACAGCACAGAGGGAACAGGGATTTTTATACCTACTAGAGGAGGCAAGGTGGGGACATAAGTATGCATGCTCTGGGGGAGACAGAAAAGGTGAGTGGTCCAGGTTACCTGCTGTGTTAGCATTCAGTGGAGGAAAAGAGAACTTTGGGGAGGGTAGATCAAGGAAGGCTTTCTGGAAGGGGTGGCAATTGAGCTGAGCTTCAAAAAATAGAACGGATTTGGACCAGGACATTCCTTATCCCCATAGGAGAATTTCCTTTTAGACGCTTATACTTAAAATCTCATCATTTCAGGACTCTTGGCAGTGCTTCTATCAAGCCAGAGTCGGGCATCCTACTTAGTCACACAGCAAGTGTCTGTAGGCTTGCAGGCCAGCCTATCCTGACCCAGACCTCAGATGCTTGCTCTCTTCACTGAGGGTCTTTTTCTTGCCTTTGGCCATGGACTGAGACGGTCAAGCAGGTATCTGTGTTTTATGCAAAGGCACCATGGTTTGGTAGACAGAATTCAGGCTGTGGATTAGTTAGGACCACTCACTAGTTTTGTAAGCCTCAGCTTCCTCGTCTGTAAAATGGGAATGATAATCATACTGCCCCTTAGGAACTGCTGTGAGCATTAGAAAGGTTCAGGCTGTGAAAGTACACTTAGTATGTGCTCAAATACATGGCAGCAGCTATTAATATCAATTAGGTAAAATGCCATGGGAAGGTTGACTCCTAGTGATGGGCCAGGGGCAAGGACTAGGTCACCCTTCTCTGCTGGCCTCCTGATAACCACTGGACAGTAGTGCCCTGGACTGAAAGGCCAAGGGTAGGGAGGGACCCTCAATCAACCCAGGAGGCTGCTTCTGCTGCTGGCTTCTTTTCCAGGCTCCACGTGTCTCCATTAAAGTGCTGCCTGAGGACAGGTGGACCAAACAAATGACCCTGCATATTCTCGCTTTCTCCCTGGTCCAAGGCTGTCTGTTCTCTGCCTGTTCTACTGGCTCCCAGGTTCTCTCCCTTCCCATCAAGGGGCATCTCTGTTGGCAATCTTCTGGTCCAGGACCACAGCATGGTACATCTTCAGAGGGTACCATTCATATTCTGTGGCCTTCCTGAAGACCATCTTCATTGGAGTTGAAATGTTAGCCACTCTGTGGCCCAGCAGATCTCTTGGCCTTTGAGAGAAAGGTGTGGAGGGTACAGGGAGGGAGCTGATGAGAGATGAGGCTGGAAAGACAGACATGGATCAAATTCTAAAGGGCTTGGTAGATCCCATGTGGGCTTTATCCTGAAAATGGTTCATAGGAAGGAAGTGATCTGCTCACATGGGTTTCTGTTTCTTTTTCCCTTCTATTGCTACCCAGCCCCAGTCCCACCAGATTTGCTTTATAACTCGTTGGCATAAAAGACTGGGTTACATAAAAAGCAGAGAACGACGCATCTTCCACTAAAAGTAGCCGTAACACTGATAGTGCCTCACACTTGATTGTGTTTGATGGTTTCCAGAAGGCTGTCTGCTGAGCCAAGGAAGAGCGCAGCCTTTGGAATATCATACCTGTCTTGGTTTGGATCCCATATTCACTGAATCTCAGTCCTCTCTGTGAAATACAGGGTTCTCGAGAGGAACAAGTGATGTGGAATACTTTGTAAACTGTGAACTTGAGAAATGTTTCCTTCCCATTGATTGCCTCATTTGATATCACTGTAGCTCTGTGGTTCCCTTAATAAACTCTTTCCCCCATTTTACAGATGATAAAACTGAGGCTCAAAGAGGTAACGTGACATGTGCATGGTTGTCTTAGTCCTTTTTTTCTTTTTCTTTTTTTTAAAATTTTTATTGGAGTATAGTTGATTTACAATGTTGTGTTAGTTTCAGGTATACAGCAAAGTGAATCAGTTATACATATACATATATCCACTCTGTTTTAGATTCTTTTCCCATATAGGTCATTACAGAGTACTGAGTAGAGTTCCCTGTGCTATACAGTAGGTCCTTATTAGTTATCTATTTTATATATAGCAGTGTGTATGTGTCAATCTCAAATGTAAATTGGTACAACCATTATGGAGAACAGTGTGGAGCTTCCTTAAAAAACTAAGTATAGAACTACCATATGATCCAGCAATTCCACTCCTGGGCATATATCCATAGAAAACCATAATTAGAAAAGATACATGCACCCCAGTGTTCATTGCAGCAGTACTTACAATAGCCAAGACACGGAAGCAACCTAAATGTCCATCAACAGAGGAATGGATAAAGAAGATGTGGTGCAACATACAGCGGAATACTACTCAGCCATGAAAAAGTCTTAGACCTTTTGGAACCGAGGCAGTGTCCCTGATGATCTCTGAATCACCTTCAAGGCTAGTCTTCCCTTTTCTTGAAGAATAGTGCAAATTCAAAGCAAATTAGCTTTATGGTCCTGTCCTGTAGACTCTACGTTTGACAGCTGTCCTTCATTCTGTCTCCATCTTCTTCGGTTCAGATTGGCAGTGTTCCCTCTGGGGTGGCTGACTAGGTCCATGGTTCACACCCATAGACATCTTCTTATCAAATGGTCAATCAGCCCCACCCATGGTATTCTCTTCCGTACATACTTTCTCATTTTTTGCAGTACGGGCAGGCTGAGAATTTTTCAAATCTTTAAGTTATGGTTTCTTTTTGGTTAACCGTTCTTTCTTCGATTCATTTCTCTTTTCTCTCATTTTACTCGAAGCTGCCAGGAGGAACCAAGCCACTCTTTCAACACTTGACTTCAGAATCTCCTCGGAGAAATGTCTAATTTCATCGCTCACAACTTCTACCTCCCACAAAACACTAGAACACAGACACAGTTCAGCCAAGTTCCTTGCCACCGTAGAACAAGGATCGCCTTTCCTCCATTGTTCCAATTACATGCTCCTCGTTTCTGAGATCTCATCAGAATTGCCCTTAGTGTCCAGATTTCTATCACTAGTCTGTACATATTTATGTATTCTCTAAGAAGATAGAAGCTTTCTCTACACTTCTTTTTTTTCTTTTTTCTCCTGAGCACTCACCAGAATCACATTTAACAGTCCCTCAACAGAGCAACATAGTCTTTTTTTTAGCATGTACCTCAAAACTCTTGCAGACTCTACCCATTACCCAGTTCCAAAGATGCTTCCACATTGTTAGATATTTGTTCCAGCATCATCACACTTTTGGGTACCAATTTCTGTCTTAGTCAGCTTGGGCTGCTAAAGCAAAGTACCATAGACTGGGTCGCTTAAACCACAGACATTTATTTCTCACAGTTCCGGAGACTGGGAAGTCCAAGATCAAGGTATGGGCAGATTTAGCATCTGGTGAGAGGCCTTTTCCTAGTTTGCAGATGGCTACCTTCTTGCCATATCCTCACATGGCGCAGAGAGAAAGAGAGAAAGCTAGCTCTCTGGTCTCCTCTTACAAGCACACTCAACCCTCATGTCCTCATCTAAACCTGATTACCTCCCCGAAACCCCATCTGCAAATACCATCACGTTGGGGGTAGGGCTTCCACTTATGAATTTTGGAGGGGCATAAACATACAGTCCACGACAATGGTCATGTGGTTAATAAGTGGCAAAATCTAGAACAGAATCCAGTTTCCTGACCTTCTCCACCCTCATAATATCCTTAGCTTCCAAAGCTAGGCTTTTTGTGAGCATAGCTTAGGAGGATGGTACTTCAGATTTACTTCCAGGACTTGCCTCTAGCGGCATCACTAGAAACTTTCTTCGTAAATAGCATCCACTTAGCCATATGCCCCTGGGCACTTTACTTACCTGCTCTGAGTCTAAGTTTTTCACCTATAAATTTGGTGATAATAATACCTATTGCTCCAAGTACTTGAAAGGAGTAAATAAAATATAAATATTTATATATAAATAAAACATATACATATAAATATATTTAATATATATAAATAAAATATGTATCTTAATTCTCTCACCTGTAAAATGGAGATACAGACAGTACCTGCTTTGTAGTGGGTCGTGAGGATGAGCTGAATTAACACAGGTAGAGGGCTCGGAATAGTGCCTGGCACATAGTAAGGGCTCAAGAGATGTTAGTGGTGGTTTTTAATCCCCCCCAGACACCAGCGTGGCTCATTCCCTGTAGTCAGAAGTCACCTGAGGCCATCACTGGCTGTGTGACCTAAAGTTTCACCACTGCCTCCAAATACACAGGCCACAGCGCCCTTCCTGGCTTTACGTGTTCTCAGATTTATCACCATCTCGGTAAACTATGTATTAACTTATCTTGTTTTTTTCACTTGCTATGTACCATTGTGTGTAATTGGTGATGCTCACATTTTAGCACATGTCTGAATCACCTGGAGAGTTTGTGGAATCAGATAAATGGACCCCACCCCAGAATTCATGGTTCAGTAACTCTGGGGCAGGGCCCAAGAATTTTCATTTCGAAAAAATTCCCAGGTGCTGTTGAAGTTACTGATTCTAGCCATACCCTAAAAGTACCGAAGAAACAGCGGGAAGCTGATGACGTGCGAGGCTAGTCTTTTTTTTTTTTTTTTAATCTTGTTTATTATCTCTCTTACGAAAATGTCAGCTCAGTGGGGACAGGAGTTTTGTCTGCTTTGCTCCTTGATGTATCTCCAGCACCTAGAAGAGCAGGTGCTCAATGACTGCCTGTCGAGCACCTGTGTATTGACCGCATGACCGTGTCCGGTTTGCCAGTGCCTGCGGCTGACCCGGCTGCTGCCGCGCGATCCCCGTGGGGCCGTCCCCGCCCCGCTGACTGCACGTGTTTGTGCCCTAGATCCCCCGGGCGGCCTGCAGAACCACTCTCGGCTCCGGACACCGCCGCTGCCGCTCTCGCACGCCCACACCCCTAACCAGCACCACGCGGCCTCCATTAGCTCCCTGAACCGGGGCAACTTCACTCCGAGGAGCAACCCAAGCCCGGCCCCCACGGATCACTCGCTCTCCGGAGAGCCTGCGGCCGGGGGCGCGCAGGAGCCGGCCCACGCCCAGGACAACTGGCTGCTCAACAGCAACATCCCGCTGGAGACCAGGTGCGGGGCGCGGGGCGGCCGGGCTGAGACCCTCGGGCTCTGGAGGGGTCCTGCTGTGTGCCCACCACCGGGCCCGGCCCGGGTGGCTGGGGTCTGGGCCACAGCGTAGGGATACGAGAAGGGCGGTGGAATGATGTAGGGGAGAGAGAGCTGGGGCTTGGGAACCGAGCAGCCCTGAAGTTCAGGGCTAACCTGCTGCTTACTGAAGGTGTGACCTTGGTCAATTTGCTGACCCCCTTTGTGCCTCCCTTTCGTACACCACGGGGTTGCTGCCCACTGGAGAAGGCTGTTGTAACAGTAGATGAGAGCTGATGTGTGTGAGCGGGGCTGGCAGGTGGCAGAGAGCAGGCTCCCAGGATTTGATTTGGGCCCACACCTCTGCCTTTCCCTACCGTGACTTGGTCACCCTCTGCCTGGCATGAGCTTGCCTGGCCTGCGGCGGGTGCTCGGTGACTGCCATCTCCCCTCACCTCCTCTCCGCCTCTCCTGCTGGCCTAGCCCCTCTATACCCAGAGCCCTAATAATCCCTAACATTGATACATTTGAGTTTTGGTTACAAGGGCTTTCATATGTGGGATATGATAGAATCCTCACAACTTTAGGGAATAGGTACTACTATTGTGATCCCATTTAAGAGACTTGGAAGCTGAGACTCAACAAGGGTAGGCAGTCCGTGCACGGCTGAGATTTGAACCCAGGTGGCCCAGCTTCCGGGTGCAGTGCTGTCTCCCTACGCCACCAACCGTCTTCTCCTGGCCTGGACCCCCTCTGCCTCTCCCTTCTTCCAGCCTCCTCAAATGCTTCTTTCAGCTCAGGGATTTCAGTCAGCCTCTGTTCATAGCCTTCTTCCTTCCCTTTGCTAAGCCACTATTTTTCCCAAACAGAAGGGACTTTTTTAAGATTATAAAAACCATACAAACCCACTGGAGAAAATGCAGAAAGATAGAAAGACGAAAGTTAGATGTACCCATAATCCTACCACTCTGAGATAAGCGCTCTTGGCTTTGGGGGACATAGCCTTTTCCTATTTTCTCTAAACTGAGGATGAAGTGTCCCAGGCTGGACATTTGGAAGCTCTTTCTCAAAGAGAAAGTAGTTCTCAAAGTAGAGGGAAACAAAGATTTTCTCAAACTCCTGTTCCTTATCTGCGAAGAGGACAGAAGTCATACCACATTTGAGGAAGTGAAATTATACGGGGAAAGCGTACCCATCTGACTCTGCCTGGTGCATGACGGTGGTATTCCCACACTGAGCTAGTGGGTCCAGTGAGAGAAAATCAACATCCTTTTGTGCCATTTTACTCCCGTAGAATCATTTTTCCAAAAGCAAATTTCTGACAGATACGGCCCAACCTGCCCCCAGTCCCTTAATTAATATGTTTCTGTTGACAGTCTTTAAAATCACGTGTGACTTTTTCCTACATGCCTCCTTTGCTCTCTTCACGGGCAGAGTCAGATAATTGTATGTCTTCCTACCCAGAGTAGCTTAATCAGATCTCCATTATTTCCAAAGTGCTTATTGAATGACAGCACATGGTTGGTTTTGAAAGAAGCCAGCAAGTAATCGATGGTTCTGATTCTCTGCATGGAGCATGGCAGCTACTCCCTCTGCTTAGATGTTCATTTTTCTCACATAGGATCAAAGTAGGTGGTTCTCGTCCCAGAGTGGAGCGACCCTTCTGCGGCCTCCCAGTCTCCCGAGTTGCTGAGCCGAGGACCTGCGGCTGACTTTCCTTGTTGTCGGCCTCTGTGCTTTTTTCTATGTGCTGTTTTCTTCTTCCCCTGCTGCTAGAAAGGGTATTCCGGGGCTTGGGGAAAAAAAAAAAAAAAGTAGGTGGTTCTCCAAGTTTTTCAACGGAAAGGAAGATAGAGGACCAACAGCAGGGACATTATCCTGATGGTTAGTTTGAGACATGAAGGTGGTCCCAGCTTAAGTCTCTTGCCTCGTTAGCCAGTGCCCACATGCCTATCTGACCCTCTCTCCTCCCACGTCCATTGCTCAAACCACATGGAAGTTTGTTTTCTTTTTTCTTATACTTTATCATTCAACTAGTGTTCTGTAGAGCAGTTAGGAAATGGAAATAAGCAAGAAAAGAAAGTCACCCATATCTACCACCAAATGGTAATCATTGTTAACATGTTGACGTCTACTCATGTTTATATAACATTTTCTTGCTTTTCTAAATCCATTCACATATATAACATAATAATGTAAATTTAATATTCAGTAATGTGTGTATATGTGAGTGTACATATATGTGTAGTTATCAGTATTCCATCAAATCCCCAGGCCTTTCATGCCCCTGTGCCTTTGCACATACTCTTTGCACAACTCTCTGCCAGAGTCACCTTCCTCCTCGCTTCCTGGTCTAGCAAAGTCCTTGAAGACCCAGGTGAAATGTTTGAGGAAGGTTTCCGCTGTGATGTCAGAGTTCTGTGCATCTAAAGATAGCCTAAAACTGGGAGAGGCGCCTAGTACAGTGGATAACACAATCAGAATTCTAGATCTTCATACCAACTGGTTGACAGCACAAAACTAACAAGGTATAGTTTAAGAGGGATCAATGTCAAGTCTGGCAGATAGATAGAATCAAAAGTAACTGTGATCAACTTGGTGAGGTGGGAAGGATGTGGGCTTTAGATCAGATGGATGTGGATTCCTACCTTGGCTTTAATGCTTACTAGCTGGACAGCCTCCTTAACGTCTGTGAACCTTGATGTCCCCATCTGTAAATTGGGTCAAGAATTCACGCCTCTTGGGTTGGGAGTAAATGAAATATATGAGAAACACACAGCACAGTGCCTGGCATTAAAATACACGCTATAAAAGCCGTTTCCATTTTTGCCATATATATCTGCTCCCCATATCAACCCTGTGAAGAAACAAGTCATTCAAAAACATTTATTAAGCTCCTACTCACCAGAAAAATTGAGAGGAAACCACAGGTTCTATCTCTTGTCTACTTGGAAGAAGTGAGTTTGGCCCTGGTGTTCTGAGGGCATCAGTGATGGTCCACTCACTGTAGCGAGTTGTTCAAAGCACAGATCTCAGGGTCAGACACACCCTATGCTCAGACCCCCACCCCCACCCCAGTGCTCACTAGCTGTGGACCTAGACCTTATAAGTCTTCATCTCTAAAAGGGAGAAAATATTAGCAAATTCCTGTTCTGATGATCTATTGCCACATAACAAACTACCCAAAACTTAGTGGTTTAAAAAACACCAGTTTATTGTACTTCATAGTGTGAATCAGCAATTCAGGAAGAGCTCAGCTGGGCTGGTCTTCTGCTCCGCATGGGATAGACTGGGGTCCTCAGTGGTATTTGGCTGTTGGCTGGGCTGGTCTGAAGGATCCAAGATGGCTTCACTTACGTGCGTGACACCTTGGGGGAGACAGCTGGAAAGCTGGGCTCGGTAGGGCCCCTCTCCTTCTGATGGGGTCTCAGGGTCTCTCCGCATGGCCTTCCCTGCAGGGAACTGTACTTTGTCCCCAGCAACTCAAGGCTCCACTGCACTGAAACAAGAAGCCGTTGATTCTCTTAAACGGCTTGGCCTGGAACTGGCACGGCGTCACTTTTGCCATATTCTGTTGCTCAAAGCAGTCACAGGCCAGCCAGCTTCAGGGGAGGGACAGTAGACCCCACTTCTCAACGGGAGAAGTGCCAAGAATTTTCATCCACCTTGAATCTACCATACTGCCTCATAAGGATGTTGGAGCAATTACATAAAATAATGCCTGCAAATGTCTTAGCACACAGTAAGTGCTCAACTCCTTATCATGTAGTACTTGTTGTACAGTAAATGTTCACGCAATGCCTACTGTGTGCCTGAGACATTTAAGAGAATAGACTCTTGCAGTAGGATAGAGATAAGCACAGGAAATGTGTTTTAATTGCCTCGGGATCCCCAGCACACAACACAGCCTTGCCACCTGCTGGGGGCTTGGCAGATATTAACACACAGGTGAAATGAATGAGTGAATGAATGATGGAACAAATGAATGGATACATATACTCACCTGAGACTTGAGTGGGGCACAGACAAGACTTCCCAACGGACCTGGTGCTGTGTGACTGTGTCGAAAAGCAGGATGCCCCAGGGAGAGGCAGGAAGGAAAGGAGGGCCTGGAGAGGCGCAGCCTGAGCAAAGCCCTAGAAGCCCCAGAGAGCAGGGCCTGTTTGAGACCGTTGTCCTAAACAGCTTTGCCAAGCCCCACCAGAACGGGGGGCCCCCTGATGCCAGAGAAACAGCCACAGACCCTTCCCTAATTGTCACACTGAGTTTCTGTTGAGAGTCTAAAATAAATAGCTGAGCAAATACCATAACAGCTGGTAGAATGACCAGGGGGGAATTCAATTGCATGCTGGCAGGAAAAGGAAGGCTAGCAGAAGGACGAAGGAGAGAGAGGGCTTGGTTAACCCACTCCTTTCTGTGCCCCCGCTGTGCCTCTGGCACTCCCCCAGGGCGACTGAGTCCCCCAAGGAGGAGATCGAGTCTACCTGTGCTCCCCAGAGCTGGGGTGTGGTATTGCTTTAAGCCCTGCAGGTGCATCTGTGGTCCATTCTGGTGGGAGCCATGTGTTCAGGGTCCCCTAAAACCTGATCCACTTCTCTCACACTCTGCAGCATCAGACGCGTAATTGATTCCACAGGGACTGCCTGATTAATAACCCATCAGGCTCCTGTCGGATGAAGGGGAAGCTGGAGTAGAAGGCTGCCAGACCTCAGCTCTAACTCATGTGATCTCAGGCCTGGTTTGGGAGCCTGGGGGCCACCCTGTGGTCATCCTCAATTTGGGGAACAGCCCTGCCCACCCTCAGGGATGGGAGACGATCCCGTGGTCTCCAGCCCGGCCCTGATGCGCTTCCCAGAATGGCCACGGTGTCTGCTGGTGCGCCAGGCCGGCCCCTGAGCATCGCAGGGAATTGGGAAGGACGGTCGTCCCTGTCATTGGTGATTCCGTCACAGACATGCATAAGATACAGCCACTGCCACATAAGAAGCTGGAGGTCTGGGGAGGGAGGCAGACCCGTAAATGAATGAATGGAGACAGGGCTGTCTGGATGATGCTCTGAGAGGAGGGGAGAGGGTGTTGCTCCCTCGGCTTGGAAGCCTCAAATAACAATCACAACAAACACTCAGAGGGCCCCCCCTGGGTGCTCTAATGAGCTCCCAACCGAGGAAGCTCATTAGAGACTCAGGGCCCAGGATTTTTACTGGGGGCTGGTCGCGTGGACATTCACCTGCCTGGCAAGTACCCACAATCCAGACTCCCAGAAGGAAAGCAGGTGTTCAGCATAAACCATATTGTTTGTACAAATAAAACTCAGTGAGTCAGCCCCTCTTATCAGTTGATGGTGGGAACCCTCCTGAACCCTAAGTTCCCAGACACCAGCCAAGGGCCAACCTTATAAGCAGGCCTTTCGAAGGATAGCAGTCAGGACTGCCATCTTAACTCTTCTGCACAGAAAGGTAGTCTTATTACCCTCCTCACTTTAGAGGTGAAGAATCTGAAGAACAGAAAACTTAAGTAACTTGCCTAAGGAGCCACAGCCAGTACATGGCAGGACCAAGAGCCGTACCCAGGCCGGCTGACTCTGGAGCTTATGCCCCTAATCGCTGTCCAGTGCTGCCTTCCTGATTATTAAAGGTAGCATCTTGGGGCATGCATTAGTAGACTCTGCAGGGAGAAAGGAATTCTGAGATGAGGGACAGTTGTGCAAAGGCCAGGAGGGAGCTTGGCCTTTTGGAGAGAGAGTCAAGAGTTTGGTGAAGTGGGAGCTGCAGGGGCTTCCCAGTGGAGATGACAGTAAATGGGGGTCACTGGTGGAGGACCTTGAGTTCCATGAACAGGAGGTTGCACTTTTCCCTGTGGGCATGGGGGCTGGGGGTGGTAGAAGTAGGGGTAAGTAGCTGCCAACATCTTGCAAACTGAGAGTGACATCATGAGATTGGCAGGGCCAAGACCTGGTTCATTTTTGTTTCTTTGTTCATCCATTTGTTCAAATGCCAGCTCCATAACTAACTCTAAGTAGGGTCTTGGCCAAGTCTCTTAACACCCTGCACACCTTGGGAGGGGTGGAGGTCTGCAGAGTGTGGGGTGTGATCCCTGCCTGTCCTGCTCTACCGGGTGGCTGTCCCAGGGCTTAGGGGGTGGAAACATGGTCCAGGACAGTGGGCTCATGGTGAGAAGCTGGGCTGTTGAACAGGGCAGTCCCAGAAGAACTACTGGCCGCTGCAGCTTCCCATCCACTTCCTTCCCCAAAGCCGTGCGTTTTGTGCTTGGGAAGCAAGCTTAACCGGCCCTGGGTCAGAGAGACGGAACCCTGCTTCAGGCAGCTCGGGGACTGGTCCAGGGCCCCCCTCAGGCTTAGAGGGGAGCCAGTCCCCTCCCCTCTCTAAGAAGAGCTTTGAGAGCAGTCTAGCACTACACTGCAGTTCCTTCGCCAAGCCAGCGGCAGCTCTTTCCTTACAGGCAACTTGGGGCTGTGAGGCCGGAGAGATCTGAGTTTGAGTCCCATCTCTAGCTTTCCACTGCCGTGTGATCTTAGGCTGTCACTTAACCTATCTGGGCCTCAGTTTCCATATCTGTAAAATGAGTTAACAACACCCACCAACGTGAGGTCAGATGAATCCAGTGGCCATACCTGAGCTCCCAGCAGCAGTGGCTGGAGACCCTGCAGCACTGTGACCCAAGCAGGGCTCAGCAGCTCAGGGTCCCCATCAGGAAATCCTCGTCACTTCTGTGTTTCAGAAGAACCAGAAACCCAGGGTGCTGGGGGCAGAGATAGACAGGAAATTTAGCGGGGAGCCTTGAACTGGGAGTCTGGACACCCGGGTTTTCGTTCCAGCTCTGCCACTGACTTGCTGTGTGGATGGGAGCAGGACCCATGTCTCTCTGGGTCTTGGTTTTCTCAGCAGTCAAATGAGACCTAATAATTTGACCCAGAGCTCAGTTTTCAAAGTACAGAATGAGGCTTACTATTTCAAGACAATAATAGCATCTGAATAGGCAGCATTTCAGCAAGTGCTCATGTCCCCCCAAACTCCCGAGTGATCTAAATGATTAACATCCAAATTAGCATGGGTATGGATGCTCTTTCAGGAAATCCTATGCACTCTGTCACTCTAGAAACCCTTTGTTCTGTTGCGTTGCCTTTTCCCTTGTTTGAATAGATCTGTACTTTTAGGAGATACTTGTCTGCTCTCTCTTTTTAAATAACTGTTTCCTTTTGAATTACAAAATTAAAAATTAAAATCACTCTTGAACCAGACAGTGGAAAATCCCCACTGTTAACAGTTTGATCTTTATCCTTTGTCTTTTTCCCCTGAATATATTTATTTATTTGTTTCTGATGCATCTTAAGTATAGATTTGACTCTCTGAGAGCATAGTCCTTACCTAGTGATGCAGGCCAGACTCCTACATGTTCTGGCGAGCGTGCCACGCAGCCACCCTCAGGCCCTAGGACGGCAGCAAGAACTCATCCCTGGCGCCCCTGGACAGGGGCAGTTAGGGCCTGCTCAGGCTGGGCCGTATAGACTATAAGAAGGCTGAAAATTTCCTCGTGAAGTGCAGGGAATAGATGAAATAATAATAAAACCTCACCTGTGCTGCCCTCAATTAAACACCAACTGCATGCTAGCGATATGCCAGGCACGCTTATCTTTGTATACCTCGTCATCTGCAGTATTTGGCAAATGTTATTTGAGTGCCTGCTTCCATGTGTCAGGTACTCTTCTAGACTCTGGGCACACGGGCAGAGAATACGACCTAAGATTTCTACCCTCATGAAACTAAATGGCATTAGGAAAAAGCACAATAAGCGTATTATATACATATATATATACACACACACACACGTACGCCTGCACACATACATATACACATATACATATGTGTGTGTGTGCATGTCTAGTGCTACGTGGAAATCTAAAGCAGTTCAGGGGGCCAGTGGGTGACTAGATAGAGTAGGGTGGGAGCTTTTATAGTTAGGGTGAGAAGGGAGGGACTGATCTGTGCAGGTATTTGGGGACACGTGATTCAGGAAAATAGCAGCAAAGGCTTTATTCCTGTGATGCCACTGGAGGGGTGAGAGCAGGGCAGTGGCATGAGCCAGATGATACTTCAGGAGAAGTACCATCTGGATCTCTAAGGAGAGTGAGTCTCCTGGTTTATGAACCATCAGAGAGACGGATTCACCTGCTTGAGGCCCCGGGGCATGATGGAACCAGACCGTGCTGACCCCGGGGCCTGTGTACCGCCCACTGTGTCACAGGACCTCCCATCAGGAGGCCATCTGTCTGGGGGCAGAAATGGGGCCACTCTGAGGGACTCCCCTGCAGGAACTCCTAGGCTCTGTGGGATGCCCCAGGGGTAGTGAACGCTATCAGAACCGCCTGCCACCCAGGCTGCTGGACCCAGACTGCTTCAGGATCCTCTCAAAGGGAAGGTCCCCACCACCGCGGCGGTACTCGAGGCCCGGCTGCAAAACAGTGTTGCCAGTACCCAGGAGTGCCCACGAAATGGTGCTCTGAGATAGTACTTACAACCCCTCGCGTTGGTCTGTGAGGCCGGCCAGGGGCAAAGCCACAGGCTAGGCAGCGACCCAGGGTTACAGGCAGAGAGGGCCTGAGCTCTGGCGTCAGACAAACTCAGGCTGCCATCAAGCTCTGACGCTTGTTTACTGTACAGTAGGACCTTAGGAGTGTTACTTCTCCGAGCCTTGCCGTGCCAGCCCGCAAAACAGAGATGATGGCAGAGACTTTGTAGGTTGCTGTGAAGAGGAAGATTTACACTGGATAATAGTTGCAGAGTTCTAGACAGTGAAAAGCATACGGTGGATGTAGGGTAGGTAGTTGCTATTATAGTTAGCATTAGTACTTCTGTAATCTTTGTTTAGCCCTTGAAAAGCTTCCAACATTCCTCAGTTGGTCCTAGAGCAACCTGTGAGCTTAGTATTATTAGCCCCATTTTACAGATGAAAAAAGTAGTGTAAGATTAGAAGAGGTTAAAGTGTTTACACAAAGTCACACGGCACGAAAGCGGCAGAAGAGGGACTTGAATGTAGATTTTCCGGTTCTCACGACCTGGTCAAAGTCAGAAGGATGGTCCCTGGCAGGGCTGGGCGTGAAAGGTAGCTTTCTGCAGTCAGTCTTTCCCTTGGGCACACACAGCAGGCTGCATGCACCACCGGCTTCTTCGAAATGATTCAAGGCAGGTGGCAGCAATCCTGAAACATCAGAAAACAGGATCCCATGCACTCATGTGTGAGTGATGCCACTTAGCAGGCACGGTTGAGACTAAAATAGCTAGTGTGTCTACCTTCATTCTGGGTCCCGAAATGCTGCACTGCCCTCAGTGCATGTGGAGGGACAAAAGAGCCCTCCCCCTCTGTCTCTGTGGGGTGCCATCCTCGCCAATCAGTCATCACCCAGGTCCCTGCACTGCCAAAGGACCCTGACATTCCAGTACAATCACAGCTTGGGGACTTGTGAGAAATGCAGATCCCCAGGCCCCCAACACCTACTGACCCCGAATTTCTGGGGCTGGGTCTCAGCAAAGCACAGCTCTCCAGAGGATTCTGGTGCTTACTCAAGTTTGAAAACCACAGCTTTAGAAGCAAATGGCCCAAAATGCTTGTCTGTCTTTTTCCTTTGGACTAGCAAAGTACGCATCGCTGGCTGTTGTTAAAGCAGACGTAGGCAGGGTGAAGTAGAGGAGAAAGCACAGGCTTCGTAACCAGATAAACTTGGGCTCAAATTCCTGCTTTGAACCTTGCTAGCTGGTAGCCTTGGCTAGTCCTGGGACCTCTCCACATCTCCATTTCCTCGTCTGTAAAATGGGGATGACACTGCCTTCCTTGCACTGCCTCTTTTGAAGACTTGAGATAAATGGATATAACATGCCTAGCTCAGCACCTGAGCCATAGTCAGTCTTCAGCAGTCAGATCTGTGATTTGATGCCCACAACTGGCAGACATACAGGTTTGTATGGGGAGTGCTCCCTCCAGATGCCCCGGTCCAGGCCGACCCCGGGCACTCGTGGCTTGCACACAGACCCATTGCCTGGAAACTGCATCCTGCTGGTCTCACGCACAACTGCACCCGTCAGCCACTTTGTGTGTTTCTCTACTCTCCGCCTTCATTGATGCATGACTCATTGCTTCATTCATGTCTCCATGTGTGCATAGAAACCTAGGCAAGCAGCCATTCCTAGGGACATTGCAGGACAACCTCATTGAGATGGACATTCTCAGCGCCTCCCGCCATGATGGGTCTTACAGTGATGGGTAGGTGACATCCACATGCTCCTCCTCTGTGTGTGCTCTCCCTGTGGCTCCTGCACTTGCATGCAGACTCTGAGACCTTTCCCTGGGATCTCCTGGGGGAAGTGATGAGGCCATGTTGCATGCCCATCCCCAAGTCCATGTTCAACTTGCAAGAGTTTATCCTTGGAATACACTGTCCCCCAGCATATTAACAGCAGTCTTGTTAATATGACGCTCCTGGCATCTCACTGGCTGCCTCTGCCATTCTGAAAGCCATCTCATGTAGCAACTTTTATGCAGCACAGGCCCTGTATTGTGTGTATGCTGGCCCTGAGTATGTATTCTGTGGCTTGAGTCATCTTGCACCCCAGCAGGGTACAAGATTCCTCTAAGTGTTACCTTTGACCCTAAGACTTCAGGGGCATGCAGTACATCCAGTGCACCCCGTTTCCCAGGCTGTGTCCCAGTCCTCTCGTGGCCATGGTTAAAGCCAAGCTGTGGAGGATTTCCTGGCACTTAGTTTGGCCACAACCGTGTGCTTTGACCTTGCCGTGTGGCCCTCAAGACTGTAACCAGGCTGCAGTTGCCCATCTGTCCCCTCCCATGGCTTTTACCAGGGGCTTGGAAGGCAGCAGACTGGCTTTTGAGGAGAGTGCTTAGAAGGCATTTGCTGCCATTGGCCGTGTAACAGCCACTAGGGGACTCTTGACCATGGCAGAGCTTAGTGGTGGTTTCTTGGTTCCCACTCCTACCAAAACCCCCTTTAAAACAATTGGTATTTTATTCCTCCACCACGGTACAAAGGCAAAGGACATATTGGAGGGAGACGGAAATTTTTCAGTTTCATAATCTCCAGGGGGCAGAACAGAATTTTAGACACTTTCCAAGTTACTGCAATAATTTTAGAAAACATCTAGTTTATTCCCCAAGAAACAGCATCCCAGCCCCATCCCTTCCCAGGAAAAGGATCTCAACACTCAGCCTTCTGTCCAATTGGTAACACCTTCCGCCTTGGCTTGGGTGGGTTCCCCATTGACAGGGCTGTCCCATCCGTGTTTCGTGGAAACATGTCTTCGTGTGCCCTGTTTTGTGGTCTGGTACATGATTCTCTGTTTTTCTGTCCCTCTGTCTCCTCCGTGGTGATTCTCTCTCTCTCTCTCTCTCTCCAGGCTCCTCTGCATGCTTCTTCTACTGCTGCCTGCATCCTCAGGTCAGTGTGGGCTCCTGGTGAGTTGTCAGCCCCTGACGCCCTCTGGCTTCTCTCCATCCACAGGCACTTCCTCTTCAAGCCGGGAGGCACCTCCCCGCTCTTCTGCACCACATCGCCAGGGTACCCTCTGACGTCCAGCACCGTGTACTCACCTCCGCCCCGACCCCTGCCCCGTAGCACCTTCTCCCGACCGGCCTTCAACCTCAAGAAGCCCTCCAAGTACTGTAACTGGAAGTGCGCGGCCCTGAGCGCCATTGCCATCTCAGCCACGCTGGTCATCCTGCTGGCGTACTTTGTGGGTAAGCACCTCCCTCACCCCAGCTTCCCTTGGGTCCCCTTTGGCCCAGAGGGCAGTGACCGAGACACCTGTGGGCATGAAGGCACCCTGCCAGCACGGCAGTCAGAGCTTGCAGGGTGAGCCGCGCAGCCCTGGATCACTGGCCTGGCCTGCACCCGCCCCTCTCCCCCCGTCCAGACCATCAAGGTCAGCTCTCAGGGCCCTCTCCTGCTCCTGCACGTGTACCAGGAAGGAAGCCCTGCGTCGGCTCTCTCGTGTGGTGGAGGCCTGGCATCAGGCAAAAGCACTCACCAAGACTGGCTTTGAGGTGGTCATCTGTGACATGAGCGTCATAGGTGGGAGTCACTGGAAATGAAATGACAAGTTGGGCGGCTGAACAGGAGGCTGGCCTCTCCTGTCGGTGCCACAGTGAGGAGCAGGAAGGAGGCAGGGTGCCCTGGGGTTGGAGGGAAACTGCCAGAGATCAGAGTGTGTGACCTCAAGCCAGGCGGCATGTCCGAAGGTGGTGGTCTGGCAGGGCCATCTCGGGGGAGCCAAGGTCGAGCGTCAGAAAGGGTCCCAGGGAGAGGTTAGAGCTGCCTGAGGGAGCGCAGAGACCCAGAGCAGCACCGACTGGCCTTCCTACCCGACCCCAGGGCACGTCCGTGATGTAAGCAACTCCTCCGGACCCGCTGCCTCGCTTGCGATGCCTCCCACTGTGCGCTCTTTTGACTGATTTGCAGCACAGTCTGGTTTCCTGCTTCAGACCCTGTGTTTGGTCTTTGGTCTGCTCCCAGGAAAGCTATTAATCTGAAGGGGTCTGGGGATGTTGTGCAGAGTCTGCTGCCTCTATGAAAATCAGCCTCTTAGTAAAGGCATCCAGCGGGGTTGGCTTAACCCTCTGTCCTTTCCAGCCTTCAAATTCTATAATTCTAAGATTTAAGGTAGGTCAGACCAGCTTGAGAAGGCCTCGAACCCACGCTAAGGCATTCTGAGATAATTCTATAAGCAAAGGGAACCTTTTAGTGTAAGCCCAATAAATAGAAATGGAACTAGCTGGCAGAAGCCAAAGGAAGACCGAGTGCCGCCCATTGTGAAAAAGAACTTAGCGACGAGCAAAGTCATTGTGGATGGAAAAGAACTGTCTTGAGAGGTCTGGCTCCCACTTGCTGGGGATGCAGAGAAGGGGTTCAAGCATGGTTGGGGGTTTGGGTGATGTAAGCTGTAAGGTTACTTCCCTTTCAAGATCTTTGAATTAAATAAAAACAAGTAATCAGGAAAACAATAGCCCTGCAAACAAGGAGGTCTCCTTAAACGTCTCGAGGTATAATAAGCCTCGTCTGGTATCCGGGATCTCTTTTCCCCCTGTGAAGATTGGCTTAGAGAATTTCACGGCATCAGGGTCAGGTTGGCATACGTGTTTATCTATTCTTCTGTCTGATTGATTAGCTGTTGCTGCCTAGAAAGCTGTGTGGAGAAGGATCCCAAGGCTATATTCAGACTCAATGGGAAAGAGTCTCTGTGATTGATTACTCATGTCTGTTGTGGTCACAGGAGTGGAGAATATGGATGACATACCAGGTATTTGCCATCCCTGCCCTGGGTCATTGGGTAAAAGGAACAGCCAAACTGGGAAAGGTCAGCACCCACCCAGGCTCTGCAGGAATTTCATGATTGAGGTAGATTGGGTTACTGGTGAGGGTTGTGGGGTTCCAAGCACTGTCACCTGGCATGGAAGTTTCTTTGTGGCACTCCCAATACTGTATCCCCACCAACCACTAGCACAGCCCTTGCTTTTGACTGACATTATTATATTTCATAGATGAGTAGACTTTTGAGCAGGCAGTGTCACTGTTCATCAAGAGTCAAGTAGTTCACTACATATAGACATCAACTTGTTTTGTGTTGAAGTCAAGGTTTATACTATGTACTATGTAACCTAGTTCAGAAAGAAAACATCAATCTTTATATGATTAAATAAGCTCTCTTCTGCTTTCCATCCCATGGGCTTCTTCATCTCCCATTTAGTAAGAATACACGGTCCATCATCAGCTATCTAAAGATAGGGGCTACTGTGGACGGTAGTGAGTTCCCTACCTAGGAAGGGTGCAAACGGTGCTTATGACCATGTAAGCAAGAAAAAGATTCATTCATTGACTGGGCATGTTCTCTGGAGGACCTTTACTTTTCCTTCCAACATTGATAGTCTTAGAATCTACGATTTTGTGAAGTTTCTTTTTCATTCAGCAAACGAAACAGGGTACCTTGAGTCAGGCACTGTGCTGAGTGCTAGGGCCAACAATATATTCCCTACTCTTGAGGTGTTCGTAGCTTAGAAGCAGTGATTGATATGATATGATAACATAGTGGTATTAGCAGTGGCTGAGGCAGCTCAGGGGCTATGGGAATACCCAGCCCCAGCCAGGAGGACTAGAGGAGGCTTCCTGTGAAAGGTGATGTTTTAGCTGACTCTTCAAGTCACAGCCAGAAGTAGACGTGAAGGAAAGGAATTTCAAACCCAGGGACATTTCAAAGTCTCGAAAGAGGATGATGTGATGGCAAAAGGGGTTTCTGTGTTTGAAGCCTCTGAGGGGTGTCGGGGACACGACTGGAGCTAATGCAGGAGAGTTTGGTCAGATTATGAAGATCACCGTGGAGGCCAAGTTAAGGACCTTATTGGATGGGCAACATGGAGCCATTGAAGGGCTTTAAGCGGTGGCAGGACATAGTCACATGTTTATCTCAGAAGGTAAGGATGGAGGAACAAAGAACAGGCCCTATTGCATAAACAAGTCAAGAGAAGCTGAGGGCTTCAACTAAGAGGGTGACAGTGTAGGTGGGGGGTAGGGTAGATGTGAGGTCGATTTGGGAGAATTCGTCTCTGGAGTTAGGAGACGTCAGTCCACTGAGAATGTGTC
This sequence comes from Eschrichtius robustus, assembly GCF_028021215.1. Taxonomy (NCBI): domain Eukaryota; kingdom Metazoa; phylum Chordata; class Mammalia; order Artiodactyla; family Eschrichtiidae; genus Eschrichtius; species Eschrichtius robustus. The sequence continues at coordinate 56,676,625 of NC_090834.1, forward strand.
CTTGCCAAGAATAAATGCGTCCTTCTGACAAAGCCCGATGTATATGGGAAACTTAAAACAGGAGTTTAGATTCTGTATCCAAGGACCAGGTCAGAGAGGCTAGCCTGGGGTCTTCCCTTTGTTACCTGGAAACTCAGCAAGGTGCTGGGGCAGAGCTCACACCAGCCTGAGAGCCTGGATTCCACTCCCAGCTCAGCCACTGAGCAGCTTGGGCAACTCACTTCTCTCTCTGAGTTCTGATTTCTCATCTAGAAAACCGGCATGACCCATCACCTCAGAAGGATGCTTATGAGTCTGGAGTAAGAGTAAGCTAATGCAGTGAATGCGCTGCAGGTGCGAGGTGAGTTCCTACCTGTCCTCAAGGGCTGGGTTGGCAGCCTCGTGCTTGCTCTCCTCCAGTTGCCGGGGCCATGGATGAGCTCTTGTTGCTTGGCCATCATCACAGGCTGTGAGGACTAACTTGTAAGGAACTATCAATTATTGAAAATCAGATTAATTGTCTCTGTTGAGCACAACTATCCTTAACAAAGACTTTGCTAGCAGACCAACTCATCAACAGGCAAAAAGCACAGATATTTAATTAGATTTTTGATGAAAAATTGTGTTTAATTTCAAGGGTAATCAATTATTAATTACTGTAATGAGCAAGTCTGACTGGGTTTACTAATTAACTCATTTAAAAATTATGAATAACCTTTTCATTTGTAATTATTTTCTACATCCTGTCAAGTTCCAGATAAGAATTGCATCGCTTCACCAACAGAGAGGGAGTGGAAAACAGAGGGCGGGAAAGACTTGTTCTTTCTCTGGTGTCTGCTCAGGGCTGCCGTGTCTGGACAGAACTCTGACAGATCCACTTGACATTCAGTTTCTTGGTTGGAAAGTTTATTGGGAAAACAAGCAACCAGTGGCCCTTCATTTGTAGAGACGTGTGCAGTTATTTTCATAGGAAGATAGAGAAATTGGAGTCAGCACTTACCACCCACAAAGGCTGCAGGACCCAGGGCCTTGCCTTTGGGCCGTCTCCTCGTCCCCTGGGGTGTTACGGGTTGCTCTGGCCTGGGCTGGGAATCTAGGGAGGACCCTCACTGAGCCTGGGAGACCTCTTCCGAGAGATGATGTGTATATTTGCCTCTAAAGGACACCCATTCAGAGAGGCCGCCATTGGGGTGAGTTCCTTGCTTTAGTCACCCACTCTCCCTATGAAGGTTTTCAGGTCCTTTTAGTCTCCATTTGAATACCCTGCCTCTGCTTTTCCGAAGAAAAGAAATCTGTTTGCAGAACAAAATGGGGAGAGAATGATGTGAGAGGAAGGTTAGTTGTAAGTCAAACCATGAAACTTGTGCAGCCATGGCCATAATGCTTTATTTGATAACATTTAATTGTTTTAAAAACACTTTCACCCAAAAAAGCAGTGTGGTTTAGAGTAGTAGAAATAACAGGGGTCACTTTTTATCATTAATAATCAGAGCAGTTTGCTTTGATTGTGCCCTGTCGACATGGCCCTGACTGTTCCAAGCACTTTGCTTGTGTTTTCTCATTGAAATCTCCCAGTAACTCTATGGGTTATTATCCCCAGTTTACAGATGAGGACATGGAGACCCAGTGAGCTTAAGTAACTCACCCACTGTCATACAGTAAATGGCAGGACTGTGCACTCAGCCTCTTGAGCTGATGCTTTTAACTTTTTTTTCTCTTTTGAGTTCACAGTCTTAAGCCTTATACTGTAACTTTCCCTCCTTGTATCTGGTATTCTAAATTTTTACTATGTACCTAGCGTCGATCCAAGCCATTACTATACACGTATCATCTCTCTGAACACTCGTAGCTGTTCTGTATTTCCTGGAAGAGGAAACTAAAGCTCAGAGAAGTTAACAACTTGCCAGGGTCACACAACAAGTGAATAACAGGATTTCAAAGGCCATACTCTCAGCCACTCTACACTGTAGGTCAGATAATGGAGGATCAAAAGACCCCATTCAGGCCCTGGCTCCATCCCTTGCTGGCTATGTAAACTTGAGCAAGTTGCTTAACTTCTCTGAACTTCAGTTTCCACTTTCCTTATGGTTCTTATAATGGATGTGGCTGGAATGATCAGGCCCATTTTACAGGCGAGGAAACTGAGGGTAGCATCATGGTTGAGAGCGTGGGTTCTGAAATAAGGCTGCCTGCTTTCAAATCTCAGCTCTGCTGCTTACATGCTTTGTGACCTTAGGCAAGTTTATTTAACCGCTCTCAGCCTCAGTTTACCCATCTGTAAAATGAGGATAATAATAGTGGCCGTTTCACAGGGTTTTGTGACGTTCCAGTAAGATAATTTGCATAAAGCACCTATCCCATTGCCTGGCACAGAGTTGGCTCTCAGTAAAAGTTTGATACTATTGTGGTTATTAACAGTATTATTAGTACTATTAGCATCCCATGGAAAAGAGTTAAGTCTTGAGTGAGAACTTGGGCCAGTGTTGTTTCATGGCAGTGCCTGCGGGCTTCCCAGCCTGCGTTAGTCACGAGGGCAGCTGACAGAACAATCACGGGGCCCTGTCAGAAAGCATTTGTAGGGATGTCTCACTGTTCCAGGGAAGCGGCTGCAAGGAGAATCATTACCCAAAAAACAACTCGCGTCATTTCTTTAACTAGGACAAAAAAGTTGACTTTTGCTTCACTGCCAGTTGCCTCTATCCAGAGAAAACTGACAGCTTCCCTCGTGTTCTGAATCCCTATGTAAAAAGCAGACACTGAGTACTGCAGAAGAGCGCGGAGGTGTATCTTGAGGACTTTTCAAGCACCTGTCTAGCCAGATAGGCCTTTGGAATAGGAGACCAAAAAGGCTTGTTAACAGTACAAAAACCAGGAAGAGCTTTACATTTAAACAGAGACCCGAGAGTGCCTGGGAGCTATTTCTTTCATTGTCAGGTCCAGGTCCCCCCTGGAGGGCGGGGCCTCATCCTCTATGATTTCTCTAAGGCAGCACGGTGTTCTGATCAGAAGACAGGATTCAGTGGAAATCTCAGCTCTGCCACTCTCCACCTGTGTGACCCTTTTGAGCTTTGGTTTCCTTATCTGCAAAGCGGGAAGAAGAAGAATACTTCCTTCTTGAGGCTGTTGTACAGGTTAAAAGAGACGAAGCTGAAAAAACACAAGACACGTGACCAAGGAGGAGTCCCTTGCTGGTGGCCTTGGGAGATCGTTGTCATGGACCTCAGTATCTCAGGCCAGGATGGCGTGGGAGTAAGTGATCCTCTTAGGTCCTTCCCCATCTGTAGAGCGATGCCCATAGGAAATTGAACCAGGACATTGAGGGTGGAGTCCCAAGTGTGGTCTGCAGCAGCCTCTGGGTAACTGCAGGGGAACTTTCCAACATGCTCCATAGCCATAAGGGACTCATTTTTTAAACTAGGTAACATTTTTCACCTCCACCAGCAGCTGATTGTGGACTGGAAAAAAAAATCAGAACCCTTGCTCGAAGTGGTATGAGTTTAATTTATAAGTGAGAATGTTGTGACGCTTAATTGCCTCTTCTCAAAAGGCAGCTTTCAGAGAGCATTGCTGGTTGGAATTATTGCAGTTCGTGGTCTGGAAGAGCCTGGGTCATCCAGCTCTTGAAGTCATCTGGGCAATGTTGACAGAGGTGGACTTGGGCACTCAATGTGACTTGCACAGACTTGTGCAGGCTCCCTCAAGATCCCTGACATGGACCATGCACACATGCACACGTGACTTCAGCACAGCAGCAATCCAGGCAGAAGGGATCTTAGGCTTCCCTCCTCTTTGGGAGTGTGGTCTTCTATCTCCTAATGTCTTATTCTCTGCTGCATACTCAGCCCCTGATACTCAGCCTGCCCCACGGTAGCCGTGCTCAGTAAGATGTGGTTGAATAAAACACCTTGCAAGACGGTAAAATCTGCCCAGGGTTTTCTAGGCAGAATAGTGTGGGCACAAGCATGGTGGCAGAAATGTGCATTTTATGTCCTGGGGTTCAGGTACAGGGGAAATGGACATGAAATGAGTAGAGAAAGGATTAGAAATAGAGGCCAGGGTGACTGTACCCGCTGCTGCCCCGCAGTTATCCCCATCTGGTTCAGCTCATGCAATATCAGGATCTCAGATGCCATTTGCTTCCTAAGCCCAGGCCCGTTGCACTCTGGGCCTGGGTGTTATTAGTGAGCAATAAGACTCATTTTCTTCCCTTTTTCTTCGACTTCACATCAGGCCCTTTGGACAGAAGCCATAGATTTAGCTTTATAGCCCAAAGAATGGGAAACGGAGATGATTGAACTTGATCTTTTAGGAGGAGAAAAAAGTGATAAAGATACAGGATCCTGTATTAAAGGCTTTCTCTCCAAGACTGATTCCTTCATGCTGCTCTGTGGGAATTGCTAATAGCAAGATATATATAGATTGTTCTCTTTATGACAGACCCCAGACAAATACCCTTCAGCCCCCCAAAAGGAGGACTTGAGGAGGCTAGCATGGCCCCCTGCAGTGGTCTGAAACACCACCACGCGGAGGAGGGGGCAGACTTGCTCTGTGAGATTGCCGAGGGCAGAACAAGGCCCTCTGGCTGAAAATGATGGGAAGGCCGATTCTGGCTCTGGGAGAAGACTTCCCTCACAAGACAGCCGCCTGTCTGGAGTGGGCTGCTTGAGAGGGGTGTCTGCAGTGAGAGGGGCGACTCTTAAGTGCCCCAGCTCCACAGACCAGGGGGTCTTGTCCTCATCGTCCTTCTGCCATTCCTATCTGTGCCACCCATACGAGGACTTAATCTTCTTCGGATGAGTTTCTGAACCTGTAAAACAGGAGTAAACAAAAGGCTAGCTGAAATGATGAAGTCATTCAGCATGCTTCATCTCAGCATGAGAGAAGATTGTCCATCTTGCAGACCTCGTGCTCTCCCCACCCTCCGATCTCCTCCCATTGGTAACCGAACCCAACCAAGAGCCAGAGCCCAAGCAGACCCATTGGTCCAGACCATATGGATCAGCCTCCCCGGGCACAGAGCAGGGTCGAGAAGGATGGGGTGGATCTGGAGGGCAGATGGATAGCATCAGTATCCCCACTCTTCTTAGTTCTTGTCCTAGCAGTGTTCAGGGCCCAAGACAAGGATTGAGACCCATACCACACTCAGGCGTGTCTCCCTCACCTGTACACCTACTCAGCCAGCAGGCCCCGACTGCTTGTATTTAAAAGCAGATTTATTGAGATATAATTTTCATACGGAAGTTTAACACTCTTTAGTTGTACCGTTCTATGAATTCTGACAAACAGAGTTGTGTGACCATCACTACCATCAAAACACAGAACACTTCTATCACCCCAAAAGTTCCGTTTTTGTTTTTTAATTTTTAATTTATTTATTTATTTATTTATTTATGGCTGCGTTGGGTCTTCATTTCTGTGCGAGGGCTTCCTCTAGTTGGGGCAAGCGGAGGCCACTCTTCATCGCGGTGCGAGGGCCTCTCACTGTCGCGGCCTCTCTTGTTGCGGAGCACAGGCTCCAGACGCGCAGGCTCAGTAGTTGTGGCTCACAGGCCTAGTTGCTCCGTGGCATGTGGGATCTTCCCAGACCAGGGCTCGAACCCATGTCCCCTGCATTGGCAGGCAGATTCTCAACCACTGCGCCACCAGGGAAGTCCCCCGTTTTTTTTTAATCAGTCCTGTCTTCCTCATCCTCAGCCTCAGGCCACCACTCATCCATTCCACATATCGGTAGTTTTTGGTACCGTTTCTGAGATGTGTAGTAAAGAAGTGATTTATTTACTGGATTCAAAATCAGGTGTTACCTACAATAACCTTCAAACTTTAAGGCATCAAAGTGTTTTTGAGAAAATTTAAAGATATGGTTTAGAATTTAAGATATGAGGGCAAACAACTGAAACATTCTAGGGTTCTCTGTGTGTTACACTTGACCTCCTTGGAGGATCACAGCCAAAACCCTCCATGTAGTCAGCATGTGTATGTTCTTCTGCCTTTTTCGTGGACCATCTTTTCGTACACATATTTTTAAGTATTGACACAAAATTCTCATTCTTGTCAAGTTTAATACCTCTATCATATTTGTGCCATTACTATATCATTGTATTCCTTTGTTTCCAACTGTTTGCTATTATATATAGGACTTCTGTAACCAGAATGAAAGAAAACCTCTTCTGTTTTCTTCTTTCACTTACTTTGGGGAGGGTGTGTCCCCCTGAGCAGGATTTTTTTTGGGGGGGTGGTCACAAGATATGGACAGTTTAAAGCTCTTGTGACTCACTGCTTGCTAGGGGCTCCTCAGAAGGAAAGGGCTGAATCCCCGGGTTCCCAGCTACGTGTCCAGTTTCCCCACAGTGCTGTTAGCGTGCAGCTTTGTGTCTGATCTTGGTGGGTCAGCTGGTTTAATGAGTGGGGGCCAGGGGAGGTTACAAGTGGCCCCGAGACCCAGAGAGGTAAAGGGATCTTCATTCCTGGAGGGAACCACATGCCTCCTCCCAGTCAGTTCCCTCTCGAGAGCCTAGCTCACACGTGCCTTCCTCAGCGAAGCTCCTCTGACCCCCTCGCCGTAAGCCAGGAACCCAGTCATATGCTCTTCTAGTGCTCAGGGGTCTCAAGGTCATTGCAGCTGCGGACTATGTCTTGGATTCGCTCAGCTCTGTCTCCACTGTCAGACTGTAAGCTCCATGGGGGTGGAAGCAATTTCTGTCTTGCCCAGTGCTATAGCCACAGCTTCTCGTACCAGGGTGTGGCAGGATGTAGCCTGCGTTCAGCCGCAGTTTGTTGAAGGAGAGAAAGGAGGGATGTCAGGACCAGAAGCTAACTGATATTGCAAGGCATGGAGCAGGGGGAAAGAAAATGGTAAGCAGAGAAGCTTAGGTTCTTACAGGGAACAGAGGCGAAAAGTCTAGGGGCAGGGAGATCATGTGAGAGTGAAAATGGTTACTGGAAACTAAGGGGAGAGAATACCAGAGGTGGCTTCCAAAATGTAGTCAGTGTAGGGCACAGACCTTGTCTGTTGCTTACACCTGTGAGACTTGAAGCGAGAACCTTGCCCTCTCTGAGCCTCGGTTTCCTCTTCTGTGAAAGCAGGTAATAGGCTGCTCTGGGGATGCAATGACAATCGGGCACCTAGTTCTTTCTAATAAGAGCCATTAGTGAATGACATCTGTCTTCCCCTCCCCCTAGCAAACAAGTTGTGTTGAATTTGAGGGCCAAGCCGTCCCGAGTTTGGAAATGCCTCAAAAAAGAAAGGACCCGAGTTTATTAGTATATTCATTTTTTTTTTTTAAAGGAAGAGATCTTTTGGACACTTCTTTTTTTCTTTATATCTTTATTTATTTATGGCTCTGTTGGGTCTTCGTTTCTGTGCGAGGGCTTTCTCTAGTTGCGGCAAGCGGGGGCCACTCTTCATCGCGGTACGCGGGCCTCTCACCGTCACGGCCTCTCTTGTTACGGAGCACAGGCTCCAGACGTGCAGGCTCAGTAGTTGTGGCTTACGGGCCCAGCTGCTCTGCGGCATGTGGGATCTTCCCAGACCAGGGCTCGAACCCTTGTCCCCTGCATCGTCAGGCAGACTCTCAACCACTGCGCCACCAGGGAAGCCCCCTAGTATATTCATTTTTTATAACAATGGCGGCAGCTCCAGAGACAACACACTGTCCCAGGACTCGGGGGGCCTTGTCCTGTGGGTAGTTTCAAGACCCCCAAAGAGGCAGCATAGCTGTGGTTGGTCAGGGAGTAGCCCCAGCTATGTGGCCGGGGTGCTCCTTCCCCAGCTGCACCCCGGGAGTGTGGAAAAGGAATCGATTTTACAGATTTTTAGCATCCTTGACAAGAACATGTCCCCAAGTCCTTGTTTTTATTCCGAACTAATTACTGTGAAATAACATAATTTAATTGCACTTAGATGCAGAGAGAAAGTGAGAGTGGTCTCCCTGATGGCTGTTTTCTCACTGTCGTAAATACCTAGCTTGCGGAGAGGAGGTCCGTACAGTCAGGGCTGTGCTTCGTGCTGCAGGCTAGGGACAGAGGTGAGGAAGCCCAGCCAAGCGGCTCTTCATTTCAGGGGGAAAAAAAAGGGAGGGGCGGGAAAGGGGAGAGGAAGTGAGATGGCAGTAAAAAAACACAGTATTTTTTTCCTTCTATCAGTAAAACAACAAAACCACAACTAAAAGCCTTCATCCTCCTAAAGACAGCAGTACAGTCTAATAGCAAAAGCACAGACTTCACCCTCCAGCCGTGCTCACACAGGTTTTTCCATCTCTCTGCATCTTGGTTTCCTCATGGATAATTTTGTCCATTAATATCCAAGAGGTGTTTAAGTGACAGAACATCTGCAAAGGGTCCAGTTCGGTGACTGGTCCATGGTGGGTGCTGAGGAAATACAGATCTCACCCTTCCGGGCAGCTGGATCACCCATGAGATTTGAAACCAAGATTCAGCAGCCAAGGGCCGTCTGCAGATGCAGGGATTTCAGGTAATCTGGGATGAAGTAGAGGGAGCTTCCCCAAGCTCAGGTTTGAGACACTGGGGAGCATTCACTGAGCCTGTCTGCTGGGTTGTGTCCCGGGCTACAGGGACAGACAAAGCCAGGTAAGCTAGCATCACTGCTTTGAGTCCTCCATGGTTTCATAGACAGCCAGATGTGTAAGGAGCCCAAGGCAATAGTAGACAGATGATAAAAGCATGTTACTGGAGTTTGAACTTTACCCCTGTGGGAGCCTGAAGGAGAGAGCAATTCATTCTAACCAGGAAGATCAGGTAAATTTCCCCAAGGCATTGAGCCTTGTAAATCAAGTAAGATATTAAAAGAGAAGCTAGGAATGGTTTTCTGGAAGATGGAACAGTCTAAACAAAGGCAAAGGATAATAGATAGAAATGTTGGCTATTTTTTTGGCACGTGTGTCAGAAGACTGTGCATTAAAATATCCATTTGTGCATCGGACCTGTTGTGGGCCTCAGTCTCTCTTTTACTGAAGGCTCTTGAATGTAGAACTACAGAAACCACAGGCACTGCAGGAGGACGCTGGCTGCCTTCCCCCTTAGAACAGAGGCTCCACTGGGCAGATGCATAATAAATCCCTTGCCTTCATGTGAGGCCTGTCAGACCCATCAGTCCTCTCCAGCAGTCTCTGCACTGTGTAGGATTATTAGCTGCAAGCCCCAGATGTGGAAACTGGGCCTGCTGCAGTTAAATTACTTGTTTACCTGGAACGACTGGTAAGTAATAGAGCTGGGCCTAGAAACCAGATTTTCTGATTCCAAGTCCTATGTTCCTTATGTAGACCACGCCAGCTCTCAGAGCCCTCCTCTGATGTCTTTCTCTGCCGCTGTGCTCCATACCCAAGGCTCAGAGCAAACAAGGGGGTGCTTTGCCATCCTGTCTGGGGCTTTCTTCTGCCCCTGCTCCCAGCTTCCCTCCCACAACCTACCCTGATCTAACAGAGGTGGCAGCTCACATGTGTTGAGAGCTAACCATGTTCCAGGCATGTTCTGAGTGTTGTATATATTTCTCATTTAATCTTCTTAACAATCCTACCTATCCAACAAATATTTGTCAAGTACCAGCCATGTGCTAGGTACCATTCTATTTTTATTTCCATTTCATAGATGAGAAACTGAGACCTGAGGAAATTAAGTCAGTTGTTCAAGGCCACGTCACTAGTGAGTGTGAGAGCCAGGATTTGCCCCCAGAGCCTGCCCTCTTCCCACTGTGCTCTACGATTCCCATAGCTGGAGTGGGGCTGGAGCGGGGCTGGAGCGGGGCTAGAGTAGGGCTGGAGCGGGGCTAGAGTGGGGCTAGAGCGGGGCTGGGACGGTTCACCTGATCTGAACTGCTGAGAGGATGCACAGAGCTCCTTACTAAAGAGAGAAACTACCTTATTTTCTTAAGGAAGAAAAATTAGCATCCACCTGCCCTGGGCCGGGCACTGTGCCAGGATTGCTACGTACCTATGTGGCATTGAGTGGAGATGTGGTCTGCACCCAGAGTGTTTCAGGATTGGAGAGCAAAGGAGGCCCAGATGTCATCAGGGGACCTCGATACACATCGCTTATTGAGCACTAGCCCTTCGTGTTATCTGATTCACCTGTTCTCCAGGCTTCATGTGCTGTGGCATTAGATTGTCACCAGTGTAACATTTCATTTTGGAGGGAGCCTTTCCTGCTGGTGTGTGGCAAACAGCTAGATTTATTGCGCCTTTGAGCCTGAAGTTAGGATTTTGTTCACAGCCTCCAGTGGGGGAAGAGAAAAAATGCCAGTATCATTAATTGAGCTGTGGCCTGCATTTCATCACATTGTCCTAAATTTTACCACTCAGGCCATCTGTAGAATTCTACAGCAGGACAGACTCATTGGACTCCTATGTGTGTCTCAGTGTATGAGTCTCTGTGTGTGAGTACACACATGACACCACCCAGTATGCAGGCAAAAAAAAGGTATTTGAGAGGAGATGGAGTTGGGAGTAACGAAGATTAAATGAGAATTTTAGGAGAGGTAGCATTTTTCTTTACCTGAAAACTGGAAACTCTTCTTTTGCTTGTTTATGCCTCCTCACCTTTCTGTAGAGCATTAAGTCCATTAAATTGTACTGTGATTACCCCTAATGGTATCGGTCTGGGGCTGTGTAGGAAGTTTCACATGTAAATCTTTGCATTAGTCTGTGTATTAAACTTTGGGTGTTCTTTCTTTCATTGATTAACTTTTTTTTAAATTTTATTTATTAATTTATGTATGTATGTATGTATGTATGTATGTATGTATGTATGTGCTGTGTTGGGTCTTCGTTTCTGTGCCAGGGCTTTCTCTAGTTGCAGCAAGTGGGGGCCACTCTTCATCGCGGTGCGTGGGCCTCTCACCATCGCGGCCTCTCTTGTTGCGGAGCACAGGCTCCAGACGCACAGGCTTAGTAGTTGTGGCTCACGGGCCTAGTTGCTCTGCGACATGTGGGAGCTTCCCAGACCAGGGCTCGAACCCGTGTCCCCTGCATTGACAGGCAGATTCTCAGCCACTGCACCACCAGGGAAGCCCCTGATTAACTTTTAAGCAACATAATAATGTCGTCTTATATTTTCAATACACTTCAAAAGGACTTTCCTTAAATTTAATCCTTATAAGAACCTGGGAGATGGTTTTGTATTCTTTCCCTTTCTACAGATGAAAAAACTGAGGGTCAGAGTGGTTAGGTGACTTATTTGCAGATGCATAGCTGGTAAGGGCCAGAGCTGGGGGGCCAGAGCTGGGGGGCCAGAGCTGGGAGTCCAGCTGTCTCTGCAGATCTGCTCCGCTGGGTACATAGGTGGACAACAGAGCCAGCAAGGGACGGTTGGGAAGCACCTGGATGTGGACTGTCGGGGCAGTGTGCATGGGACAGGTGCTGAAGTAATGGTCAGGAGCCGGGGCTGGGGAGGGGAGAGCAGACGGCATTTCTGGCTTGGGGCAATGGTGGAAATCCTCACAGAAGAGTTAAGGTTTGAAGTAGGCCTTGAAGGATGGGAGAATGATTTTAAAAATAGGAAAGGCGGTGGCCGTTCCACGTAGAGACATTACATCAACGAAGCCTGGAGGCTGTGTGTTCAAGGGACAGGAGAAACCCACACAGACAGAGATTCCTGGGCAGGGAGAAGCAACGAGGAACGTCAGGTACTGTGCTCAACAAGTGTTTCAAATGCTCAAGTTTCTATCCTCAGGAAAATATCACCAACAAACTTTGAGCAGTAAGACAGGGCCATATAATTAAGAGATTTCCTTTTGTATTCTCCATTTCTGTCATTTCCACAGTTTTACATCTAATCAGAAAGGCAGCGTGTATAGGGGTTAGGGACAGATTCTGTGCAATCTGGATTTGGCTCAGATCTGAAGTGACCCTCTGCCTCTTATTAAATGTGTGATCTTGGGCAAGTTGTTGAACCTCTTGGAGCCTTAGTTTCCTCATCTTCCAAATGAGGATAATAATAGTACCTACCTCCTAGGGCTTTGCAAGGATTAAGTGATAGTGTGTTTATCAAGCACTAAGCACAGTGCTTGGTACTATTTTTTTTTTAATTTATTTATTTATTTATTTATTTATTTTTGGTTGTGTTGGGTCTTCGTTTCTGTGCCAGGGCTTTCTCTAGCTGCGGTGAGTGGGGGCCACTCTTCATCGCGGTGCGCGGGCCTCTCACTATCGTGGCCTCTCTTGTTGTGGAGCACAGGCTCCAGACGCGCAGTCTCAGTAGTTGTGGCTCACGGGCCCAGTTGCTCCGCGGCATGTGGGATCCTCCCAGACCAGGGCTCGAACCCGTGTCCCCTGCATTGGCAGGCAGATTCTCAACCACTGCGCCACCAGGGAAGCCCCAGTGCTTGGTACTATTAATAACAGTGGCTGTTATCACCACCACATTCATCATCATCCCCATCCCCATCACCATCCCCATCACCATCACCATCATCACCATCATCATCATCATCATCATGGTGCCTGGAACTCTGTGCTGCTTTAAACTTCTTAATCTAAGGACTGAGCCAAACCAGGGGTCCCTGCATATCAGAGGACTCGTGTGTATTGCGTGCCTGGCTCTGTGCACAGACAGGGCAGAGAGGCAAGAAAACGTAGTATGATCCCAAAGAGCTAGAAAACGCTCCAGTGGGCAGGAGGCTGGGAAGCTGTGGAGACTAAAGGAGGGACATCACACACTCTGTTCTGTGAGAGTTTAAAATGCTCTTTCAAAATGCTTCTCATTATAAAGAAATATCATCGCTAGTTACAAATCTCGGTGGCAGACTCTGTCTTAAGCTGTCCACCCACATTCTTCCCGCTGAAGTGACTGTTCCAGAGGGAAAAGGCCTATCCTAATAATATACACACAAATTAAAACTCCATTTAGAGGTGCAGTGGGGACCACCTCCTAATTGACTTTGATCATTGAAAAAGAAAAAAACAACCCAGTTACGTGGTTGATATGCCAAAGGAAATCAGGCAATGGGAGGGTGCCTCACAGAGCCTTGCAACAGGACGTTTTCTAGTAGCTATGGAAATGGAACCTAGCAACAGGCACTTTCTCCTTCTGGAGCTCCCAAGCATGAACCAAACCCGTGTTTCCTTCAGCCCCATTTGATGGTTGGTACAGGAAGGAGGGGACAGGGCCTCACACATGAGAGGCTGGTCCTTGGCTAAGTTGAGACACCTTTTTATAGAAATGCTTTAGATAGCCTTGTGAATAGTCTTGGCACTTGGGTGCAAGCACCACAAAGAAAGGAAACCCAGCAGAGCTCTAGGCCAGCGTTCCGCCCCCTCTCGGGAAATGACAGGCAACTTTCCCAGCTTTCCCCCGCTGACATGTTTCTGCCGGGGCAGGGCTGGCTGCGCACCCCAGCAGAGCAGTTGAACAGGCTGGCGACCCTGGGGTGATTTTGCTCCCTGGATCCTTAACGAGGCTTTGAATATGAAGGGCAGGTGGTGGGTCTTCCACTGCGTGGAGTCACTTCCTTGACTGCTCTGTCAGCAGTGATTTGATCAGAAGCTGCATGTTGTTCTGATCAGGATGGCATGGAAGCCTGCCCTGGGCTCTGACAGCAGTCTGCGAAGAGTTCAAGGTGTGGAGTGACCCGGACCTGGGTTTGGATCTTGGTGCTGCCATGATGAATGGTGCAATGATGGACTGTTCTGGGGCCTTGGTTTTCTAAAGATCCAAAATCAGGTTAATAATATCTACTTTGTCACTATGTTTTGAGGTCCTAATCCATAAAATGGAGATACTGTCTTCCTTAAAAAGCTGTGAGATTAAATGACATAATGAATGTTCATCCTCCAGCACTGTGTCGTGCACATGGTACAATTTTTAATAAGTGGGAACTGTTACTGTTTTGATAATCATCCTAATTATGTCTGTCTCCTTCCTTTGCTCTTTTTCTTCTTCTCTCCTGTGGGCCAGGTGCTGGGGGATGGAGATGAGAGAAAGGATCCCTGCCCTAAGGGAGGGCCTGCTGGCGGCCTGATATCACCTGCCCCGTGGGCTCATTCCCTTTACTTTAGGCTCAAGAAGATGACTCCTTTAGTCTGGGAGTGCAGTGCCTGACGGAAGAACAAGCCATGAAGGGGCCTTTCCTGTTCTTACAGGATTTTCTGCTGCGACTTAGTGACGGGGTCATTTAGCAGAAAGAACTCAGAACTAAATCCGGGTGACTTGGGCTCAGCGCAGTTCCAGGCTCTGCCCCAAGTGCCCCCGTCAAGCCTGAGTCTCATCTGCCCGGTGAGTGGGGGGCAGGTTCAGTCATAGCGACATCCCCCCAGCACCAGAGCAAAAACTCAGACTTCTCAACTCCCTCAAGAAATCTCCGTACGTCACTTTCTCAGTGAAAACTTTAATATACACTGCAAATGATGATGATGATACCAATGTAGAAGGCTACCCTCTGGTAGTAAATTTGAGTAAATACCAAGCAGCATAATAAGCTCATAAAATATATTCTTTCCTTTCACCTTCACAGCCATTCTTTGGAGCTAGGTATTATTGTCACCATTTTATAGATGAGGAAGCTGGGAGTCAAAAGATTTAAATAACAGGAACAAAGTCACATAACTATAAACGTGAAAACCAGAACAGGAACGCGGGGCTGTCTGGCTGCAATGGCCGTGCTCGTAACCACTGTACTTCGTGCCTCCCATTTTCCTGTGTCTGGCACCAGCACTATGTTGGGAATAGGGCAGGGAGAGGTCACATTACTGGGCTGAGGTCAGTCCAAGGTGGCCAACCCCTAAGCTAGTCATGCACAGAAGAAGGCTTAGTGGAGCCCGTCAGGTGAAAGGGGCCCAGAAAAGAGAGTTTTCTTATTCCATTACTGCAGTAATAGCCGTTCACTCCATTCTGCACAAATTAGATTCCAGCCCTGGTCCCCCTACAACTTGCCGTGTCACCAGTTTTCAGTGCCCTCCACTTACACTGACCTTTCTCCTCCACATTGACGGCGGGCGTGCCTGTGTCTCCCCTTCTCTCATGCCCATCCCCACACCCCACCTTGTTTTCCAGAACTATTGAGCACGTGCCAGTGAATCCTTGCTGAAAGGCCTCCTTTCCCCACAGCATTGCATGGTGCAGAAAAATGATTAACTGTGCCAGAGTCCACTCTCCAGAAAACAATTAATTTGGGGGTGAGAGACAGTAACCCTGATTGTTGCCGTCAGGTTTATCCAGAGATAGGAAGAAAGGCAATATATTTACTTGATTTAAAATTAGCCCCACGTAGTCAGCAGTGGGATCCTGTCAGGCTGCTTTATAGCGATTCCACTTTTAAAAACTGTTTTATCCGCTGGACAGATATCTCTAGTTCCTGTGCCCAAAGTCTGTCAGCTGATGGGAGCAGGGTAGGGAGAGCGCCCTCAGCTCAAAGAAATTTGCAGTTGGCATGGGAGGGAAATTAGGGGCAATATGTGGAGAGAAGGAAAGGTGATGGAACAGAGCTGGCTTAAATAAATCTTTCAGGGGATCTGGGAATTAGGAAAATCAGCAGAGCAAAATGACAAGGATGATGACAGCTACCATTTATTTTGCTCCTACTATGTGCCAGGCACAGTTCTAAGCACATGACATGCATTATTTCATTTAATCCTTTGAGGTAAATATTACTATCTATTTTACAGATGAAGAAACTGAGACTCAGAGAGGCTAGGTCATTTACCCAGATTCAGGAACCTAGTAAATGATGTGCCTCTGAACGCTCCAGATAGACCCAAACTTGAGGACTGACTCTACCGAAGTCACTTACTTGCATTTACATGGTTTTGCTTTTGGGGGTCAACCCTGTCTACCGTGGTCAGGATGTAAACAGGTGGGGACCCCATGCTTTATCCCTAAGATGAAGGTCCTTTAACAGACTATCTCAAAAGAGAAAACCTGGCTATACTGTCAGCAGAGGCCTTGCCTTAAAATTATCTTAATTTTAATTTAATTTCAGGCATTGTAATTCATCAACAGTCTAGAGGTGAGCCTGGACTTTGGGACCAGTCAGACCTGGGTTCAAAAGTGACTTCATCACTTCCCATCTGGGAAGTATCTTGGGAAGTATTTTTGGGCAGGTTATGCAGCCTCTCTGAGCCTCCACTTTCTTCGTCTGTAAAATGGGAATACTAATGATTTTCTCAAGGTTTATGTAAGGTCTGAATGAAATAATGTATGTAATTCCCCTTGCCTAAGTGTCTGACACGTGGCATATGCGCAAAATCAGGATCTCCCCACTTCTTTACCTCTTGCGCCTAAGACTAAGTTGTAGAACCTCCTTTTTAATGTAAACAGCATGGAAATGAGTTTGGAAACTAGTGAAGAAAATTAGTCATCCTACCACTATAATTCAAAGCTTGATGTCATTTTTACTTATCTCTTTCTAGATTTTTTTTCGTATGTATACCTGGTATTCCATCCAGTACTTGTATCATAGTTTAGCTAAGTTGTTTTCCTATTTTAAGACATCTGGGTTGCTTCTGATTTTTTTACTAGTACACTGCAGTGTACATCTCTGTGTATATGGCTTCTAGGTTTGAAACTTTTGAATGTTGTGGCTTTGTTGCAAAACCAGGAGAAGAACTTGGGGAATGAAGCTCTGTCGTTTTGCTGTTGTTATTGTTTTGCCTTTTTGTTTTTTGCTTTCTACATTAGAGGATCATAAGTCAGAGAACTCCAATGAGTTATACTTTACAGAAATGATGCTAGTTAAGAACAAACAAACAAACAACTGAGCATTAGTAATGTAAAACAGAAAAGTAGGTAGCCACGCAGCTGGGTTGGTTTCTGCTGCCTTTTGAAACCAAGAATGCTGCTTGAATCAACAGTTTCTTGAAGTTATAACCATCTCTAGTCACTACCTAGAGCTGCTGATTTACAGATGCAACTGGGTTCGTGCATTCTATTTTTGGAAGGGAAGCATGCATGTGACAGTGGAAACTCTCCTATACTTACTTCGGTGACTTCTGCATAATGACTTTGTTAATTGCCTCCTGCTGGCTGGGTGCTGGGGGGAGCCTTCAACGTCTGAACATCTACTGAGCATTTTTCTTAAAAATGTCAAGATGGAGCTTGCACTTTCCCAGCCCTCTCTCATGTCTCGCTGGGCAGGAAAAGGCGACTGGAAAATGTCAGCCCTGGGATCAGATTGACCAGATCTGAGGGAGTAAGCAACTCCCCCCACCCTAGCTCTTGGCTTTTAGAAATCATTAACCTTTCAACGTGGGTGATCCTGTGAACTCGCTACCTTTCCACAGCCTTCTTCTCAACTCTTTAGCATCTTTTCACCTTTTCACTGAATTACAAACTAGTTTAAAGGGGACGCCGGTATCAAGTTTCTTATTTAGGTCACTTTCAATGTACTTGGGAGAGTTTTGCACAGTTATAAATACATACTGTGGGGTGTAATTTATATAATCCTGTGATGTACATTGGTGCTTAACTATTAATTCCTCTGGAAGGAGGGATTACGATCATTATAATTTATATTATTTCAGTGGTCTGGTCTTAAAGCAGGCTGGAGAGGACCATTTATATTATTTAGCTTTTTTGGATCCATGACTGTTATTTCCAAGTCATCTGGATAGCATGCACCTACTGCTATCTACAGCTTTAAATGAGGGTTGCTGTGGGGTAAGAACTATTTATTATCACCACTGGGACCCCCAAACATTAACTTCAGCCTTTATTTGCTGGTGGCTTTATATTGCCCGTATTTTACCTCCTATTTAAAGGAAAATATGTAAAAGAGGAAGCTTGGCTGGGGAACACAGGCTCCTGAGTTTGAAACTTGCCTCAAACTTATACCAGCTCAAAGGTGTTAGGTAACTTACTGTGAGTAAATCAGAATATATCCCCATAGCTCAATTTCCATTCGGTTCCATTGTACCTATTCTCCAATAATGTTTTTTCAACCTATCTTTACATGTGGATTAAATCGAATAATATAAATTAAGAATTTGGCATGTAGTATGCACTCAGATTATACCAGGTTTTGAGTTACTGTTGTTACTTTGAATATTATCAAGGACAAAGACGAATGGTTGCCTGAGCTTGTGTATTCTTTGGACAGCCTCTGACCGAGTATGCCTTGTGTCCTTTGGGAAGAGGAGAACAGAGCGGACTATTTCCCTTCCTTCTCTTTCTGTCACTCATAACCCAGAACTATAAAACTGACCACCCACCAAACAATACAGTAAAAGAGTTGAGGGGCCCCTAGCCTGACTTATATTTAAGACTGGATCACAGATTAAAGGTCCCTTTTATTCTGGCTTTAAGACAACATTACTGGTGGAACTTCACATCTCTGACTCCGTATCATCCTGCTCCTCTGTCTAAATCTTACTGTTGCAGGAAGGGGGACCCCTTCCAGGGCCCGAGAGTGGGCCCTTGTCTAATACTCGGAAATGAATTGTCCAAGGAGACACATGTGCTGACAAAGCAAGAGACTTTATTGAGAAGGGGCGCCCGGGCGGAGAGCAGGAGGGTAAGGGAACCCAGGAGGACTGCTCTGCCACGTGGCTTGCAGTCTTGGGTTTTACGGTGATGGGATTAGCTTCCAGGTTGTCTCTAGCCAATCACTGTGACTCACGGTCCTTCCTGGTGGCGTGCACATCACTCAGCCAAGATGGATTCCAGTGAGAAGGATTCTGGGAGGTTGGCAGGACATATGAACTGGCATCCCCTCTCTCCTTTTGACCTTTCCCGAATTCTTCCGGTTGGTGGTGGCTTGTTAGTTTCGCATTCCTTACGAGGACCTCCTGTTGCAAGATACCTCATGCACATGGTAACTGTGGTGCCTGGCCAGGGGGGGTGGTTTCAGCCAGTGGTTCTCCTACCTTCCAGTCGGCCATTTGTCAGCCCAATGTTGATGGCCCTGTACTCACTTCCCTACCCACCAGCCTCCAGAATTATTTCTGGAGGACTGAATCTCCTGAGAGTCCAAGTGAGAGCTGGATCCAGAACTTGGCCTTCCCAGGTGGTTTCTAAGAGCACATCTACCACAGGTCGCAGAGAGACCCACCAGCGTCACAGCTGTGTGGGCCTCTGTTTGTGATCGCCGAGGGGCAAGACGAAGAGGAAGGGGTGCCGGCATGCACCTCTGGGCTTCTGGCCGACGGCCTCCCCCATCCAGCTGTGGACTGCCCTAATTAACGTCCCTGGACGCCAGATCCTGTAATCATTTTCACCTGGAACACTCTTTCCACTGGCTTTTCTTCCCCCTCCACATATTTTTTACCGTAAGAACTTGCTTTTTGCATCTTGTTTAAAGTAAGAGAAAGGTTTGACAAAAATGTTTCTCTTCACAAAGCTGTGAGAGTTCTATTCATTCTGGGATTAGTTAATTCTCATGACCTTTTAACAAGACAGCTCTTTTGCGCGCTTAGATGAGATAATTGATTCTAACGGGGAAAGAAGTGCTGCTCGTTTAACTGCATATATCTGAGTTGTCCTCAATTCAAACAATTTCTCCATTACCTTTGGAGTTGCCAATAAATAGATTAAAACAGTAAGAAGGTAAGCAGAAACGTGAGCTAATTCAGCCTTGGAAGTAGCAGCGTATTCACTTCTAACAGGCAAATTAATGTTATTATTATTGACAGCTACACAGAGGCAGTCAAGAGTAGTATAAAGCACCTCATTTAATGTCTGGTACCTGAAAAGTGCTGTATAAGTGTTAGCTGCTATTTTATCAGTATTATCAAAGGTATGAATATAATGGTTATAGAATATAGTAATCACACAGACGTACAGTTTACAAAGTGCTTTGCCATATATTATCACATATGATACAATAATTCTTTGAAATATTTTTATCCCCATTTCTCAGATGAGAATACTGTAGCTAGGAAGTGGCAGTTAGGATTCAAAACCAGTTTTCTTGCCCTTGATCCAGCACACTTCCCACTGCATCACGGTAACCGAAGAGAAAGCAAAGGGTCTGATTGATTGCATTTCTGTTACCAGCGTACGCTCTCCTGATTAAGCCAAACTTGTGTGTATTCCTCGGTGGCTTGTGTTTGGATCAGGAGTCATAAGGACATGCTGTGCTCCGGTCCCCTGTACACACTTTTTTTGCGTCTTGAAGGCAGTCACACAGTCCCTCAAGACCACCAGTGACCCTTCCACAAACTGCAGCCAAATAACACAACTTTCCGTCTACCTCACGGAATCCTATACTGCTGCCTAAAAAGACATGTAAAAGCCTCGGAGGTTGCTTGATGTGTAAAAGGGGATGTCTTTATAATTCCCACCCACCTTGCTAGAAAAAGCTAGCAAGCAGCAGCATGGTGAAGTGGGGAGAGCCTTCCAGCCAGAAAGATGGATGGTGTGTGATTTCAGGATTCCAGCAGTTAGGGATTCTAGTCTAGACTCTGCCACTTGTTAGCCATTTAACCTTCCCAGTGTTAATTGATGTCTTTGTGTCTTAGTTTCTTCATCGGCAAAATTGCATTATCACCTTTTAGGATTGTTGCAAGAATCAAAGAAACTTTGAAACGTATTTACTGCTCTTAGCACAATGCCTGGCCCATGGAAAGCACTCAAGAAATCACAGTTTTATGATTATCATAATTTTAATTAACCTTCTGAGTTACTTAAATGTCCACATCTATAAATTGGGTCTGGCAAGGTTGCATGAGGATTAGAGGTAATGTATACAAATTACCCAGGGCACTGCCCGGCAAGCGGTTGGTCCTCGGTAAACGTAATTACGATGGGCCTCCATATCTCTGTCGATCCTTCCCTGTGTCCCTGTCACCCTCCTAGCGGGTCAGCCACTGCCTCCTCTGGGCCTTCTAGTCCTTCGGAATACACTTTGTTACTTGTCTGTCTCCCCTGCTCGACTACGAGCTCATGGAAGCAGGGAGCGTCTGATTCAGTTCTGGCTCTCAGTGTCAGCCACGGGTCCTGGCATAGAGCGGGCTTTTAGAAAGTGTTCATCAGCTGAACGAAGGAGTGGTGCTACACAGAGGATGTTGTGGGAGTTGGGGACTGGAGTATGCGATTCTGTATGTGGGGAGTCAGGGAAGGCGTCCCAGAGGAGGTAAGTATGGACCATTGATGAGGCTCAAGTCTTGAATCGCCAGCGGGACTTAAGCCGACGCTTTGTACTAGATTGCAAACCTTTCTGGAAAACACGCTTCCTAGCCTTCGCAAGCATTGTGTATTTAAAGGACAGCCTCCGTTCTCTGGTGTTTTATGGTCTCTTCTCGATTGTTGCAGAAGACTATTCAGCAGTTGCTACCTTGCAAAAATAGTTTTAAAACAGAAATGCATGCACATGAATCAAAATCACAGCATTGCACAAAAATCACAAAAATGCACAGAATCAAAATGTGCAACAGACACACAGTGAAACGCAAATCCCATCTCTTCCTTCACAGGATGCACCCACTGTTATCAGTGTTTTTCTTATCCTTCCAGAAATATTCTATACATATGCAGAAATGTTTTTACCTAAATGTAGTATGTCAAACATAATGTTCTGAATGTTACAATTTTCCTTCCAGAAAAATATATACAAAGAGCTTCCTCACTCTTTTTTATGGTTGCATAGTATATTGTATAAATAAAATTTATCTAGCCCCTTATTGGTGGACTGGTTTCCAATATTTTGCTATTACTAACAGTACTGTAGTGAATAACCTTGTATGTACATCATTTTGTATGTATATGAACATATCTGGAGGAGAATTGGAACCTCTAAGTTCCAGAGTAAAGGGTATGGGTATTTTTAATTTGGTAGCTTTCGTCAAATTGCCCTCCATAGGGTTTGTACCAGCTTATGCTCGCACCAAACCAGCTAAGTGTGAGAGTGCTTATTTCCTGTTCTCTTCCAATACTGTGTATTTTCAGCCTTTTTAAAATCTTTGCCAAACCCTATGTGAAAAACAGTATTGCAGAGTTTAACTTACATTTCTCCTACTATGGGTGATGTCTAGAGTCTTTTCACGTGACCAAGAGCCAATTGCATTTCTTATTCTGTAAACTATCTGTTCATATCCTATGCCTATTTTCCTACTGACTTGCTGGACTTTGCTTATTATTTGAGTTCTTTTTATATTAAGGAAATTAACCCTTGGTGATACAAATTGCAGGTTTTTCCTCTAGATTGTTATTTATCTTTTGAATCAAAAGGCCAAGACCACTACTTACAATACCCAGGACTTGGAAGCAACCTAACTGTCCACTGACAGATGAATGGATAAAGAAGATGTGGCACATATAAACAGTGGAATATTACTCAGCCATAAAAAGAGACAAAATTGAGTTATTTGTAGTGAGGTGGATGGACCTAGAGTCTGTCATACATAGTGAAGTAAGTCAGAAAGAGGAAAACAAATACCGTATGCTAACACATATATATGGTGTCTAAAAAAAAAAAAAATGGTTCTGATGAACCTAGGGGCAGGACAGGAATAAAGACACAGATGTAGAGAATGAACTTGAGGACATGGGGAGGGGGGAGGGTAAGCTGGGACAAAGTGAGACAGTTGCATGGACATATATACACTACCAAATGTAAAATAGATAGCTAGTGGGAAGCAGCTGTATAGCACAAGGAGATCAGCTCGGTGCTTTGTGACCGCCTAGATGGGTGGGATAGGAGGGTGGGAGGGAGACGCAAGAAGGAGGGGATATGGGGATATATGTATATGTATAGCTGATTCACTTTGTTATACAGCAGAAACTAACACAACACTGTAAAGCAATTATACTCCAATAAAGATGTTAAAAAAAAAAAAAAAGCCAAGACCTCCTGAAACTCCCTCATCCCTGCCCCTCTCCCCCCTCCCCTAGACTGTGAGCCCTCGAGGGCAGGGTCTGTGCCTGGATCATCTCTGTGCCCCAGTCCCCTGTGTAGCGCTCAGCACTGCCAGAGCTCTCTTCAGGGGCTCTTTGTTGAACTGAACTGAACTGATTTCCTGTGTTCCCCACCCCCACTTGCCCTCCCCTCTGGCTTGGGAGTTCCATTTCCACCTCCAGCAGAAAAAGATGACTTTTCTCATTGCTCACCACAGCCATGCACCTGTTTGGCCTAAACTGGCACCTGCAGCCGATGGAGGGGCAGATGTATGAGATCACGGAGGACACAGCCAGCAGTTGGCCTGTGCCAACGGACGTCTCCCTGTATCCCTCAGGGGGCACTGGGTTAGAGATCCCTGACAGGAAAGGCAAAGGAGCCACGGAAGGTAGGGTTGCTGTGTTGTTCGTGTCGTGAGTCCTCTGTGTCTGCCTTTGAACCGAGGAGACCGCCATTCTGCGCGCCATGTGCCTGACCCACAGCTCCATGCTCTGGTGCTTCCTCCATCCCTCTGCACTCCACGCCGGCTGCCAGGCCACCTGTGTCTTCATCGCAGTTCCTTGTCACTGTGAGCTCATAGCGGGGCTTGGGCAGGGCTCATGGTGCTCAGGCGACATCCCATCCCATGCCCTGAGGGGAGTATCATGGGCTTTCACGCTGCTGGGCGGCTGTCTTGGATTATGTGGGATCATGATGAGGCAACCTCATGGGATGAATGGGTGTCTCCTGGAGTGGGGTGTGGCAAGGTGGGTAGAGGGTGTGTTGTAAGCGAAGTACCCTTGGACCTTGTGGTTTCATGGAAACACCACTTCAGCTGTTCTAGCATTTTCAACCATGTGACCTTGAGCAAGTCACTTAATTTTCCTGAGCCCTAGTTTCCTCATCTGCAATACCAATAATCATTAGTGTTTGTACAGTATTTGTTCAAAGCTTTTTTGTCAAGAGCACTTCACATTTAATCCTCACAGAGATCCTGTGAGGTAAGTATAATTACGTATACCCATTTTAGATGCCAAAACTAAGGATCACTTTGATTAAGTTACTTGGCCAGAGTCACATAGCCAGTAAATAATGGAATTTGGGACATGAGCCCAGGTCTGTGTGACTGCAGGGCTCTTGCAGTCTCCATAAGTTGACCTACCTGACTCACCTCATGGTTCTAAGACCCTGAAGGAGATGTGGATAAGAAATTCCATTGTACAGGGAGACACAGATGTTTCTCTTTCAATGATGGAAGTGGTGGTGACATTTGGAGTTTGGCATTCTTGAATGGGACATCCATAGACCCATGTTCTGAATTTCTTAGGGCTCTTTCTAACATGCCATCAACACAAATTCTTTCACTATCAGCCAAGAAGTGGCAGACCCACAAAATTTGGTACCAGGAAGGATGTCTGAGCTCATGGGCCAGGCTGGCTGTCATTCTAGGCAGTGCGACCATCCCTTCTCCTGTGGCCTGCTTTCTCTCTCTGGTGTTACCTCAGTCAGCAAGGTGGTCACAGTGGCCTCCAATCTTCACTGCTTACATCTTCTTTCCTCTTAGCTCAGTTAACTTTGGGTCATGGCTTCTGAGCTTCCCTGTCCTGTCAAGAGTTTGCCTTCTAGGAATCAAGTTTGGTTAACAGGGTAGCATATGTTTGGCCAGAGTAGCTATTCATGGTCTCTGAACGGTCCTGAAGGCCAAAATCCACTCTTGACCTATGGTCATCTTTAAGGGAACTGAGGGCATTTCCAAAGAGCCTAATCAGAACCTCTGCCTACTCTTTTGCTGGGGGCAAAGCCAGTCTTCTCCTTTACAAAGATTCTAAGACTTAAAACATTGAATAACTTACACTTTCTTTGCACCTTAATAGGATATGGAGGGAGCATGGATGAAGCCATGGGAAGAGCTCTGGGTTAGGAGTCAAGAACCCTGAGTTCAAGTCCAGCTGCTGCCACTTGTGATGCCCTTAAGCAAATCCCTTGAAAGACTTTCTGGGCTTCATTTTCCTCCTCTTTAAAAGGAGGTTATTGAGCTATATTATCTGTAACGTCCATTCTAATTCACAAGTTCTACATGTGAAATTAGTAACAGAATCATCATATGATTAACCAGATTGTTCTTTAGAATTTTTTTTCAGGTTGGCCCTGTCCATGGTCTTTCCTGTTGGCTTGTGATTCCCATGTCAGCTTATAGTGTCAGATGTCATAGGTGAATACCATAAATGACAACTGTCTTTAGAATCAACAAACACAGATTTAAGATATGTTTAAACCTCAAAGATCTCATTTAGAAAAATGTATTTTCTCTATCAGACTTTCTTTCAACAGGAGTTGAATCTATCGAAAGTCTCCCACTCTAATGAAATTAGTTTGTGGGTTGTTTAGGTTTTGTTTTCTTTTTCCCAAGGAGCAGGAGGTGCAGATAAGAGACAAAATAAAATTGCACCAGCTTATTGGTTTACTTTCGCTGGAGTATTTTTACTTAAAGGGATTATCTGTCATTACTAATGCAAATGGAAAGCCTGTTTACAAACCCCTAAAATGCAGTGCAATGCTGGAAGGTGGTCAGCATCGAAAGCAATTACTGTGACAAAAAATACATCGGTCTGGAGAGACAGAGGACACATCTTCCTCTAGTTTATGTGAGACCACATGGTTCTTAATTTCTTTTGCCTTGGTCAAACCAGTGTGTACTCAGTTTACGTTTTTAATTGTGATGTTAAAAATCTAGTTCCTTAGACTTATCTCAAGGGGGAAGGTCCTTAACACTGATGTGAGTGCATATTTCCTGTCCCTTCTGAGGGTATCAGAGAGCTGATTCCAGAGTTAAGATTAGAGCCCTGTTCCGAAATGGCAGGGGAAGCAGTGTGGTGGGTGGAAAGAGGATAATAGGCCTTGGAGCCAGGCAGTCCAGGATTTGAGTCCTGGCCCTGCCAGTTATTGGCTCTGTTAACTCAGGCCCGTTACTCCATCTCCTGTGGCCTTAGTTTCCTCATCTGTGGAACAAGGATTGCCAACACCTATCTTTTCAAAGACTGGTTATGGAGAAGCACTCAACAAATGTTAGTTCCTTTCTTGTCCACCCAAATCCCAAGCCATTCCATGTCAGTTATTAGAATCTCAGAAATCCAGACTAATTAATATTTTCCCCTCAAAGATTCCCACAAAGTCTGGGGCATCTGTGAATATTTTTAAAGGGTATATATTTTTTAATTATACAAGTGAACTATATGATGAACCCAGTATTTTAAAGTTTCATTGTGTCTTTGAGAATAACATCAAACTGCGGTTTATACTATATTTTCAAAGTGGCTATAACCATTTCAGGGTTGTCGTGGGATGGAAACCAAATACAGCAGCTTTTCGAAGTAAAACCATAAGAACTTATGTTATGCATTAATGGAGAAAGGGAAAAAAGCATTGAATAAACAAGCATTTCTGATGGTTTAATTGGTGGGCCAGGGATAGTATTTTCTTCTTTCTGCAGTGAAATCAAAATTGCCCATCAGTTTGAACCATGCAAATTGCTGCACACAGGCTCAGCTGGGCTGTCCAAAATGGAACAGCTTATTTTGATAACCAAATAAATTTCAAACAGTTGCTAAGGAAACTAAAGAAATCTTTGTGCAAGTTATTGCATTGAAAAGAACCAAAAAGGTGGAGGGAGGGGGGAGAGTGTTGGTTGATTAGGAATTTAGAACCTATCTGGATAAATCTCAGTTCAGGAAAATAAAGACTGAACTTGGGAAGTGCATGGAATTTCAGTTCTTCCAAATCTCCCTTATTTGAGTTATCCAATCATTTCAGTAATTTGTTGAGAAATTTCTTTTATAGACATGATTGCATATTTCCACAGCATAGCTATAGGAAACCTGAATCTGTATATCTTTATAAAGAAAAGGACTGTTACCGGTAGAATCTGCCCTGTGAAACCTAATCATGCTGTTGGAGCTCCCTAATTCTGAGTTAAGCTCTTTGTACTTTGTTAAGCCTCTCGGGCACGCACTGATTGTATAGTGTCCTTCTTATGAATGTCTTGAGATACTGACTGTCTCCCTTTAACTTTGGGGCCTGTGTGTGGGATCCTAGTTCATAAAAATTGTCAATTTTTTGTATCCCAGGATGGCAGGAAGTTCTCCAACGGGCCTTGGATCTTCCTGGTCTAGCCTTGGTATTAAGCCCGCTAGGACTGTGAATTAAATTGGACCCTCGCTCTTAAAGAGGGTCAATGCACTCTGCCACCATTGAGAATATCTTCGAAGAGTTTTAATTAATAATTTATCAATTTGATGTTCTAAGAAGCCATATTCTAATAAATAAAGGGGCGGCCCAGATGACTCCATCTCAATGGTTTCTTAAGCGTTCTGAGCATCCGTATATACATTTTAATAGTGTGAGGATTAACAGAACCGATACATATAAAGATGCCCCGTATGTAGTTGGAACTTAATAAATGATAGGTTATACTACTATTAGTACTGCTACCTCTATTACTATTACTACTCATAATGTTTATTATTATTATTGTTTTCCAGAATGTAGGTAGGAATAAAAAGAGTTATATGCACAGGACTTTTCGCCTCCAACTGCCTCTACCCTCTACCCCTGTCACTACTCCACCACCTACACAGCGGAAGTTGCCATGTAGTGGGATATTTTCTATCCTAGTGCTCACATCTTGGTGCTCAAAATTAAGAACAGTGAATCTTAGGTTATAAGATCTGGAGAGAGAAAGGCAGTAAGGGTTTTTAAAAGACAGGAAAGGATGAGGGTGGTCTCACTCTGAACAGCCCTTAGCCCAGCAAATCTCGTGCCTCTTTCCCACCAGACAGAGGTACTCGGCGGGCTGTAGGTCTTCCCTCCCAGAAGCTTCCATCTCATCCTTAGGGTTAGTCCCTGTGGGGACCACTAGGGACCAGAGGGGAAGAATAATAAAGGTTAAATTCCAAGATGGGGATGCTCTTTCCCTCTCAAACTTTTCCTTTACACTGGGCCGTGACCCCTTCCCCAAGGATCTGGACAGGGTGACTTCTGGTACAAAGGTCACTTTTGAACCTAAGCTCCAGAGCAGCCGTCACAGACTCAGCCAAGAAAGTCAAGGTCCTGGTTGGGAGTGTGCCGTAGACCAGAGTTTACTATTTTTATATCATTGTATACACACCAAATATGATTTTTTTCTCCCATTTTGGCCAGCTTTGGTGAAATACTAGAGTGCTAGAAAAGAATATTCCTTTTTGCCACTCCTCTAGGGTAAGAGCCAACTTACTTATGCCTCTGGGGCCTGCAGACCTCTGGAGAGTCTCTGGACTTGACCTCTGACCTGTGAGGCTAAAGAACTTAGCCGATTCGATAGCTGTCTCCTAAAAACATGCTCACTGGAGGGGAAATGAACTGTGCAGGGTTCTCCAACGGCATGCCAAAAAGTGGGAGAAGTTTTCATTATTCATTCTCAGACACAGGAATTATTTGAATGCAGACAATTCCCAAAGCCCATCAGCTCTGACTCCTACCTACTCACAAAGGAAATGAGTCCTTGGAATTAGGAGTCTCGGGCTTATTTCTGTGCAGTTTCTAGCAGTAAAAAGCTCAGAACTCATCCTGCTTTTGTTTCATACTCCCTCCTAGTTCTGCCTCCCTAACAGAATTATAAGCTGAAGGCTATATACTATCTTCTACCTGGACTATAAAAGGATTATGGTACTGGGAACCCAAAAATCAGATAAGGAAGAATGTGAAAGTAACTCTCTTCCATCTTAATGCTTTGTGAATTTGGCTTCTGTCCTTGAACCACAGTGCCATGGTTTGTGTGTGTCCACATTTTCAAGGTAAAAGTCTGGGGCATATTCCTTCCATAAAGGAATTAAATGTAAGCTCTTTCCCATGCTAATGACAGAATACTAGTGATACTTTTATTGAGAGCATGCATTTTAACTTTTTTGTTGGCATATTTTTAATTAAAATAACGTTTAACGGTTTAAAGCTAAAAACCTGATGTTTCTGCCTAGGAGTTTATAAGGAATGATAACATATGGAGAAGTTTAACATTTAAATTGAGTTTTATTATTTAAAACAGTAAAATATTTTATGACTACAACAGTGCCCTGCCAAGCTCCATTTCAGCATCAAATGTGCTTTGTAAGGAATCTTACAAAGCTAGGGAAAAAAAGACATTTTAATTTCTTATTCCCCAAGTGCTTTTCATAAAAAGTTCCCACAAATGTGTTTTCTTTATAAATGGATTCTCGGTCTCTAAAGTGTCTCTTCCAACATCTGTAACACCACCACAAACCTTGGAACTAGGATACCCAGAGGTCCTTCTAATGACAAATAAAATGTGGTCTGTTGACTTGATTTTGGCTTGTTAATGTCCTAAGGGTGGTCTTCTAATGTCCCTGTCCTCTCCTCCTGCCCCCGCCCAACTCTTCAGAGGGCTGATGTCTGGCAGGAAGTTAGGGTTTATATTTTTCACATGTGAGTGTGTTTAATTACTAAATAGAGGAAGTCTGATAAGCAGTCTTCCTTCCTGGCACTTGGGGTGCGCCCAGAAAGCTGTCACTCTCCTGATTGGTGACAGAATTGGGCAAGAGACCTTATTCTTGACCACTCCCCCCCCCCCCCACTCCAGCAACCTGCAGGGTTGGGGGCCTGGGTTGAATTTCCAAGTATGTCATAGGTTTGTGCCTGAACTTGAAAAATCCCCTCATCTTTACCCACTTTAGCACAGTGATATTCATAGCCCTCCATCCAAGACAAAGAAGCGTTTTTCAGAGATGGTTTCTCTCTTCAGACGTAACCTTTTCCTCATCTTCCCCAACCCTACCCCTCCTCCCAACACAAACTCTCATCCACATGTCTGAGCCTCAGAATTTGGCTCCCAATTACACATAAACTAGTGAACTTGTAAAATTTACCTGACTCTACTCAGGTCATGCTTCCCACTGCTGGGGGAACCATTCTGAGTTGGAAAGTTAATAACAACACCTCATTCCCTCTGTCTTTTCTTTTTTAGCATGCATGCTTTTACACACACACACATACACACAGAGTTATTCTCATGTGACTGCAAGTGATTATTTTTAGGATCAAAATATATCTTAACAAGCTGTAGAATTATGCAGTAAACAGATGGCCCTTGGGGAGGACCCGTTCTGCTTTGGAAGAATGCATATTTTTAGCAGAACAATTTGGGCATCATTGGAAAAAAAAGTTCTGGGCATTCTTACTCCTCAACGGAGGAGTCTGGGGCAGGGAGTGGGCTGGCAGCAAAATGTTGTAGAGAGGAGTGGGAGGCATCAGAGAGCCCTGCTTGCTCAGATGCTCTGGTCCCTGGTTTCACATGTGGCTAACGGTGATGTTTTTGTCTTCCCTTCCCTGTGTCTTGGTAGGAAAGCCCAGTAGTTTCTTTCCAGAGGACAGTTTTATAGACTCTGGAGAAATCGATGTGGGGAGACGGGCTTCCCAGAAGATTCCTCCTGGCACTTTCTGGAGATCTCAGGTGTTCATAGACCATCCTATGCATCTGAAATTCAATGTGTCTCTGGGAAAGGCGGCTCTGGTCGGCATTTATGGCAGAAAAGGCCTTCCTCCTTCACACACACAGGTAACCAGAACCCCACGGACCCTGCTCAAGAAGCCTAAGAAGCCTAATGCTTAAGCCTGGATCTCTGAGCTTGAAGGAAAATTTCATGTATTTTATAGCCCATTCATCCATTTGCCCTCTCAGACCCTACCTTTCGGATGAGTAGGGTTGTATCCTTGGAGCTTGTTAAGAGGAAGGCTTTCTAGGAAGTCTCTCAATAGCCTTTTTTTACTAGTACCCAGTCTCGAAGTTAAATTATCCAGGAGGTGTAATCTAGAGAAAAAAGCATGCACTTTGGAGTCAAAGAGACCTGAGTTTGAATCCTCTTGTTATCAGCTATGTGACCTTGAGCCTGTAACATCCTTTCAGAGCAAGTTTCCTAATCTAGCCAATGGTGATAACAATACCCACTTTACAGGGCTGTTGTGAAGAGTGGAGAACCACATCTAGAAGGCAGCTAGTGCAGGACCTGGCTCAGAGTAAAGCATCCCTTCTCTCCTCAGGGCTTCACATTTACCCAGACACATGCACACTAGAAACACTTAAGAAACTCAGCCAGCGTTAGCAGGTGTAAGCTTTTATATACAGAACGGGTAAACAACAAGGTCCTACTGTATAGCACAGAGAACTGTAGTCAATATCCTGTGATACACCCTAATGGAAAAGAATATTTAAAAAAAGAATGTATATATATGTATAACTCAATCACTTTGCCATATAGCAGTAATTAACACAACATTGTAAATCAACTATACTTCAATTAAAAAAAAATTTAAAAAAAAACTCGGCCAGGATGATTGACACATTACCAGTCATGATGGGTTAAGAGCAGACTTGTGTGAGGGCCTCCCAGCCCTGGGATTGGAGTAATATAAATCATAGGCATCCATCAGACATTCCCTGGCCAAAGGCAGTCTTCCTAGCCCCCGTAGTTATTTAATTTTTAGATAAAAGCTAGATAAATACCTTTGCTAAGGATGGAGTTGCAGAAAAGTAGACAGAGCCTGGGCCCCTCTGACTTCTTTGTAAAACTGCTGTGCTGCTATGCTGCTCCTGGACTTCATGCCCCTAGACATTTTCACATGAGACAGAATAAGTATCTATTTTGTTTTGCTTTAAAGATAGACAGACAGACAGGTAGACAGTTGCACGATTTGCTTGCCAGTAGGCCGGCAGGACTTCCCCACCTGCCTGTTGTTAGCACTGTGTGACTGACTTCAAGTCTCTCACGCTAGTAGGCTTGGATCAATCGGCACTTGTATTTGACACAGCATGTAATTATTGATAGAGTTTTGAGCTAATCCAGTTTAGTTCCCCTAAAACTGCTCCCTGAAACTGGAGCGTTGAGAAAGGGTCATTGACGAAAGGAAGACAGGTATAAATCAAACTTCCGTTTGCACTTGACTGACATTTAAGCCACATCCAGTGCTCTAGGCCCAATCCTAGACCCCTGGGATTCCTGCCCGCCATCACCTGCATGGGGTTGGAGTTCAAACGGTCATGAAGTGGCTGGGTTTCTGATCACTGGAAAAGCATGGGTGTCCTGTGCAAACTCTGAGACTTGAAAATAATCCACTAATTACAGTGCACTCACAAGAGTATCAGGAGACCGTTACCAGGGAAAAATGGATTCTGGGAAGGAGTTGGAGTTGGTTGGTCAACCTTCACATGGCTTTAGCCTCTTCTGCCTGTTTCAGGTTGTATCTCCCCGTGTCCTCCCCGGGAGAAGCCTGAAGAATCTAGCCTTGTGGTGAAGCAGGTCCAGTGCTAATTATGCTCTCTTTGTACTCCAGTTTGACTTTGTGGAGCTGCTGGATGGAAGGAGGCTCTTGACCCAGGAAGCACGGAGCCTGGAGGGACCCCAGCGCCAGTCTCGGGGAGCTGTCCCCCCTTCTAGCCATGAGACGGGCTTCATCCAGTATTTGGATTCAGGAATCTGGCACCTGGCTTTTTATAATGATGGGAAGGAGTCTGAAGTGGTTTCCTTTCTCACCACTGCCATTGGTAAGGAAGCTCCACCCCTCTGGGGTCTGTGGGATACTGTCTCTTCGGGTGAGAGGACACTTGGGGATCCTGGGAGTCGAAGTGGACAAGGGGATGTGTCTTGCCCAGAGCTACAGAGGCCACCCAGCATGAGGCCATCCTGACTGGGCTTGCCGGGCAAGGGATGGGAGTGAGATGCAGGGAAACGAGGGAGGGGAGTGACAGGAGGAGCTGGAAGGCCATGTTGGGCTGGCACCTGAGCCCAGCGCTGTTGCCCACCGCCTTTCTCGTGTTATCTGTGGCCTAGCGTGTGGACTCACAGCTACGTTTAAACACCAAGGGGTGAAACTGACAAGGAGACAGAAATTCTTGTTACGTCTCTCCATCACCTGTATTCGTCCTTATAATCTCCCTTGGTTCAACTCACTGATTTGCTATTTGGGGTTTTGGTTTCTTACTTGAGCTTTTGTTTGCTTGTTTGTTTTGCTTTTGGAGCCAACAACCCCTGGCAGATGAGGAAAAAAAAAAAAGATAAAGGTTTGGAAAGAGGGTGAGAATAGCCATGCAAAGGGCTGGATGAACAATCTGATCAGATGGGGGTCTTGTAGAGAACCGAGATGTCCTGAGCTCTGGCGGACAGCAAGCCCGGAGGATTTAAATGAGCTCTTAACAGCTTCTGGTCCCTCGTACTGGAAGAGTTCTCGTTCAGAGAGAGCGCCTTGGCCACCTCACAAGCCTGTGGGTGTCCGGAGAGCCTGGCACCCTGTTTTAAGGAATTTCTCTTCTTTACCCATACACTGCACAGAATTTGTCTCCTCCTTAGATCACCACAGTGTGATATAGGATGCGTTGGGCTCAGTGGTTCAGGTCAGAAAACGTTGCGTCGGTTTATATCAGAAGCGCAGTGACACAGCCTGGAGATAAAATCCCCTACAGGAAAATAAAACTTCCAGAAGACAAAACTCCACTAACCAGAATGCTTGGGGATGGATTTTCTGCTTAATGAAAACCTCTGTGTTGTTTTGAGTTCACCTCAAAACTCTGTCTTGGTCCTTGGCTGGAGCCTCTCTGACATGGGAAATGGAGTTGAATAAAAAACCTCTGAATCTGGTCGTTGGTTCCTAAAACTCTTGCAAGATCCAGGTTCTTCCTTCTAAACAGCAGTAGTCATTTTCAGGCCATTTTCCTCTTATTTGCAATTTTGCCTGTAGAGTTGAGGCGGAGAATACCTTCCCATTAAATACGGTGCACAGTGTATAGGCTTCTGCCGTAACTGCAGGCTCAACATTCTACCCTCTTAGCAAAATGAGGGAGGTGGAGCTGTTAGGCTACATCAGCTCCGGGGTAGGAAATATCACTTTATGCTGTCCTTATTTTGGAAGTGTCTGTCCTAGCTGCTGGTCTCTGCAGTCTTGGCAGCCGCTGTGCTGTTGGTTTCCTCCCTTGATGCCTCCTTTTGAGGTGCAGTAGAAAGTGTGCTCACTTCTAAATCTCCACGACTAATTTGTGTTCTGGCTCAGCACAAATTCCATCTCCTGGTTCCTTGAGACTCTGGAATTTGAGGCTGCAGCTCGGTGGTTAGTGGTGACCCAGGAGGCTGTCGGTGCCGCCCATTTCCCGTCATGGGAGAGCCAGTCCTGGTCCTCACCATCAATTAGGCTGACACTCGGCAGGGTCTGCCAGGCTCCAGACCCTGTTTCTTCTCTCTTTCTGGACACGGTGGCTTCAATTTAGAGACATGATTTTCAAGTCATTAGTGGTGCCTGAGTTACAGCTTCATGGTCTCACAGCCTGATTTCTCTTAGACGCAGTATCATGCTTGCTCAGAACTAAGGTCTCCTACAATCAGAATTCTGTATTTTTAATAAGTGAGCACAAATATGAAAGGAAATTAATACAAACCCCCAAAGAAAGCTACTTTTAATTAGGGTGTGCCTCTCAGAGAAATAAGATGTAGGTACAGTTAGGTACCTTTGCCAACTCTTGGCTTGTCAGAGCTTGCTGACCTGTTTTGTCATAATTAAGGAGATGGCCTTGCTTTTCCCTCAGGTTCTCCTGTTCTCACCTAAATGATGAAATCTGTCTTCACCTGCTTTAACCCTATAATGTCTTTTAGAGCAGTTAGGCTGTATTGTGCTTCTCAGAGTTCTACGAACCACCTGGCGTCTTGTTAAAATGCATTCTGCTTCAGTCGGTCAGGCTGGGTGTTTAGAGTTTTGTGCATTTTGTACCAGCACCTGGTGAGATGCCGCTCATCTGTGGCCCACATTTTGAGTAACAAGGGGTTACAGTATCTTATGGGGGGGGGGGTCTCAAATATTGTTGTACAAAGGAATCACCTGGGAAGTGAGTCTAACATTCAGATTCCTGGGCCTTTTCCCAGTAGGCCTGAGGTAGAGCCCAGGTGATCCTGATTCTGGTGGTCGGTCTGTCGACTAAGCTATGAAAACAAATGCCTTCTGAGCACTGCTTTCCATTCCTTCCTTCTCCCACTGCTGCATGTTAGCTCTGTGACCACAGTCAGTCACGTCACCTCTGTGAGCCTCATCTTTCTTGTCAGGAAAATGAAACAATAATAGTACTTGGCAATCCCCATTGTGAAGATTGGAGAGAATAAATATAAAGTGCCCAGCCCAGGCTTCGATACATGGAAGTGGTTAATATTCTCTCCCATCCCCTTTCTCTGTCCACCTTTATCTCCCTGCCTTTCTGACTTGTCTGTCTTCCTTCAAGCTGCAGTGATTGTTTAATGAATACCTTTTTTTTTTTAATACAAAAACAGACTGACTCTGATGTTGCTATTAATCCCTGTCTCCCCAAGAGTCTCTGGCATTGAGTCTCAGCTGTCTTTGGTCTTTACCTGTGAACCATGAGTTGTAATTTGTCTTGGCAGGTTAATTAAAAGTTTAGGTCTTGTTTTAGTGAAGTCATTATAGTCCCAATATACAATTGTAACTCTCAGGTTTGCTTAACACACAAATTGGAATGTGGCCCTCCCTCCGTTACACGCTGAAATGCAGAGCTAGAATTTAAGAAGATCTGAGATGTCAGAATCCAGAGTATTTATGTCTGTTTGTAATTAAGTAGTGGGAGAAATAATTGTGTTTAACAAATGGCTGTATTGTGAACGTTTTTGCTTTTCCTTCCATTTAATGCAGTCCAGCTGATGATTTTAAATTAAATAAGTTTATCTTTTGCCTTCAAAAAATCTAAAAGCACTTTACAAACTGTGTACACAAATATATATACCCGGAGATGTGCTGTTGACAGAGCTCCCTCTGAACTAGATGCATTTTCTCTCTCACCCACACACACATGCACACAAACCACTGAAACTGAGCAGATTTTATAATAAAACATGGCAGCTATTTTCAGAAAGAATGGCCTTTCCCCCACATGCAGAGATCTCGAATTTGAAGGTTATGTTGTTTCTGGTTCTGGCTCCGTTTGGGGGTAGGTGACCTGGCTGACCCCGAGTACTGAATGAAGTAGGAAGATGTATACCAATAGCTAAATTATAATTCACCATTGCCATTTACACAGGGCTTTAAATACATTCTCTAAGCCCTGCAGTAACTCCACATGGTGATTATTTTTATTTTCACCCCCTATTGTAGATGAGGAAATTGAGGTTCAGGGATGTTTTGAGAAAAGCCAGGACTTGAATTTGTATCTGTCTGACTCCAAAGCTCATGATCTTCCTTCTTTAGCCATCTGCCTCTTTTCAGGATCAAGCCCCCTTTTTTTGGATATTACACTTACTTTGGTTTTCCACCTGTTCATTCATTCAGCAGACATTTAGAGAGCGCCTACTGTGTGTTAAGGACCATGCTTAGCTCTTTTCTGTATGTAAGAAAGAACGAGAACCTTAGGTAATTCTCATTTTGATCTCAACTTTACAGATGAAGAAACTGAGACTCAGAGAATTTAATTGGCTAGCCCAAAGTCACACAGTCAGTAAGGGCAGAGCTAGGATGGAAACTTGGTCTTCAAATCCCATGTTCTGTCCATGATGCCAGAGTGTCTTACTGTTTGGTCTGATAAAATAAATATTTTATTTCTATTTGTATTATATGGAATATAATTTCCCCTTTATTAATTTGCCTCCAATATAAGTAAGCATCTTAAATCAACATAGGACGTTTTTCTTGAGAAGTCATTAAAAAGACCATGAAAAAAAATCTCACAACATCCAAAATTTTCGAAACAAAAATACCTTTGTATGCATTGCTTGCAACCCCAAGACCTGACAAGTCAGTGTTGCAGTGTTTTGGGCCTCTAGATAATAGCATCTTAGCTTTTAATTTTGGTTGATGCTGAAGCATAAAAGGACAGATCACCTTGACATTGTGGCAATGTGAGCCAAGTTGGAAAATAACAGAGGTTACCCCACAGTGGATTTAGAAACCCAGAGAAAAGAAATTAGAATCCTTGTTAGAAAACCATAGACCCTGGTAATTTTACGAGAAACGTGTCCTGGTCTTCCTGGTCTGAGGACATTTCATGGTAATGAAAGAGGAGGGTCCTTTTGCTCAGGCCCAGGCAGCTGATATAAATTGACCTATTCTATGTCCAGGGAGTAGAAGCAGATCTAATCCTTCCGTCCTCCCTTCCTTCCATCCTCCCTTCCTTCTGTCCTCCCTTCCTTCCATCCTCCCTTCCTTCCTTTCTGCCTTTATCCAAAAATGATTACATTCCTGCTCTTTCCTAAGGTGGAGATACAGAGAAGGTATGACGTGGTTTCTGGCCAAAGTAGTTCATGGTCTTGACTAAGGAGAGGAGCATTTACATAGTAAGTGCCTCTAATCCAGGAAGAGAGAAAGAAGGCTCACTCGTGGAGTCACTGGTCAAAGTGCCGTGAGGGTTGGAGGAAGGCAAGGGCACGTCCAGCCAGATGGGTCAGGGAGGGCTCTCTGGATGAAGTGACACCTGATGGGACCTTAAATGATGGGTAGAATTCTCACATTTAAAGGAGGAAATGGCAGGGGTTTGTTGAGGATGTTATTCCAGGTAGCAGGAAGAACGTGAGCAAAAGAGAGGTAGGCAGAAAATTAAGCGCTGGCTCTAGAGAGCCACCATCCTGATTGACTCGAGCAAGGATGCCCTGATGGGGAGAAGTGAGTCATCAGGGAGCACCTTGAATGCCACCCTAAGGGAGAAGCTCATTCTGCAGGTATGAGGTGCCATTGCAGGCTTTGAGCAAGGGAATAAAAATGATTAGGGCTGCTGGCTTTATCTTGCGGGGCCCAGAACAAGAGCCCATGAATGTATATAACAGAGGAAGTTTCCTGGGATTGAGCTTTGTGATTTCATGAGCAAAAAGAAGAGGGCGGTGGAGGGGGAGCCAGGAAGGACAGAAGGACAGTTCAGTAGCACTAGTGGTGTTTCTGTTTGCTGTCCCTGCAATCCATTCCTCTTTATTCCCAGGTGTAAATAGATACTTTCACATGAGCTTCTATCTTACAATGGTCATCAAAGTTGGGTTTTTCAGGATTTTCCAGAGACCAGTGGACAGTGCTACTTGTTTATTCCCCTTGCTTTGACTGGGTAAGACTACTGTTCATCAGCCCCTGGGTGCATTTGCAAGGATCTAGAAAGAAAAATCTCTGACATTATGTACTGTGGTTTGTTTAAAAACCTGCACTACTTCAAAGAAGAAACTAAGGAGTGATTGAGAAATGATTTTCAGTTTCTCATAAGCTCTGCCCCACCCTTCCCCATATCCCCTTCCTCTGAATTATAAGATATAATACAGCAATAACGAATCAAGGTCTCTCGGTAATCCATTTAACCTTCTTGTAAATGACATTGGCAGCACTCTGTGAAATTTCTACTGAAAACACCTCTTTGGAAAAGTGCCGTGTGAATTCACCTCTCCCTGATAGCAGCGATTTATTGGGAGCAATCTGGTATAAGTGGAATGAAATTGTAGGTGGGAGGCAGAACTCAAGCCAGCACACTGGAGACAGACTGTGGCCAAAAATCTGTTCAGTGGAGGAGAGCTTGGAATATCAGAGCGCTTCACCTGCAGCCTGGAGACCAGCCCTGCCAGCAGCTGTCCCTGCAGACGACAGGGCAGGGCTCCCACCACCTCCGTGCCACCCCCTCCTCTGCCTCTGCCATCTATTTTGTAAATTATCTGGGGCCTGGGGCCTGGGGCCTCGAGGACAGGAAAGAAGCAAAGGGAGCTCAAGGACACAGTAGGTACTAGCAATAAAGCTTGTCTCTCCATGGAATAGTTAGAAATGAATTTAGTGTGCAGGTAACAAGATCTCTGCTAGAGTGGCATTTAAGTGGGATTTTGATGTTCTCATGTACACTTTCGGTCTAGGGCAGGCCCATCCAGGGCCAGTACAGCAGTTCAGCATGGCATCAGGGACCAGCCTCATTCTGCCCTTGCGCTCTGCCATCCTCAGCTCTGGCTGTTGTTTTCATGCTGGCCTCTCAGGGTCCTAAGGTGGCTGCTGCAGCTCCAGGACTCACGTCTGCATGTCAGGCAGGAAAAAAAAGATAGGGGAAAGAAGTAGGGAAGCCAATTTTTTCCTAAAACCCTCAGCTTACATTTCTTTCGCAGAGCTGTGTCACTTGGACATTCAGAGATGTAAGGAAGTCTGAGGAATATTTTTAGCTTGCCACCTTGGCACTCGAAACAAAAGGAAGAGGGGAAGTGGATATGGGGTCATCAGTGTCTGCCACAGGCTTCACTGTTTGGTCTGTTTGGTTCAGTAAAGTATTCACTGACAGCCTCTTACTGTGTGCCAGCTCCTGGCCTGGGCATTTAGGTGCAGCCATGAGGCAGATGTGGTGCTGCCCCTGATGTCCTCACAGGCTAGTAAGTGAGGCTAAGTGAGGCTGAGAAAAAGGAGAAGCTGCCCATATACCTGAGGAGGAGGGGAAAGCCTTGGTTCAGTCTCTTTACAACACGTAAGGCAGCAAGGACTTCTTTATTAAGGCTCAAAGCCCCATGCGTGCTGTTTTAAGGGGGCCAGCAAGAGGAGCAGGTCCAGAGTGGTTGCAGGCAGATTTAGACACTACATCTGTTCATATTCTCATTCAACCAGTGTTCACTAGTTGCCTTTTACCTGCCATGTCCTGAGCAGACATTGGTGTCCATGGTATATTAAATAGCCATACTTCCTGCCCTCGGGAGTTTACAGACATGCTTGAGACAATAGGAGATAGATTCTTAAGTTTAAGTTTAATTACAATCATCCAATATACGTAAGTGTATAATGGTAAATGGTAAGTATTCATTGTAGTAAAGAAGAGAAGAGGGTACTCTGGAGAAACAAACAGGGGACCTAATTTAGATGGCTGGGACAGGGTTAGAAATTCGTTGTTTAGATGAAGGTTTGGGGAAAGAATACACCAAGCAGAGGGAAGAGCATGTGCAAAAGCCCTGGGATAGGCAAGAGCTGGGAGTTCAAGGAACTTTGAGATGGTCACAGTGTGGGGTGTGGGTATCAAAGGGCAGAATGGTATCAGGTAAGGCTGGAGAGGTACTAGGAGCCAGACCATGCTGGCTTTAACATGGCACGTGAAGAGCTTTGTTTTGTTTTGTTTTTTAATCTGTCCTAAGGGTAGCAGGAAGCCATTGTGGGACTCTGAGCTGGAGTGACCTAATCTGATTTACATATTGGAACGTTTCTCCAGCTGTAGGAGCTGGGACACCAGTTAGGAGGCTGTGACAGTGGTCTCGGCAGGGGCTCAGGCTGGCCTGGGCCAGGATGGAGGCCTTGGAAATGGAGATAAATGAATTGATTTGAGCTGTCTACCACCCCTTGGAGATTATTGGCAAACCACAGGTGTTAAGATAACGTTTCCTAAGGAAAGAGATTTAAGCAAGGAGAGAAAAGGGTTGAGGAATGGTCCATTTTCCAGGTGAGTGAAGACAGGCAGCTGGGGGGAGGGAGCTGGGAGAAGGTGCTGGGGGGGGGGGGGTGGTCAACAGAAAGAGTCCAGATATTTCCGGGCTCTTCTATGTCAGCATTTCAGCCTTCTTCCTCCACCCAGAGCCAGAGCTCCCATTTCACTTTGGGTTTATGTTTTTTTTTTCTTCTTCTTCTGAGTTAGAACTTTATTTATTTATATTTTAACATCTTTATTGGAGTGTAATTGGTTTACAATGATGTGTTAGTTTCTGCTTTATAACAAAGTGAATCAGCTATACATATACCTACATCCCCATATCTCCTCCCTCTTGCGTCTCCCTCCCACCCTCCCTATCCCACCCCTCTAGGTGGTCACAAAGCACTGAGCTGATCCCCTGTGCTATGCGGCTGCTTCCCACTAACTTATCTATTTTACATTTGGTAGTGTGTATATGTCCATGCCACTCTCTCACTTCGTCCCAGCTTACCCTTCCCCCTCCTCGTATCCTCAAGTGCATTCTCTATATCTGCGTCTTTATTCCTGTTTATGTTTTTGTTACTTTGGGATTACATCTGGCAGGAGCCTACGCAAACATTTTGTTTATCTAAATCACACTTTTAAAGATAAGAAAACCACAGCTTAGAGAAGTCCCATGACTTGTCCAGGGTCACACAGCCTGGCAAAGCCAAGATCATAATGACAGCAGTCTGTTGATTGAGCACTGATTCCATGCCAGGCACCATACAGGGTGCAGTATCAGTTCCCAAACACCCTGGAAGTTAGATTACGTATGTTTCTACG
The DNA here is from genome assembly GCF_028021215.1 of Eschrichtius robustus. NCBI lineage: Eukaryota > Metazoa > Chordata > Mammalia > Artiodactyla > Eschrichtiidae > Eschrichtius > Eschrichtius robustus. The sequence continues at coordinate 56,717,595 of NC_090834.1, forward strand.
TTATAAAGAAAGAAACCGAGGCTCAGAGATCGATGCTATTTGCCAGGATCTCATACGTAGGAAATAGAGCTAGGTTAGCAACCCAGAGCCCATGCTCTTTCTCTTACATCTCAGTTACCAGGTTTCTGGTGTGTGATGACATCTTATACACTCTCATAGTCAGAGAATCATCAAGGTAGCCGGGGTCCTAGGGATCATGGCATTCACATCTCCTAGGCTCACAGGGTACAGGCAGTGGGCCTGCCATCCCTGCCTGCAAGGCTCCCATCTGCCTGGTCCTGAAGAACATCCTGACCTGTACTGACTCCTGCTGAAGGAACCCCAACTCCCACCCCCATTCAGGTGGAGTTCCCAATAGAAGATATTTTATCAGCAATGGTTTAATTTTTATATGACAAATGATTAGTCTTTATTTTCTGATAGCTCTTTTTTCTCTCATTTGATAAAGGCAGCTGCTCCTCCCCATCTTGCCAGCTAGCTTTACCATTTCAGAACAGCGGCTTTAAGAGCGTTCTCACCGTGGTGTCCTTTTCTTTCCCTTTTCAGTACCGCTGATGTGTGGAATATGATTAAATACATGGCCTCCTGTTCTGTGACACCCTCTGAGGAATAACCCTGACCCAGGTCTGCTGGACTTGGCATTGGCAGTAGATAGTTGAGATCGTCGCCATGGCCAGAGAGATGGTGTGGTCCGCAGAAAGGGCAAAGGCTTTGGAGTGAAACAGACCTGGGTTTGAATTCTGGCTGCACTATCTATGAGCTGTGGGACATTGGATAGGTCTGAACTTCACCTAACTCACCTGCAGTTAGGATTAAAACCTACTTTAGAGAGTCTGACGATGACATGAAAGCAGTTGATTTCATGATAAGTTCTCAGCACGTTTTTAAGTGTCTCTTAATGATTCAGCGTTTGCTGAACATCAGCTTTGGTAAGTGCTGGAGACTCATCAGTGAATGAAACAGAAGCTTTGCCCTCGAAGAGCCTGCAGTCCACTGGGAGAATTGACCCTTTCATAAATAATTCCAATAGAATGTGGTCTGTGCCAACAGAGAGGTCTGGGCGAGCTCCCATGGGAGCAGAGAGGAGGGCAGCTACCTCTGCTGGGGATGCAGGAGGAGGTTGTGAGGCATAAAGGACTTATGGTGAGAAAAGTGCTTTGTAAGCTGGAAAGCAGTGTGCAAATATTCATCATTACCAGCTTGGGGCCAGAGCAGAAGTGAGAACCAGAAGGGAACTATAGAGAAAGAGTTACTTAAAAAAAATTAATAAATAAAGGAGAAATAGTAACCATCTCTGCTCAATGACAAACATGGCCACTGTGGACCAGGCAGGAAAGGACCATTATTAGCTTTTAGAGATGAGAAGACAGAGTCTTTGAACAGTGACTCACAGGAGGACATGAAGCCAGGTCTTCCTTGGTCAGTGAGCACCAACGGAAAGGTCAAAGGTCACAGATACTCCCTGCAGCCTAGAACCTTCTTCCGTGAACATTAACTTCTTGTGAGCAGCTTGAAGGAAGAGAAGGCACAACTGCCAGTTCAGGGCACTGCCGGGCACCTGGCTGAGTAATGTTCTTTCTGCCCTGGGAGCTTTGTGCATTCCACGGCTGCTAGATTCAGGGGGTAGAGCAACTCTGAAACTGGTTCAAGTCTGCAGTTCACAAATGGGCTCCAGAACATTCCAAGGCACTAACAGTTATTTGTTCTTTTGAGTTTGATCTTCTTCTGATTCCTTAGGGAACTTCTCAAATGCCACATTCTAGTTTCACGTTTTGTCAGTCTTTACAAACTCCTCCCTGCCTCTCTGAAATCACTTGGCAAAATTAATAATATTAGTATTAACAGCTACTGTTTATTCACTGCATAATATATCTAAGTATTATCCTGGATGTTCTAGATAAACTGTTTCAGACTCTTTATAACAGGCATGCAAAGTAGGTATTTTTTCTCCAGAGGAAAGTGGAACTCAGAGTGATTAGATGACTAAGCAGAAGTTTCATACCTGGTCAGTGAAAGAGCTGGGATTTGAATCCAGGTCTCTCTGGCTCCAGTATCCACACTTTTCCCCGTATGTGCTTTCCCACTCCTGCCTTTGTGTGAGAGTGCCAGGTGTATCTACTGGAAGTGGGTAGAGCGCATGAATGGGATGGTTCCCAGAGAAGAGCCTAGAAAACGAGGTTAGGGCCAGCCTGGCAAGGGCTTTATGGACCAGCTTAAAAGTCTGGTTTTGAAGGCAGTGGGGAGCACAGGATAGTTTTTAAGCAAAGATGTAGTTTGATTTGGGTCTTGGATCGATCTCTTTGGCAGTGGTTTATACAAATGGGTTAGTTTCTCAGACTAAAATAGGGAGAAGAATTGGAAGACTGATTCAGTAACCAGTATGGTTAGATGAGAGAAGAGGGCCTGAATTGGGAAAGTGCTACGGTTTTGTATAAAGGAAGGGATGCCTTCAAGGACATTATAGACTAGTTTTCTTGACCACTTCGCTGTCAGGGAGAGGCAGGAAGTGTCAACCTTGGAGAATGGATACACAGTGATATTGTTAATTCAATTAGGAAATAAGTAGGGGAAATGGATTTGTTGGGGGAAGGAGGTAGGGAGATGGTCAATTCACATTAGATTTGAGCTGCTCATAGGATTTCCAAGTAGGTTTCAGTTGTTGGCAGTTACCAGCAGGCAGATGGATAAACAGGCATTGACTTGGGGTAGCTCTGACCTGGAGACAGGAACCCAATGGGTGTCGTGGTGTGGATGTGAGAGGGCAGAGCCCTGAGAAGCAGGGAGTCCAGGACGGAACCCCAGTATTCAGCGGGTAGGTAGGGGAGAGAGACACAGAGATTCGCCTTAGAGAAAAGTTGGGGAGCTGATGACAAAGAAGCTGCTGGAATTGGTCACTAGGAGGTCATTGGCAACGTTAGTGGGAGCGTTTCCGCCCCTGTTGCAGGTGGAAGCAAGGTCACCAAAAGTTCAGGAGTAAGAGGCGTTGAGTAGAAACAATTCCTTCTAGACAGAGCAGGGAAGGAGACAGATGGGAGTAACCTGAGGAGGAGGCAAGTTCAAGGAAAGGTTTACATAAGGTGGGGGGAGTTTTGAGCGTGTTGTCAGCTGCAGGAAAGGAGCCAGGGGAGGGGATTGGAGGCCCAGGAGAGAGGGGAGGTGATTGATGCAAGGGGGTGGGAGACACAGAACGGAGGGCAGATGCAGAAGGGCTCGTCCTAGGAAAGGAGGGGAGACACCTCTTCCTGTGCGACAGGAAGGGGTAGTGAAGATGAGAAAAGGTGAAGTGAGGTTTGAAGGTGGAGGAGAGAGGAATACAGGGAAGGGTGTGCGCTGATCTCAGGGTCAGCAGCGCTTCCTAGAAATGGGTTGCCTGACTGCGTAAGCCCTCTATGGCCCGAACTGTGTGTGTGCCCTTCCATGTAAAGGAAGCCTCAAGGCGGCACTGAATCGGATCAGTTATATTGTGTCATAAAGCAGGAGAAAGAGGGGGAACACGGCTTAGTGGTCAGAGAGTGGATTTGAATCCAGATGGCCTGGTTTGCATCCAGTCTCTGCCACTTAGCAGTGTGACCTTGGGCAAGATACATAACCCGTCAATGCCTCAGTTTCCTTATCTGAAAAATGATGATAATATTAGTACCCATTTCATGGGAATAATTATGAGGAGAAACTGAACTGATATTTGTTAAATACTGAGAACAGTGCCGGGCACATGATAGGTGCTGTACGAGGGTTTGTTATTGTTATTGGCAATAACAGTCACTAATTGTTTTCGGTGCTTATGGGGCCCCAGGAGCGAGCTAAGTGTTGTACATGCATTATCTAACTTAAATTTTGTAACAGTCCCAGGGAAGCAGGAGAAATTATTTTCTTTATATAGATGAAGAAATAAGGCTCAGAGAAATTAACAAACTTGTCCATAGTCACACAAGGAGTAAGGGTAGAGCCAGGATTTGAATCTAGAACAGTCTGACTCCAAATCTATGCTCTTTCTACACTGGCTTCTCTATACTTTCCCTGGGCCCCTCCCAAGTCGGTACCCATTTCCCTTGGGTCCCGTTTCCCAGGGTAACGGGTAACTATCTGAGGGTCTGCTCTGAGGACGCTGCAGGGTGTGTACTTTGTCAGTCCTTAGCACTTGTCTGGGCCAAAGAATTTGCACCTAAAGATCTCTACTGAGAGAAGCTCCTTTTTCTTCACAATCAAGCATGGGTTTAGCGATTGCAAATCTAACAGAGGTTTGGGAGGGTTTCTTGCTGTTTAAACAGAGCAGAGGATCTTCTGTTGAAATGACGGGACTATGAGTGTTACATGAAGGGTTATAAAAAAGTGTAGGCCAGAAACCTCCAAACATCTGGCTTCACTTTGAGTAGCTGCTTGTTCATGCCTTTATCTGAGCAGCACTCGTGTTCGGGGCTAATGGAAACACAGTTTGTTTCATTCCTGGTTCATATTACATGTCAGCCTGATTTTTTATTTTCATTTGTGTCAGAGGCCAAAGAATCCATGCACGCGTGCAAGGGATGGACAGTAAATTTTGAAAAAGTGAGGAAAAGCCCTATGCAGTAAAGCAGGAAGACTAGGATGGTGTTTTTCACCAGTATAGTTTGAGTTTTCTCAACCCTATAAACGCAAGCTATTCCTTGGAAAGCTTTCGTTTGGGAAATTGTTTGTACCACCATTATCTCTTTCTTTTAAATGATTGAGGAGGAAAGTGAAGTCTGTTGAGCTTCTCATAGGTGCCAAGTGCTACACTAAGCACAGTTTATTTACATTAACTCATTTTAATTCTCATAACCAACTTGTGCCATCAGAGGCATTATCCCCGTTTTCCGGATGAGGGGATTGCATTCAAGGTCGCACAGAATCAGAGCTAGGATTCAAATCCACGTATATCTGATTCATACTTATTTTGCAAGTTTCCAGCACTTTTTGAGTGCACTGTGCTGAGATTTGTTTTTTTGTGTTCAATAAGTGATTAAAAACTCCTTTGGTCACAGTAGTAGGTCACAACAATATTGAAAATGAAAGGCAAAAAAGATACTTAGCGTAATAAAGAACATTGATTTCTAGTCAAAAGCCAATGCTTCCTGGTTAAATATTAGATAAATTCCTTTTAAAACTAGTACTAGATAAGGGTGTATCTATTAGTTAGCATTGTTTTAGAAGTTCTGGCTTAAGTGACATAAGGCATGAAACAGAAACAAGAGGCAAAGACAAAGCTATCATTATTTGTGAAGGATGTGTTTGCAATCCTAAAGAACACAAAAACATTAATCGAAAAACTATTTAATAGTTAATAAAACTATTTGTAACTGGGGTACAAAACAGCTTTTCAAAAGTCAATAGATTTCCCATGTACTTGCAATAACCAGTTATGAAATATAATGAAACATGTCCCAGTCAAAAAAAATCAATAAAAATTAAAATATCATCTTCATGAGAACTATATGTGACCTATGTGACAAAAACTGCAAAATTTTATTAAGAGCTATAAAATAGGACATGAATAATTAGGAAATATAACATGTTCCTAGATGAGAAGGCAAACTACTCTAAATATGTCAATTTATCAGTTTAGTGGAATGCCAAACAGAATCCTAAAGGGAATTTGGGGGATTTGATTGAAGGGTTTAAGACTTCATCTGGAATAATAAACAGATGAAAGTATGAAAGAGATTCTAAAAAGAATAATGAAAGGGTGCTCATCTTTAGAGATATTAACATGCCCTAATTCTATAATAAAAGAGAATAGGAATCAAGCAGATGGATGAAATAAAATCACCTAGAAATAGTACCAGTTATATGTAAAATTTTAATATTTGAAAAAGGAAGAATTGCACACTAACGGAGAAGGAAATGCTTAGTCAATAAATGTTGTTGGAATAACTTGGAAAAGCATCAGCTTCAACCAGAGGCTACCAAGTGGTATTCAGAGGGATAGATGTGCCCAGTAGACACAGAGAAGGATTTTTAGCCTGCAGTGTTGGCCCAATATTTAAAAGTTGGATGATTTCCCATAGAACTATAGGTTTATGGCTTACCTTGAAAAATTAGAAGACCAAAAACTTCCTGCACGGACAAGCCGCCTCCCCTCAAATACTCTGTAATTCTCCCCGGTCTCCACCTCATCCTTTTTCTTCTACCCGACCTGCTTTGCTCCTTTAACTTACCTGCCTGGCTCCTGGAGGAATTTTGAGTTTTCACCCTCTGATTCAGACTTCACCTCACACCATATGGCAAAATAAATTCCAGATGGATTAAAGAGTAAATACTTAAAAGTCAAAGTAAAAGAGGATAAAACCCAATATTTGCAATTTCTCTGGCTTAAGAAGGACGTTTAAGCTTAAAAGTCATTGAGGAAATCACGAAGAAAAAAGACTAGCAAATGTTCTCATAAAAATGTAAAACTTCCATGTCTTATAAGACTTATCAAAATAAGAAGAAAAATGGTAGACTGGGAAAATACTTGCAGTAAAAATGAGAGACCAAGGAAAGATTAATATGTATATTATATTTAAGTGCATATGCTAGGAAAAAAATTATGATCTCATAGATATATGGCTAAAGCTCATGCAGAAAAGCTTCCAAAAGTATATAGTATACATGAAATATGTTTAACCTCATTACTAATCTGAGAAGCACAAATTAAAATAATTGTGCATCTTTTTTTTACCTAATAAGTTAGAAAACCCCCCCCATAAGCTAATACCCAACCCCAAAGGGGCTACAGTGAAACTGTACCCACATATATTTCTAGCTGCATTGTAAATCAATACAGCCCTTTGGAAAAGCTTATTGGCATTTTGCATTAAATCATAAAAACGGTCATATTTTCATCTTTTGAGAGTCTTTCTTAAAGAAGTAAATCAATACCTAGAAAAAGCTGCTTGCTTATTTCAGCATTGCTTACAATTGTGAAAATTCGGGAAAAAATCCAGTGTCTAATAATAAGAAAGCATATAAGCAAATTACATAACATTCACTTAATGAATATTGTTCAGCCATTAAAAATTATCATTATCAAGAGTATGAAACATGGGGAAATGCTTGTAATTTTCAGCCCCAGAAGTAGGACACAGAAGTAAGTTATGTTTACAGTACGAACACATCAATTAGTAACAATGCAATTTGCCTAATCCTACAGTTTAGAAGCAGAATTTGAACTTGAACTCAAGTTTTCAACTCTGAGACCACTGCTGTTTCCACCTGCCCACTTCCTGATGTGGAACCAAAGTGACATTTAGAGAGTGTCCATCAGGGTGTTTGTCAGGCTGGCCATTGGCGTCTGGTGCACTTTTAAACTGAACCCAATGCAGTGTTTCAAAGCACTAGCCGATGGGGGCTGTGAAAGAGGAGACCTTTGTCTGCCTTATAGCCTCTAAGACCTGGCATTTTCTAAAATTTTCCTCCTCTCCCTGGTTGGTACAAGTGATAAAATGGGCAAATCTAGAGCACCAGAAAAGGACCTGAGTTGAACCAAATCTGGGGCTAGTGTGATTTCTAAGTGCTGCAGGTGCTAGGACACACGTGTGTGTCTTTGGGTCTCTGTTACACACCTGTGTATATGTAAATATTTTCCTCGTTTTCTGTTTCTGCTTTTTAAAGAATACATTAAGTTAAAACCATTAACCATGAAAGCACACCATGCTTTCAGCTTTGCTTGAGGTGAAAGACAAGACCCCAGGTGATCCCTCCATCCTGCATGCCTAGTGTTAGAGGATCCGGAGAAGGCTTAGTGGGATTTACTTCAAGAAAGTATATTCTAAAGAATCCTGAGATTTGAAACCTGAGCCCGCCATTCTGTTTCCTGCATCCTCTACACCCAAAGCAGACAAGAATTTTCTGCGTAGCAGAGTTTACCATGACAGTAATAATACCTTATGTCGTACAGGACTTTTAGCTTACTCAGCACAATGACATACAGTTTTTCCATTCTTATTTTGATCTTTACAACCCAGTGAGGTAGGACGGCACTCGGATTATTGTCCCTGTTTAGTAGAAGCAGCAGCTGAGGTTCAGAAGTTAAGGCTCTTTTCTGAAGACTCTTTTATTGGTCCAAGGTCACACAGCATGTTTATGGACAAGCCTGGGTTTGAATCCACTTCTCCTGTTTGATTGATTGATCCATTCATCCATTTATCTTGGCAAGCATGTGTTGTTCATCCAGTATGTTTCTATGGTACCTTCGATATGTCATGCACTCTGCTTGGGCAGTGGTGACAGCTGTGAACACGGCAGACAGGGAGCTGCCCTGGTGGATCTCTCAGACAGCAGGGAGGAGAACATTGATCAGTAATGGGACATGAAAAGTTGTGAAGGAAAAGGGTGAGGTCATGGGGAGCACTTACCAAGGGGAGCCAACCTAACGGGGATAGGGCCAGGGAAGGCTCATTCTGAGTACATGACATCTAAGCTGAGACCTCAAAAAATCGAATAGGGAGAGTGAGGTGAGTGGCAACTGATAAGAAGGGAGGAGGATTTAAGACAGATGCCCAAGGACCACCAGCATTGAACAGTTGGAGGAAGAGCCAGAACAGGAGAGTGGGGATGAGTGACTACAGTGGCAGAAATATCAGAACGTGTGCTGTTTCCAAAGCTGTGGGAAGAGAGAGCTTCAAGAAAGAGGGACTTAGATAATCGTCTCATGCTGTTTTGAGAGGAACTTGTGGTTGAGTGTTACACTTACCTCCCTCCTGGAGTCCCACCATGGTGAGAGCAGTGGCTTCAAACAAAGAAACAAGGAACAAGCCCCCAAGGACAAAAAAAAAAGGAGAGACAGTAGCCATCAAGAGATGTCAGCGGACTTTTGGAAAACAGAAAGCGAGTTGAGTTAGCAGCGTGGGGAAGGCTGAATACTGGGCATCTGCTGACTGAGATGTCAGTAAGGAGCAGGGCCCCAGAAAACCTCAGGACGAGGCACCAGGCGCTACAGAGGGCAAGAAGCAGCTATTTGAGCAGAAGCAGCTAGACCCTTAGGTTTCCTCCCTCATCTCACATAGTCAGTCAAAACACCAACCAGGTGTTGGGGTAGAATAAAGATATTTACAGCCATGCACAGTCCTGAAATCATACCTCCCGCCCACCTTTTCTCAGGAAGCTTCTAGAAGATGCACTCCACCAAAACAATAAAGTAAACCAAGAAGGGGGGCCCAGGAAGTAAGGGGTTCAGTGAATGAGAGAGAGGTCCCAGATTGATGGATGTGTAGCCGGCCTAGAACACAAACAGACCAGACCACAGCAGGGCAGAGGGCTCCACGAGGGAGATCTCCAGGCAGAAAGAAAACAGTGGACCCGACAGATTACCCGGTGTGCTTGACCATGCAGAACATTCTATTTCAGAGGGATTTTAGTTCCTTGCCTCATACGAGTAGAGTCATTAATAGGAACACAGGAAATTAAAGAAGCAAGAAATGATGCTTTTGCATTGACTGTAGTGGACAGAAGTAGCAGATAACAGTAGTAGTAGATGACATTAGATATAAGTTAAAAATAGCTGTATAAGCACAGCACTTAGAAATATTGGAGTAAATTCTAGAAGAAATAGCCAAAGGAGTTGAGAGCGGTTGTCTGGGAGGTGGCATGGAGAGGTGTGAGTTGGCCAGAGGTCTTCTAGTTTTCATTGTAAGCTTTATAATATTGTTTGACTTTTTAAACTATGTACATGCATTACGTTGATTTGGAAAAAAATTAAATGCTACAGAGTTTAAGGTAGAAAGAATTGATGAGTGTCCATTGGAGGCAGCAATAGAAACGTCAGCGAGACCAGCTGGGTTCCTGCTACGTCTCCTCACTCAGCCCCGTCCACTTGGATGGCTTATTTGAGAGGAAGTCCTACCTGGATGAGAATCTACCTCCAGGATTATGTCTAAATAAGTGTGCATTTATTTCCTTCCAGTAAGAGAGTCTGTTCTTTCTAGGCCTTCATTATCCAGAGGAATCCAAGTTAAGGATGCTGTGGTGGTTGAAATGTGTAGACAATCTAGCAAGCTTTCCACACAGTGTGTGATGGTTGGGAAGATAAGGTCTGGAGCCTGACACTGGGTTCAAATTCCTGCACCTCCTCTTATTAGCTCTGCAGCCTTAGGCAAATGTGGTCAAGACAACAAATTGGGAAATGGGAGTAGTAATCGGCCCAGACTTTGTTATGGGGGGTAGAGGAGTTATCGCATGCAGAGCAGACTTCTCCAGAAGTGCACAATAGTTAATGTTATTATTGTTCCACATTCTGCTTTCATCTTTATTGTTTTCACAAAAGTCACACAGCTGTCCAACTTCAGGTTTCACCTTTTTCTGCCCAATTCTACCAATTCTGATAAAAAGCAAATCAATTTTAAAAATATATATTGGTTGCATTATTTGTAGCAAAGCACTGTGCTGCTTCCTGGGGGAGACAAAGGCAGTGCAGTCTGGGGTCCTTGGCCTTTAAGAGCTCCTCACAGTCCTTGGCCTTTAAGAAGACTTAACCCTGATAGCATTGAAGACAAGAGATGGGGTTTACTGCGTAGGGCAAGGCGAATTGTCAAGGGAATTTTGAGAAGGTCAGCAATGAGGGTCACTATTGGCTAGGGTGGACCAAGAAGGCATAGGAGGATTTGGATAGGGAGGGAGGAGCCAGGGAACCAAAATCCAGGGTGAGAAGCTACTGGAAGTGTAGGAGATGGCAGTGTGTCTGGAGTGAGAAGAGTGGGGTTCCCATCTCCGTTCTGTAGCCACTCAGTGGGGGGAGACCTTGAGAAAGGGAATTATCCTCCCTGAGCTTGGAAGAAGCAAATGAGATTCTGTGTACCCGCATTCTCCTGACACGCAGTGGGCTCTCATATTCTTTAATTTGTACTTTGAGGCTGAATCCCAAAGCAGAGGCATGTTGACTGGCTGAGTGTGTGAATGAAGACATTTTCTGGGGGAATTCAGAGCCCTAGGCCCAGACCTATAGTTCCAGGCAGTCTGGTTGTTGTCAGTCTCAAAAAAGCTGTTCAGAGAGGAACAGTGGGCCCTTTGATTTGCCTGAAGGAAAGCTCCTTTGGGCCTGCGGCTTGGACTGTGGGGCATCTCTTTGGTCCCCATGACTGGCATCCATAAGCTGACTGCCCTTCACAGCCTCGATTCCACTGCTTATCCTGAATTCCAGCCCTGCTCCTCCACCTGATTCTGAGAATAGCTGCCTTTGAACATGTTCCTCTCTTTCTAAGTAATCCCAGGACCCTTCTCTACCTGCAGACTATCTGCCCAGCCCCCAGTGCTGAGCTCCGGTGCCTTCATGGGGGTCCCTGAGGTGTTGCTTTCTCCTCTGGGTTTTACACATTTATCCATTGCAGGAACTTACTGCCTGGTGACCCATCTTCTTGTCACCTGGATCAGACAGTGAGGACAGAGGTTGTGCCTTCATTCTATCTCACCTAACCATTTACCAAGCCTTTGCCCTTCACCAGGCCATGAACTGGGTCCTGGGGCTACAGAGGGGCTTAGACCCCACCTCGGCTCTCCAAGCTCTAATTGCACTGGCGGAGGCGGGTGTGGAGACAGCTAACTGCAGTGCAGTTTCACCTGAGCCGTACCGTAGCTTGAGCAGCGTGGGAAGGGGGGTGCAGAGAAGGGAGCAATTGAAACAGTTAATCTGGCACCTGGCACATAGTAGGTTTTCAGTAAGTAGTTGTTTGGGAGACCTAACAGTTTTGGGCTCTGCGGTCTTGGGCAAGGCATCTCAACTCTCTAAGCCTCCATTTCTTCATCTGCAAAACAGGGGTAATGTCACTGATGTCAGTGCTGGGGTGAGAGTTAAATGAGATGATATATGAGGTTAGCATGCTTCTCGCAGTACCTAACACATAGCAGAACTCAACAGAGGATGGTGATGAGGGCTGTTATTAGTATTATTCTTACCTTATTGAGTGTCTGAATTTATTTCTTTACTATTAAAGACCTGTATCTGCACTAGAAATCTAAGAAGCGTAGATGGAAGAGTGAGAGGCCAAAGCCGTCTTTGACTCTCAGAGGACGCTTTTGAGAGTGTTCTCCACCCAGTGTCTTTCTCTTCATTTGCTGTCCCAGCAGTTGAGTGTGAAGGTTGGGACTTCCTCGCGGTCTGGGAGGGAAGAGGGGTTACACTAAGCCATCAGGAATTAAAGATACTCCCCCTCGCCCTTCCAAACCATCAGATGACCAGAGCAGCTGCCCCCTCAGACCAGACTGCTTTGGAGAGGACATGCCCCCACATCCTCTGCAACGCTGGCCAGCCGCCAGGAGAGGAGAGCCGAGTGACAGGAGGCTCCGCAGCCACTAAGGCTAATGCAGCCAGAGATACGGCCTCTACAGGCGCAGGGCTCAGAGTCAAGGGGCCTTTTACCCCAAACCCCAAGGGGAGGCAGAAGGTTCAGCAGCGGGAGCCTGGGAAGGTGATGACCTGTGTTGGCTGCTTCTACTATATCCTCTGGAAGCCTCCAGACCCAGCAAGCTCAGCATCAGCCTTCATCACCTTCAGGCTAACAGAGCGTGCGTGCGCGCGCTCGCGTGTGTGTGTGTGTGTGTGTGTGTGTGTGTGTGTGTGTGTGTGTGTGTGTGTGTGTGTGTGTGTGTGTGTGTGTGTGTGTGTGTGTGTGTGTGTGTGTGTGTGTGTGTGTGTGTCCCCGTCCGTCCCCACATGCTCTGTCTTTGGCCGCTGGGCCCACACTGTGGTTATAGCGATGGATCAGTCCCAGCCCGCAGAACTGGTCTCCTCTGTTGTGGCCGCAGGCAAGGTCCTCAGGGTGAGAGGTAACAGAGGGAAGAAGCGAGGGGTTGGCCAGTATGAAGGGAGTTCACGGGAAATGTCCCCAGCGGTTTCTAGGAAAGGTCAGTCCCTTACAACTCATCTTTCACAGAAAGGAGGGGTGATGTCTGTGGAATGTTCGTCCATACCTTAGAGGATTGAGCTGAAAGGAAGAGAGGATTCAGCACCCTGGTACCTCCGTGTGGACACATCCCATATGTTGTAGTGTGTCATGCAGGTGGAAGAAACATAATCTGCATGGACTCAGCTGGGCCCTGATAACATAAGCCAGTTCTGTGTGGAGATGGTGTTGGAGCATTGGTTGCTGCTTTCCGAAGCTCTCAGGCTCCCTCCGTCCTGTTGTCATAAAGTACACACACCTTCAGGTGCAACATGCCAGGAGCCCCTGATGAAGGAGAGTGAGCTGAGGACAGCTGAGGGGCAGCCAGGGAATACTAACCCCCTAGAAGGGTCCATGGCCCCCATCCATAGGGGTTCAGATGTTAATACTATAACACCTACAGTTGTTATACTATAACACCTATGCCTCCTTTTCAGAAAAGGAAACTGGGGCACAGAGAGGTGAAGTGACTTGCTTATGGTTACATAAGAGGTGGCAGAGTGGTGTGGGAACGCCAGGGGTCTCACTCTAAAGTCTGTGCTCGTTCTGTTACGCTACACAGCCTCTGATTTGGCCTAGCCAAAAATGGGTTTACTTTGTTTGATGTGTTTTGACTTGGTTTCGTTTTACCTCTACCACTGATGAGACATTTACCATAAGCCCCACTAATTGCTTTACATGCATTATCTCATTTACCCCCAACCCGGCTATGAGATAGGTGAGTAAGAAAACCAGGCTTCAGAGACCCTAAATGGTTTTCCCAGGGTTGCCCAGCTGGTGAGGGTCAGAACTGGAAGTCACACCCAGGTTCTGATTGCACGGCCCATGCTCAGTCATGGGTCAGGGAGCTCCAGACAAGTGAAGCCGAATTATGCCAGAGGTGACGTACAGCTCTGAGGAACGGAAGGCCTAGAGACTCAGCCCGGGAGGCAGGACCCAGCCGACCACACCTGGGTGTCTCTCACTCCAGCCCAGTAGACAAGTGCAAGGAACCCAGGACCTGGGAGGAAGGCTGGCCAGCCACAGGGGTTGTGGTCTAGTGCTCCAGCATGAGGACAGCCTGGCACATGGCCTGGCCAGCGTTTCATTGGTTAGGGAACTTGGGAGACTTCCCCTCCACGTCAGGCCCAGACAGGGGCTAACATTTGTGTTATAACCTAGTATACTGGTGGCTTAAAGTCTTGCTTCTGCCAGAGAATCAGAGGTGGCCGGAAGGTTCCATAAACTTTTCACAGCAGCAACTATTTCTCAGTTCCTTGCAAGATATGTAGATTTCCCTTTTGCCGTTGGGCAGTTTCTGCCTACAGGCTGGGGGAGTGATAATGTCCCGGTGGCTAGAGCAGCTATAAAATGTTTAACTTGAACGTATAATTACATTACCATGATCTCTAATAGGTTCTGGTGTCAAGCAGAAGTCCAACTTGGCCTCTGGCCCAAAGATATAGACCCAAGTTATTACACTGCGTGTTTCCCACTAGATAAATAAGAAAGAAGTACTGTCCCAATCATCGCACGACTGACCAACATGCATTATAAGTATTGTAAAGAAAAATCCACCGGAGTCTGAGAATGTATCCATCTTGTTAATCATTTTATTGTGTTATGTCCAGGTGGAAGTAATTCAAGCACATAATTCACAGACGCCATCTTGACAGCTCTTGCTGGAGGAAAGAATGGGGGCCCCCGCAAAGTTTTATTACTACATGTTCCCGAAACATGTGGTTAGTGCTGTTTGGCGAGTAGAGAGCCCAATATTGTGTCTGGCTGAATGAAACAGGCCCAGAGGAAGAGAAATGAAAGTGAAGCCACAGGTCTGGAAAAAAAATTTATAAAAACGAAGTTAGAAAATAAATTTTTAAAAAAGAAGAAATCAGCAAGGAAATAGACAGTCCAGACCCCACAGAAGGAGCCCAGCCTTAGAGTCTGAGGCTGGACACACCAGAGGACATGAAGTCAGCCACACGAGGCCCCTTGTCATTTGATACTTAGCGAGCGTTGAGTGAACAACCACTCTAGACAAGGCGGTGTGCCAGCCACTGGGGAGACACGGACACGGAAGGGGGTGGGAAATGGATCCCTTCCTCTCAAGGAGTTTGCCGCCTACTAGAGAAAAGGAGCCGTGCTCATAAATAACTAGACTGCAAGGTAGACAGCAGTAGGTGATAAGCGAAGGTTAGAAATAAATTGCTGTTTAGATTCAGATGAGAGACTGTGAGGTCTGTCTTGCTAAGAGGAATCTGGGGAGGCTTCATGAAAGAGGTGGTATTTAAATTGGGCCTTGAAGGTTAGGTAGGACTTGGACAAGGGGAAGGGGCTGAGGGGAAGGCTTTACAGGTGAAGTCATCAGCGTGGGCACAGTCAGGGAGGCTGAAAAGGGTGGGTGGGTTCAGGAGCGGGCGGGGAGCAATTTGGCAGCAACACAGAGAGGACATGAGGAGGACCCCTGTGGCAGAGAAGTTAGCTTGGAAAGGGAATTGGAGCGTTCACCTCCTGGTTCCAAAATGTGGGCTTTCTCCCCTCCAGTGTTTCTTATAGTTCTTGAGATTATTTTATATTATGCATAGACAGACTCTACTTCAAAAATTGTGTTTTTATTTTAGTAAACTAGAAAAAATATAATTAGGTATATCAAACTATTATTTTGAATTTCTTTTTAAAATAAATTTGTTTAAGAAAATAAATGAGTCTAAAAATACTAAGTGACTAAGAGGACAGATGGTGTGTGGCTATGGCAACAACGTAAAGGCAGCACCCAAATAAGTGACGTCTGGAAGCGCTGCTCGGGGCTGGCGTCCTACGTTCAGATGCCTCGGGGACCCAGGCAGGGGCAGCAGTGCGGGAAGCTGCAGGTTGGAACTGTGGACAACCACCGTATCTGGGCCTCTCCTAAATGAGAAGAGATTGCTGCCATGCTGGATCTTCCGATTTTTCAAGAAAAGCCACCATTCAGATTTTTCTATGAACTCTCCTTTTTGAAAAATTCCGGCAACTAATTCAAATTTTTTAAAACACTTTGCAAACAAAAGTGTCCATAGGCCTCCGGTTTGTGATATCAACTCTAGATGCTAAGGAACAGCGGCCTTGTCGGTGGCCCAAAGAGACTCAATTTCAGGATGACAGCTCTGGCCTCCAGGTGCAGGACAGACTGACAGGGACGAGGCTGGAAGCAGAAGTCCACTTGGAGGGCTGATGCAGTGGTTCAGGCCAGAGGTGATGCTGACCAGACATTGCCATTTTCCAAGCCAAGGCCAGGCCACCATGGGCCTTTTTGATCTGCAGGTGTCTAGGTCATCTTTACATCATCCTTCTGTGCATTTTCAGACATGACATGAAAGGGCGGTTGAGGGGTTGGTTCTCTATGTGCTTTGTAAGCTGCGTCAAGCTTGGTGACAAGCCTGGATAAAAGATTGGAGAATAATAAGCAGTCCCCCTCCCCACCTCCTCCGAACCTTATTCTGTTCCTCCATTGTCTGTCATCACAGAATAATTCAACACAAAGTCATGCTCATTAGATGGAACTCTCTAGCCAGCAGCCAAGTTGAGCTTTAAAAAAACTGAAAAATAAACCAAAAAAACCACCAAAAAACCCCAAAACTGATTTCTTAAATAATTTGTTCCAAAGACAGACTTGATGTGAAGTTGGCATAATATCAGCAGGTCACTTCGTGGGAGAAGCAAAGTTGATTGCCCTGGATCTGGCTCTCACCCGACCCCCATCTTGCCCAGGACTGCTTTGCATTTCAAAAAGCTGCCTATTCTTTAAGAGCTATTCAGACACTCCCTCCTGGAGGATCAAGCCCTTCTCTTTGGAAGTGGTCCATGAATTCTTTTGCATTCTTGCATAGTTTAGATCTTTCAGACCCCTCTGGCTTGTTTTTATAAACCTGTGTGCAAAATCTCAGCCTTTCTTCCAGACCAGTGGTTCTCAAGGTGGTACCCAGACCAAGGGCATGAACATCACCTGGGACCCAGACCTATTAAATCGGAAACTCTGGGGGGTAGGGCCCAGCAATCCATGTTTTAACAAGCCTCTCAGGGGACTGACACAGGATAAAGTTTGGAAAAACCTATGCTAGGGGCAGGAGCAAGCAACATTTCCTGAGCACCTATCATGTACCAGGTGTGTGTTTATACACACACACACACACACACACACAGTGGCTTTATTTAATCTGTACAAGTGTGTAAGACAAATGATTTTTTCATTCCACAGATGAGTAAACTGAGACTCAGATAGTGACTTTCTCTAAGTCTCACCCTTAGGAGTAACAGAGTTGACATATAGTCCCAGATCTGCCTGACTCCAAAGGCTCCTTTGGAGCCTTTCTACTGCTCCTTGAGAACAAGGACCACACTTTGGGTCCTCCTGATGGCATCAGCACAGTGGAACTAACAGAGACTTGTTTGAATGAATTATCAGTGAACAAATGATGGAACAATATTATTGCCCAAGTATGATACAATGTGAGGGGCGTTGTGATATTTGACATTTTGTGATATATTTATCACATTTTAATATTTGAATGCTGGCAGGTATGTTTTAAAACCAGAATTTCAATTAACAAAACCAAATTAGGTACCATTTGGAATTTCCTGACCCTGGCAGCATCCTTTGTGTCGTCCTCACTCCGTAACCAGAGGCAAAAGGAGTGGGATCGCCATGTTTTCTTATTGGATTGGCAGTTGTGGTGTAGTCGAGGAATCCCTCAATTAGGTGGGAGGAGAAATATAGATTTTAATACTAGCCCTGTCACTTGTTAGCTGCATGAACTTGAGCGAGTTCTCTGTGCCTTCGTGTTCCCATCTATAAAATGGGGAATAATAAAGAGCACCTTCCCTTCCTGCATACAGAGCTATTGTAAGGATCAAATAAAACTGTATGCAACTGTATGCAGAAATGCTTTAAAAACGTCATGTCCTGCACTTAACAGTTGTCTTCAAAGCCTGATAACTATCAGCTAGAGCTGATAAGGTCCAAGGCGAATGGATGTGTCAGGGTACTTCCAGTTGCCAGAAGCAAAAACACACTCAGGCCACCTCAAGGAAAGGCAGGTGTTGTGGTGAAGTAGTTTCAAAAAGGTTCACAGGGCTTGGGACTAAAATACGCACTGAGAAGCCTCTGGGAGCCCAGTCTGCTCCCCAGTCCCCGTCATTCTCTTCTTCTCATGGGCGGTGTGACCTCATGCCTCTCTCTGAGCTCCCACTCCGTTTACCTCTCCCAGCCAACAGGCCGGCTTCCTCTGCTCACTCAGGACTGCTTCCTCTGAACGTGGGCTCCTACCTGGCCAGAAGAACCTCCCCAGCCCCTCTCTTTCCATCATGTCTCTTGGCTTCCACCGGCTGTCGCATTCCCTGGGCACATTTGATTTCAAATACTAGAGTAGGACTCTGATTGGCCCAGAGCCTCTGTGCACCAGGCCACGTCATAGAGCGCTGGGCAGCCTATGAAATGACTCTCCTTGGGTCCCAGTCCAATCAGCTGTGGCCGGTCATCTGGTCTACCTGTGCCTACTGCTTAGGCAGGAACTGCGGGCAGAGCATCGCTCCTCAGAAGGAGCTGTGGGTGAAGGATGGATAATTCTATAAAGGAAGGAAAAGTGTATCCAAGCATGAGAGCACATACGTCTCCTTGGAAGGCCCTTGTGCTCTTGAACAGCATGGCACTGGGCAGTCTCATCACCACTTGCCATGTGTCTCAGTGGCCTCCCTGGCATATGCTCACGGAGCATGGCCACAGACTACGCAGGTGCAGAGTTCTCTGGGAAAGGCAGCAGAGCCAACTGTGGGGACTCTGGCATCTGTGAAAGCTGCTGCCAACAGCCCCGGGGAGAGAGGTAGGAGCTCTTAGCCAGAAGCAGCCAGTGAGGCACCTGCTCTGTATTCCCATCCCTGTGCCCTTGGCCTCAGTGACTCGCTGGAGGCCCCTCTCACACAATAGATTATAATGTGAGGCCAGTTATCTGAGGACACAGAGAGAGGTTTAAAAAGTTGGAGCCTGCCCTTAAAGGAGCAAACTTCCTTTCTCTCCCTCAGGCCATAAACATCATGATGATTTATTGTCTCATCTTTTTCATGTTAGTGTAGTTTTCTAAGTAGTGACAATTGGATCTGATTCATTAGATCACAGGATCTTAGAACTGAAAGATCATCCAAGTCATCCACTGCACTGGGAAACTTCCTGGGCCAGAGGAGATGCTCAATAAATGTTTGCTGAATAAATTTAATGAATTTTGTAGATGAAAAGAAAGTTCCTGAGAGAAAAAGGGGATATGGCTAAGGTTGCCTCAGAAGGTAGTGACAGGAGTAGGATGAGAACCCAAGTTTCTTATTCTTTTTTTATGACTGAAATGTAGTTGATTTACAGTGTTGTGTTAGTTTCAAGTGTACAGCAAAGTGATTCAGTTATACATATATATGTGTGTGTATATACATGTATATATATTCTTTTTCAGATTATTTTCCATTATAGGTTATTACAAGATATTGAATGTAGTTCTCTGTGCTATACAGTAGGTCCTTATTGTTTATCTATTTTATATATAGTAGTTTGTATCTGCTAATCTCAAAGTCGTAATTTATCCCTCCTCCCCCTTCCCCTTTGGTAACCAGTAATTTGTTTTCTATGTCTGTGAGTCTATTTCTTTTTTTAAAATTTTTTATTGGAGTATAGTTGATTTACAGTGTTGTGTTAGTTTCTGCTGTACAGCAAAGTGAATCAGTTATACATATACATATATCTACTCTTCTTTAGATTCTTTTCCCATATAGGTCATTACAGAGTATTGAGAAGAGTTCCCTGTGCTATACAGTAGGTCCTTATTACTTATCTATTTTATACATAGTAGTGTGTATATGTCAATCCCAATCTCCCAATTTATCCCTCCCCCCTTCCCCCCTGGTAACCATAAGTTTGTTTTCTACATCTGTGACTCTATTTCTGTTTTGTAAGTAAGTTCATTTGTACCAATTTTTTTAGATTCCACTTGTAAGCAATATCATATGGTATTATATTTGTCTTTCTCTGTCTGACTTACTTCACTCAGTATGACAATCTCTAGGTCCATCCATGTTGCTGCAAATGGCATTATTTCATTCTTTTTTATGGCTGAGTAATATTCCATTGTATATATGTACCACATCTTTATCCATTCCTCTGTCAATGGACATTTAGTTTGCTCTCATGTATGAGTCTATTTCTGTTTTGTAAGTAAAGAACCCAAGTTTCTTGATCCAATCCCGGCATGTTCCCTTACACCGTGACTCATAGCACTGTGAGATTTCAGATTTGGAAGATGCTATACTGTCTATCTTTAATCTCCCTGCAATATCCCAGTCATTAATTTGCCCTCTGCTGCAGTACATCAGTGACTGAAAATATATGACCTTATAGCTCACATAGCCTGTTCATTTGGCCATTCAACTAACAAACATTCACTTAAGACCTGCTTTGAGTCAAGGATGACTGTTTACTAGAGATTCAGAGATGAATAACACATTTCCTGCCCTCATGAAGTTTACAATATTTAGGTAGATACATATACATCAACAGAAGATAACCCAACATAGTAAGTGGTATTCTTCTCTTACAAAATTCTTTCTTCTTTCAAACCAACTCCATTGCCCAAGGACTATAGTTCTTACTCATTGGACCTAAGTCAAGTTATTAGGGCCACGAAACACAAGTCTAATCCTATTTCCCATAATAGCCCTTTAGTTATTTTTAAGCAGGGTTCACACTCCCTTAGTAAGGTAAATTCCCAGTTCTCTCAAGAATTCTGTGTTTGCAATGTGATTTCAAGTTCTCTTAACCATCCGGTTGCTCTTCAATGAACATGCTCCAATTTATCTTATTGGGCTCTTAAATGTGCCTCCCAGATGTGAACAGCTGAGCTCCAAATACGGTCTGAGAGTGCAATGCAAAGTTGAACTTCCTATCACTCCCTGCATTCTTCTAGGCATTGCACATCTAAAAATATAGGACAAGGAAACAACAACTTTGTTGGCCACCAGCTGTTCTCTTGAGTCTGACTGTTGTGCCATGCCCATGACCCTGACCCCTTTCTTCCATGTCCCCCTTGCACTCCTGCTCAGCTTCTCACTACAACAAACATTACTGAGGACTTGCTTTGTGTGTCACACTCACCAGCCTCTTTGGAGAACCAGACATAATGCATGTTTTCAAGAAGCTCACAGTCTCATTGGGGAAATTTGGTTTGCCCCCAAAGAAATAATTAACAAAGAACCAAGACTGAATATAATCAAGGGAACAATCTTTTTCTTAGATCCCTCCTTGGAGCTGCTCTTAATGGTGGTTGGTAGACTTCTGGGTAGGACTGAAAAGAGATTTCCCAGTTCAAATGCCAGTGCAGAACTGGCTTCAAGCCCAGGCTGTCAGAGGCTTTGTCAGATTTTTGTCATTGCATTGACCTAGACTGTTGCAGACTGAAGGGCTTTGAATTCCATCATCTGCAAAGAAAGCTGGGGCACCTACAGATTAACGCCTCATAGGCCGCGGAACAGCTTTCCAGCACCTGCACCTGCCCGGTGCCAATCTGGAGTGCACGGGGGGAAAAGTTCGTTCAGATGTTGGCATGAGCTAGCCTGTGTTTGGGCTTCTGGGAGACAACAGGTTTAATTTGCTTTGACAGTGCTTTTTCCCAGGAGGAAAATTACCCAAATACCCTGCCTTCATCACATTCAACACATTGCTTGTTTGCTTTCCTGTTTTTACTGTGGAGAGTTTCTGTGTGTTTCATGTGTGTATGTGTGTTTACCCCCAATAACCCATATTGCCTTGTTTGGATTCATTAGACCAAGTTAGTGTGTTGTTTTGGTTCACAAACGGAAAGCATGTGTGACCTTCCGTAAAACCCAAATACCAACTCTGCCAAGTCCTGGGCAAACCTCTTTACATGCACAGCGTAGCACTATTTGCCTTCAAAATAACCCTCTGAGGTGGGTGCTGTTATTAACCCCATTTCACAGATGAAGAAACTGATGTTTAGAGACGCCTTGTCCATAGGGCTCATAGCTAGTATGGGACTGGATCCCATATTTTGGTCCAGGCCATATACCACAAACTTTGGCTTCAGATAGAACTTGTTTCACCAGCAGATTCACCCTTATAGCTGTGTGACCTTGAGAAAGTGACTTCAGCTCTCAGTCTCCATCTGAGACTGTGAAATGGTGGCAAAAGTACCTAATTCTCATAATTATAAGGAATACATTAGAATATATGATAGACCTTTCACAGTTCCATTTGAGGGAATGAAAGGGTCTCTGTTAGAGTAACTGTAGAATTAACACCCAGCTGTGCTGTCTAGTTTGTTTCCCTCTCTTCTTTTGGTTGTCAACAACAAACCCAGCCCCAGCTTCAGGATCAAAGGGGATGTAATAGATGTAACCTAGAGTATAAATTTCACCAGCTGTAGACAAGATGATGTATCCAATCATCCAATTGGCTGTTCTGGAGTCCATGTTCCTTCCTTCTTGCCTGAAGCATTAGCATCCATCCTCCTAAAGAGAAGCCAAAAGGAGGCATCAAATAGTGCATCTCTCTTGGGCAATAGGTAGACCTTGGCTCTTTAAACAAGTGCCTCCAAAGAGTTGCCAACATCCCCTTTTACAGCTTAAGGAGAGACAAGAGAAGCAGAGGAAGGAGCTGTAGGTAGCAGGTGCAGTCTTTTATTAGCTGGGACACATTACAGGCGAGCAGTACATGGAGGAGTTGCTGGGGGAGGCGGGGGGATAGTGCTGGGTGAGCAGAAAAGAGAGACAGGGATGGCTAGTGGGCTCTGACCTCACTCACAACTGGTTCCTTCTGTCTTTGGTGCTGGAATTCAACCTCAGGCTCAATCACTGCAAAGGTTTACCTGCTCAGAGCAGGGCATGAAGCAGGTGTGTCCACACCACAGTAAGCTAATAAAGGAGAAAAGCCTCCTCTCCCCTTCTCGTATAACTGCCCCTGTGAAACTGGAGTCCAGTAGGCAATTACACTGCCCAGTAGTCCTCCTCCAGGCAGGGTTTCCCTCTGTGGTCTCTCCTTGTTTCCTGCAAAAATGAGGCTCTGAGATTTCAAATAAGAAAAGCAGAAGGTGGCAAATGAAGGCAGGCTTTCCCAGGCATCAGCCCTAGACTCAGGAGGACATACTTACCAACTGTGATCATCTTTCACCTTGACATGGCGATGCTAATGATTTGTCTCTGGAAAAGCGTGGTGAGCAGACAAAATGAGGCACTGTTGTGGTTTCACCAAAGGCCTCTATAGTTTCCCGTCTCCCATGTTTTCTCCAGGAAGGAGCACTGTTGTCTTTTCTTCCTTCTGCAGATGCCCCTTTGTATTTCGAGCAATATTTTGGTCAACATCCAGAGAACACGCCCACTCAGAACACATGTCCAGAGAATGAGCTCAGGAAACATTTAAATTCTGCATTCCAGTATTGACGGAAGGAAAAACAAGTTCCTGAAAATCAAATTTCCAGCAGAACACACTGTTGTGATAGAGAAGCAAAAGCTGGGGGGAAAGGCCCTTGTTTTCTACCATACCATACACCCAATTATGAAAATCAGTTATTTACAGGCAGCTGAATTTTTCATTGAGATCTGAGCAGATCTAAGGTACACCTTGTACTACATGAAGGCAGCTGCAGTGTGAACATGAGCAAAGCAGGAAGGAACTATAGGGGGAAGAAACTCGCCAGACACTAATTGAAAACATAACATGTTTATGCAATAAAGTTCACACTTCTCCCAAGCTAGTGAGTGTCACTTCTGCACTAGCATTTAGCATAGAGATATCTGGTCAATGGAGACTCATTATTTGTAGGATTCCAAGTGGACCCCAAGAAGTTGAAATCCTTCCAAGTGGAAGAAAAACTATATACAAAAACATTTCATCAAAAAGAAATATTCTCCAAATGTCTCTACTTCCATGTTGCTGTCATAAAATTATTCCGTATCTCCTAAAACTTCTGCCTTCTGACACCAACAGCCTGGGGCAAGTTTTGTAGCAAACAGGCTTCTATTCTGTCAGATTCAGCAACCAACATGATACTCAGTCACAGAAAGTATACTTTCCTTACATTTTCACTAGGAAGACTTTTTGAATTAACAGGTTTGTGTCTTACAGACTTCATAAATCAAACTCTAGAAAGTGTGTGACACTTATCTGCAACTGATCCTATTAAAAACACAGCTGGAAATTATGGTACTTGTATGAGGAGACATATTTTATACCACTGGGTTTGAGAAGGCCTAGACCATAGAATTTTAGATCTGGGAGGGATCTCTGAGAACATCTAGCCAAGTTCTTTCAGGGACAGCAGCAAACGTTTACTGAGACCCTTCTTTGGATACCAGGGCAAATGTGTAAGTGAATATACTCGGTTTCTGTCCTCAAGGATGTCCTGTCCTCACAGTCAACAGTGTTGCCTATCTGGTGCTTTAATAGGGGTGACGGAAAAAGTCCCAGGAGTATCTTAGCCTGTTTAAGAAATGAGGAAGTCTTGTCAGAGGAGGTGACATGTGAGCTGGGTTTGAAAGGAGTACGAGTCGCCTAGCAGGGGAGGATGAGAGGAGCCAAGTGCAAGGATGAGGAAACAGGTGCAGGAAGATCAAGTGCTGTGGCCAAGGTCCCAGAGCCCTTCAGTAGCAGAACGAGAGCTGGAAGCAGGCCTTCTGCCTCTCTGTCCTGTACTCCTTCTGCAAGACTGCAGGTAGAACCCACCCTCCATTTGTACCATTAGCCAGTAGCCTAAAGAGAAAATAATCTTGCCTTAAACTTTACTCAAAATTCTTATTTTTAAAAGAATATTCAAAAGGAAACGTCCTAAGTTATTCTCTATAAAAACAGTGTTTCGGAAGCCACTCCTAACATAGAGGCTTTAGGGACTTAAAGGCATATGGATTCTTCCAGGCAAAGCCAATGGAGAGCAGAGATGCTCAGGGCCCTGGCTCGTGAGCCCCACTCTGCCGGGTCCCAGACAGCTTCAGACTCCCTGAAATGAGAACACAGGCTAGGCTAGGCCCTCTTGTTCTTAGCTCTGTGTTAGTGTCGTATGCTGCTCAGGTTAGCAGAGGTACAGCGGGCGAGGGGAATTTTCCACCCGCTCACAAAAGGAAGCATACATTTGAGCCCTTTTCCCAAATGTTTTCAGTCTTTTCCAAGTGGATAACGGCAGACAACTGGGAAAAGACCTTTTTGGGAAATGCACCATGCTGTGAGCACGTCAAAATCCCCCCACCTTTCCCCCATCTATCCATACTCAAGAAGCTCACCTCCTCCAAGAAGCCTTCCCTCTGCTAGTTTTACCCCATATCAGCTGCCACTGCATTGCCCCTAAGTGATTTCCTGGATTTAAGGCTTGATGCCCTGTCACGACACCTTTTCTGCAAGATGCTCATAGAATTTTAGAACAGGAAGCAGTCCTGGGGATCATCTCTGCTATCACCTTCATGTCACGTACGAGGAAGGTGAGACCCAGAGAGGGGAAGGAAGTTGCTTTAGGTCACCCAGCATGATTCTAGAAGAATGGGCCCCAGAACCAGGTCTCCTTACCTCTAGGCAGAGCTTCCACGCCCCGTGCTGCTGCCTGGGTGACAGCTGTTATCCCAGTCTCCCAGTTAAGCCACAACTTTCCTGTAGGTAAGACTCATGTCTCATATGGTGACATCTCATTTAACAGAGGTCTTAGTCTTGGCTTCATGACTTATACTTGCGACCTAAGACAACAGGTTGAATCTTTAGCTCCGCCCCACCGCACTAACCTTTTCTCTGCTTTAACTTGACTCTGCTGACTCTCTCGGAGACCTTGGGTGAGTCACTGCCCTCCTTATGGGTTTCAGTGTCCTTCTCTATTAAATGAGATCATTAGACTAGGTGGTCTCTTCAATCCCTTCAAGCTCTGAAAGTCCTAGAATTCGCTACCTTCCAACTGGTCCTTTGCTGTCTTCAGGACTGGCCTCACTGGCCCACACATCTGCCTTGTTCATCCCTGGTTCTGCTGAGGAGTAAGTTCCTTTAAGGCCCAGATAGCATAGCATCATTGAAGAAGACCAGGGTTGGAGTCCAAAGTCCTGGGTTCAGATGTAGCATCCATGACTTAGTATCTCCAAGGCCTTCAGCAAGTCGCTTCATCTCTCTATCGGCCTCCTCATTTTGTCGTTTCTTTGTTGTTTGTAAAATAGGAATATTGATACATGCTTGAGGATTTTGTGACAGTGAACTGAAATAACCTTTGTGGAAATACATGGCACAAAGAAGGCATTCAGGATGTAGTGGCTTCTTCCTTTATTCCATGTCCGGCATTATTGAGAAACGAGCTGTTCCAAATAAAGGCTTCCTAGATAACAGGTTTACTAACTGGAGCTACAAAACATTGATTAATTTTTTACTAAAATCTTTCTGAAATGAATCCTATATTTCCTTGGCATGTCACACAGATGATACTGAATGTACAGTATTAGGAAGAATTAGAGAAAGTAGCATCCCTGCAGAAGGTGGGCACTGATTGCCTAATGCTGGGGATGCGGGTAGGGCAAAGGGAATGTGAAGGAAAACTCTGACGCATTTTGAAAGAGCTTGGATTTTTTTCATTTCGGCAAATGGGGGGCCATTGAAGGGTTTTAAGTAGGAGAATGACAGGATGAGATTGTTTTGGAGAGATGGCTCAGGCTGCTGGGTGGTGAATGAATCAGGGGGAGAGGGGGAGAGGACTCTGAGAGGCCGGCCATGAGGCCGTTGTGTGAGCCCCGGTGAGAGATGCTGGGGCCTGGACTGATAGATGGAGAATCAGAAAAGTGGGAAGAGACAGATTTGCAAATCCCCAGTAGCTTTATGAAGAAATAAATTCGTGGATCATCAGCCCATTACGAGAAAAATGTAAAACATAGAAGAGTGTCAAGAAGACCACAAGAATCACCCCATAACCCAGCCTCCAAAGATAACCACTAATGGGTTAAACTATTTTCTCCCAATGTTTGTAGCCAAAAAATTTCTACTGCATTTGTAGATGCAAACTTGATCTATAAAAAATTGGTTTAGGCGCACATTTTCCCAAACACGTCTCTTAACGTCAGTTGAGATATACCTCAGTAAGAGTAAATATATCATTTTTAACTTTATTGATTCCTTTCACTGACTGGGCCAGAAGCGCTCAAATGTGTGGGTCCTAGTTAACCTGAGGCTGGATTCCCAGGCCCTCTGTTTGGGTAAAGAAGCTTCCGTTTGCAACTCTCTTTCTCTTTTCTCCCACAGAATCTGTGGATAACTGCCCCAGCAACTGCTATGGCAATGGCGACTGCATCTCTGGGACCTGCCATTGCTTTCTGGGCTTCCTGGGCCCTGACTGCGGTCGAGGTGAGAACCCCTCTTGTGGGCTTACAAGGTCCACCCTGCGGCCCCGCGGGCAGTTCAGGTCCCACTTCTCCGAGCAAGCGCAGAAATCCAGGCCAGCTCCTGCCTCCTGTGAGAAGGGCTCCCAAGAGCCAGTCCTCTGCAGCCCTGAGAGGGAGGTCCGCAGGCAGAGCCCTGGCTGACCCCGCCGTGTTATCCATGGGTGCATGACTGGGGAGGTCAGGAAGGAGGGGCAGCCACGGGGAACCCCATGTCCATTGTGGGAGCAGGAGGAGTGGCCATGGGGGTTCTTTTAAAAAGTAGATTTCCCCTTGGGGGACTGATCTGCCTTTGCCAAGCAGCTTTGACGTTTGTCTTCAGCGAGTGTGGTTCGTCTCTGACCTCGTGGAAGGGCCTGAGTTGCTGCTCCAGTTGGTACCGTGCAGGCAGAGTCTTGGCTGAGGCCACCAAGGGGAGGGACTGGGAGGGGAGGCTGCTCTTCTCCACACAGGACACTCATGTTGCCTCCTGTTCGGGCACGTGCGACGCTAATGATAACCACTACAGGGAGAGTTTAAAGGCTGCCCGTGATCTGCCTGTGCGTTTGGCCTTCGTTTCTGTCCTGGAAGAATTAACAAGGAAAATGCCAAAGCAGATCTGTACTCCTGAGAATTGGGCACTCCTCTTGGGGAAACTAAAGTGGCCCTTTCCTTTGGTTCCTCCACCTCTTCCCTCATCCAGCAGGCATTTATTTGCTTAGTGCCCTTTAGGACTTGGTCCTGTGCTGGACACTGAGGTTACAACACTGAGCAAGACCCAAGCCCAGGACCTCTTAGTCTGGGAGACAGACAGGGAAATACACGATGACAAAGCAGTCAGTGATAAGTGAAGCACACCTAGAGCAAGGTTAGATGCGGGGAACATCTATCAGCATGAAAGGGTCTTTGCTTGGATGGAATGAGGACCAGTAAAGGCTCCCCAGATGAGGTGACACTGGAACTAAGACGAGATAATTGAATCGTTCATTGGTGGAAGGCAGAGATGGTTTTCCAGGCTGAGGAAACAGTGCCCTCCAAATACCATGCCGTGGTGCTGCTATGGGGATTCTGCTTATTCTTCCTAACGTGAAATAGACTCAGTGTGAGACAGCAGAGCCAGCAGCCTTGAGGAAGCACAGTGATTACCTGCGGGGTGTTTTAAAAAGGAAAAAAGCCAGGTGGGAGCAGGGGGAAGGTGGTGCAGAGAGAAGAGTCATGCCTTCTAACAAGAATTAGTGTCTCATCCCATATGCACTTAAAGTTAAGAGTCATGTATAAAGCAGCCTTATTGTATCTCAGTAAGGCTGGTAGGTACTTACAGCACAGTGCAATATAATTTATTTTTATATAGTGTCCTTCGTACAGATGATCACAAAACCCTTTACGCTAAGTGGCAAAATGGAAAGATAATACTTTAAAGAGCCAAGTTGGGCTCAGCTATTCTCTTATGGGGGCAGCGGCGTGTGGGGCTTGAGTGGAGACCTGAAAGGCAAGGAAAGCTGAGATTGGCTGGGTTAAAGACGATAGTAAGTGGTCCCGCACGTGAGGAATGGGGAAGCAAAATGCAGTGCTGCTAGGAGGAGAGTGCTGGAGGAGGGATGCGGGGAGGGCAGGAGGCCCAGCTGTCTTTTCCAGTGAGCCCAAGGACCAGCTTGAAGCCTCCTATCTAAGGATGCTGGTGACCACCGTGCAGCGCCAGTAATATGAGGGGGACGGGGGGAAAGCAGCGTTCCGTGGGCACCAACTGCGCCAGGCCCTGCACTGTACACCTTCACCCACAATTCCTGATGTGTTTTAACTGGAATGAAATAAAGCAAGAGAAGCAAACAGATGGACACACATGGGAATTGTGGCAAAGCAGCTGAAGCCCAGGAGAGAAAGGGACCGAGGCCAGATGGGGTACGTGGGGCGTGGACTCATGCCAGACTTCCCGCGCTGTCTCTGCAGCCTCCTGCCCCGTGCTCTGCAGTGGGAACGGCCAGTACATGAAGGGCAGGTGCCTGTGCCACAGCGGCTGGAAGGGCGCCGAGTGCGACGTGCCCACCAACCAGTGCATCGACGTGGCCTGCAGTAACCACGGCACCTGCATCATGGGCACCTGCATCTGCAACCCCGGCTACAAGGGCGAGAACTGCGAGGAAGGTAAGACCTGCGGGCAAGCAGCTCGGCACCTCGCTGTGAGACAGAGGCCAGCGGGCAGGGCCACGAGGGCATCCAGGGAGCAGAGGGAGCCTCCTGAGCGGCCCTGTGACCCCCACCCCCAAGCCAGGACGCCTTCGGCAACAGTCACTAACCTAAAGGGAGAAGACAGACGAATTAGGGTCCTGCTCAGCGAGGGGAGGAGAAGTGTGTGTATTGAGCACTTACTGTATGCAAGCCTCTGTGCTAAAAGCCTGGTGTCATTTAGCTTCAAACCCCAGCAGGGAAGGGTAATCATCTCCATTTTATAGTTGAGGAAACTGAGACTCAGGGAGTCAAATGACTTGCCCAAGGTCCCATGGCTGGTAGATGGCAGAGCCAGGTTTGAGCCCAGGCTTTCTGGCTCCGTAGCCTGAGTTCTTTCTCCTCCCCTTTAAGTTCCTCTGCTCTCCATTTCTGAAGTGTGAGTCTGTTGTAGACCTCCATACACTGCCTTCCACAGTCTCACTCCTGTGTTTGTGTGTGTGTGTGTGTGTGTGTTCGTGTTTGTGGCTCTTAGGTGCTCATAAAGGTGTCTCCCTCCTTCATAAAGTAAACATATGCCTGTGCAGATCGAGGCTAGGAAGTGAACTGCTGACTTAAGGGTGACATCAGTTCTTCCCGAGAAAACCTAACCAGGTGAGATAAGTAAATACTTCTATCTCACAGACAAAGAACCTGAGGCCCAGGGAAGGGCAGTGACACGCCCGTAGTTATAGCGCTTACTGATGGCAGGGCTGGAATTCAATCCAGGTCTTCTCACCTCAGACATGGTACTCTTTCCTCCTGACCACATGGGATTTCCCGATGAAAGGAGGGGTCTTCTCATAAGCAATAGAGAGTAGCCATCGGGAGTGCACACTCTGGAATCAGATGTAGGTTGGAGTCCTCGTTCTGCCACTCA
The DNA here is from genome assembly GCF_028021215.1 of Eschrichtius robustus. Classification (NCBI taxonomy): domain Eukaryota; kingdom Metazoa; phylum Chordata; class Mammalia; order Artiodactyla; family Eschrichtiidae; genus Eschrichtius; species Eschrichtius robustus. Next base: position 56,747,916 of record NC_090834.1, read on the forward strand.
CTAGCCTCAGTTCCCTCATCTGTAAAATGGGAATTCCTTCCTCAGAGGGTCGTTGTGAGGACTAGATTAAATGACTTATGTGAAGCGCATAGCTCAGTGTCTGACACATAGGAAATGCTCCAAAAATGTTAGCTCTTATATCATTAGCATTATTCTGGGGACTATTGAAGCACATTTCTTGTTTCACCCCCCACTCACTGTATCCAAGGTCTTTTGAAATGGATGGACTTGGAAACTGATGGACGATGTTAGTAGTCGTTACCTCCCACTGTCTACCGTCTAGGGCCCTGGCACCTTCTCCAGCGGGTGGAAGAGGCTCCAAGGAGAGCTAGTCTTCTAAGCCACTGGGGATTTAATGAGTATCCCCTCCTCAAGGCATCATTTCCCCTAAAAAATGAGAGAGTATAATGGGCCCATTTTAAAAGAGTGGGGAATAGGAAGGGATTAGTGTCTGGAAAGCATCCATCACCTCTCAGAGACAGGCTGTCTCAACCCCGAGAGTGGCTGGAGGTCCTGATTCAGACCCATTAACTTTGATGCGGATTACTTCGGGCTGTCTGAGCTCAACGAGGAGCCCGGCCCCTGAACAAAGGAACTTGGCTTTCTCATCCTGACAATGGTGACCTTCCTCTGCTTTCCCTTTTCATTTAGTCACTTGAGGTGAAGACCCTCTGAAGGAAAGAGAAACAAAGAGGAGATTCCTCCTGAAACAGTGGGGCTGTCCCACTCCCCAGCCCCACCATGGCGTGTGGGCCAAGGAGGGGAAGTTGTCCTTCTCCTGATCAGCCGGTGCCCCAGAGTGCAAGGTCATTTACAGAGAGAGAGAGAGAGAGAGAGAAGCTGTTTAGCAATTTTATCTACATTATTATTTGAAAAGAAATGTTTTCACTCCTGCTTTCTTTCCCGAGAAGGGCCATCTGGTACTGATTCCTCTTATTATTTCTGTTTCTCTGGTGAAGCATCCTTGCACAGTCCTTGTGTTTATAGTGGGGTTTTCTTGGGCCTTCATCCTCTCCCCTCTCCTCCCTTCCATTCCCTCTCAGTTCTGTTCTAACAGGTTTCACTGCGTTTATAAAACACCAGCTAACAAGCTTACTTTTTTCTCTCTCTCCCTCTTCCTTCTTCTGAAGTTTATTGCCCCCTGTTTTCTAAAGCCTGAACCGGGCCACCGGCAGGACGCTTAGAGGGAGCTGGGGGCGGGGCAGAGGGGCCCACCTAAGCCTTTAGCAGGGAAAAGTGAGCTGCTGTGTTGTGGGTCCTGAAGCGCGTCCGATAGCTTGTGTGGTCACTGAAGCGTGGAACATTTGGGGAAAAGAGACGTGTTTGCAGCCTGGCCACGCAGGCCCCATCATTTCATTAATGGGCCAAGCGTCTGCCAGAAATTTTGGCTTGAACGGCAGGGTCTGCACAGGAAAAAAAAAAAAAAAATGTAACTGCTTGGCACCTCTTCTAAGAAGAAACTAAGTTCGACTGTCTTCTACCCAAAGTTGAGCCCACCTCCCTGCCAGCTTCCCCTGTATTCCTTCAGCTCCCCGACCCCAGGCCCGCCGATCTTCCCACGTTATACACAGCTCCCTGCAAAATAAATATTGTTAGGGAAACTAACCCAGTGTGAGGGAAAGAGACCATTTTAATCTCACCCTAGGGTTCCAGTCTCCCCAGAGGCCCCAGAAGGGGAAGGCAGGTGCACAGTCTGTGTGGGACCTCTTGGGCAGAGGGTCACTGTGGCGTAGATAATGGCCCTAGGTTTGGGATCAGCCAGGACAGCATTCTGGCTGGAATCTCAAGTCAGTTCAGCCAAGGTTTGCTAGACCGCCCCAAGGTGCAGTCCTCTTTAAAACTCCTTTTGCACTCCACACTTGCTTTGTCAAGTTGACCTTCCGAAGTGATGGTTAATTGATGATGAATTGCCTGGAGGTAGCCTCTCATCACTTCTTTCTGCTCTTTCTTCCCTGCCTGGACCAGCTTCTGAGCGCATCGGATTCACTTTGCTGGTTCCTGGGTCCCTATCAGACTTACTGTGTCTGAGGAACAAGACTGTGATGCCGAGGGCCTCTTGCTAAACTTGCCACCCTCCAGCCTGCTCCGCTAACAGTGCAGATTTATAGATTCAACCTCGAGGGCGGCTCAGAGACAGCTTCCACCCCAAGCTGGGGTCCAGGCACTCACTGAACGGGAAATACCTTTATAGGCCTCGGGATAGGAACTGCTGAGTCGTTTCCTGTCAAATTGGAAAACTCTCTGGATCTAGGGAATTATCATAGTAGGCTAATGGGCCAGAATAATCCTTCTGAGGTTCTGAGATCTGAGGCAGGTCATGAAAATTTATCACTATTATTATTTTTATCATGTTTAATTACCAGGAACTCCAACAGGTCATGTTTAAACCATTATTATTAAGTGGTGTCCAGAGACTGCAAGAAAAGAGATTCTTTGCCTTCATTTGGCTTTCTTAATTTTCCACTTTGCCCTGTTTCTTTCGTTGTGCTGTTTTCTTTTGATTTCTGTTTTTAACCATTCTATGTGCTATGTCTGTATACATGTGCTCATGTATTTTGGAACCAGTAAGGTTGTAGAAGAAATAGCAAGGGATCTATACCAGAGAAGAGTGCTTCAAATTTAAAGTCCTCCACTTAAACCACTGTGTGATCTTGGGCAAGTTATTTAACCTCTGTGCTTCAGTTTCCTCATCTGTAAAATGAGGATAGTAATGGTATCTACCTCAAGGGGTTGTTGTTAGGGTTAAATGAGATAATGCATACAAAAGGTTCAATAGCAAGATATGGCATAGAAGAGGAACTAAATTAACACTAATATTGTTACTGTTGTTTTTGTTATTATGTTTTTATCAAATGGTTGCTTCTGACCTTTGATCTTCCTATTTATCATTGAAGTAATTACGTTGAACTCCTTTAAAAACCCAGATAGTGAAAGAGCTTTCTTAATGAGGTGACCCTCAAAATGAACAGCCTGTTCCCAGAATGATGCTCTTTGTAAAGTCTCTGCCCATTTGTGTCTGTGATTCTAGTATACCCAGGCCGAGTTCCCCACTCTTTTGTGCAAAAGTCAAATATACTGGGTTATAAAATTTAATTGATAAATAAAGTAAAAGCACGTCTGAATTATAAATGAGCTCTGACCACAGTCTGCCCAAGTCATGCTACTGAATGTCCTGATAAAATGGACAGATAACTTCTTTGCAACAATTTACAGTTTATACTGTCCTTTCAAATCGTCAGTGTCGTTTGGTCCTCATAGCCACCTGAGAGGTAGGTAATTTGACCAGACCTGCTTTATAGATGGAAGCTCAGAGCAGGTACGTGACTTGACCGTGGTCATGGAACCATTACAGCTTGTCCTGTGACCTTTGAACTTAGGACCTCAGAGAGTCAAATGCTAAATTCTTTCCTCAGCAGCATACGGCTTCCTCCTGAGCCCCTACAAGGAGGAACCTGACTACATTCATAGCAGCTCCATCAACACTTTTAACAACAGCTGCATGTTGGGCCCCATCAGGACTCCACTCTCCCCTTCCATTGGCAAGACGGATAGAATCCCCTCCCTCCCTACAATGATCTAGCAACTCTTTGGTTGAGTAGAGAACATGGACAAGCCCTTTGCTGGTTCTGTCTCCTCTCTGCTGCCTTTCGCACTTTCTGCATGCACTGGAGCCACCTGCTAAGTTAGCCCTCAATGCCCTTCTTCTTCTTTTTTCCGTGAAGTGCTCTGTTTACTTTGTGTAACCCCATAACTAAAGCTTTGACTTAGGAAAATCAGCCCCAGGAACAGGAATATCACTGGATTCAGAATCAGACAGACCTGTCTTCAGAGTCCTCTCCAGCAGAGTTTAGCTCTATGATCCCATATAAATTATTTACCTCTCTGAGCCTCAATTTTCTCCTCTGTACCTCATCGGGTTATTGAGAAAACAATCTGGTGAAGTATGTAAGATACTTCCTACTGTATAAGCAGAGAGCAGGTAACCCACAATATTATTCTCCTCCCTCTTTCTGGGAGGTCTCTAGAGACCACCTTGACCTTGGGCCCTAAGAGCCCTGCTTGGGCGTTTGCTTGGCCGTGAGCTACAGCTTTGTAGTTCACCCCCCACTTGAGGAGAAGCTGAACACAGCCATCGTATATAATTTTGAATAGTCATTGAAATGTTTGCCTGGAAACATTTCCAGACAAATGTGTGTCTGGGAAATGAGGTGTGAAAGTTTGTATCATTCTCCAGAGTTTTGGGAAGATGGTAAAATCTAAGGGAATTTAAATGCAAAATAAATTCTCATTTAAATTAAGGAATCTCTTTATTTTAATCCCACATTCGCGGAAATAAAACTGCATTTATGAAGTGGTAAATACTAATAGTTTGTTCTCCAGCGATGTTTCGGGCACCTCCCATGTGCTAGGAGGTTGGAGATACAGACATGAACAAAATAGTCTTGTCCTCCATTGTTGCAGTTGTTACAGACATCTAGGATAGGCACTGGCTGCTCTACACATATGTCTTACTATGTGCACCCCTCAAGTCAAGAGGTACAAATATGTATGCACGTCTTAACAGGTGAGGGAGCTGAGACTTGAGAGGTTAAACAGTCAACCACCGGGTAGGGTCGGGAACCCAGACCTACCGTTGCTAGAGTTATTCTCTTCACCTTACCAAGTGACCTCTCCACGGAAATCTGGGTCCTTCTCGCTGAGCGTGTGAAGCTCCTCCACTACAAAGTATAGCAGTTTGCTTAAAGAAGCCTCACCCTTGCTGGTCCGATACTCACCTCTGTTATCTCTCCTCCGTGTTGCAGTGGACTGCATGGACCCCACGTGTTCGGGCCGGGGGGTCTGCGTGAGAGGCGAGTGCCACTGCTCTGTGGGCTGGGGAGGCACCAACTGTGAGACGCCCAGGGCCACGTGCTTGGACCAGTGTTCGGGCCACGGAACCTTCCTCCCAGACACCGGGCTTTGCAGCTGTGACCCAAACTGGACTGGACACGACTGTTCTGTCGGTAAACGTGGGGAGAATAAGGGCACAGCTTAGATGGAGGGAGGAGGTTTCCACTGTGACGTGTACACCGTTCAGTCCTGTTCAGGGCCCTGACCCGGACCTTGGTCATGTAGCAGGGGGTTACCCATGTCTCTGAATGCTTTTCTTTTTTTTAAAATTTTTTTAATTCAAACAGAAAGTCACAAAAATTATAATCATCCTCATCAGTTCACTCAGTCCCATGTAATTAATTTTTTTTTTCCATCTTGATCTTTTGTTAGCACTTTGATGAATTCATCAGTTTTCCATTAGAGTTCTGAAAATGCTTATTCATTCAGTTCAGCAGTATAGTCAGTTACCAGAAACCTGTACTTGTCAGAGTCTTTTGCATGAATTCCTTGAAGATGAAACCCTTTTATAGGAACATTTTTGCAAAAGCATCAGAGTACACCCAGAACTGTCTGTAAATGACAAAAGACTTAGAAATGACCACGGTTAAAGATTTGATGAAAGTTCATAATAATGCAATTGACAAGGAAATTTAGTTATTTCTGAGATATACATTTTAAAGTAATAACTAGAATTATGACTTATCACATTATAACAGAACATATAAGATTTTTAGAAATTTCATGTAATGTCTGAAACATTTATATTAACATATTTCCATACCAATAACCCAAAGAAAGTTTAGTATTAGTTGTTGTTTTGTTTGTTTGTTTGTTTTTTTATACAGCAGGTCCTTATTAGTCACCCATTTTATGCACATCAGTGTATACATGTCAATCCCAATCTCCCAGTTCATCGCCCCCACCCCCATCCCCCCCGCCTCGTTCCCCCCTTGGTGTCCATACGTTTGTTCTCTGAATGCTTTTCTTCTTCCCCTGAACTTCAGCCTTCAACACCTCTACTCTTAGAGGGGCAGAGTATTCACAAATCCTATATTCACGTCATTCCTTTCAGAGTGGTGGCCTTGAGAGTCAAAACATCGCCCCTTAACCATGTTAATGATGATAGATGTGATTCATTGAATTCTTGTCTCTTACATTACAATGGCCATCCTAGAGGCAAGGCCATGGGGAACATTGTGCCTCCTTGAGCTCTGCAGGGGTGGGCCTTTGGTTTTACCCATTCTCCAGAATAAAGTCCAAACTCAGTATGATATTTAGGGTGCTCTGTGGTGTGGCCCTCACCCACCTTTCTGGCCAGATCCTCTACGAGATGGTAAGTTCCATGAGGGTAGCAAACGTGTCTTATTCCACATTCCCAGGGCTCAGCATAGGCCTGCCCGCAGCAGCTTCCCAATAAAATTTGACAAATGAATGAATGAATGAGTGAATGAATGAGTGAATGAATGACGAACACATGATTGAATGTGTTCTTTTTTTTCATTATTATTATTTTTTAATCAGTCATCAATTTTATACACATCAGTGTATACATGTCAATCCCAATCGCCCAATTCAGCACACCACCATCCCCATCCCACCGCAGTTTTCCCCCCTTGGTGTCCATACGTTTGTTCTCTACATCTGTGTCTCAACTTCTGCCCTGCAAACTGGTTCATCTGTACCATTTGTCTAGGTTCCACATACATGCGTTAATATACGATATTTGTTTTTCTCTTTCTGACTTACTTCACTCTGTATGACAGTCTCTAGATCCATCCACGTCTCAACAAATGACTCAATTTCGTTCCTTTTTATGGCTGAGTAATATTCCATTGTATATATGTACCACCACTTCTTTATCCATTCGTCTGTCAATGGGCATTTAGGTTGCTTCCATGTCCTGGCTATCGTAAATAGTGCTGCAATGAACATTGTGGTACATGACTCTTTTTGAATTATGGTTTTCTCAGGGTATAGGCCCAGTAGTGGGATTGCTGGGTCGTATGGTAGTTCTATTTTTAGTTTTTTAAAGAACCTCCATACTGTTCTCCATAGTGGCTGTATCAATTTACATTCCCACCAACAGTGCAGGAGGGTTCCCTGAATGTGTTCTTAATTTTGGTATTCGGTTCACCACAGAATTTACACATATAAAGTTCACAGAATGCTTATATTGGCACCCTCTGTTTATAAGCGCTTTAGGATTTAGAGGCCCTCTCAAGGTGAGGATTAGATGAGAACATAGGTGAACCACCTAGCACAGTACTGGTAGGTAGGAAGTGTGGTTGCTTCTAGTATCTCATCTGGACAGTATCCACTGTTTAAATCCACACAAAAACCCTGTGAGAAAGGCATCATCATCCCCATTTTACCAATTTATATAGTACTTTACTCAGTGAATACTTACTGAACAAGGCAGAGGGGATAAAGAGGTAGGAAGTCTGTACCCTGGCGCGCTTGCATTCTGGAGAGGGGGGCAGGAGACAGAGCAAACAAACGCATGAGGAGAAATCAACTAATAAAGAAGCTTAGGCCCAGAAAATTTCTAAGTAATCCTGCCCAGGGACACGTGGCTAAGAAGTGGTAGCGTCTCCATCAACGTTGTTTTTCACCCTGAATCACTTTCCCCACCACACCACGTTGCCGAAACAAAGTGAAGCTCACATCAGATCATCGTCTTGTGTATTAACAGTTCTGGTGGTGATCAGGAAAGACGGTTGAGACCTTTGGTAAAAATGAGATCCAGTGCAGCATTTGTGCCTTTGGAATACTTTGAATTACCTTTCCCCATTGAATGGAGAATTGATGTTCAATACGCAGCCTAAAGTGGACTTCATCCTTGTTTGCAAAGCTCGTGTAAAGACGTGATCACGAACACAGATGTCTTAGGAATAATTCCTTTTTTTTTTTTTTTTAACATCTTTATTGGAGTATGATTGCTTTACAATGGCGTGTTAGTTTCTGCTGTATCACGAAGTGAATCAGCTATACATATATCCTCATATCCCCTCCCTCTTGCGTCTCCCTCCCACCCTCCCTATCCCACCCCTCTAGGTGGTCACAAAGCGCTGAGCTGATCTCCCCGTGCTATGTGGATGCTTCCCACTAGCTATCTGTTTTACATTTGGTAGTGTATATATGTCCACGCCACTCTCTCACTTCGTCCCAGCTTACCCTTCCCCCTCCCCGTGTCCTCAAGTCCATTCTCTACGTCTGCATCTTTAGGAATAAGTCTTTATATACAGCTCTGTTTATAGCAATATAAGGAATGCTCCTCCGAAAGCTACACTGGGTTGTATTGTTCATTGTGTGGCCACAAAGCTAGTTTCTGATAGAACTATAACTGTCCATGCATTGTTAATCCCTGATGAGATTCCACAGCCTCTGACGGAGGCAGGTGTAACTTTGAGTGCGATCACTAGGCATTCTTGAGTTGGCCCTGTAAAAGGAGACAGCAGACCCATTGCAAGGGCCTTAAATAGAATTGCGAGTGCTCATTTTCCTCAACTCTGTGCCTCTCACTCCCCATAGCTGCTGTCAAACAGATGGCCTCACAAGCTAAGGCAGAGAGCTCCGTGTGATAAGAAGAGTCTCTGAGTCTGACAGTCTTGGGTTCAAATGCTGGCCCTGCTGCTTACTAGTTATAACTTTGGGCAAGTTGCTTCACTTCTGTAACTTGTAAAACGGAGATAACAAGCGTACCTACTTTCTGGGATTAGTATTTGGAAAATAATTATTTGGAGGATTATTTAAGATAAGGTAAAAAAGCACGTAGCACGCTACTCAGCGCGTGATATGGGCTCAGTTAATGTTAGCTATGTTATGAGCATGATTACAGCACGCACTGGAGAGAGCCCTTGATAGTAACGGAGACATTTGAGAGAGGCAAGATGGAAGGTGCCCTTTCAGAAACGTGGATTATAGTTTTTAAATCTCTAACCTATAACTGACTAAAACAGTGTCATGATTGCCACAAGGCCAGGAATTTAAAAGATGACTTCAAAATTCCTGTCTCCCCTTGCAATAGTGATAACAATTTGTGTTTGTTGAGTGCTTCAAAGCATACAAAGATCTCTCTCTCTCTCTCCTTTTCACACACACACACACACACACACACCAGCAACAACAGCTGTTGAGGCAGGATGACGGGTATGGTACCATCCCCATCCTCACCCTGAGACTCGGTGACCTACCTGAGACACCCTGAGCCTGCCGAAGCTGGGAGTCCGAGCCCAGCCTGGGGACCCCCTGCTGCCCAGCACCCCACGCTGCCTCCCCATGGCCATAGCTTCTCCTTGGCTCTCACTTCCCACCGGAAGTCAGTTTGAAGGGTAGTGAAAGCGCGTTGACGGTGGTTCTCTCTCCCTACTGTCCTGGCTATCCCTGCCTAGGCTCCATCCTGGCTCTGCACGTGCTAACCGTGTGACCTTAGCAAGGGACTTGACTTTTCTTGACTGTGGTTTCTTTTTTTTTTAATTAATTTATTTATTTATTTATTTATTTAATTTTTGGCTGTGTTGGGTCTTCGTTGCTGCATGCAGGCTTTCTCTAGTTGCGGCGAGCGGGGCCTACTCTTCATTGCAGTGTGCAGGCTTCTCATTGCAGTGGCTTCTCTTGTTGCAGAGCATGGGCTCTAGGCGCGTGGGCTCAGTAGTTGCGGCACACGGGCTTAGTTGCTCTACAGCATGTGGGATCTTCCCGGACCAGGGCTTCAACCCATGTCCCCTGCACTGGCAGGCAGATTCTTAACCACTGCGCCACCAGGGAAGTCCAACTGTGGTTCCTTTATCTGAAAGATGGAGATAATAACAGTGCCCACTTCAGAGGGTCATGTGGTGATTAAGTTGTATAATGCAGGTGTGCCCGAGAACAGGGCCTGTAGAGGTGGAGCACCTCACGTCTTCCTCTCCTTTCCTTCTGAGGGCACTTTCACTGAGTGGAAGCTGTTTGAAAACGATGGAGTTTGGGCCCTAAGGCTAAGCAGGAGATGCCTCACTGAGCAGATGCCGCTGTAGCCAGGGAGCTGTCTTTGTACTCAGGGCTGCAGCTACAGGGTGGTGAACAGGCACTGAACTTCATTTCAGGGGACCTGCTTCTCACTAGTTGAGTGCCTTCAGCAAGCTGCTTCCCCTCCTTTCCTTTAGGTAAATTACCTATGGGATTGTTGTAAGGATTTAGTGAGAAAATATGGAGAAAGTGGTTAGCACGGCAGCTGGCACAAGTCAGACACCCAGCAAGGGTAGCTCAAGTCACACCTTTTACGTTATTTGCTCCTGGCACAGCAGGGCTGGCACAGGCACTGCCCAGAGCCTTCTCACCAGGAGCTGCAGGCCGCAAGACGCATCCTATAGGACTGACTCTAGGTGGTGGGGCTGGCAGAAATGGGCCCCTGCTGTCTGGCCCTCCTAGGAAGGAGGACCATCTCTTGCCTGAGATGAGAGTCTTGCTGTTTGGCATGGAGAACAGGATTTAATGAAAGCAGCTTAAATCAACATGCCCTGCACTCAACAACCAGCCTGTAATGAAATGTGAGCTGACAAGTTTCCCAGCACTTTGGTTAGGTTTGTGGAAACAGTGAAGTCAGACTTTACACAAGTGTTTACTCAGGCCTCTGGGTTCTCAGCAGCTTGGCTTGCCGTCTCATCTCAGAAATTCCTCCTTATATCCTGCCTCATGATGTGGTCTTTGTTCCTGACAAACCATATAAGATAACTGTTTAAGTCGATTCCTGTGGGCTGGAAGAGCACAGGTTATATGTCCTGCTGCCACCCCCAACACACCTCTGCCCTCAGCTGTGGGCCCAGTGGAACTTCACTGCTTCAGTCTTTGGGGACGCTGGTGGTGATGGTGGTTGTGATGGTGGTGATAGTGGTGGTGATGATGATGATGGTGGTGGTGATGGGGGTGATGATGATGATGATGATGATGACGGCAGTGATGGGGGTGGTGATGATGGTGGTTGTAATGGTGGTGATGGTGATGATAGTGGTGATGATGTTAGTGATGGTGGTGGTGATGATGGTGCTGGTGCTGGTGATGATAGTGGTGGTGATGATGATGGTAGTGATGATGGGGGTGGTGACGATGATGATGGTAGTGATGATGGGGGTGGTGATGATGATGGTGGTAGTGATGGGGGTGATGATGATGATGATGGTAGTGATGATGGGGGTGGTGATGATGGTGGTTGTAATGGTGGTGATGGTGATGATGGTAGTGATGATTGTGGTGATGGTGATGATGGTGGTGGTGACGGTGATGATAGTGGCGATGATGATGGTAGTATTGGTGGGGGTGGTGGTGATGGTGGTGATGATGACGATGATGATGGTAGTGATGGGAGTGGTGATGATGGTGGTTGTAATGGTGGTGATGATGATGATAGTGGTGATGATGATGGTAGTGATGGTGGTGGTGATGATGGTGCTGGTGCTGGTGATGATAGTGGTGGTGATGATGATGATGGTAGTGATGATGGGGGTGGTGACGATGATGATGGTAGTGATGATGGGGGTGGTGATGATGATGGTGGTAGTGATGGGGGTGATGATGATGATGGTAGTGATGGGGGTGGTGATGATGGTGGTTGTAATGGTGGTGATGGTGATAATAGTGGTGATGATGATGGTAGTGATGGTGGTGGTGATTGCTACTGCAGTTGTTTTACAGATGGGAAAGAGTTAGAGAGAGGAAACGACTTGCCCGAAGTGACTAATCAGTGGCAGAATTTGAATTAAATCTAGGCCCTCTGTTTCCAAGTCCTCAGCTCTTACCTCAAGTCTCCTTTCCATCCAAAGAGGTTTCTTTGCCATTAATCTTGTCTTTTTTCCTGATAAGTCACAGGATGGAGCATTAATTAGAGAGTCGTCCATTTCTTAATGCTTACCATGTACCAGGTGCTGAACTAAGTGCTTTCAACCATTATCTTAGTTAAGGGTCATAAGAACCCCATAAAGGAAGTATTACTAGGTCTGTTTTCCACATAAGGAAACTGAAGGTCAGAACTAAGTTAAATTCCTTGCCAGCATCTCTCCATTGGAAAGTGGCACAGTACGGATGCAACCCAGGTCTGGCTTCAAGGCCTCTCCTAAGCTCTTTGGTGTACTGAGCCATGTATTATAAATGTGCCTCTCTCCTGCCAAACTGTGAACCCCACGAAGTCAGTGTCTGTCATTCTCCCTAGTGCATGGCCTGACAGCCGTTAGGGTCTAGTGATTATTGAATGAATGACTTATCCAGGGAATTATCAAAGAAGAATGAGGGGTTACAGCCAAAGGCTCTGCCCAAGAAGATCCCAGCACACTACCAGCTGGACAGTCTAATCCCTTCTCTGAGGATTCCACCGACCCCCAACCTTATCCGCTCCCCCCACGCCCCCATAACACTCTGCAAAGCTAAAACCAAGTTCCTGGACCCCTTCTTTCACTTTCCATACCTAGCCCATGTTCATTTCACGGGCAGTGCCAGCCAGCCAGAACCCCTCCCGGATAAGAGCTGGCATCATTTCACCTCCTTCAAGCCACCTTCCCCAGGGAGTAGTCCTGCTGGGCTGGGTGCCTCATCAGTTTTGCATAAAGGGGGCACGCTCAGTAGCCCTGCGGAACAGAAGGACTCCCTCCCCACACCCACCCCCTCAAGTGCTTTAGTTGGCTTTTCATCCTCTTGGTTCAGAGCTGCCTTAGAAAAGGGGAGGAATTTAACCTCTCTGAGATGGTCCTTAAAATTGGAAAAGTCTACCTTTCTTTCAGAGCCTAATGACTTCTAAATCTTCTAAAGAAGATTTCAGGCTCTGTGGCATTTTCCAGAATACCATATCAGATTCGATCCCTTAAACCCATCATTTGCCCCTTCACTGGCTCTCACGCGGGTCTTCCTTCCCCTCCACCCCAGCCCAGGCATCTCTGTCCTCAGCCTCATCAATTCATTCCTCGTTTCCAGTTCTCTATGAGCTCTCTCCAATCTTGTCTTCCATAAATGACCCTTATTTGAGAGGGCCCTCTCACTACATTTTATTCCTTTGAGTTGCTGGCTCCCAGAAGCAGTACCTGGCAGAGATTTTGATTGTAAAATGCTCATGCTGGTGGTTTATGATTCTTATCATTTCATTGCAGTTGGGTTTCATGGAATAACAGGTAGAGATCTTTTAGAGATTCAGTGGTATGGATTTGGGCGTAGCATGTGCAGTCAGAAAGAATTGCATGGGATTTGGAGTGGGACCAAGCTAGATTTTCAAGACTGAGCTTTATCCAAAGAATATGGCTAATGATACCTGCCTTGCAGAGCTGTTTTTCAAATTAGTTTTAATATGTATATGTAAAATGCCTAGCATGGTGGCTGGTACTCAGTACGCACTCAATAAATAAAGTATTAATGTATATTTTTAGAATGCATGACTAGATCTAAATTAGCCAAACAGTCCTTCAACTCTAAGCAATTTAAGTTTGAGGGCAGTTTATATGGTGAAGGTCTGGAGCCAGAACTGGATTGGAGTCTATGTGACCTGAACAACTTGCTTTCTCTCTCGGAGGCTCGGTTTTCTTGTGGTTACTGAGACTCTCTACCCAACCCCTTTCCCCCAGCCCCCGACTCTGGTCATCGAGTCTAAGTGAAGAGTCACTAATGTGCTGACACATTTATCCCCAGACACCAGCACAAGGGCCCTACGGCGCTAACACTGGCCTCTGCTCAGGGACTGAGCTTCCTGAGCTTTTTCCAGAGAGGAGCACAGCCTCCGCAGAGAACACCCCAAAACAGCTGCGGAAGCACACCCACTGCTGACAAGCACGCACGTCCACTCCATTCACTCACAATCCTTCCTGACCTCTCCTGTGCCGGACCATTCTAGGCCCCGGGGATCAACATGCCTCAGGCCATTCAGGAGGTGACACGGAGTCATGTGGTGTTAAGGCCTCTGACCGACGCATTTATGGTGGGTTTGGGGTGCACGAGGGCAGGAGGGGGGCAGAGAAGAACCTGGGAAGGTCTTCCCCAGGATGGAGACTTGTGAGCCAGATTGTGAGAGGGGACTGAGGTGGGGTTCCTGGTGGCAAAGGAGGGGAGGGCCGTCCAAGCAGAGGGAACAGCATGTGCAGAAGTACAGAGCGGTCCTCCTTCAGTCTCACTGGAGAGTAGGAGCTGAGGAAGTGAGGCCAGAGAGGCAGGCAGTGTCCCCCAGCCATGGAGTCCCCTCAACGTCTTGCTGAAAATCTCAAATTAAAAAATCTTTCAGTGCGCATTGAAGATTTCCCTCTCAGACTCCACGTCAGGGCTCTTTCTTTAACTCTCTCAGTGCAGCATGGCCTAGGTCCTGCCTCAGCTTAGCGAGACCTTCTAAAATTCAGACTCAGATTTCAGACTCAAAAGCTCTGTTATCAAATGTCACAATTGATAACAAAATAAGCCCAATTTTTTTTTTTTAAAAAAGCTGAAAGTAGCAACAGGGTTAAAAAAAAATTAAAGCTCTAAACATAGCAGTTGCATTAGTGCTAAATTTTGAAAATGGTAATTCAGTTTTATTTACGAGGCAAAATATAATTACGTTTAGATTTGAGGGAACAGAATTTAATTCTTACTAATGACAGAAAGACTGAGTGAGATGCTGTAATGCCAGAGAAATTGTCTTCTGTTCATGGATGGGAGAGAAAATTAGATTCAGCGTTGAGCATTCTCCCCTGTTACAAGTCTCATTTGTGCAGACGGAATTGTTCCCTCTCTGAGAAGCATTAGCTTCTCAACCCAGAAAGCACAGCACCGACATCCAATTAAACATCAAAAGGAAATGATCAGACTGGGCTATTTCTGTATAGGTATGTTATGGGAGGGGAAACTCGAGGTTAGAATTTCACCCAAGGAATCATGTCCGTTGAGACTTGACATTTCCTGTGCCCTTTCCCGACGGCAAGTGACAGCCTAAAATCAAAGTTCAGAATAATAAATATCCAAGAGACTGACAATGAAGCAGAGAAAGAAGTGGATGTGTCAGAAGGAGGCAGAGAAGAGCCCACCAGTTGTCTGGGAAGTAGTGTGGAGGTTCAGACACAATGAGATGGTTACTTCCTAACATTTAATCAAAGCCTGGGAAATTGGGCCCAAACAGGCATGCTACTAAATACTGCCAGAGTCAAAGGTTGATAAACCAGAAGCTGGCAGCTCTGTAATTTAGTAGAATTTCCCCCGACAGCCCTGGAACATTTTCTGTCGCAACTGGAGCTCTTCAGTATGCAAATGTAAGCCCTCCTGAAATTGGGCTTCAGAATTAGGTTTCTATTTGGACGCCCAAGCTGATATCTTGTACAAAATCTCTGGCTGTCTTCCTGAATCAAACTGCTGGTATGGTAACTTTGTAATTTTAAAATAATAACTATCCTTTGAATGGAAATTTTATTTACATTTTACAGAGCTCCTCCATGTATGTGCTTCATGATTTATTCAAACAACAAATATATAAGCCTCTGAAATTGCAGACGGTGTTATTCTCAGGAAACCAGGGTTCAGGGAACTTGAGTGGCTTTCCCAAAGGCACTCTGGAAAAGAGAGGATTCAAATCCAGCCTTCTCTGGGTTCAGAACCCACGCTTATCCCCTGCATAATCCTGCCATTGGCTATTACCAAGGTTTACGCCGATACTGTCCATGGATCAGGTATCAGGTTTACAAGGTACCACTTCACTTGGTGACACTGCCAGGAACCATGTAAATTGGATCATGACCACGGTGAACCTGGCAATACTACAGGGGTTCAGGAAAAGAGCAGTTGCTTTCAGCCGGGGTGATCAAGGTGGCTTCTTGGAGGAAGTGGGATTTAAGGTGAGTGATGGAGGTTGGATTTGAATTGTCAGAGATGGAAGAAAGAGGCAAGCACCTTGCAGCAGCCCACTGTGGAAGTCAAAGATTTGCAACGAATACATAGATGAGACAGATCCTGGCATTTTCTAGGAAAGAACCACAGTTTGGAGTAGCTTAGCTGAGGATATTTGTGGCAGTATTGAGAGGGAGAAGAGGTGAAGGAAGTTAGCAGGCATCGGATCATGAATGGCCTTGAAAGAGTTTAGGTTTTATCTGTCAGTGGAAGGCACTGAAAAGTTTCAGGCAGAGCTGTGACGTGGTCAGGTTTGGTTTTAGAAAGCTTACTCTAATATTGGCATACATTTTGAGGTGCCTGGGGGACTTCTAGGAGGAGGTGTCCAGGAAAGAGTTAGATAGATGAGCACATGACTGGGTGGAGAGGTGGGCCTTCACAAAAGGGTATCAGGGCTGGAGGTCTGAACATCAGCTATCTTTTCACTATACCCAGTTGGACCCTTTCAGTGGGGTAGTGGTTCAGCCCTGGCCCCAAATACACATCCCAGTTACCTTTTTTGGCTTCTCTGCTCACCCGTCCTTTCTTGGCTTGTCATCATTCTGCAAAGTCAGAGCATATTTGGAGGCCTCCCCCATGCTAGCTTTGAACTCCTTTAATCAGGAAGCCAGATACCCTCCAATTAAGGTGAATAGAAGCGACTTACTACTTCCTGTGATAGGTGCTTCATAAAGCTTGAAATTCTAGTCCTGGGGGAATAGATTGGAGACTGCTCTGCACCAACGTACTGGAATCCATTTTTCTGCTTGGTTTGAAAGCTTTCTGAGCTCCTTGAGTGAGGTGAAAGGCCATGTGGTTTCCAAGGCTCATTAGCTTTCTGCCATCTAGATCTGGGGGACCGAGGCACGGCTTGGAGCAGCTCTGACTCTCAGGTGATACGGATGGAAGTTGAGAAGTACAGGAGAGTGACTTGGGTTTGGCCTCAATGTCAAAAGGAGATTAATTACTGTAAGGAAGTCAGATGCTCCTTTCCTGTACCTTCCTCCCTTCTGGCTTCTTCCTGTAACCTGCACTTAGACTAAAAAGCCATCTGCCCAATTTTGTGGGAGGGGGAGGGAGAGAGAGTGGGTGCTATATTCGAGCCAAATTGTTCAAACTGCAGGGATATCTGGCCTGTGGAAGTGAGAGTTAAATTGTAATTAGCCTACTGTGTGCCAGGCATGGTGGCCAGCTTTGTGCTCATTTATACACCTAGGTAGACTTGAGTTCCTTGAGGATAGGAATAATTTAATACAATTTCTGAATCCCCAGCTTCTAAAGGTATCTGGCATATAGTAGGTCCTCAATATATTTTTAAATCAATTTTAAGATTCATTACCGCCATTTTATAAATGACAAAGATAAGTCTCAGATATGTGCAATGTTTGTTTCCCAGAGCTGGGAAGTAGCAGAGAAGGCTTTTATACCCAGCTTGCCCAAATCCAGGCCTCTGCCCTGTGCAAAATCATCGTACCTTGAATAGTTACATGGAGTGCCCTGCCTCAGACCACTGGAATCTGGCAGTACACGGATGCAGTCAAAAGATACATTTTCTATGTGAGACTCACTACAGAGTACAGAGACTAATCTGATGATGGCAGGGTTCTGGAGGCAACACAGGTAGACTAACAACCCTGATAAACAAAGGTTTGCATAAAGTGCTTTGGGAAGGCAGGAGATGAAGCCCCTTCCAGTGTGGGCACGGGAAGGAGGCTTCAGGGAGGAGGTGGCATTGGAGCCAGACTTCAACATGTGAAGACTGGGGGAAAGGAGCACCTAGACCATGAAAGCAGCCTATGCAGAGGCACAGAGGAGGGGGCCAAAGAGTGGTGAGGCCTCCCCGCCTTTAGCCATTTATCTGGCTGGCCCTTTACATGACTATTTCCTAAGGCAGCCATCAACTTCTTGCTCAAGTACTAATATGCACATGACTGTGTGGCCAAGGACAAGGCACTTCCTCTCTTTGGCCCGTGTTTTCCTGTCTACAGGATGTTTAGAGAATCTCTAAGATACCTTCTCATGCTCTGACCAAGAAAACTGCTCCTCTACCTTTTCCTCCTCTTTTTCTCTCTTAACCCCTAAACCCACCTGAAGGCGAGCCCCTGGCCACATCCAGGCCATTTCCTGCCCAGCATCAGCTCTCCCCTGGCTCACCCTCCTTCTCCTTCATTTCCCCCTGGTCCCTCAGTCCCCTACTTCCAGCTGTCTTCCTTCATCACTCTCGGCTCCCTGTTTCTGTGCCTTTCTTCCACATCCACCTTGCAAAACCCAGGATCACTCCAGCCACTCACCATCTCTGATCTTACAGCCGGGCTTCTGAGTGCTGTAAGCCAAATCATGTCATGCTCACGACCTTTAGCCCCTCCTGGGTCCTTCCAGGTGCAGTTCTTCTTGTGCTTTGTCAGTTCTTACACTCAGTCCCCAAGGGGCTCTTTCAAATGTCCACATCTAGCCATTAGCATCCTGCTCAGCAGAGATTCCTACCTCACTGAGAATATGGAGGCCGTGGTTTAAGTGCTCTCTCATTATTCTGGTATGCCCCTTACACGGGTCTTTGCCCCTTACCTCTCCCCAGGGCATGAGGGGCCCAGGAGGCCTGTCCTTCTGATTGTCCTCCAGATCCAGTCCTCTCCAGCTGTTGAGAGGAACCTCAATTGTTCACATCCTCCCCTTGCTCTCCACAGTGTCTTCCAACCCTCCCTTCCCCTGGCTCTTTCTAGCACATAGACGTAAAATAGTTGCCATGTAGTGAGTGTTTACTCTGTAAAAGATGTACATGACATTAGGCACATTACGTGATGTTCTTTTAAGCCTCACATGAACCTGAGATGTTGGTGTCTCTATCCTATTTTGCAGAAGAGAAAGCTGAGGCACAGAAAGATGAATTAACTAGCCCAAGTCACACGGATGGATGGATGGACGGATGGATAGATGGGCGGTTAGGTGGCCTGTTGACTCAACAGCTGATTGGATGATTAGATGATTGGGTTGATGGACAGATGGATGAGCTGATGGACAGGCAGATGGATGGATGGAGATTGAAAAGACAGATAAACAGACAAACAAAAGGAAAAGTACTTAACATGATAAACATTGAGTCAGGGTGAAAAAGGAGACTCAGACTCTGATTTCAGAGATTCTCTAGTCTAGCTGGGGTGAGGATCTAATACATAATTAATAAGGGAATATGTCAGATTACAGCTGAGGTTTTGCCTAAACCTGATCCCATAGTTCACAGACCAAAAAGCTGTGTTAACCATAGTCACCTATCATTCTAGCTAAGTACCTTTGAGCAAGTCACTTAGTCTCTCCAAGCAGTTTCCTCAGTGATGGTAAGGGAGTGAAAATAAAATTGCAGGGATGTTGTGAGGATTTAATGAGATAATATTTGTGTGCCACCAATAGTGGTTCTACAGTTTCTCCTTATTTTTGCCTCAAATGCTGTTTAATGTAGCTTGGACTTAAAGTGGCCAAGGATTTCATGAGAAATTCCCCCAAGGGATTTTCAAGGACCAGGATTTCAGAGAAATCCCCCAAACTGGGCACTAACTCAGATGAGCTAGCGATGCAACAGAAGATCCTAGTGGAAATCATTTAAAATTATTTAACCCTTACTAAAATTTCTTAAGGTCACGTCTAAGAACCTCAGGTCCTAAACAGAATAGAACAGTTTTCCCTATTATCCCTTTTAGTGCTAAATACAGACTTATTAAAGGGCTTCCCAGGAGGCCATATGGGGCCAAGGCTCTGCTTTCACATCCCTGGAATTTCAAAGACAGCTTCACCTGTATCTGTTCCTTGCTCAGCAGGAAAGCACATAGATCCTTGTGTGGGGTCCCCTCTATCCCTCGACTTGTGTCAATTTTGAGCATCTTTCCAAGTTGAAGAAATTTTATGGGAAAATTATATATAAGTATTTCCCTTTAGGGGAGAGGCACAGCTTCCCTTACCAGCTATTTTAATGAACAGGATTGTAAAGTAAGTCCAGACAAATTAAAACGTAGCTGTGGTAGGTCCCAGGCTTCATCCAGGTTCATATAGGGATTAACATTTAATGAGAGGAGACTGGAGCAGCTTTTTTCCTCGTGTATACACTTTGGAGCACAATTAACCAATAGCCAAACCATATATTTTTCCCTACCCTTTTGGTCATGTGTCCACCTGCTTCCACATCATAGAAAGGGAACAGGTATGACACGGGCATTGGTGCGAAGGAAGATGTGGGTGAGGGTGTAAGGACTGAAACACTTCAAGGTTACAAGCTATCAGTCGGAGATTGGAGAAGATAAGTTTCTAAGAAGGTTAAGCACAAAGGAGGCTGAGCCTCTGTGTGAATATATTTAACCAAATAAATTTTGTACAATATGGCGCTGGGATAGAGTTGAGCCAACTGACATAACACCTCTGCCATGAGATTTTTTAAAAATTCATCTGTTCTTTCAACAAATATTTGTTGAAAGCTCACGCTCTGCCAGACCTGGTGCCTGCTGCTGGGAACCAAGATGAATAAAGGCTAGAGCCTGCCATCAGGTGGGCTTCCAGTCTAGTGAGAAGACAGACGTGGATACCAGTGAGGCCGGGCAGAGGTGGGGTGGGGAAGGGGAGGTGCTGGGGGGTGCAGCTTTCCCCAGGAGAAGAGCCAGGGTGGTCTTGGGCCTGACCTGGTTGCTCTCCAAGGCCCTGTATAGTTCAGCCAAGAATTGTACAGACTTGGAATGACACTTTAGGACAGTTGGGGATTTTCACCTGATTTTAAGAGGAAGCCGAAGCTACAAATACAGGTGGCTTCTACCTGGGTTTTAATGGTCTTGGCTGATGGTGCCATGCTAGGTAACCAGAGAAAGAGTTTCATACCCAAATTTTGAGGCTGCTGCTAGAAAATATTTTGCTCTTCAGGGAGATGCTTCTCTTCTCGGTGACTCGGAGCTGCACTGATACAGGATGTCGTAGGTCTCCATCAATCAGTTATGTACATAACACAGCATCCATAACACAGATTACATAGAGCCGTTCACATTTACTCTTTCCTTCAGTTACCACCACTCACTCACCCTGTAGGGGACCATTATTACTCTCCCTGTTTTGAGGGTGAAGAAGTATGGTCCAGAGAGATTAAGTACTTCTCCCAAGGACTCCGCAAGGACTCAAGGAGACTGGAGAGTCGGAATCTGAATCCATGTCTACTATATGGGTTGTTTACTCTATAGTACGTCAGAGGGTTCCTCCCAGGCCCCAGCCGTCCAGCATGTAGTCAGAAAGTGCCGATGTTGATCACATGACCGTGGCCTAGCCTTTATCAAATGCTTGCTTGTATCAGGTGTGTTGCATAAGTCAGAATTCACATCTGATCTGACTTCATTCAGTCTGATAACACTTGCCGCTACACCCCATTTCCTTTCTTATAAGAATATGTGTGTGCGCAGTTTATCATATCCTGACTATGTGCCAGGCTCCATACTAGAAGCTTCACTTCCATTCATCTTAACCCATTTAATTCAATTAGGTTATGTCCGTCTGCCATGCTAGAACGTCACTCCTTGAGGTCCGGAAAGAGCCGTGTCTGTCATACTCACCATTGGATCCCCCAGTGCCCGCTCACCATTGGATTTGCACCCAGTGAGCGCTCAAGAAATTAAGCAAATGACAGTGATTCCTCCACCAACTCTCTGCAGTAGTCAGTGTCGTCCCCAGTTTACAACTGAGCAAACTTGAGACTTAGGAGCTGTGACCCAAATTTCACAAAGTACCATTTACATAAAGGGCACAGGAGCGGTCAAAGCACATTCTTCAGCATCATCCTATTTGGTTTTCACCAGCCACTCTGGGAAGTTATATCTGCTTCAGTGTAAAAGCAGAATCAGAGAAGCAAAAATAAAGCAGTTCCTTTTATTTCAAGGACAAAAAAAAAAAAAAAAATTGAGGTATATAAAAAAATAACAATGGGGCCTACAACTTGAGACCAAATGAGGAAGCAGAATCTCAGGTTTCTGCTCCCGTCATGAGGCAGCGGGTCTCCTGCACTCGGGCGGAGAGCCCATCTGCAGAAGAGAACCTCAGCACTGACAGGTTGTGTTACCATCAGTTAGCACCACATAAACATCAAGGTCACCCTGTTCAGGCCCCTTCCATTAAAGTGTGTAAGAGCTCACAACCCAGCTTGTAAAGGACTAATGGAGGGGTGCTCAGCCAGCAGGCAGCTTTAGCTTCGTGCCGGGACAGCATGTCTAGTGTAAACTGGCCGGGAAATGGAGAGTTTGGAGGGACAGCTCCGCAGTCTCCAGAGGAGAAAAGTGAGCTCGGGTGTCTGGGAAACTCTGTGTAGAGAATCTCATTGCATCTCACACATAGCCAGGGTCTGACTTGAACGTAACAAGAGATAAACAACAGGGCCAGAAACGAGGGGAGATCTGCTGGAAGAACCAGGAGGTTCCCTCAAAGGAGAGCCTGCCTCTGTCTAGTCTGTGACTCAGTTTCCATATCTGTAAAATGGGCCTGCCTCTGTCTAGTCTGTGACTCAGTTTCCATATCTGTAAAATGGGCCTGCCTCTGTCTAGTCTGTGACTCAGTTTCCATATCTGTAAAATGGGCCTGCCTCTGTCTAGTCTGTGACTCAGTTTCCATATCTGTAAAATGGGCCTGCCTCTGTCTAGTCTGTGACTCAGTTTCCATATCTGTAAAATGAGCCTGCCTCTGTCTAGTCTGTGACTCAGTTTCCATATCTGTAAAATGCTTATCTTGCAGCCTTGCCCTGAGGGTTGTCAAAATGAGGAGAAAGCACCAGATGAACACACGACCTTGTAGAATTCCCCTATGCTCTCTGGGTCTCAGTAGCCTCGCCTCTAAGAAGGATAATAGCCAGGTGTTCGCACAGCATTGTTGTGATAGTTAAATGAGAAATTGTATGTGAAGGGTGCTTTGTAAACTGTAAAACCTGATATAAGTGTTACGTTATTAAGCCAAAAATGGCTTTTCCATACATTACCTCATTTGATCTAACACCAACCGTGTAAGATTGGTAAAGTGGGAATTATTATCCTCATTTTACAGAAATGGAAATCGAGATTCAATGAATTGCATAACTTGCACCTTGAAGATTACCCAGCCAATAAGTGGCAAAGCCAAGAATAGATGCCAAATCTGTCTGATCCTAAGATTCACGGTTCTTTATTCATTGCATGTAAGCAGAAAGGTGCCGAAGTGAGTAACAGCTGTAGATTACTCGGCTGATCTTAGCAATAAGTTTGGGCTTTGTCTGGGCAATGATCTCCTGTGGGGCAGAGACTATGTCTTATTGACCTCTGTATTCCTAGCACCCGGCACAGTTTCTGGCACATAGCAGGCAGGCATGAACTATTACTGGAACAATAAAGGAATCAGTATGAGCTGTATATCAGGGCTGTGTACGCTCTGAAGTGGGTGCTGTCGTCATCCCCATTTTACGGAGGAAGAAAATGAAGCTCAGAGCAGTTGAGGAGGCTGTCTAAGGTCCCACAACTGGCAGAACCAAGATTTGGAGTCACACCTGATTCCAAGTCTTACGCTCTTTCACACACACTGCCTCAAAGTTAATTAGTAAAGGAATGAACTACCCAGTAGTGAGGACCTGAAGTGAGACTGTCAAGTGCTGGGGAAGCCCTGCCTCTTCTGCTCTCAAGCCCGTGACCTTCAAGTGCCCTGCAGCCCAAAACACCAAGACAGTGAAGTCCAAGTGCCCCGAGGAAGGCTGCCCCATAGCCTGTCCCTCTCCAGGCTCACACCTCGGTGAACAGAAGGGTTGTTTGAAGTTTACTTTCACACCATAAACTGCCACCTGGAAAATGTGCTGAGTAAACCCCCAAAAATGCTAAGCTGATCTTTCTTCCAGGCTCTCAGGTGAAAGTCCCAGCCAGCCCTGAGTGCAGGCCCTGCCTCCGGAGTCACCTGGGTCGATGCCCTTGCAGCGCTGTGCTGAAGGGATGGAAATTTCAGACTTAGGACGTAGGGAGAACCAGGGACCCGAGATTGTCATTCTTCATCTTGAGAAAAATCCAGGACATTGTCCATGTGAGCGAGAAGGGAAGGAAACTTGAAGAACATCTTGAGAAAGCCCCCTTCCTGGAGGGCTGATGGGTGTCCTGACACTTTGCTGCACAGCTCCACGCTCACTTGGGAAGTTTTCACAAGGGCAACCCACCAGAGATAAGCAGACAGATAGGCCTGGACTGACTCTCAGCCAGGCTGAGCAGGGTGTACCTGAATTGTTTTAAATTCTTAGGCACCTGTAGCCCCAGGCACACATGGATTTATGCATTATCCAGCAAACCTTAATTAAGGGTCTGTTCTGTGCCAAGATCTGTGCTGGGTACCAGGCCTAGAGGTGATCAGAATTCATCCAGCCTCAGGTTGTCCTGAGTCTGACAGTGAGACACGCAGAAATGGAGAAGCAGTCTACCACGTCACGTGGAAAGGCACGGAATAAGAGAACAACCGCAGAGTGAATTGTGGGAGACTTCTCAGAGGAGGAGGGACACTCCAGCCGAGCCTTAGGGATAGAATATGCTGTGTGACATGGAGGATGTTTATATCATAGACTCCCACAGTCTTAGATGCCATCAGGTCCCCCCTGCAGTTGATGAGGAAACCAACACCCAGAGAGGGCAAGTGACCTTCCCAAGGTCACACAGCAGATCCGTGGCTGAGCAGACACAGACCTCGCAAACCTGGTCCTTGGACGCGTAGTCTAAAACTCGCTGTCCTGAGAAATCTTTCTTAGTGATCTTGCCATGCCCTTTTCTCTCATCCACTTCACTGAGTGCTCAGCATAGCCCTGATGGGCAGCAGAGGTGCTGTGAGGCAGCGTCACCAGTGAAGTCAAGGAACCTGCCCAGGGTCACACAGCTTCTGCTCCTGAGCCTGGCATAGAACCCAGGTCCCCTGGCTCCAGGTCAGGGCTCTCTGCACACATTTTACAACAGCCTTTCTCTCCCCTGGGCAGCTGAGAAACCCAGTGTGGTACTGCACACATTAACTCCCTTTCCAGCTACTTTGCTTGGCGAGATGTCAGGCATAGGAACACACCATAAATGGGAACTATTACTGTTTTCTGTTTGTTTGGTTTTTTTTAATTCTTGAACATTTTAGCCATTGCCTTGTAGATTAATATGGAAGTTCTGAGCCTCTGAGATCTAATTTTATTTTCTTTTTCAAAAGTAGTTGGACTGTTAGTAGCTTCCAAGCCAGGAGTATAGCTTGGCAGGGGTAATGTGCAAATGCAGCTTGACATGGGTGCCAGTCAATTTAATTTGAAAGAAATTAAAGGTGTTGGGATCTTCATTTGAAGAATGTTGGGCCACGAGGCACAGAATCGAGTCAGGGTCTCCATCACAGCCCTGGCAGAGAGCCCCAGTTATTCAACTGGTTTCCTAAAAAGGAGTTGTGTTTCAGAGCTTTCACAACCTCTGCCTGAGTAACCATGAAGTTGTCGCTGGCCCTGGGCCCAAGGGGCTTGTGGATCAGGTCGCGTGTGTCTTTTGAACCGTCTCACAGACGGGCCTTTGTGAAGGGCTGGGCAACTCCAGTCTGGCTGTGAAGTGCCTCCACCCCCAGCCCAGCTGTTTGCTTTGGATGGGAAAGGCCATTTAGATGGTGCTTGGAGTTGGGGTGATGAAGCAGCGAGCAGGAGGGCTGAACATAAACCCAGCAGAACACCAGAGGAAACCCCCCTGGGATGCGGGGGTCCAGCCTCCCCTTTCCTCCCATCTCAATTAGAGTCAAAGCTGGAATGAAGGGCAAGCCCAGGACCCTTCATGCACCCCAGCCAGACCCACAGCCACTTCGCTTGGCTCATCCTCACTTTGTTTTCACACATAACTGGTTTTTAATTAAATTTGACTTCTCCTCGCATCTGTTCAGAAGGGCGGTCCCCTTTGGAAGCGGTAAGCACAGAAGCGGGGGCAGGCTGGCCACAGAGAAAAGCAAACAGAGCAGAGCCCTACAATCCACCCCATTGTGGTGAGGAAAGGGGCTCGGGACAGGCCTCTGGCTGGAGAACTGTTCCTGTCCGAGGGTCCTTGTCCACAGAGATTAGCCTCCTGAGCCTCTGGAATCCCGACTGCTCACAGAGCCGAGGTAGGTAGCCAAGTGTGACCCTTGTTCCCAAGAACGACTGGCTCAATACTTGTTTTTTCTCTCTCCCCCTTCTCCCTCCCCCCACCCAGAGATCTGTGCTGCCGAGTGTGGTGGCCACGGCGTCTGCGTGGGGGGCACCTGCCGCTGCGAGGATGGCTGGATGGGGGCGGCCTGCGACCAGCGCGCCTGCCACCCGCGCTGCGCCGAGCACGGGACCTGCCGGGACGGCAAGTGCGAGTGCAGCCCGGGCTGGAACGGCGAGCACTGCACCATCGGTAGGAGGGCCAGGCCACCGCACCTTCTCCAGGGCTGCGCGGTGTCTTTGTCTGTCTGGCACTTCGGGGGCCCCCATCGCATGTGGGAACTGGGCCAAAAGTCCTTTCATCTGACGACATTATGGTTGGCTTTTCCTAGACATCAGTTGGACTCAGACTCACAATTGGACATTTTTAACCTTTTCCCTCCCACCCTGCATCTCCCAGATCTCAGCTAGCTGGTCAGCGTGCCTTGGGTTTAGCCCTTCCCCGGGCCAAATGCAGTATAACTTTGTGTTAGGAGCTGGGGTTCAGACATGAGGCAGATGGCTCTACCTTAGCAGCTGTGAGCAAGTCCCAAGGCCTCTCGGAGCCTCAGTTTCCTCACCTGTGAAATGGGGATAATAACGCACGTAAAGAGTTTAGCACAGGCTGGCACATCGTACAGTACTCCATAAACGTAGCCATTAAATCAAGTTTATAATCTGGTTGGGAGGTCTTGGGCTTAGCACTGAACACCCCCAGTAGCCTGCTGGGCTGGAGCTCCCGAAGAGGCCTGGGATCCTGGGGAAAGCTCCCCGTAGGCCCCAGGCCACATCTGCATCCCATTAGGCCTGGGGTCCCCCCCTCCCCTGTCCTCGGCTTCCGTCCCGTCTGCATCTGTCTCCTTTCCCCTCTCCTGGTGGCTCCTTGGCACCAGCCCCTGCTGAAGCAGCACTGTTGGCGGCAGCTTTCAAAACAAGCTGATCACCCTGTTCCCTTCTTTCTGCCTTTCCTGCTGGTTTTGTTGATTTTAAACACAGCCAGACGCTTGCTTGGTTTATTATCCTGGAATGAACACTCACCAAAAGGTCTTTATTGAATCAACTGGTTTGTGTATGTGTGTTTTAACTTCTTCCCCTTCCATTTTTTTCAAGGAAGGGTCTGTGATCAAATGACAAGCACATGGCTCTAGGAGACAGGATTCCGGGTGCCTCTCCAGCCCTGACAGTCACCTCTTGATTACAGAAACTGGGAGGCAAGCCCCAAAGATTATGAGGGACACGGGAATTTTGAGCAAATGGAGCTACCTCTTATTTCATATTGTTTTAGGCCGCATTCCTTTTGTTTTGTAGCCTGAAATTGGTTTTTATTCACCATCCCTGCCTCCACACCATTGCCCTTTTTATCCATGGCAGTGGAATACCTTATACTTACTAATATTAATAATAATGGGTTCTGATTTTTGAGTATTTACAGTGCGGCAAGCACTGTGCTAAGGGCTTTAACTGCATTCTTTCCCACTGCCATCCGTCACCCTGTGGAGGCACGCGTATTACCCCCTCCTTTTCAAGGTCCTGAGGCCCAAGGTCACTGAACTGTTAAGAAGTAGGACTGGAAGTTGAGGCTTGGTTTTCTGAGCCTTGGGGAGGAGCTCCTCGCCAGCTGCTTGCTCTGCAGTCCTTGCAGGACAAAGCCCAGGTTTTCTGCAGAGGCCTCTGGCTCTCATCCTTCCCAGAGGCTGGGCCTTCTTATTCTGGTTGGTCTCAGAGTCCCACAGCTAGCTGGCCAGCCACACTCTTACGTAAGAGTCCAGAGACGCTCCGTAGCCGCCGGCAGCCCACCCTGCTTTTCCATAGCAGAACGTGCTGCGCTGTCTCACTGCGCGCCTCTGGGTGGCTTCTTTCTGTCAATGTCATCCTATCCCACGACCGCCCTGGACACCTCTTAAAGAAAAGCAGCCCTAGTCACCAGAGAGGCCCACCTGCTTCTTTCAACTCTGCCCTTCCTTCACCTTCACTTTTCTGCATGACTAAGGACAAGCTGACCTTTTAGCCTCCCAGCCCAGAAGGGGACCCATCCCTAGTAAAACCAAAATCAGAGCCCAGAGAGAGTGCATTCTGTTTTCTATCACTTGCTTATAGAGTCCTCAGCTCACCTTACCACGTTCCAAAAAGTTTATGGATGTCAGACTTTTATAAGATTAAAGCATCTCGTCTGAGTCAAATGACGAGGGATTTACGGAAATTCTCCCTGCGTCCAGTCACAGATGATTCATGGCAGGGCTTGTGGGCAGGCTGTGTTCCAGCCAGTGTCTCGTGGATGTTCATCAGCCTAGCTTGAAGAACATCTCTTTGTTTTGATGCCAAGAAGTCAAACCAGCCCCTCCCACCTCCCCTGCACACCCTGTTGTCACTCTTTAAGAGCAAATTCCTCCTTGGGATTGCAGATGCTTTTTCCCCTCCAGATAAGAAATACACCAAGGTAAATGTGCACGATTCAAGAGGGAGGTTGACAGTCATAAATACCAGAAAAATGTCATGGGACATTGAAGAAGTAAAGGACTAGTCATAGTGGCTCAGATGAAAGGACTTTGGCTCGGAATTCTATTACCTTTCATTGTGTGGTGAACGTTTCCTTTGACCCTGTCTAATCTCCCTGCATGGCAACTTGCCCTCTGTGCGTCTCTGCCTGTGGCCAGCTGCATCCCTGCTAGAAACCCAACACCCTAGTGCCGAAGGAACACTTCAGTAACCTTGCTGGATGGAAGGGAAGGAGTACGAGATACAAACGAGGGAAACAATGGCGGTGCCTTCTTTTTTCTTTTCAGAATAGATATGAGAAGGAGAAACCCCTTTTTAATCTTTGATGGTAACAAGAAGCACTTTCTTATGTTCCAGGGAACTTCACTCCCTGTGAGGATCGTTTAGGAAAAGCAAAAACTGCTGGTGTGAAAAGTTAGAAATTCAATGTGTTAAATTTTCTCTTGTTATCAGATTTCATCATTATACGATGGGTCATAGCACAGCTAGCTCATATTTTGCAGTGTGGTTTTGTCCCATACCAGAGAAAAGGCCAGGATCCACGATGCTGATTCAGAGACCTCCATGCAGTGGGATCCAAAGAGAGGAAGGCCTGTTCATTTGCACACTGCTGCCCTCCATAAACAGGAAAGAATGGCTTGATTCCCTAACAGCTGGCATAAAAGAGTAAGACAAGTCTGGGCTCCTTATGGTCAAGTCCCCAGCTTAAAAACCTTCTTACCCCAGTGACATTTCCCGGAGCAGATTATATAGGAGGAATTAAATATCTCCTTTTGGAGGCTTGGGTCCACCTTTTCTTTTATGGAAGCTACCTGGTTTTTCTCAAAACAGATTGGTTTCAGAATGAAAGGATATTTGGCAGTGGCATCTTCTTTAATGACAATATTTTTGTCAAAAAGCAAGACTATTTCAAATCTTAATTCCTTATGTTAGGAATTATCTGTCTCTTTGCAACTTCAAGAAAAGTCTTGGTGACAGCACCATGGGTAGACCACATGGTCGCTGGGGACTTCAGTTTCTCCCTCTGTGAATCACAGAGTGGGGTGGCTGGAGGAGGCCTGCCGGGGTGATGGAATTCCGGCCCCTCCTCCACTGCCCACAGACTGCACACCCATCACCTGCTTCTAAAACTATCCCACAAATAAAAAAGGATTTTTTCATTTTCACTCTTACTTACTTACTAGTAATACATCCACTTGTGTATACGGAACCCAGTTTCCCTAGTCTAGAAGTTAAGGTAAGATGGATTGATTAGGATCCATTTCTCAAGTATATGGTCAACACAGAGTCATCAAAAACGTATTTTTGGATGTCTTTTCCAGGAACTTTATGAGTCTCTTAAGTCTGGGGCTTGACCTCCAATTTCTTTAGAGAAAGCTGAAAGTCATAGCTAAATTTAAGAAGGTGTTTAATTTTTCCTGTTTCTTTGAAAACACCAACATTTTGGATCACTTCTATGATAGTTATTTTGTTCACTTCACTGCCCCTTGTCTATGAAGTCCCAAAACACATGTGGGAAATGCTAGCTTCTGATTACATTTGTAAAATTCCAACCTTGACCCCAAAGCTGTGATTGTTCAAGATGCCAGATATGCAGAACTATTTTTACTAGGTTTCAGGAGAACTGTCCAATCATATAAATCTTGATTCTTAAACAAATCCTCCTCTGGGAGTAAAGATCAAAATAATACTAATACTCTGATGATGCAATTACTAGAGCAAGCAAAGCCAGACTTCACGATGCAGAGAAATTATAAAGAAAGGCCACACATTCTTCTGGAGCTCTTTGTCCACTTTTGAACGGTAGCTCTAGAGTTTCTTTTTTGTAATCAGACAATCCTTAACCAAGAGCTCACAAGCATTCACAGGGTATCGGCGCCTGTAAGATAATCCAATGCTTATCCCTCCTCAGAGGCTTTCTCTTGCATCATGACCCATGAGTTGTAGGACAAATGCTGACAAGGAGAAAGAGAAAACGGACAGGGATCTACCCCATGTTATCAGAGCAAGAACTTGATTAGTTGATGGTCCTGGGAGCTTTCAGCCCACACGTGGTAGGAGTGGGAAACTGGAGACCAGTGAGTGGGCTCCGTGAGCCCCTCTCAGGGTGGGTGCCATTGGCCACTTATTCCTCATTGGTCCTTCGTCCAAAGAGAGAAGAGCATTAATGTATCCAGGAACTTAACAAGAACATCTCTTTGATGATCTGTCATCCATCTGAAAGAAGTTCAAATGACTATAGCCACCCCAATCATCACCTGCCATAATGATCCTTGTTTCACCTGACCTGATGGGTACCAATGATACAACTATTAGAGTCAACTGAGGCTCCTGAAGAATAAGCTTCTTGCCGTGTTCTTCACAACCTTTGATGGGGGCCCCTGAAGCTTCTTGGGATTATCTTAAGAGAAATTTCCGGAAACTTCTATCGGTACAGGCGAGTGGAGGAAAGACGCTTTCATGTTGGAGGTCATAGAAACGCTAAAGAGATCTAAGACCTCACAGGCTGCCCTCGTGCTAAGGCTCAGAGCTTGTCTTATAAATAGCTATGTGCCTCCACTACCTCCACTTTCTTGCATAGTGACAGGAATGTAGAAGCAGCATGAGAAACATGTCCAATGTTGAAAAAACAAGCGTGGTCCAAGAGGAAAATGACTCTGCTTCCATCGTGTTCATCCTGAAATCTGGAGGAGAAAGATGAAGGAATTTGGGGAAGCCCTGAATCCACCATCCATAATGCAAGCTTAGGGACTTTGCGTCATCTTTTCTTAAAGTTAGTGCTTTAAAATCACGATGAAATTTTACGCGACTTGACTCAAGGGCATATGTGCCAAGCTTTTCAAACGGTGAAAGAAACAGCAGTGTGGACTTCTGCATATGCCTTTTATAAGTAAATGGCATTGGACTTCAAAGACCCAGTTACCGCTTTCATTTTCAGTAGAGGCAAGGAAGCTCTACTCCATTCCCAGAAAGCTCTTGGTCTTGGTATTGACTGGCTATTATCAGCTTTTTTTCACAGTGTGGCCTGAGGTCACTGTGTGGGGAAGGAATCCCGGGATTTGTGGAATCCACTGTTGTCCCCTGAAACCCACAACACCGATTACGACCCGAGTGTGCCTCCGTCACTTCCCCTGGCTTCTGTTCCTGCCTGTGGTCTGAGAAATTAGTAAGCATTTTTTTAAAGGTACTAAACACATATTTAATAGAGATCTTTATTGCTAAATAGTTCTTATAGCAATAGAAGAGAGAGAGAGAGAGCTCTCTGAGGTCAGCCCCTGGGTTTGGGGAGATTAGCCTATATAGTGGATATAATCTCTACTCATCACCAGAGCCATGATATCACCGTGAAGTCTGGAGACGTTTTTCTGGTCGGAGAACTCCCTCCAAGTGGATACTGCGCTGTGGTGTGGTCATTTGAATCCCAGTGATGGCGTCTCATCCAGCCGAGTCATCCTTGCCAACCCTGTGAGAGAAATCTAGGCTCACTCCATCTCCTCTGTAGCTGGGTTCAGTGTTATTACCAGAACCTGTGATTATGACCCTCCACAAAACTCTGCAGATCGGAAAGCTAAGAACACCAGCTGAGCCAGGAGATCCTGTGTGTTGTGCTTCCCCGATGGCGTATCCTGGGAGATGATGTCTAAGAAATGTTAGATCACTTTGCAAAATTAGATGAATGAGCTTGACTAAGGCGCAAGTGACAGATGAACCAAGAATCGAGAAAGTCTTCGCCTTCACCAGAGATGTTTCCTAGGTTGTTCTTCATGTGGGCCGACCCTGTTTTTCACTGTCTGTCATTCCACACTCCCCTTCGCTTTCCCTTCTTACATCCTGTTAGCTTATGGACTGTGCAGCATCTGTAAGAATGAAGGGGAAGCGTGCAGACCCAGTGAAAACTCCTCTTCCCAAGTTTCCACTTGGCTCTGCAGCCTCCGGGAGCATATTTCACCTTGAAGCACAGACCACATGGATGCCTGAACTAAGAACATACCCTCTCATCCACCAGTCGTAGGAGGCAAATATATATTGATGAACAGCCACAGTGTCTGTCCTATCCAGAGGATTGAAAACATAAAATTTATATTTCTTTTATGGAGAGAATAAGAATGTTCTTACAGTTTATAGAACCCTAGGGCTTCCAGATAAGGCCTCACCATTGCAGTTGAGCCCTCTCGTATGGACTTTCGATTCACGTGTGAAATCGAGCTAAGGGTGGGGACCAGCCCGGCTGAAAGCATCAGCCCTTCAGGAAATGGCCATCTCGCCAGCCTTTGTGGGAACACATGTGGGGGAGGTATAGAGAAGGAGGTGCTAGGGAAGCTCCTCCAATGGCTGTGACCACAGCCCAATAGGGAAGGTGAAATGCTGTGACTGATTTATGCTGGGAATGAAGAGGTCTGCCCTGCCCCAAGCACACAGCCAGGCACCCATGTATACGCACAGTAGGTTTAGTTCAGAGCCACATTTGGCACCCATCCTCACAAATGAGCAAAACCTTAGATTGCCAAATAATTCAGTGCTTGGATATAACCCCCCAGTGATGATGTGTGATGGTAACAATGATGTATGCGTTGGAAAACAGAGCATACGTCATTCTACCTTTTTAAGTTAATCAGCATTGAGAAGGAGTCAGGTTTTCTTTTCTTTTTCTTGTCTTTCACAGCAACATCCATTGACCTGCACCTCACATTCTGTGTAAGATGCAAAGGAGAGATGCGTCTTACTTAGAACACCACGCATTCTGCATTCAAGTCTATGTGGGCACATGTGTCCATGGAAAACACAAGAATGGCAAACAGATAAGCTAGCAGTATATTTGACCAAAGACTCAACCTACTTCCCTAGTGTATATCAGGGGTGACTCACATTTTGCCTATTTCCGAATTCCAACCTCCTGGGGTCACCTCTGCCCATGCAGGGTGCCCTCGCTCTTGTCCCGCTGCATCCCCTGGAGGGAAGGTGGATGCTGCTTTGGGTAGACAGAGGGGCAAGTTCTAGTTTTCCATAAAGCTGATGGAGCAGGAGTGTAGCCACTTTTGCAGCTTCCCATCCTCCTTTTTCTGCTGTTTTCCTTATCCATATGTCTTCTTATTTATATGATCACATTTCCAAACGCCTGGATCACAGAGTGAGTTGACGTTCCTTTTGGCCCTTCCTGGAGAATGTGCTTGCTCTCCCTCTTTCTCTCTCGTGTTGTCCTGTCTTTGGTTTTATTTTCCCCACCCTGGCAGGTCCGTCCCAAATGTGGGGTGCAGCCCCCTTTGTCTCCTTACCACCTGGCATGGTCACGTGACAGGCAGTATTGCACTTTTTCGATCCTACCTTAAATGTGCTGTCTTTTATTTCCCAAGCGCACTATCTGGATAGGGTAGTTAAAGGTATGGTCTTCCTTCCTCTATTTTCCTATTGTCTTTGTGTGTGTGCTTGTGTATGAGCATAACAGACAGAAGAAATGCGTATCTAGAAATGTATATATACCCCATAAGCAAGGTGTCTCAATGCTGCCACATCCCCGGCTTTGTCACAGCAGCCACTGCCCAGAGGGCAGAGGGGTTTTGGTCACAAGATGGTTGATATACCTGGAGTGTCATTCTCCCCTGCCCCAGGTGCTCAGTCTGTTTTGTGACATTACCACTGTGCTGTGTTGTCCTTCTCTCCCCATACACACATACACCCCCTCACCCTTTCTACCCCATCTCATGTCACCCTGCCCATCCCTTATGGCCCCTGGTCCATCAGAATGAAGATGCTGGGAACCAGGGTGGGTGGCCTGAGACAGGAAGAGACCCCAGAGCGAACTAAGAAATCTTAAGAACTCCATTCCCACTAGTACTAGTACTGTGTGCTAGATACGGTGGCAGGCTCTGGTGAAATGGGGGAAAACAGAGCCCTGACCTCAGGGAGTGAATGGTCTGTTTGTTTGGATTTTTTTTTCCTTTTCAGAGAAGGCCTGACTTTGGTAAGTTTTATCGTTGACGAGTGTTCCCTACAGGCCAAGTAATTCCTTCTGTTTTAAGCATTTACATTAAGTAGACGGTACCCAATTTTCCAAAGAGGCCTCATTGCTCTAGGAATAAGTCTCAGAATGATCAGATATGTGTGCTCCAGAAAGGCTCCAAGCTTCTGGGGGAGAAATACCATGCCATCTTCAGCTTTTTATCCTCAAGCCCTCACACAGCACCGGGCACCAAATATGTGCTCATTGGTTAAGGAAACATACTCTGAAGTCAGACTGCCTGAGTTTGAATCCAAACTCCAATACTTAATGAACTGGATGACCTTGGGCATGTTTCTTAACCTCTCTTCCCTTCAGAGTCTTTATAAAATGAGGATAACAGGACGTGCCTGGTGGGGTTGTCTTGAGTATTGATTAAAGTAATGAATGTAAAGTGCTTAGCACGTGGGCACGAATGATGCTCAATAAATGTTAGCTGTGCTCTTTTATCATCATATTCTTAGCCTCACCCGTAATTTGGAGAAGGACTTCATTAACCAGACTAATTTTTGAAATCGTAAAGAAAAAGGTTAAATTGGCTTTTAGTAAGAGATAGCAACTGCTGCTTAAAAAGTGATGGAAAGGATTTTAGGGAAACATAAGTGGCTAAATGCTCTTCAACTGGAATATCTTTGCCAAATACAGCAAAGGTGGTCCTAGGGCCCATCCAATGGTTTTGAGAAGCAAGGTTCCTCGCATTTCACGTACTGGCCTTCAACCAAGAATAAAATTATTCCAGCAAGAAAGAGTAGCACCTCTGAGTCTCTTTAAAATAGGCATTTCACACATAATCATTATCAGAGGAATCCTCAGTATGGATTAAGTTTAATAGCTGGTGGATTTTTTTTCCTACTTTGTGAAGTTTTTCCATATCCATGAGTCTTGAGGGAGTCCTGTGAATTTTTTCAAGTGAATAGTTGTACTCATTTGATTGGAAAAGGAAATTAAAAGTTGAAGAAGCTGAGTGGCCCATTCTGGATCACACTCCTAGTAAGTGGCAGAACCAGGATTTTGTATTTCCTGGCCTAATCCGTATTTCCAGTATTCTTTCATCTGTCACGGTAAGTCACCAAGAATGTCCCATTAATTTCCAAAATTCTTCCCCAAACTGTCTTCCAAACTGGCAACCTCACCAGGAAGTGACCCGTATTCTCTCAAACCACCCGTTCTGATCTTTAGTTCAGAAAATATATCACCAAACCTTGAGCTGGATTAGGTCGGTGAATCATAACTTGCTTTAAAAGACAAATGTTTCTTGCCAAAATCTAGGTCTGTACCAAGCCCCCATCTGGCTGGCTTTCTGGTATAATGGGTACTAGTAACTCCCCCAAAAAAGAATTCAGAGGCCAATATAATGCAAACCCCAGACTTTTCAGAGTAGAATATTTTGCAGTTCATAGAGACAAACCAGCTTTTGTTCTTTGCTTTCTACTTGCATTGGAAGACACTGAGGAAACAACAGTCACTCAACAAGTATGTTGAACTCCTCCTAAGTGCCAGGAAATGTGGATGCCACACAACGGAAGTGGTCCCAGCCTAGCAGAGAAGACACTAAAACAAATAATTCCAACAAAGTATGATGACGATTGTGATAGAGAAAGTCCCACGGCCACTTAGCAAGAAGAGCTCTCCCCAACTTAGGCAGGGCCTCATAGACCAAGACCGTGGGCCGTAACAAGCATATGAGAGGCCACTGAAGGCTTTTAAAAGCAGGATAATGACTTGATGACATTTGTGATTTGGAAGGATCCATCTGGCCATATTGTGGAAAAGAGTTGAAAAGGAACACCTGGGGGCAAAGAGACCAGTTAGGAGACTGTTGCTGTCATCTAGGAGGGACGAAATGGTGACCTCGTCTAGGGAAGTGACTGTAGGGATGAAAAAGTACAAGAAAACCAGACAGAGAAACATAAATGGGACATTTGTTGTGTTAGGTGTGTTGCATAGCTGCTTTACCACTTAAGTAAAAAATAAATACCTTCAAGGATTCTAAAAGTCTTCTGGCTTCAAGGGAGGCTTCTTCCTAGGCTTAAGCAGGAGGTTGAAGATAAAGTGGTCCCCTGTCATTTAAAGGGCATCGTTTCTTTTCAAAAGCTTATTAGCCCTTCTCTAAACCTTAAAATTACATTATTTTGGCTCTGGCAAACGCCTGGTATGAGTCGTTCCAGAGGGGATTGTTAATGTCACTTGGGCTTTCTGAATTATTGATGAATTTCAGGGTTGTGTAATTAATGAGCTTCAGCAATGGGTAAAGATGGGCATATTGCTTTAAGAAAGTCAGCAAGTCCCCCAGAGGAGGCTTCCTCATACTGGCTAATGGGGGTGTGATGATCCCAGATGCAAATTCCTGCTTGAGAGCAAACCTCATTCAAGCCACAGGTACTACAGTTCTCTCTGAAACCCTGAAACTGGTAGGACAGTGCAGACCCTCGGGATAGAACCTGGTCCATTTTAAGAAACTGCTGAGAGAGTGCTCCTGTGATTTCACATGTAGAGCTTACCCTCCCCAGGAACACAGGCTCCTCTGGCAGTTTAAGAGCAGCACAGAATGGGTTGCACCAGGCACTGTGTGCTAAGAGGAGCTTCCCACAGAGGGTTTTGTGGAATGGAATATTCTGCATTATTGTAAATGGTTGTGGGTAGGGGAGGAATAGTTCTGAGGAAAGCGTTCTGATACTCAGATAAGCAGGTTTCTTTATTATAAGACTTCCCAGAGCCTTTAGTGTATTAATATTTAGTGTGACTTTCTAGGATAAGAATATAGGATATATTGTTTTCCAGACTTACAGAAGTTTGTATTTGAGGACCTCATAGAACTAGTAGTTCAAAGAATTCACTTTGAGAAGTATTGTTTGAGATTATAAGATCCATTTTAAATTGCCCTGGAACAAAGGGTATCGATAAATAGAATATAAAAATATTGAGGGCAGAGGCGATATTCTCAGCTCTGTATACCCCAGAATTAACACATGCCTGGTGTCCAGTAGGTGTTAAGTAAAGTTTGTTGAAATTAAGAACAAAATCATCAAATTTGAAGTTGTTTTGACCTTCTCTATTGGGTGACTGTACTGGAGGGACCTAACAGAGCATCTCATCCAAACCTTCATTTCATAGTTGAGGAAATTGAGGCCAAAAGGGGAAAAATCACTTTCCCAAGATCCCACAACTTAGTCAGGCAGAACCTAGGTCCCCACCTCATTCATTGATTCATTTCAACAAATATATACCGAGTACTGGCCACATGCAAGGCACTGGATTAGGTCCAAAGTTGCCTTTATGGAGTTTACATTCTATTGGAGGGAGTAAGGCAGTAAACTATTGCAAAATTAATAATTTGAGTATGCTCGGGACAGTTGCTCTCAGGGGGAAAGAGTGCTAGGAAAGCATGAAACGGTGGGCCTGGTGTGAGACTCGTGACCCTGAACCCGTCTCGCTGCTTCCTGCTGAGCTGCGTGTTGGCCCCATGACCATGTCGCTGGGTTTGTCTCAGCTCCCTCTGGCAAGGTTTGTATTTATGAGGACTACAGCTTTTGACCCAAACATTGACACAGTTTGGACTCGCAAAGGGTTATTTTCTAGTTTGTGAGTTTCTTAGTGAAGTTATACAATGTTAAAACAAATAAACCCAATAATAATAATAGCAGCTGTCATTTATTAAATACCTACCAGTGTTACCCACTGTGCTAAATAATTGATATACATTATCCCATTAATCTTCTTAACAACTCTTTGAATTACATATTACCTCCATTTTACAGATGAGAAAACTGAGGCTTAGAGAGTTAAATAATTTGCCAGTCATCACACAGGTAGTAAGTAAAATGGTGGTGCTGGGATTTAAACTGAGGTCTGTCTAGGTACAAAGTCCATACTGTATTATAACACATGGTTTTTGTTAAAAATTTAGGATTAAATGGTGTGAAATTGGCACTGCCCTAGAAAATAAGGATCTGGAAAATATAACCAAAAGTTACTTAGTTTGGAAATAAT
Organism: Eschrichtius robustus; assembly: GCF_028021215.1. Lineage (NCBI taxonomy): Eukaryota > Metazoa > Chordata > Mammalia > Artiodactyla > Eschrichtiidae > Eschrichtius > Eschrichtius robustus. The sequence goes on from NC_090834.1 coordinate 56,786,273, forward strand.
ATATGTAGAATGTCTAGCACAGTGGCAAGCCATATGAGACCTTCAGTATATGGCAACTGGCATTGTCATCACTCTTCTGAAGCATCTAAACCAGGGTTTGGCAAACTACAGCACACAGACCAAATCTGGCTCATCACTTGTTTTTGTAAATAAAGTTTTATTGGAACACAGCCATGCCCATTCATTTATAAATTGTACGTGGCTTCTTTCAAGCTACAATGGCAGAGTTGGGTAATTGCAACAGAGACCATATGGCTCACAAGCCTAAAATATTTATTATCTGGACCTTTACCGAGAAAGCTTGCCAACTCTGATCTAGATAACTGCCTCAGTTTTCTATTTTGCCTTTCTATGACCCCTACCTGAGGTTAGGGATACAACTTAGGATATTATAGTCCCTCTACTAAACTAGAGAGAAGGTCAAGGTGAGTAGAAGATTCAGATACTGTGTTCAAACTGTATGTCAGGCTTTGTGCATCTTGCATACATTATCTTATTTAATCCTCCCACCAACCCCATTTTATAAGTAGACTGAGGCTCAGAGAAATTAAATAAGGTGCCTTGGTGTCCTAAAGCCACTGCGTGACAGAGCCAGCCTTTGATATGGCTCCCAAGCTTGTGCTCTTAGATAAGAGATGTTATTTGCATCTTACAAGAGGCTACATCTTGGAGCAAGAGAAAGCAGTCTACTACCGTTCTAAACGATTGGACTCTTCTTCCTCCAAAACTGATCTCAAATACATAGGAGGCTTAATTTAAAGTCTCAGCTGGATGGACAAAACTTTAAATGGGACTAATTGGAGAAAGAGGGAGTCTGTATTTGCTTAGATCAGGAGGGGTGGCTGGTGTTAGCTACTGAATCAGAATGCCTGGGCGGTCACCTGCATGTCACAGCACTGCTCCTGCACTTTTCAACTGCTTTTCTCGATCACTTTTGGGGTGGCCATGCTGCTGGCTTCCCACCTTTCCCAGCAGGCTTCTGCTGTGACCCCATAATCTACATTTGCTTCAAAACTTCCACAGGAATCCCTCCTAGGCTCAGAGTACACACTCCGTAAATGTTTCTTCCTTTGAATGGAACACAGTGGCCAGATTGATTGATTGGTATTGAACATCTCAAGTATAAATGAACATGTTCTTTTCTTTTACTTTGTAAGAACAGTCAACTGTCAAAAGGCCTTGAAACACTACAGCTTTAGATTCTATTTGATCGGCCATTTAGTGAGTGCCTACCTTGGCCTAAGTCTTATGTCAGACAGCCACATCCACATTTGTCCCATTTAAGAATAATGGGTCAGTTTTCACTTATTTCATGATAGAAAATTCAGTTTGTAGCTGTATTTGCTGCTCCTAATAATAAAACAAGTTTTATAGATGGCAGAGTGCTTTCACATCCATACCTTTCCCTGAGACTGAGCAGGGCCAGAGAAGACATCCCAGGGAGGTAATATTTTGATAGCCCCTCTGAGAAAAGAATTGGCAGATTTGTTAAAAGGAGGACTTGAATGAAAACCAAGCAGCAACATAGAAGCTGGAGTAAACCATGTAACTTCACAGATTCTCAGGCCTAGATTTCTAAGCTACAGACTCAGAGAGAGAGGGGTTTGAAAAGGTGGTCAACAAAAACCTGCAAATCTGCTTGCATAATAACTCCCCACCTTATGATATAGTCAAAGCAGAACTAAGGTGAAGTCTAAATATTGCCTGACCCTCCTTGATTAAATCACCCACAGCCCTCTCAGACAGATGGCCACTCCTGTATTTGGTTCCCACCGTATTTTGTACATCTCCCTCAGGGTGCTTAGCAGTGAAATATTTTGCTTATACCAACCTGTCTCCTTTGATAGGCTACATGCTCTTCAAGAATAAGAACTAGGTCTTAATCATCTCTGTACCTCCAGTGCTAGCCCAGAGAAGGTGCTTAATAAATGACGGACAGGCAGACAGATGTACAGATGAAGAAAATTAGGGAAGGGAAGCCTGCCCAAACCTGCACTGGCAATCACACACAGCCCTACTTAGTCTCTCTCGTGGCAGTCATCCGGGTTCCCTTTACTGGCTGTAGATAAGATGGGGAAAAAAAGACTCCAGGACTCTTCCTGAAAGCAAAGACAGTTGTTCAGGAGAAAATAGGACAAAATAAATGAGAAGCCTAAGGTTCAGTACAGTGAACCTAGTAACAAGGCCTGAAAAAAGTACAGCCTTTTAGAATGAGACCCAGAAGTGCTGAGGGGGCAAGAGGAGTAAATAGAGAGATGATTCCTTTGTTCCACACAGCCACCAGAGACAGGAAAAACAGGCAAGAGTGAGCAAGGAGCAAGGATCAGCCAGAAAGCTCCGCTGATCAAATTTGGACGAGCCCACATCCACTGACTCCTGCTGTAGAATCCTGATCACCTTTGAAAGAGGGGGTTTCAGATACAGAAGGTGTGGGTTTCAGACCTATGCCTGCCACGTCCTGACAGCGTCTCGTCCTGACTGTGCATCCTTAGTAAGGCCTTCCACCTCTGAGTCTCAGTTGCCTTAGAGGTAAAGTGGCAGTTCTAATGATAGGCCTCCCCCGGTGCTGAGGGCATCAGTGTGCTGATGAATGTGAAAGCCTTTTGTAAGTTGACAGGCAGAGTGTGCATGTGTGTGACCAGTTGGCTGTGGATGATCCTACCTTGATTCCGTGTGCTTTGCCTTGCAGAGGGTTGCCCTGGCTTGTGCAATGGCAACGGCAGATGTACCTTGGACCTGAATGGGTGGCACTGCGTCTGCCAGCTGGGCTGGAGAGGAGCTGGCTGTGACACGTCCATGGAAACCGCCTGTGGTGACAGCAAAGACAACGATGGAGGTAGGGCTCTGGCACCCATGGGTGCTGTGCATCTCCAGGGCTGTGGGAAGCACAGAGTGGAGGGTGGGCATTACTGAGATAACAGGCCACCAGCACACCAGCTGTCCAGTCAAGGGGGCCTGCAGGGTAGGCATAAAACGGCACATGTCATCTAAGGAATTGAGTGCATATCGCTGGTTGTTCCATTTGAACTCATTAAAATTAGCTGGTGCAAACAAAATTAGCTACCCTCTGAGAGCAAGTGCAGAGGAGAAGGCATATGGAAGAAGGAATTTTCTAGGAATTCATTAATGGAATGAGTTGCCTGGCAAAGTTACGAGATACCGCCATCGGAAGTGGACAAGAAAAGGCCACCCAATTCTGTACCACAGAAAGTGGCAGAAAGGATGCTTCTCCAGGGGAGGGAGGTTGAGTTGCCTCTGTCAAGGTCCCTTCTCCCCTGATTCTGGTGGTAACCCTCACCAAGCATGCTGGGGGCCACCTTTGCCTCCACACCTTCTGTCCCTGTGGGTTTGTAGTAGAATTTGTCTTTGCTGTTGGGTTTTTTTCAAGTGCTGGGCAGTCAGAACCCTAAGGAAGGGAGACCTAGTCTTGTGGAACTTTTATTAGCTGAGAGTGAAGAGTCCAGGGTTCTAATCCCAATTCTGTCTTTGGTGCTCTGTGTGTCCTTAAGCAAGCTACTTGATGTCAGTGGGCCTCACACTCCCTATTTATAAAATGAGGCCATTGGATCATAAGAGCCCTTCCAGTCTTTATATTAGTCCTAGAATTAGCCTTTGTCTTTCTGTTGTGTGGAACTTGTATAAATACGGACACAGTGTGCTTTGCTTTCCCACTTGGAAGATGGGTTGATTCCTCCTGACTCTACCGATCTCAAGGGGTTACTAGGAGAAGAAAAAGATGGAGATATGAAAAAAAAAAAAAAGATCAAAACAGTTAATCCTTCCTTTCTAATGATGGCCTAACAGTTGGCCTACTCCAGATGTGTTTATGCAGCTCCCTCATATTTATACCAAGGGACTTTCTGATGTACTGCACAGAGTAGGAAATCAACAGGCCAGAAACTCAGCATCCCAACCTTTGGGAACCTTCTACTTAGGGTGATTCTACAATCTCAAAACACCAGAAGGATTAAAAGGCCAAGTGTGTGCTGTTGTGATTACTCTGGTTCATTTGCCTTGAGTTGGCTCCGGCAACCTTGGGCTGTTTCAGGCCGCTGGTCTTTGTCTGAGACAGTCCTTCGGTCTGCTGCCTGAATCCAGGAGGTGGTCGGGCCTGATGCACCCAGTCCTGGGACCCGTGGGGTAATTGTCGACAAGGAGCTCGTGGGGTTGGGTCATGGTAGCCAGGCAGAGGCAGTGGGTCCCTGCTCTCCTCCTGAGATCTCACAGGGCTGAAATGTCCCTTAATCAGTCTGAGATTTGTGGAGCTCATTCATTCTGTGCTCCATAAATATCCAGGGTTCCTGTTACGGAGCCAGGCGCTAGGCCAGGCACAGAGATGAGTAAGTCTGGTCCCCACACTTCAGGAGCTCAAATGAGGGAGGGAGACCAAAGTTAAGTGCTAATGGACGGTGATAAGGGCAGTTGCAGACTTCTGTATTGGCTGTTGTGAGAGTAGGAAGACATTCATCAAGAAGGTGAAGCTTGAGCAGGCAGGCGTCTCTTGGAAAGGAGGGAGAAAACATCATGGGCAAAGCACGGAAGGGCACCAAGTAGCCCTGTCTTCAGGCAAGATAAAGTGCAGTCGTACTGGCTCTTCATAGGGAAGAGATGTCAGCCTAAATTATCTGCCTAACTCCCCCCCTTCACTTTGCCTGTGTAGACGCAATTCCATGACCAGCAATGACATTCCTATAGTTAGAAAAGAAAGGGAGAGGAGCCGTACCGTGAAGTCATTCCCTTCTCAGGAATCCAGGGTCTTGGCCAAAGCTTTCAGGAGGCTGTTGACTATCTGGGCAGCAAAAGAACTGAATGTCCCTGAGAAATGTGGGGAGGGGGTGCACTCCGCCGTACCACGCATACCAGAATAAGTTATAAAACAGGGTTCATTTACCCCCTCACATGAAACACAATGCCAGCGTACCCTCTGTTCACCATCCTTCAGAGCCAGCCCTCCCAGTGCTGACAGGGAGCATGGGCACACAGGAGCCAAAAGCCCCACAGCTTTGGTGGGAGAAAGAGCTTCTCATCATAGGAAACAGGGCTGATCCCCACCCCAGGGGAACAGAGCCTTCTCCAGCCGCCATGGAGATGAACCAGCACGAAGTGGAAAAGAACAATGAGAAAATCCCCAAGTGGAGGAGAATATACCTCTTCCGTTTACGGAGCATGTCATGGACTGGAATGAGCTTTTACATACGTTTTACGAAAGCCATACAATAGTACTACTGTAACTTGAGTTCATTCACTCACGCAGCAAACATTAACTGAATGTCTGCTCTGCACTGGGCCCTATCCCGGGTCCTGGGGCTTCAGAGACAAATAAGACACAGTCCCTGCCTTTGTGAAGTTCACAGCCTGGAGAGAGAAACAGCACCAGTTGCAATGCAGTGGGGTAATTGCTGTAATAAAGGAGCATCCACTCATTCAACTGATGTCATCAAATGCCTGGGTACCCTCCTGGGAACCGTGATGTAGCCCCTGTCCCACGGGGCTTCCAGTTCAGCCAGGAAGACATCCCATGGATCGTCATGGTGGGGAAGACAGCTAGCTGGGGAGACCAGACTGTTGAGGGAGCTTGGCCTTGGGTTCTCAACTGAGAAATGAGGGAATGTCTCACCTCAGGACCCTCTCAGTTTGGTGGGCTCTCTACCCATTGGGGGAGCCAAGAGGAAGGGGCAGAGGGTCCCCACTTTGCAGGGTGGCACAGATGAAACAACCGTAAGGGTTAGACTGTCCCCAAGCGCCGGAGGGGGCAAGACTATCCTCACTGGCCCCTCTGGGTCTTGGCCAAACGGGGACAGTTTTAGTGGAGGGAGAAGCAGGGCAGGCTGTGCACGGCAGCACAGGGGTGAGCCAGATTTAGCAGTTGGCCGTCTGCAGTTCAGTCAAGCAGACATTTGCTAGGCTTCTGCTGTCTACCGGGTACCACACTCCTTTCTGAGAGGATATCAAGACCGATGAACGTGACCCTGTCTGTCTCCCTCAGGAAGCTCACAGTTATTTGGAAGGAATTGTTATCCAAACAACCAAATCTTATGGAGGTAGAATGAAACAGGTGCCTTTATTTCAGCCATGATGTGGGACACAGCATAATCCCAGATAAATAAGTCAGGGTGGAGGGAAAAAAATGTTAGCGTCTCGCTGAGAGATTGTTTTTGGCGGATGTGACTCAGGGGCTTGGAGAAGGGATTAGCAGAGGTTAACGTGAGTAGCAGGACTGGAGGAGACAGAGAACAAAGACTACAGCTCCCTCCTTCTACTCCCCTGCACATTACAGACCGGGAAACTGGGGCCCAGAGAGGGGATGTGACGTCATACGCATCGAAGTCACACAGAAAGTCATTAACACAGCTGGACTAGGTAGGACCCAAGACTCTTGGGCCATCCTGTGTGATCTTATGGACCACCTCCTCCTGGTGCTTTATCCTCCTCCTAGACACGTAGTGTGAGTACTTACTCGAATTTAAATAGGCTACAGCAGTACCACAGAGCCGACCAGAGGATGACAATGATAACTTATATGTCATTTTACCGTTTGCAAAGCAATTGTGTACCCATCCAACAACACTGGGAGGTGTATGATATTCTTATCCCCATACTCTTTTCTTATGATGAGGAAGCTAGGACTTAGTAAGGGGAAGTATTTTGCCCAGGTCACACAGCTGGCAGGTGACAGAAACTGCACAGTCTGTGAGGTCTGGCCACATGAGAACTTTTCAGTGTGCCCAGACTTCGAACTCACAGCTCTATCGTAACCCTGACCGTGGCTCTGATCTGAGAACTTCTGGTTTCTCTTCTTTCCCAATTTGCTAGGCTTAAAGCAGTCCTTTACAAATTAAACTGGAATTTCAAGCTTCATTAAGAATGTTCTTGGCAGTGTTTTTAAACTGAGACCAAAAAAAAAGTTACACAATATGGCCGAGTTGGGTTTAGCTTCATTGGTTTGTTTCTGTTTTCACTTGTGGTCGTTGTCTACATTTTTAAAGCGGGGAATAGATCCTGGATATGACTTAGTTACTCCCAGTCTCCTAATCCTCTGTCAGGGCTGCCCAGTCAACCTAGCCTGCCTCCAGATTCACCCCGAGCCCTGGCTGCTGAGGGGGAACAGCAAGGCAGGCTGGCAAGCAGAGGCCCGGACTCACCACAAAATGCGAATTCCTCTGTGTGGCCCATTTGACGAAGAAGATGATCCCTATGCATGTAGCGCCCTTTAGGAAGCCCTCTGTGAAGTGCTGTCACGTGCACCTTCCTGTGCGTTGCACACTGACCCTCTGATGGGGCATTCATGCCCATTTCAGAGACGGAGAAACTGTGACCCAGAGATGCTGTGTGACTGTAAAATAAGAATAGTGAGGCCTACCTTGCAGGGTTGCTATGAGGATTACAGGTGATGTATCTAAAGCACCTGAGAAGCAACACACCGCAGTGATTAAAAGTACAGGATCTGTACCTACATTGTCTGGATTCAAATCCTTGCTCCCCCATTTGCTGGCTGCATGACCTTCAGCGAGTTATTCAATTTCTCTAAGCCTCAGTTCATCACCTGCAAATGTCAGTTTTCTTTCTCCTGCTCCTTTCCACCTGTAATCACAGAAACATGATGTTTGTTATAAAATAAATATATATTCATATATAAATGATTATTTTTAAAACTTGGAATTATGTCCTCTATATAATTTTATCCTCTACTTTTTATACTTATGATTATACTGTGTTTCTCCATATAATGTATTTTGACCTTTTTCATGTCTTAGTTAAATTTTGTATTCCAAACTATTACACGCTTACTGCTGGAAGGAAAAAAATTCAAATGTACATAAAGGAAGACAACAGCCATCGTTTAGAGAGCATCTCTAAGGGGCAGGCCCTGCACTGGACACTCTGTGTCCATAACCTCCAGCCCCTCACAACACACTTGCAAGGCAGATGTTTATAGGCAGGGAAACCGAGGCTCACTGAGCTGACATGATTTTCCCAAAGTCATCCAGTGGATCAGTGGGAAAGCTAGGATGAGGATGGAACCTGTGTTTAAAAAGAAGAAGCCAAGAGAGAAAGCCCACTGGAATTTAAGCACTCAGACCCCTTTTGATAAAGGATCTTTAAGCAGCTTCAAGGTGTGTTCATCTCTTTAGGAAACTGTTGGTCCCATAAAAAGACAATCATGGATTGCAATTCAGGTAATTGATAGATGCAACCTGGAAGGAGAAATTTCAGTAAAACCAAGAACAGAGCTCTCTGTCCTCCCTTCTCCTCCCCATCTCCCATTGTTGGCATGGAGAGTTCACATAAAGCCAAAGAATTTGGCCGCACTTCAGACTATCTCTAAACCACATTTCTTGTGATAAGAGACAAGAGCGAAATTGACCTTTAAATATCCTGGGTTCTGAGGAGGAGATAAAGATTTTGCAAGCCTTTTCAAAGAAGGCACAGAATTTATTCTAGCAAATGACAAAAACTTCTCCCAGGTGTGTACAGACAGGGAGGCACGTTCCACCCACCATCCCCCGGGGCCTCCCCAGATGCTGTGCTCACAGCCGGCTGCAAAACACTTCTGTGGCCAGACTGCAGGCAGCTGTGAGATGAGACCAGCTGATGGGCTGTCGAGCCCGGGGAGGAGTTAAGCCTGCAGAGAGCTGGGTGGGCTTGTTAGATACTGTCCACGGGACCATCAGGTTAAGGAACCATGCAGACAACTCTGATGAAAAGAGTTTGCTAGTCCACAAACTTCCCAAACCTGCTCCCAGCTCTGCTCTCCTTTTGGCTTATTCTTGCCCTCCTTCTAGTCTCAGTTTAAACATTCCATCTTCCAGGAAATATTCCAGCCCTCAGCCCACGTTGGGTTCCCACCTTTGGACTTCCACAGCCCCCTCTGCTTCCTTCTTTCCCAGCACACGGTTATCTCTATCTGACCCACCACACCAAATCCTTTGGAGACATGACTCTATTTTCTTCTTGTCTATCCAGTGCCTAGCGCAGGGCCTGCCAGCCATGTGACAGACACTGAAGGAACAGAGCAGACTTGTCCCCTGTGCCTCCTTTCTAAGGAGAGGAACGAGCTCTTCCCGGGGTGGCGGTGGGGTTTCATCATGCCTCACAGCCCTCGATGAGCCCCATCCAACTGATGGAGCTGTTTGATTTGGGATCCTCACGTAATTCATTCATTTTTTTCATTCATTCAACAAATATGCTCACTGTGCACAAGGCAATGTGCTATGCATTTAGGATAAGACGTAGGTCATTTTCTGCCTTCTGTGGATGGGAGACAGGGCTGGGGGATCCAGGATGTCCAAAGCACTAATAGGGAAAGAGATGTAGACTGTGGACTAGTGCCTGGTTTTGGAGAAAGAGAAGAGACCAGAGTCCCAACTCTGCCACTTCACTAGCAGTATGACGTTGGGTAAATCACCTAACCTGACCCCAGTGTCTTCTTTTGTAAAGATGAGAAGGCCAGCTGAGTCACCACCTACGATAGAACTCTCGTGCCCGCCTGTCACTTCCTGTGAAAGTTCCAGCAGGCCAGCCACCAGGGGAGATGGGCCTGTGGCATAGAAAGTCCAGGAGGTGACTGTCAGGAAGATTAGCCCCAGAGGCTGCCCCATCCGCCCCCCACGATTGATGAGGACACTGACAGCAGAGAGGGAGATGGTTACCCAAAGTCCCACCACTCCCTGGCATCTGTTAAGGTCACAACACGAATAGGAAGCCACCACTAGTCAGCACCGCAATTGATGGCAGAGGACTTCATTCATTCCTGTGCCATAGCAACCGTCTGCAGAGGGTGAAGGACTCCAAGACTTCTTTCGTTGAATTACTGATTTACTCTTCACGGCCCAGGAAACTTTCAGCAATCCTGAGAGGTTGCCAGAGCTTATTATCCTGGTTTGACGTGAATACATTGCATCTCAGACATAGGAAGGGATGTGCCCAAGGTCTCATGGCTAGAGAGTGACAGACTCAGGGAAGGAACCCTGCCTTCAGGCTTCTAGCCTGGATTTTTTTTTTCTCCACTTGCCCCTCTCCAAGGTCAGTTGACACCCACCAGCAGGGTGGGTGCTGGGGAGGGAGGCAAGAGGAAATGGTGTGGCCCTCATTCTCAAGTTGGTGGCGTAGGACGTACGTGGAAATGTTAGCAGAAGCCAGTGCCCCACGCACCATGCACCATCTCAGCACCAGAGGGCTTCACGTTCAAGGGTCACAAGCACGAGAACTGCTCTGCAGTATTCATTTAGTGCCCCAGGGACCTGGCCCCTTTTTTCTTTTTTTTTTCTGCTTCTTCCCTTCCTTCCTTTTTCTTCGTCTTTCTTTTTAATCTCTATTCTGCCTTTTTTCTGGCTGTTTCCTTCTCCCACCGCCTTGCGGCACCAGAGGCCACTGCCTGCCGGGTGTGGCATTGCTGCCCCTCCCACTCTCCGGGAGCCTGACACTTTCATCTGCCCCTCTTCACTTTCACCATGTAAGGAGAGAGGGGAGGCCTTCAGAAGTTCAAGGACAAAGGAAATCTCGGGGTGGGGGGGGAAATGTAATTTCCCAAAAGCTAGAGTTTAGGGTGTAGGAGGGTTTTATTGAAATTTCGAAGGAAATAAAGGAAAAATCCTCTCTATTTTCCTGATGGGTTTTTGGGTTTTGTTTTTGCTCCTGTGATAACAAGGGTCTCCCAACGGGAATAGTAAATATAGGAAACATAAACATTTTATAAGTCAACCAATGTGTGTGTAATATACAATTAAGTGAGATAAGAAGTGCTTGGGAAATCTAAATGTCTCCAAATTAGCCCAAACCAGAGAATCTCGAAAACCATATATTGATGTATTTCTAATCTAATTTCTAATCTATCCCAAAATTTAGTTTTCTGTCCTCAGAACATACTTTTTCCTCTTACTACAGCTTTTCTAAAACTTGTCATCTATGCCTAAGAAACTGAAACCATGGAAGAGTCTCTGTTACCGTAGGGCAGCCATATTCCCTGCTGCAGGCTGCCATAATGCTGCATTTGAAAATAACAGAGAGGGGTTTGCACAGAAGCTGGTCTCATAAACTGAGACTTTGATAAGAATTTTGTGGGCCCTACTCATTTTTAAAATATGTATCTCATTTAATATGACGGTCTCTATTAGTGGAGGTTTAGCCCACATTTACGACTCAGCAGATATTTGCCAAATGAATGATAGGGGAGAGTCAACATAGGGAGGTGTAGGCGGGCAGCAGCTCTTCTCCAAGAGCTCATTGTGTGGGGAGCGAGACAGAGAAAATGAGAATTACAATATGGGGAGATGAGTGCAGTGGTGGGGGTCACCCAGGGCGCTGGAAGAGCACAGAAGGGTAGCATTTCAGCAACACTCGTAGATTCATGTTTCCCACTCAAGAAATAGTTCCTAAAAGTCTCTTCAGGATCAGAGAACCTTTTATTTTTCAGAAAGAACTGAGTTCAAATTCTGAGTCATCTTCTGCACTGACTGTGTGACCTTGACCAAGTTACTTTACCACTTGGAACCTCTGGTTCCTCCTCTCTGAAATGGGGGTGATGGTGGCGACAGTGGCTGCTTCGTAGAGTTGGGAAGATTCAATGACACATTCCTTGAAAACATTCCCTGTAAAGCATTTAGCACAATGCCTGGCACTCAGTAGGTGGCAGCTGTGATTATCATCATCAATCATCATCATCATTTAATACAAAAATTAATAATACTAGCAATCATTCCTGGCTATCCTTCCAACCAGGACCAGAGAGCAGGAAGCAGTTCTTCCAAGGTGCCACAGAGCCGAGTGTTTATAAAGAGGTAAAAGACTGGTTTCCAGGGACCGCTTCGGTGGTAAACAAGAGCAGGCAAGAGCTAATAAAATTTCAAATTAGCCATGACTTTTCACAGCCCTTCAATTGTGCTAGCTGATTTAATGGTCAGCGTCCCTGCTCGCCGGGATTGAATAATGGCGCATTTCTGCAGAGTTATGGATGCGGCAGCTGAATCTGTCATGCTAACATCAATAGCAGAATGCAAATAACCCTCAGCTTGGGCTGTAATTATGTGCTTAAGCAATGTCTGACAGAGGCAGCCCGAGAATGTGTGATGGAGCCCGCCGACTGCAGGGGAAAACAGGTGCTTGGCTAGGCAGTTAGCTGGTGTATCTGGAAGCTGGGACAGGAGCCACAAGGTAGGACCCAGGACAGAGCTGGAGTGAGAGGAGGCCTTTCCTCCACATCTCAGGATGGATCTGGCTGGTGAGCAGACAAAGGACAGCCAGCCCTACACTTTGGTGTGCTGTGTTCTAGGGTCAGGGTCAGGAAGGGGAGCTACCTTTATTAAGTACTTCCTATGTGTCAGGTTCTCTGCTAGATTGGGGGACATACACTATGTTTTTCACTTATGTAAAAAATACTTAAGTAACACTCTTAGAATCCACTTGTGGGACTTCCCTGGCAGTCCAGTGGTTAAGACTCCACGCTTCCACTGCAGGGGGCGCAGGTTCGATCCCTGGTTGGGGAACTAAGATCACACATGCCCCGCGGTGTGGCCAAAAAAATTTAAAAAAAAAAAAAAAAAAAAGAATCCACTTGTAAGAGATGTGGGAAACTGAGACCAGAGAGTTTAAGTAACCTGCCGAAGGTCACACACTAGTAAGTTTCAGAGCCAGGATTTCAACTCAGACAGTCCTGCTCTGGAGCCCATACTCTTTACCACTGTGCTGCCCTCAAGGAGGGCATAGCGTAAAAGGTCTTGGATACCATGCAGAAGTTGGGAGAGAAAGACAAGGGATTTTTGGCCCTAATTTATTAGAAAAAAACTGGGTTTTGGGGAGGTCAGGTAGCTTGCCTGAGGCCACAACATCCCAAGGCTAGAAAGGAGGCTTAAGAGTGCTGCCTGTGTGGGTAGGGCACCCAGTCTAACCAATGCATAGGCGGCATTCCGGTGGGCAGTATCTGTGTTGTAAACCCATGGAGACAGAAGTGAGACAGTATGTCAGTGTTGAGGAGACGGGGCCTCAGAGCGATGAAGCAGAGGAACTCAGCCAGAGTCATTCTTAGGCGCAGTTCTGGGACTTGAGCTTCAGTCTCTGAGCCACACGATCCTCCCACCATACCACACTGTTTAATTGAATTGAATGAAGATAATAAAAGGTCTTCTGCCTTTTATGGACTGTCATTTGGTTTCATCCCCTTGATTCATTTGTCAATTAATTCATTCAATTTTCTTTCATTTATTTATGTAACAGTCATGTTTTAAACACCTGTAGTAAGTGCCGGGGATACAACAGAGATAACCAGAGCAGGATCCATGCCCCCAGGGTGGTGAGGAGGTTTGCCCAAAGTCACACAGCTGGTAAGCAGGAGGGGCAGAATTTCCAACCTACAGAGGAACGCATGTGCTTCGACTGTTCTCCGCCTACAGAGCACACAGACTGGCTTTCCCTGTCCCCCACTTTGGGCAGTATCCTCTAATCCCTGGGTTTGTCATCTATTTTAAGCTATTCTCTTGGGTGCCTGTAAAAGCGCTTTGGGATAATGAGACCAAAAAGTTGTGGTCTGGTGGAATTTCTTTTTTGCACTTTGGGAAGCTGGAAGCTGTAATACAATTTTCAGCCCTATAAAGAAATCCACCCATGTGGTAGAGAGAATTAATTCTCTGCTAATAGCAGCTTGGCCGGTGATCTGAAACCATCCCCTCTCACAGAAGGCAGAGCCGGGTGTCCACACATTTGCATCGAGGCCGGGAGAGATGCTGGGAGTTTCGCCGCCTCCACCAGCACTGCCTCTTTCTCACCCCCGAAGCCCGTCAGTCGCCAGGCCTTACCTCTTCAGCGTCTCTCCAAACCGTCCTCTTCTCTCAGTCTCCACTGTCACTGCTCTGGTCTCAGGAACCATTATTTTCCTCCTGCGTAATCTCAGCAACACTGCCTCCATGCAGCCCCCAGCTTCTACCTTGGGCCCCCTTCAGTCCCCTCTCCACGATACAGGGGATGCTCTTTCAGCAATGCAGTGACTTTCAGATAAAATCACCTCTTGCTTAACACCTTTCAGTAGCTCCCATTGTCCAGAGGGTGAAAAGCAAACTCCCTAACCTGGTCCGGGACGGCCCAGCTGTTTGCTCCTGCCGACCTCACAGCCTGACCTTGTGCTGTTCCCCTCACCTTCTGAGCCAGCATTTGAATTTAGCAACTCAAACGGTTCAGTGTGTCCTCTCACCTCTGGGCCTTCATATATATAATTCCTTCTCTCTCTCTGAAAAAAACAAAAAAACAAAAAAAACACGTCACGCTGCCCACTGACTTGCCTGTTTCTCCTACTAGGCTAGTGGGCTGCGACCTGATCTGACACCTGAATCTACTTGGTGCCCAGCAAAGCCCTTGGCTTGTATCAGGCACTTAATAAAGTTTTCCAATGAATGGAAAATAGAGAAGTGAATGAAGGAAGGCACTGTGGACAAACGATGCTGATTGAACATAGCCATATAAACGTCATGCTCTGTCACCCCTGCAGATGGCTTGGTGGACTGCATGGACCCCGACTGCTGCCTCCAGCCCCTCTGTCACGTCAGCCCGCTGTGCCTGGGCTCCCCCGACCCTCTGGACATCATCCAGGAGACACAGGCCCCTGTGTCCCAGCAGAACCTGCACTCCTTCTACGACCGAATCAAGTTCCTCGTGGGCAGGGACAGCACACACATCATCCCCGGGGAGAACCCCTTTGACGGAGGGTGAGTCCAGCTCTGGCCGTGGTTCTCTGAAGGGGAAATGGCTCACCTCCAGGGCCACGTGTGGGTGGGTGGGAGTGGGAGGAGGCCAGGAGGGTGGGCATTGAAGGCTCTTGATGGAACGTCAGGGGAGGCAGGGAAGCAGCCTCAGGTACCCACATTTAGAAAACTGCTATCCAAGGCGTTTGGAATTTTTATGAGCAAAGTTTTTTTTGTCCTCACTGGGTGATAGATGGAGAGAGTGGGAAATAAATCAAAGGTCCAAGGGGAATCTTGGATCAATACCCACTTTGCAGTCAGCTCTTACTGATTCTGTGGTCTCCAGATGAGCTGAAAGCTTTGACACTCTTATCCCTCAGAGCTGATGTCCGGGAGATTCTGTTAGGCTGGGGTGGGGTGCATCTGCTGGCACCCCAGGCCATACGCCCATGCATTCTTTCACAAGCGTTCAGTGGTGTCGTCTATTGGACAGGTTTTTACTGAGGTCTACTCTGTGCCAGGTCCTGTGCTGGAAGCACAGAGATGAGTGGAGCACAGTCCCTGCCCATTGGTCACTCACAGCCCACTAAGGGGACAAAAAATAGTTCCATTGTGATAGACCAGAAATATGCCCCCAGCGTACTCTGGAAGCATAGAGAAGGCGCTCCTGGGTGGGGGAAGGCTGAGACTTAAGAACTGAGTCTTAAAGATGAGAAATAGCTCAGCAAGGGAGAGAGAGTGTGCCAGGGTGAGGGAACAGCTTGTGCAAAGACCCAGGGGCATGTAAGTGTACAGGAGCCAGCAAAAGGCAGCTGTCTGTTCTCTGCTCCCCAGATCAGGGTCTGTGGACTTGGGAAAGGTATCCAAGAAGGAGGGATTTATGATAATTTATTTTGAATGTCTTCCAAGGTAGTGATACCTCATGCACACAGAGCTTTCTTTAAAAGTCAGCCCAGTTCAGTTCAGCACAGACTGTGTGCCTTCTATGTTCATGACTTCTGTGCCAAGAGAGTTCCTGCCCTAAGGGGACGATGTGGTAGGGATGAGGGAAAGGAAGAATGAATGACATCCCCAGTTCTATTTAAAGAGGGAAATCAGCAGGGCTTCATCATCTGCTGGGTCTGAGGGATGCTGGAGAGCAGAGTCTCTTACTCAGGTGCTTGGCAAGGGCAAGGAAGGGGCTCACCTCAGTAGAACACCCAAGAATAAATGTCTATTTGTAGTTCAGAAGCAAATCTGAAGCTCACCCAGAGGTTAGGGCTGGGGTTTTTGATTTGTGAGCCATCAACAAACAAGCAGTAGATGAAACCATGAGCACACAAAAGTTGGATCCAGGAAAATGTGTAAGGGGGCCGAGTGGGGACCTAAGAAGGACTCCTGGGGAGCCTCCCTGGAAGGTAGTATTATGATCCCCAGAGAGTAACTGGGAATCCAAGGAGAAGGCTCACTCCTGGGACGTGATGGAGCTGGGACTCCAGGGCCCGTGCTTTCCACTGCCCCAGCCCTTCCTCACAAGGAGCAATGACAAGAGGGGAGAAGTGAAGTCAGGGGAGTTCTCTGAGCCCAGCAAGAGGGGCATGATACGAGTGTGTCAAAGCATTCGAACTTTAACCTTTTTAGAGATGAAGGTACTTTATAGTCCCTTCAACTTACCCCGAGAATACTGAGAACCTCAGAGGTTACATGATCTTCCCCAATTCACAGGCTAGTCAAGTGGCAGAGCCAGGAGCAGAAATAGAGTGAGGAAAAACCTATTCATTTATCTTGGCCAGAAATACCGCTTTCGTCTCTGGGTAGGGAGCTTTCTGCTCTTTCATTCAATTGTGTGATTTTGTATGTATGTTTGTGGGCCTTCCCATGGTGTGAGTTCTTCTAGTCAACTGGAGATAGAAATATTACTCCTACCAAGGGGAATATTACTTGCTCACCCTTTCTTTACTGGACCCGTTACAGGATCTGATTAGGGCTATGGCTGGTTGGCTGCCAGTGGCTGTTCTGTTTTGGGGTGCCCTTACCATGCCATCCTGATAAGTACCAACAGGGACCATGACCCCTGCGTGTCCTCTGGTCACTCACCAAGCCTGCTGCCTACGTGCCACGAATCACGCGGTACCCGCCCAAGGATTTCAGTATCGTTTCTCCCAGTCTGACATGCCTTAAGGAACCTGTCAAGTGGGGAACTTGAGAAACCTGTACTGGGAGAAATGGACCGCTCAGCAGGGAGAAAAGAGTATAGGCCTTGGAGTCAGGCCAACTTGTGTTTCAGATCCTGGCTCTGCCACTGATAGATACGTGGCTCTGGACAAGGGCTTAATATAGTGAATATGTAAATGTCTGTTAACCCTCTAAACTGAGTCTGCCAGGACAGGACTGCATCTCACTCATTTTAGCACTTAGTAGTCGCTCAAGATAAATATACATATATCGATATATTACCTTGAACAATGAAGAGATGGAAGGAAAGAAGGAGAGAGGGGAGCGATGGGGAGGGACAGTGGGACAGAGGATGGATGGATACATTATCTATTTTACTTAATTTTCTACTGAGGATTCAGAGTCCAGAGAGGTTAAATTATCTGTTAAAATCACATTACAGATTAGTAGCAGAAGCAGGAGTAGAAGTCAGCTCCCAGATCATTGTTTATATATCTGTCACCTTCAGTTAAATAACATGCTTTGAAAGTAGAGACCATTCATCTCTCCAAAGCTATATTACTTAGGGCAGGGCCCGGAATAGAGTATTTGCTCTAAAACGAATGGATAACGGAAGCTTCCAAATGTTACTGTTAAAATTCCTTTTACCTATTATTCGCCTGAATCATTATGCCGCTACTCCTCACTGATCTAGATTCAGAAGAAACAGCTATCTATCATTCACTACTGAGTATCCCCAAACAGATTTGTATGGAAAACAAGCCCAAGTGACTGGAAACCCACAAACACAAGACAGCAGATGCTTTTCTCGTTAGACTACCTGCTTGGATTCTATCGTCATGCTCTGAACCCGTAATACAGGGCTTATATGCATCTTTGGGATAAAGTGAAATCAGCTGCCAGGTTTGGGTTGTTGCTTTCTTTCCTCTCGTATGAAGGAATGTGGTATCATAGAAAGCGCCCAGAGTGTGAATCTTGGCTTTACCTCCTACTAGCTCTGTGTGGCCCCAGGGAAATGATTGAACCTTTGTGTACCTGCCTCCAATGATAAACTGGCAATAATAGTAATTGTTTCATGAAAGCCATTGAAAAGATTAACTGAGATAAAGCACCTAGCACAGGGCTTGGTACATTCGTGATAAGTAAAGGGTGACTTTTATGGCAGCGGCGTGGTCTGGTGAAAATAGCCAAGACCTGGATGTAAAGTCTGTTGTATCCACTTTATAGCTATGTGAAAATTCCTTAACTTCTCTGAGCTCCAGTTTCCTCATCTGTAAGAGCAGGGTAGTAATGTCTATTGTGCAGGGTTGTCGTGAGAATTAAATGAAAGAACAAAAAGTACATAAAGTCTCAGACTAGTACTGGCCACACAAAAAATGTTTGCTAATTATATGATGATGGTGGTGATGATGATGAACGTGAGAGTGGAGGTGATGATGTTAGAAAGAGCTTCCAACTCTGATTCCTTGATTGGAAGTGAAACTTGAGAGAGCTCTGCCCTGCAGGAAAGTCCAGCTGCCACCTAGAGAGGAACGAGGTTTGGATTGTTGAATCCTTATTTGAGGAAGGGAAATGGCAGCATTCTGCCAGGCGGCTGTCAGCCGGGGTTCTTGTTAGGGAGGAGTCCAGTGGCACTTCTCCAGAGAGCGGGGTTTCTGATGGGCAGGCCAGCCTGACTTTGTGCCTGTGTTTAACAGTAACAAGCCTGTGGGGCAGAAAAACCCTGTATTTTCCTGCACCCTGTATGCTGCACCACAATTCGTATAGTCTGAATGGGAGTCCATTTAACAGGCTCTTCCAAGAAGCAGGCTGTCACCCAGAGACCCAACGGCGTTTCTGAGCCCAGCAGGGAGCCCCAGGGGTGCAGCTCCTTTACTCTGCAGTTTCCCAGCTGTGTGACTGACTCAGGGAGACCCAAGTATGAGGCATGCTGGGACCGACCATGAGAGGGAGAGGAACTCAGTGCCAGTTGGAACTGACCGGAGCACCTGTCTGTGGGGAAAGCAAGCCAGCCAGCCCTCAGCGCCCAGGGCTCTCCCCAGGATGCTTTTCCTCAGAGGCCTGACCACGCAGGGATGAGGAAGCAGAGGTTCTCCAGATGCATACATGACACCAGCAGTTATGTGGGGGCTTCCTCATGCTTCTGGGCAGCACCCCAGCTGGTGTCAGAGGCACTAGAGCAGGGGTAGCCCTCAGGGAAGGATGGGCAACGGAACCCCAGGATGTGAGGGCCCCAGCCAAGCAGAGTGGGCTCTTGGCTGGGCTGGGCTGGGCTTCTTGGAGGAAAGCCCAGAGCTTGACTCAGAACTAAAGTAGAAGTACTGCCAGATGGACTTAGAGTGAGGGACTCCCTCAGGGACCCTGTCTGGTTCATCTGTGTCCCCAGAGCCCAGCACAATGCCTGGCCCAGAGCAGGTGTTTAATACAGGTTTAATGAATGCAGTAGCTCTATCTGACCCTCTGCCACTGCTGTGCTCAGCTCCACATAAAGTGACAGAGATATGAATGACTTCAGCTGATCTCAAGTAGGTCTAAAGTAGGAGGGAAAAAACAGGCAGGGGAACCACCATCACCAGGTTAGGTGGCTTGAATACCATCTTTCCACCCTGGCCTGAATGCCTGGAGCCATTCTGCCTAGTGGAAGGCACCTGTCCCGCCCCTGGATTCATGGGGAGAATACAACGCAGGGTGCCCTCTGTGGAGACGTGTGTGGGAGGGGAGGAGCCATTCAGGTCTGCAGGTGGAAGAAGGATCCCCAGCTGGATTGTCCATACTAGGAGGACAGATAACAGGACCCAGACTGTGGAACTTGGGATTAGACAGCTGGGAAAGGGAGGGCAGTGGGAGACAATTCCTCCTCTAAGACCACTCAAGGCAGCTGTTTCCCCGTTACACAACTTTGGTTGTATCTCTTATCTTGGGAAGGACTGACTGGGTCAAAAGAGCTGGACACAGGGCAGACAGATCAGTTCAGTGAATACTTGTGGATTGCCACTGCTAGACAGGGTAGCAGATTATAGGAAGAGGAAGAACCACCGCCAAGTTACTTAATAACAGTTCAGAACATGTTTGAGGACACTGTATTGGTGAGAGGAAGGATGTGATGTTGTCAAGTCTCTCTGGGCTCCCCAAAACCTAATAGGTTATCAGCTCACTCAGGCAAGTGGTTGGGTGTGGATAGGTTGCTACCAAAGTCAGCCACAGGGCACACTGAACCCAAAGAGAAAAGACTTCAGGAGTCAGGGGGACTTTAGAAAAAGGAGGGATGGACCAGCGTATTCATCCCGAAGGAGGCAGAGGATCGAATCATATAGAGAGGGTCAGATCCTGCGGAGAGGAGAGAGTGGGCAGGTGCAGAGAGGGACAGAACTGCCGCGCTCCATTTGGTAAATATTAATCAGCACCTACTCTGCACTAGGCCTGCGAGAAGATGTGCATCTGACCCCATTACACTGGGGCCTCCTTGTGCGTCCCATGCCTTGTTGGTCATTCAATCCCTAGTGCCTAGCAGAGGGGTTGGCGCAGACTAAACCACAATGAATGGTAGATGAATCAGTGAGTCAGCCAATCAGCTACTGCTGAGTGCTCGAACAGAGTAGAGAGAGAGTGTTTTGAGAGCTCAAAGGCGGGACCATCACTCCCACTGCAAATCCAGGTCCCTGAGCTCCACAGCACAGGGGCTGCACCTGGCCCATCTTTGTTTCTCCAGCACCCGGCAGAGGGCCTGGCTCAGAACAGGCCTCAGTGAATGTTTGGTTTTGAGAATGAATGAGCAAGCAAACAAATGAACTAATGAAATAAGACTTCTGGCAGGAGATGGCCTTTGGCCTGAGACAAAGATTTCAGTGAGGAGGGCTAGCCATTGAAACATTATTTATCCCACTTCAGGTCACAACAGCCTGTTAGCACATCATGAAGTCAATGTAGTGGGTTGAAACTATTTTTTTTAAGAAGTAAACTTAAATGGAATAGGGTACAGTGGAATAGAAAATATCAGTGCAGCACTCTAAAAGGGTATGTATTTCATGACGTGTGTGTGTGTGGTGTGTACTCTTGATTAGGGTATGTTGCTTACTGTGGGTTTCAGTTGAACAGGATTTTAAAATGCATTCTAGACTGAGGAACCAGCATGACTTTCCATGATAATCAAAGAACCAAGAGAATTTTAATGTGGCCGGAGCATAATTATGGTGACAGTATTTTCCAAATCAAAAGTCAAGAGACATGCTCTAATGTTTGAAATCAGGAGGGTCTCAGGGAATCTAGGATGTATGATCCTGGTGTGCAGAGGGGCCATGGAGGAAAAAGAAGAACAGAGGGGACTCTGAGACCAGAAAGGTAGTTTGGGGCAGAAACTGAGAAAGATCTGCCCCTCGCCTGTGCACTAACCAGATTAGGGCATGTCACCTCAGTTAGGACTTAAAACTGCCACTAACAGAAGTGAAATAACCTTGATACCACGTAAGCCTTTAGAATTTCTCTCAGACCCTTTATAAAGCCACAGTGTTTCCAAGAATTTTGGAAGTAAGAGGTTACAAGAGGAAAAATATAATGGAAAAGAGGGAGGAAAGATCATGTATGCAATACGATTTTTCGTCAGCCCACTGCAGATCTAAAGCCATATGCAAGTGTCAGTGACAGAGCAGTTCCAGAAATGCATTTGCCTGCCACTCCACCCCCCTCACCCTGCCCCAGGCCTTAACACACCCCTCAGATAGCCCTCAGAGAGTCTGAGCAGTAGAGATCATCTAATGGAGTTCATATAAACACCAGCTTCCTGACAGCTGGCCTCTGAGCGAATTTATTATTGAATTATACTCCTGCGTTTTCAGAACAAGCTGAGCTGACAGGCTACCCCATCAGTTTAAAAAAGGGGGAGCAGGGAGGAAGACAATGATAAATTACCCTGATGGAAGATGGAAGAAGGTAAAGATCCTGCTTCCTCCAAAATGTCAGCCATTATATATTATTCATGTTGGTTTAAAAAAAAAAAAAAAAAAAACCCTCCCCGCATTGAAATGAATGTTTATGATGATAAAGCAACTAGGTGATTTAATTCAGGATGCAGGCAGCAACTTCTCACATCATCCTGATGAGCAGCTAACAAGTCCTCCTCTGCCACTTGATCATCCCTTTATTGATTCCAAAACCAAATTACGATCTGTTTGCTGTGTAGCCTGAGCTTTTTCCTAGCTGTCCATCACAGGAAGCATTAGCAGACAATGCTGCGCTGAAGCGGGAACCACTCGGGATTTAGTAGGAGAGGCCCTGCGTTCAAGTTCTTGGGCACGTGAGAGCAAGCGACCTTGGGTGAGCGAGTCTCAATTTCCTCATCTGGAATGAGGGGTTACTCATTCTCACCCTGCAGGTTATTTGGAAGATTAAATGAGATAAAATACCCAGGAAGCCCAAGGGCTGGTGCATAGCACACGTTCAGTAATAACACCAAATATTTACCAAGGATGTTCTATGTGTCAGGCATTATTTGAAATGCTTTGTAAGTTTCATAATTAGTAACACCTTTACATCTCCCCCGAAACCATATAACATAGGGAATGCATGCCCCTTCTTTTACGGATAGGAAACTGAGGCACAGAGAAGTTGAGTAACCTGGCCCAGGACAGACAGCTTGTAAGTGGCAGAGCCAGCATTTGAAGCCAAGCTGATTGGTCCTAGAGCCCATGTGCTGAGCCTCTGTCCTTCTCTGCTAGGTTTTTTATATTCCCACCTCTGCATCTTCAGCTTGGAAATCTGTACAACATGGTGCTGCTACAACTCTACAACCCCAGCTGGCCCTGACTTTCTTTCTAATACTGTACAACACAGTAAAAAGCTAACACGCAGCAGGTCTTAGTGCCCCAGAGCATGGCCTCAGAGGCAGGTAGCGAGGCTTGAATTTGAGCCCTACCCCTTGCCAGCTGTGTGACCTGGGATAAGTCTCTTAATCATTCTGTTCCTCACTTTCCTCATCTGTCATATGAGGATAATAATTGGTACCTCGTGGGGATGTCTGAGGATTGAAGGAGATATAAAACACTTATGTGTCAGAGCAGTAAGCACTGGATGAATGTTATTGGCTGTTATCACTTACAGCAAGAGTTAGCGTTCGCATTGGCAAGGGCATTTGTATTCGTATAGGTTTTAGTGTCACCGTAGGAACTGGGAGAGAAATGAGAATCTTAGCCCGAAGCATTAATGTAGTTATATAACTGATGCAAGTGCCCTGGCACTGTGGCAGGCAGAGGTGAACAGACCTTTGAGATGGGCGGTCCTTTGTGGTTGAAGAGGAGACTTTGAGGCCAGAGAAAACTCTTGGCTCAGCGATGCAGTAGCAGAGCCTGAGTCCTGGCGAGCCTGGAGTCCTAAGTGAGGCTCTCAGGTAGTATCTCCAGTGTCTGTAAGTCAGGGACTTTCTGCATTTCCATCCAACATTGAAAAACTTCAAGCAATGAGAAGTTAAAATATTGGAGAGCCAGGCATCACATCACTAATATTGTCCTCTATGGAGAATATAGGGTCAGGACGTACCAAACACCTCTGCAATGCGTCTAACCAGCACTCCAGTCCAATCCTGGAGGCGTCAAGAGCTGGCTCTACGTGAGCTCCGCGGTGCGGGGCTGTGAGGAGGCGATGCTACCTCTGGGCAGTATTCTAGCCGAGGAGAGAGACCTGCCCACCCGCCCTCCCCTGCCTCCACCTCCTCCCACCACGGCGGGTCCCTGTGACTCTACCCTGTGGGTCTAGCCTGCAGGCCTCTAGGACTAACCCCGATCTGAGGAGGAGGGCTTAGAGCAACCCCAGCTGCTCAACTCCAGTCCTCCTACCATTCCTCTGCCTGACCCTTTATGTGCCAGCTCTGGCAATGGGTTCCTGTCCTGTCCCAGAATCCCAAACTCACTTTCCATCCGTAAGTCCCTGATACAAGCGGCCTGGTAGCCCTGCCCCCCGAGGATTCAAGCCTTGCCTCCCCTTACCTGGCTCCCACCGCTGCCATGTCTGGGTCTGGAGATCCACCGGTGCTCTGCTTAGGAACCTGGGCATTGTTACCTGGTGACACACAGGACATCCACATCCAGCTGCCCCTGGGAGCTCCCTCACCATGCCTGTCCCCTGTCAGTCCTCCTCCCCTGCCCCTGGAAGGACTGTTTCCCTTGAATGCCACCTGTCTGTTGCTCTGCACCTCAGGTCCGGCCTGCTGAGCTGGATTTCCGCAGCTCTTTTCTGTGTCTCTGCCCCGCTCCATCCCCACCCCAGGAAGTGGGTCTAATTGTGGTCCGTCCTAGTCTCCCCTTTCTGAGTAAAGCAGCGAAGTCTCCCTTTTCCGGGAGAAGCAAGACCTGTCCTGTACCCTGACAGGAAGACAGGACACACGGTCGTGAAATGAACTTGTCCGCCGAGACACTGTGTGTGGTCACATTTTAGCGGAGCTGCTTCAGGTTTTTCTAGCAACACAAGCCATCTGCTGCGGAGTCCTCTTAGAGGCCGCCCTCTGGCTGCATAGCCCAGAGAACAGCCTACATAGACGTGTACTCACATTCCCTGGCCCCAGGCACACGGTCGGTGTTTCCGAGCCGTGTCCCCCGACCTGGCCAGCCCTGCCACCAGGATCAGGAAGCTTGTTCCTCAAAAATGATCTCCACTGGCTGGTCTCGCTCAGTCCTGCTTCTCCTTTGCCACAACCAGGACTCACTTCTCTGGAAATACGGTGTCCTGAACAGTCATGGGCTCTGTTCTTGTGTGCACCTTCGTTGGCCAGCAGGAAATATTCCAGATGACTTCTGCGAGAGCCGACTCAGCCCAAAGCATCAGCTTTCAGCAGCCGAGTTGCCCCCAGGCTCGAGTGATCAGAGCAGGGGCCCGGGAGCTTGTGCTCCCTGAGTGTCTGAAGTAGCTCAAGGACCACAGAAAGTTAGGAGATCACAGGACCGTGGCTTCTGGGCTCTGCAGGAGGCAGGCCTAAGGGCCCAGAAGACACTAGCAGTTACCTGGCCATCTTGTCATTGGATGCCCCCAGGTGGGGTGAGAGCATCATAGCAGACCTGTCGATGCCTCAGCCTCAGTGGGTGATGGAGGGGAAGTTCTGTCCATCTCTAGGGATCACGCATCTCACCTGTAAATTAGGGGCTTGGACTCAGGCACCCAAAGGACTCTTCTAGTTAAACCTTAAATTCCTGTTAATCTGAAGAAGGCTGTGGATTTCTTCTTTCCGCTCCCCAGATATACACAAAACAGTCCAAGAGCAAAAGCTTGTTCTGTCATGAACTGGAGTACTTCCCTGTGACATTCATTCCACATACCCAGCAAGTGATCTGGAAGCCTCTAGTAGAGTCTAAACTGAGCCCAATTCCAAATGGAAGAACAGAGTCAGGGTACTCGGGCAGGGCCTGGTGCTTGATGCTAACTTTGGGGATGTTTGTATGTCATACTGGAATGACCTGGTAGGCAGCTCCCCTTTTTACCCCATGCTAGCTTTACTTCCAGATACAAGGATTTTTTTTTTTTTTTAAGTCAAATTATATTCATTCCAAAAGGTGAGTTCCTCATGCATAGGGATTCTGTCTCATTTATTGTTAGTAATTTAACTGCTTAGAATACAATGGAGGGCACTTCCATGGTGGTCCAGTGGTTAAGACTCCACACTCCCAATGCAGGGGGCACAGGTTCGATCCCAGGTCAGGGAACTAAGATTCCCCTATGCCGCATGGAGCAGCCAAAACAACAAAAACAACAACAACAACAAAATAAATAAATAAACAAATATTTTTTTTAAAAAGAATACAATGGAAAATAAAACAGGAACTACTGGCACTGCTGTCCTGTAGTTTCCATAAGTAAGAAAATGGATGAATAAATATCTTCCCTACCACCCAGCACCGTGTATAGCACATAGTAGGTGCTCAGTTAAAGTTCCAATAACTGAACCCTATTCTCATTTACCTGGCCTTCATCTATGTTTCTCTTCCCCCAACCCATGTATATCTATTTTTTACTTTGGGCTATATGAAATAACTATATTCATATTTTTCTGTCATCATCTTTTTTCATTTATGTGATCTTCATTTGTTTCTTTACTCAACATTTATTGAACGCATACTAAAAGACCTACTCCTGTGATAAACACGGAGTTAGAGAGATGAAATGGACATAGTTGTTCCCTTCAAAGAACTCACAATCTAGAAAAGATAAGGTGTTTAAACAGATGAATACACTTTAGTGGGATAAGTACATTGTGCTTTGTTCACCAAAGGAGGGAGTGGCTTCTTTGTCCTGGAAAATAGGGAAGAGTTTCACTGAGAGGCAGGCCTTCAAGGAGAGATTAGTAGGAATGGGAGGAGAGTCATTTGAGGCAAAGGAACCAACATAGACAAAAGTCAGGGAGGCATGGAAATGCATGCCAAGGCAAGGGTATGAGAAGTAATTTAACATGGCAGCAGCACAGGATGTGAGGATGGAAAACTGGGACGTGAGAGGCAGGCAGGGGCCTGATCCTGAAGGTATTTACATGCCAAGCTAAAGAGCGTGGACTTTATGTGGACACAATGGGTACTACAGAAAATGACATGGATGGCACAGGAATACTGATGATGTGGTAAATTGACAGTGGTAACGTCTGGAGAATTGGGTATCTTAGATTTGCAAGGTGCCTCAAGAGAGGATCTGGTCCAGCTCCCTGACCACCAATAAGTAGGAACGTTATTAAACGTTAAGTGATTAGATCAAGTTCTGTTGGTTTGGGCCTAAGGTTATTGAAAGACATACAAAGTAAACATAGGAAGAGCGATGAGATAAGTTATAAAGAATGAAACACAGCTAGAAGTTGGCTTTTGAATATAGTAATATATAGCATATTAGAGTTTATTTCATACAAAGAAAGCACAGACACACACCGTCGTAACTCTAGTGCTGTACAGTGGTCCCAAGGCAGCTGCCCAATGTGGTCCATGAGGTACAGGAAGAAAATATTAGGACGTCTGTCTACATTTACTTTTTATCTTTCAAAATAAGAAAGAATGGATGTTTACTTGTACGGAACACCAGGTTTTCTCTGATTTGCTTGGTCCCAGTGTTGGTTACGTGTCTGGACAAGCACGTGAGGTGTTCTGAGGGAGATGAGGATCTACTCCTCACGGAGCTTTACTGGTTTATAGCATGACTGTGTTGTGTGTGTGTGTGTGTGTGTGTGTGTATGTGTGTAAAATCTAGCTTTAACCAAACTTACATAAAAAATGGGGTCCAGTGGCATAAAAGGATTTTGCAAAGTAACTACCGATCAAAGATGACAAGTGCAAATACAAGCCAACAGTCAAACGGCAGAGCTGATATTCCTACTCCTGGTCCAAAGTCTTCCTCAACTCCACTATGAAGTTAAAAACAGTAGTGATCATTCTCATCAGATCTAACAAACAAGGAAGCAAAAGATTCAAAATTATCAAGAAGACTAGTTGAAATATTCATTTTTTGTCCATTAAATCTTGCACCAAGCGTATATTATGCTTTCCAATATTAGCTAATGATGATAGCATGTGTGTACAATTTATTAATAAATATGAATACACCCATGGAGCCTTCAGAAAATGTTTACAGAAAGGGTGTGTGATCAAAAAGAGTTTTCAGAGCCCTCCTCTGATGATGTTAACTCAGATTTTTTAGGCGGCTAAAACAAATTGAGATTCTGTTATTTAGGTGTGTATCTGTGTCAGATGGTAAGTGGCCTGAGAGGTGAAGTGACTTTCCTGAGTTCTCATGGATAATAAATGAAGTCCTGAATTTGAATCCTGGCTCCCCAGCCACTCTTAAGAGAATGGGCAAATCCATCCCCTGCGGAGGCTTTATTTTCTCACTTCTGCAAGAAGTGTGAAGAGAGATGATCAGGAAGGTCTCTTCTCACATGTCATGACTAGTGGGTTCCCAAGAAAACGTACACAGGTGGAAGACGGCAGGCTGGAAAAGCTGGTTGAAGAAACGGAGGCAGAGCACCAAGATGGAAAGCTCTGAAGAAAGGGCTACAGAATGGCCCGTGTTGCCAGGCTAGAAAGAAGGTCTTGGAAGCTACTGAGTGGACAGGGTCAGACTTTGACTGGGAACCCCCTAGATGGGGGTCGTTTGACAGGCCGTGAAGTGGGGCTTCTTTGGGCCCAAGTAAGGTTCTTACAAGATGTTGGATAAAGTGTAGTAGGTGCTAGAAAGATCCCTAGTCAGTCAGATGAGTTGGCAGAAAACAGTTTAAAGGGTGGGTACAAGTCAGGCATAGAAATCTGTTTAAAGTATGTAATGCAAAGGAGTGATTTGCATAACCAATAGTGGCATACAGTAACAAATACCTTAAAGCAGAGAAAGGCTAAAGTTACCTTTTGCCGCCTAGATAGATCCCAAATGATTATTCCAGTTTCCTGAATACCAGCTTCATTAGCTGTCTCCATTTAATAACAAAAAATGTTCAAGCTGCAGTTTTTCTTCCTTCATCTTCCTCTATCTGCTTGTATAGTACACAATGAATAACAAACCTAACTTAATTTCTGGCATTCTTTTTTTTTTTTTTTTTTTTTTCAAGTTTTCAAAACCTTTAAATGTACAGAAGAGGAGGCTATAGCATCAAAGCAGTAGGGCTGCAAGCAGAGGCGGGTGGATCCTCCAGGGGAAGGAACCCAGCCTTAGGATGCGACTTGTGACCAACTAGAAAGCCCAGCCCCTGGAGCCCTCTGTTCCGTAGCCATATCCCTGTCAAGGTCAAGTAGCTCAGAGTTCTTTGGTATCTCTCTCATCTTCAGTTACAGAAACACATCAGTTCTTTATTCATTTAGTAAATAATTTATCAAGAGCTTATTCTGCACCATGCATTCAAATTCCAGGGCGCACCCCTGTGTTGGTGGAGGCTTTCTTTTGCCCACTCAGAAATGAGCATCACCCACGCTCAGTGCTGGCAGTCCAGCAGTGAGGGGGGATGTGGTCCCCGTCTTCAAGGAGCTTGTGATCTGCCGGGGGGAAAAAGGCTGCCCAATAGCATGACAGCACTCAGAGTCTTTGCAGAGACAGCCCAGGGAGTGCGAGTGCTAGGGTACCGCTCCAGGTGGGTCCTGAGGCTAAGCAGGTGGTTTTCAGGTGAAGAGGACGGGTGGAAGGTTCCATGTAGAGGGAACAACTCAGAAATAAGTCTCAGCATTGTATGAGCTCCATTAGGATTCTGAAGCCACGTGTAGTAGGGCTGCTTGAGCTGGATTGAGGAGCACCAAGTTAAATCCATCATACATTCCACTTTACATCTGTTTGGGAAAATCTTCAGCCTTCATGGACAGGTGAGAGAATGGAGATCCAGAGAGGTCAGATAACGCTCCAAGGTCATACAGTTAGTTACCAGAGTCAGAACTGGGAACTGACCCCCTGCCCAGGGCTCTTTCACCACACCCCTCCACTTCTCCCTGACGGGCGGCTGAGGTGAGTTTCTTCTTTGCTTGGTTCTGTTTCACGGTGGGTGGTTTTGTCTCTCCAACACTTTCCTCCCTTGATCCCAAACCTGGCCAGTGTTCCCAGGAAGCAGTCAGGCAGATCTTCCCTGTCACTGGCGTTAGCCAGGGCACCTCAGTCGGGCCCTGAGTATGTGGTTGGGCCAATGCCAGCATGTTTGACGCCTCTCCCCCTTGGCCTGGCATGAGAACTCCTTCCTGGCAGAGTTCACCCAGCCTAATTGCTTGTTTTGTATCCCAGCTGCCTGACATATGCCAAACCCATGTGTTGACTCACTGGTGTCAGAGACAACTACACTCAGGCGTTTCAAATTTGCTTTGGTGAGCTCTAGGCAGCAACCGGGGACTGTAATTCGTGTATTTCTATAACCCCAGAGCCTAACACAGTGCCTGCCTTTGAGTAGGTGCCCCGTTTTCTAAATTAAGTGAATTTTAGTGAGTGCAGGTGAATAACACAGTAGTAAGAGGAAGGACCTGGAAGTAAGGAGTCCTAGCTTTGAGTGTCAGTTCAGCCCATTGAGTTCTTTGCTGTAGGACCTTGAGCAAGTCTGTTCTCTCTGAATTTCAGTTACTTGATCATTTCTCACCTAATAAACACTCGGGGAGAATATCTCATGCTTACCTAGCCCTTGGAGATGGAAGCACATGAGATAGCTGTGTAAATGTGAATGATATCACTGTATGACAGTCACATCATGGAGAGATCCTTGGAAGGTTTAGAGCAACCTAGCAGAGCAGAGGGGTGATTAATTGTGCCAGGAAGAGTTGGAAACAGCCTCACTGAAGTGATGACAGCTTAGATGGGACCCTAAGGATGAGTAGAAAATAACCCCATATGCCAAGACAGTGACCGAGGAAAAGCAAAACACGTCAAATACAGGACTGGTGATAAGAGGATCATATGAGCCAGCTGGGAAGCCAAGTTGGTGACAGTGATTTGCACCCTGCATTAGTGATTTCTCACCAAGGCAGTCTTCCATTCTGGAATTTCACAGTCAAAGCAGCACCTATTTCTTAGATGCACTGACCCTTAATGTGAGGGTCAGTGTTCCAGTGGTGGACAGAAGCCGGCTCATGCCAGCTCACAGGGACTGCTTAGTAAATGTTCAGGAATTCTGCAAGCTAGTTCTTAAGCACAACTATTATTAAAAATTAAATTATATAAAATCACAGTTAAACAAATTATATTAAAAACAAAGGTAATAATCAAAACTCATCACTTTCTAGTTATTTAGCTGTGTTTTACCCTCATCTTTACTCTAGAGTTTATTTAGGTCTATTGTTTCTCTGTGGTGGAAATACTGTTATATACTGGTGTCCTACTAGCCATCTCTTCCCAACTCTGGGTGCAGTGATATCTCATCAGTAGTGTGAAATCGGCCGTGGTGGAGGTCTTTTCACCACAGAAGTAGGCAAATACCACAAATGAAAGCCACTTTTCTTTTGAAAGCCAATTGTTAAATATTCACCCGTGCACCACTGGTGGTATCCATTGAATAACTGGATGAAGAAAGAAAATGTTTGGAAACCCAGCAGCCACATGTCTTCAGACCTCCCTGGACAAAAACACGTGGCAGGAGACACATTTCCAGGGCCTCCGTAGAGCAGACTTCCCCACCTCCTTTGTTCCAGGGAAGCCTTTACGTTGAACTGGGTTTTCTTGACAACTGAAAGTCATGGTCAAATAGGAGGAGGATGGAAGTGTTTTTCTCCAGGACTTAATTCCTGAGCCAAATGCCTGTTTTGGCAGGAGGCCTCTGCGGCCCACAGGGGTACCGGGAGTCAACTTAATCTTCTCCAGAATCCAAAGCAATCCACAGGAGCTCGGGCTAAAATTACATCTGCTCTGGCTTGCTGAAGTGGAGGCGACATGATGGCCAAATGGTGCTGATTTAGTGTTTCCCAACTATCAGGAAATCCCCAAAGAGAGATTAATCAGAGGAGGCTGGCCCGCATGTGGAGGAGGGGCAACAGCCAGGACAGGCCCCCAAAGGAAACCATCCCCAGAGGGCTGGTTATCGTCCAGGCAGAATCTGAAGGCACATATGTCAGGAGGAGGCTGGAGAGTAGCCAGCACCAGGATATGAGATCTGTTAGTAATTCTCTGGAAGGACCGAGTTCCAGCAATAAGAAATTCAATTTTCCTCCATTAGAGAAAGCATCTCTCAGTACCGGCTGAATACAATTGACGGCATAAATCTTTCCCATTAGCGGAGAGATAATTTCACGTAAATATATTGGGAGACCTTCAGAGCAGGACGGAGAGTCTTTGCTGAGCCTCACCCGCTTAACTTGTTTGCCGTGTAATTGCATTTAGACCAAGGGCCTCGGAAGAAAACCACTGACTGTATTAACATTAACCAGATTGTGTGTGGTGAGGGGAGGCGGGGTGAGGAGCTCGATGCATTGTGGGTAGTTGTTCTTGCCTTCAGAAAGGACAAACTGACACCGGCGAGCCCAGCTGCTTACAAGCCTGGTGTTAATTGCTTTTCTCATCAAACAGAGAAAAGCTTATCACTTTCCTCCGTAGAAAGGGTAGAGATGTAGGTACCTAATAAAGCAGAGGCTGAGTCTGAGATCTTTTTTTATGAATGCCCACAGGCCTCATGAGTAGCTCATCCCCAGGCCAGAAAAAAGCCTTCCGAACTGAGGTGAATGGAAAAAAGTTGTCTGGACAACAGCGCCTTGCGTCTTTGTCTCAGATTTGTCTTGTCCACGAGGGCTGTCTCCCCAGCGCCCTGATCCCTTAGGACATTGACACCAGTGAGCATCTTCACTTCCACCCATTGCCAGTGGTGTACAGACTGGTCTAGAGTTGGACCCCGAGTGTGAGGTCTGGACTCAAGGCCTGGCTCTGCCCCTGCCTCCCTGTGTGGCGTGGAGCAAATAACATGACGTCTGTGGACCCAGTTTCATCTTCTTCCACTAACTCCGTGATTTTCCAACTGGCTTTCCTCTGGCTTCTCCAGAAACTAAGACTCTACAGAGTTGCTTTCAGAACCACCCCAAGGGGAAAGTGGGTCCCACCCCTACTTCATCTGGAGCAGATCTTGTTTTTATTGGTTTTCCACTTGGGGATCCTTATAAAATATCATCTGCCAAAAAGATTCTGTTTTCTGAAATATTTGAAAAAACGTCATTCTAGATGATCTCTAATTGTCCCACTTATTTACTCAACCTACTGTTTTTGCTTTTTTGTTGTTGTTGTTTTTGTTTTTGTTTTTGCTTTTTTAAGCAATCACCTGGTACTTGTTAGGCACTCCCGGGCACTCTAGAGAGAAAAAAGGAAATAGACCTTGACCCTGGCCTCAAAGAGCTGGTGATCTAGTGGAGTGGAGAAACATGTACAGTGTGGTAGGGTATCAAGGGGTTTGTGCCAGGTTTTGGAAGAGACAGTGACTAGTTCTAATTAGGGGCATCAAGAAAGGCTTCAGGGAAGAGGCGTCATTGGAAGTTGGGTCTTCAAGGATGAGAATGTTGGGAGAGGGGTACAGGAATGATATCTGAGGCAGAGGGAAGAACATTGCACAGACACAGAGGCTTTGAACAACATCTGCCTGGCAAGTTTGGGAAAAGGAGATGCCTTGTTGCCTGGAATATAGAGGGAGAATGGGAGGGGGGATGGTGGGAGAGGTGCCAAGTTCTAGAAACCACTCCAAGGGGACACCAGCATCTGCCCTTCTCCTGTCTCCAGTGCCAGGTGAGAGGAAGTGCCCTCTATCCTGTTCACTTTCTTGAATGTCTGCTTCCAGTGAGACTCTTAGTGACAATAAAGATCACTGCCATTTATGGAGCTTACTGTGCACGAGGATGAAAAAACAGAGACTCAAAGAGCTGTGACAGAGCTAGGTTTTGAACCCAAGTCATGTGACTCCACTATTTACAATAGCCAGGTCATGGAAGCAACCTAAATGCCCATTGACAGACAAATGGATAAAGAAGATGTGGTACATATATACAATGGAATATTACTCAGCCATAAAAAGGAACGAAATTGGGTCATTTGTAGAGACATGGATGCATCTAGAGACTGTCATACAGAGTGAAGTCAGAAAGAGAAAAACAAATATCGTGTATTAACGCATATATGTGGAACCTAGAAAATGGTACAGATGAACCGGTTTGCAGAGCAGAAATTGAGACACAGATGTAGAGAACAAACGTATGGACACCAAGGGGGGAAGGTGGTGGAGGGGTGGAGGTGGTGGTGTGATGAATTGGGAGATTGGGATTGACATGTATACACTGATGTGTATAAAATGGATGACTAATAAGAAAATAAATAAATAAATAAACATTTTAAAAAAAGAAGAGCTGTGACAGAGGTAGGTTTTGAACCCAAGTCACGTGACTCCAAATTCACATGCATAACTACACTGTATAGCACCGCCCCACCCCATCAGCTTTTTCTCCTTACAGCATAGTACAGTATCCATAGAAAATAACCCTCTAAGTGAGATATCTGAAAACCTTTTTCAGTAATAATTCTTTAGAGGATGCTTTGATGACTTACATTGAGGCAATAAAAAAAAAAGGTAGTGCTTATCTTGAGTGGATACCATGAGCCCCTGGGTGCCAAGATATATCTGAGTGACCTGCCTCAGTCTTCTGACCTGCCAGCCAGGGTTCTAACATGAAAGGTAGGTCATGTTATTCTCTCTTTTCTACCCCCAGGCATGCATGTGTCATTCGTGGTCAAGTAATGACATCAGATGGGACCCCGCTGGTTGGTGTGAACATCAGTTTCGTCAATAACCCTCTCTTTGGATACACGATCAGCAGGCAAGATGGCAGGTAAGAGGCCTTTTGGGGACCAGGGTTGGTGAAGGCCCTGCTCTCGTGGTCTTGCCACATAGCTGCTGCTGGAATGACAACGTGCAAAAAGGATAGGACTTGGAGTCAGAGGACCTGAATCCACGTGCCCAGCCCTGCAATACACTAGCTGTGTGACCTTGTAGCTGACTCTGGCCTAAATCCCTTTGGCTCTAAATTAAGCAGCTTCTTCTTATTTGTTTCTCAGAGTAAGCATGCGGTACCTTATACATATTGTTCTGTTGCATGGCTTATGATATAAAATACTGTCACGTGGACCATTTTCCATAGACCAGAGAGCTCCAGAAGTCTCAGCATTCCTGCTGTGTGGTTTCCATCTGCAGCCACCCAGGGCTATGGAAGCCACTGAGTGATTACAGAACTCTGACCTTCAGATCCCTGTGAGAACCTTCAGTTCATCAGCCTGAATGAAGTCAAGTTTCTGTAATCACTCTAGCTCCCCCATTTGTTGGCTATGTGTTCTTAGACAAATCTCCTTACCTCTCTTGGCCTCAGCTTCTTCATCTGTTAAATGGTCCTAATACTATTTATCTTACATGGTGGTGGTAAGGATTTGATTCTATGATGAATGGAGAAGCACCATGCACATAGTAGGTGTTTAATAAATCTTAGTTCCCTGCCCCACTCTGATTCATTGCTGTATCTCCAGGGTCTAGCACATAGTAAGTATATAATAAATATTAGCAATTTATTAAAATTACAACTTAAAAAGGTGATGATTACAATGCAAGCCATGAGACTATTTTGGAGAGAAGAGGAGGGGAAGGAGGAAAGTGGAATATTTATGCTGTCAGTGGTGACAAGTCCTCTATTTTTAATAAAATCAGGTGGTGGTAGTCCATCTGGCTAAGTGTGGGCCCATAAGGTTGATTTTCACTCTGTGTTGGAAATTGTGCTCCAGCCTGATTGATTTCAGCACCTCTTTAATCCAATCTCAGATGTGAACATGTCCTGGCCGAGGTGATAATGAAGTAGGGGCTCATCTGTTTGTAGACATATGTGCCTCTTAGACGGGGTTGGCAAGCTGGGCATGGGGAGCCCTCTCTTCCCTCCTCCCCCTCCCTATGAATGGAAGAGGTTGGTGGCCCGTCCCCAGGGATCATCTGTCCGGGCCAGGCCACCGATCCCCAGAAGCACCTCAGCGCAGACTGCGCTACAGCAGGGAGAAGTCTCCTTCCTCATGGTGTCTTTACCACCTTCCAGCTCAGGGCTGCCTGCTTTATGGAAATAGAAGATGTGAGCATCATAGGCAACAAGTATCCTGACTACATTATTACCTGCTGTGAAACAGTCATCAAAAAGGAGCCATGGGTACCGCTCTTTTTTTTTTGCCATAAAATTTGTCCATCATTCATGTGAGATGGCGAGTAGTCCGTCCTCTGCCCACTGTGCTTGGTTAGGGTGAGTCCATAAAACACACCAGAGTCCAATAAATTTGGTGGCCCTTGGGGAATGCCCAATTAGCACCTCCAGGCTTTGATTCCTCCTGTTGTGCTGCCCTTGCGATCTCTACTACCTCCTGAGAGGATGGGCATCCTGGGCGGTAAGTATCAGCCATATTTCCTGTACCGGCCAGCTAAATTACACCAGAGTAGTCAGAGCTGCTAGAGCCTAAAGCTTGAGTTTCAGAACAGTTCTTACCAATGCATTAGGGGGCTTAAATTTTCTTCCCATCTTAGACACTGCATAATGTATGGGAAAGTCATTACTTATTCTCTAATATGTGTCTGAAGAACCCTGTTTGTTATATGTGAACGGGTAGCATCTTGCCCATTTCCCTCCCCCTTGTCCCTGACTCACCTTCTTTCCTATTTCTCATACCCGAGGAGAAACTGTAAGGCCAGAGATATCACCCGGAGATAATAGTACATGCAAGTCCAGGGACCAGGTCTAATTCATCTTTGTATTCCTCACTTTCCCGGCAGGCACCATGACACTTGCCTTTGTCCAGATCTCCCACCCCGGCCCCATGCTGAAATACCAGACCTCAAGTCTTAACAAGAGCTCACAAACAGAAAACAGTGGCAGGGAAGTTAGCCAAAGAGATCATTAAAAAGATGGAAAATAGAAATCATGAAGAAAAATGTTTAAAGAATAGCAGACAAGAGAAGCAGTTCAGGTTCACTGAATTGAAAGATGGGATTATACAGAGCACGAAGCCCAGGGAATGGAGCCCAGTGCTTTCCTCATCCATTATCTCATCTGTCTCATTAATAACTCTGCCAAGTGATGATGATCGTCACCTTCATCTCACGTGAGGAGATTGAGGCTCAGACAGGTGACGGAACTCACCTGTGGACTAAGTGGCAGTGCTTGGACTGGCCCTCACTGTTGGGGCTTCATCTGAGAAGCAGGCCTTCCCTTTGAGGTCAGTGTCACGCCCATGTCCACAGCAAGGTTTCCCTCCAGATGAGCAGGCCTGGCTCTTGGCAAGAGCCAATCACACCCCGCTGCTGGCTAGGCCAGCTGCCCCCAACTGGCTCACGGCCTTGAGAATATGTCTTTTCATGTTTGTCTTCCCTCCCTCCCCACGCTCATCCTCTCACGAAGGGAGCTTGTAAGTCAGGCCAAACTTCTGTTTGACAGTTAAGTGTTCTGTCAAAGTACAGATGCTGTTCAGTTCTGTTCCCTGGGTATTTTCCCCAAACCCTGGATATTCTCCTGGAAAGCCAAAACCTGAACTCTTAGTTGAAAATAAACACCTTCCCTGGTGTTTCTCTATTATTATGTATTGAAGAATGATGGTACCCAACTTCCTCTACTCGAAGGTTATGTGGGCCTAGAAGGGGCCAAGTGAAGAGCAGGCAAAACAGATGAAAAGCATCTGCAAAGGACAGACGAGTCAGGCTTTGGAGCTTGGGGACCCAGATCTGAGGGCGCCATCTACCACGAGCAAGATTTGACACTAGTTCAGTGCAAAATCCCTGCAGCTTCTAGAGGAGGGAGGAGCAAGCTAGAGCAATGAGGCCAATCCCACCAGGTGTGTTCATCAGAGATGAAGGTGAGGTCCTGCAGTGGGGTCTCTAAGACCAACTGCACAGGTAAATGTCAGGTTGACTTACAGTAATAGCCAAAGGAAGAAAGAACTTAGGGTGTTTAATATACAGTCAATTCAGAAGAAATTGACAATATCACTCATGAGTTCATTCTATAAACTATAACCATCAAGCTCTGGGCTAAGTTCTGGAAAGGCTGAGAGGAATCAGTGTCCCCAGGCCTGAGAGTGAATGTAGGATTCCAGTGCAATGTGATGTGGGCTGTTAGGAGAAGTGCACATGGTGCAGTGGGATCCCAGGGGAGGGGACTGGAATTCTGAGTGGGTAAGGAGTTAGCAGAAGCCCTCCATCCAAAAAAGCAAGATGAGGACAGGCCTTGAAAATGCATCCTAAAAGTAATAGCTAAAGGACTTCATCCAAAGAGACATCACCAGGAGGTGGCAGGTGGACAGGATCACTGTTTGCAAGTCCTAAAGGACTGTCAAAGGCAGAGGAAGACTAGTTTGAAGTCACCCCAGCAGGTAGAACATGTCCCAGTGGCTAAGGAGCTATTAGGAGAGGGACCCAGGCTCAATTCCCGCCCCCCCAAAAAAGTGTGCTAACAGTCAGAACTAACCAAAGATGGGACAGTGCACCTGCGGACATAGCAAGCTCCTCATCACTGGAAATGTGCAAACAGGAACCAAATAGCCCCTTGATAGTGGTTCTGTAGAAGGAACTAAAGCATCAGATTCAGAGAGGGGGACTAGGTCAGATGACCTAGTGGTTCAACTGTTACTTGATTTTAAACTTTCTGTTTTGATGGGGTGGGGGAAGGACACAAAACTCTGGTCTGAATTAATCTTGTTGCACATCGAACATGGGGTCTTAAGTAGCAACCACACACTCTAGCTGGCAAAGCAGACCCAGCCTACAGGACTAGTGACATACCTGGGCTTACACCTGGGCCTCCTTTCCCATCTTCTATAAAGTGAGCTCATCTGGCCTCTGACCACCTAGCTGCTGAACCCTCAGATCAGACGCTCAGTGTCAGAAACATGGAGTGTACAAGTGGGAACTCAGTTTCCTTGGATTTTCAAAAAAAAAGGTCCATGCTAAGGCTTGGATGGGCAAGTGCCCTGCCAGGTTTGTCTGCAGGTGATGGGAGTTAAGATGCCAGAACCAAAAACAGAGCTGCCAGCAAGTTTCTGGCCATCCCCAAAGGGCAATGAACAAAGGCTGGGTGACCAGCTCTCAGGGACACAGCCACGGAGATCTCGTCTCAACGAGGAGGTTGGGACTCAGTCTTCTGGTTCCTCTTTCACTTCTAAGTTACGGTGATTCTAACTGTGCCCGTCTCTAAACTACCTTGCTATCTTGTAACTCCAAAGGCCTGGTTGAGTATCATAATCAGAGATAAAATTGCTGTAGAGTCATAGAATCTTAACGACTTCAGAATAATTTATTTGAACCTTTGCCTTTTACAGATGAGAAACTTGAGAATCAGACGGGCTAAATGACTTACCCAAGGTCACACAGTAGCCCACGGCAGAGCCAGGACTAGGCTTAGAGTTCTAACACCAGGGCACGGTTTGTTCTGCTTTATTCTGATGAATTTTCACGGGGCTTCAGCTCTAAGAGGCCCTAAGTGCCAGGAGCACCCGAGCAGAGGCTCATCAGAGGTCCCGTGTCCTAGCAAATGGCTCCCCAAAGCAGGTTGTTGTTTGGTTTTGGCAAATTCTCTACAGTGAATCACTTTCAAAAAAATAATGCTTTCTGGAATCACTGTCACTGTTTGTGACCGCAGTCAAGTCTTTCAGGTTTTAGAGTCTCCCTCAACAAGTGCTCAGATCCTTCGGTGTAATTTTTTCTCCTTTCTCTGCCTCTCTTTCTCCTCCTTCCTCTGTTCCTCCTCCTCCTCCTCATCTCCTGCGTCCTTCCTCTCCTGCCCCTCCCTCTCCTCTCCTTCTCACCCTCCCCTCCCAAACAGCTTTGACTTGGTCACAAATGGCGGCATCTCCATCATCCTGCGGTTCGAGCGGGCCCCCTTCATCACACAGGAGCACACCCTCTGGCTGCCTTGGGATCGCTTCTTTGTCATGGAAACCATCATCATGCGGCACGAGGAGAATGAGATTCCCAGCTGTGACCTGAGCAACTTCGCCCGCCCCAACCCTGTCCTGTCTCCTTCCCCACTGACGTCCTTCGCCAGCTCCTGTGCAGAGAAAGGCCCCATCGTTCCGGAAATTCAGGTATACCCAGCTTTCTTAACTGCATTTCTCCATGCCTTTATTTCATTTGGGAGGTGGAGGAGGATCTCGGAGACAGGGGAAAGAGAGAGCCCATCAGTGCACCATCCAGACCCCAGCCCCCGTGCTGTGAGCCTGTGATGGCCACCCCCTTACACACTTAATACACATGAGCCCTGTAAAGTGCCTGGCACCCTCCAGCATATAATAAATTCCCACCCCCTCTCCACTCTGCCACCAGTTCACTTCCACGTCCCCTTTCCCCAACCTCCAGTGTCTCCCCCGCCCCTCCTTATTTCTGTTAAAAATAGCGATGATAGTTTCCACCAAGAGGAGTGAGGCAGAGGGTCCCAAATGTTTGCGTCGTACTAAAGATTAAATGAGAAAATGTGTATGAGATACTTGGCACGATATCTGGCACCTACTAAGTGCTCAGTGAATTTTAACCATTATTACTATTAAGATTATTTTACACACGCTATCTTCATGCCAATTAATGAGTGCTTTGGCTCAAATCTATACACGCAAGTGCTTTACTTCATTATCATTAAAAGGAAGTAATTTGGAAAAATGCATTTTAATCTGATAGAAACCAAGATGGATTCTTTGCCTAACAAAGCTGTGTGGACTTGAATTTCTTCTGCCATCCCGGCCCAATTTCTAATGGCAGAAACGAAGCCTGGGGAGGAGGAGGGATGGCAGTGCAGAAACTGGGGGAGAAGCCCCAGCCGTCCCGCCGGCCTCATGAGAGCTCTGGCAACGTGCAGGTTAATGATCTCCGGTGCTGGCGGAGCGGGGTGTTTAGACACGTTTGTGTGTGTATTTCTTGCTGGGCTAAGCAGGCACATCTCTCTGCTGCGCCCTGTTGAGTGGCTTCAGACGCCAGCCCTCAAGAAGGAAACACAACCATTTCGGAATTCTCATTGCACCCACAGGTTGAAACCTCACTCCTTTTCAGACATTCAGCGCTTGTCTCCTGTCTCCACCACCAGGCTGACCTTTCTTATGGAATGCTTGTCAGTGGAGACAGAGCTTGCTGGGGAGGGGTGATTTGTTACTCAGCACTGGTTCAGCTCCAGCGAGACATCTTTCCAGGAGCAGGGACTTTGAAACAAATGAGGTGAAAGGTCCCCCTCTCTTAACAGTGCTCCCTGGGCTGGGTGTCTACGAGCCCAGCTGGGTCACAAACCTTGCTTATTATCAGATTCATGAAATACATGAAAACAAACTCTTGGGTTTTCCCAGTCCTGTCATTGGCTAGCCTTTGCAAGTACAGGGAGATGTACATTTTGAAGGGTATGTTAAGGAGAGTAAATATTTATGACAGCATCTGGATGGCACTCAAGCGCGGCTTTGCCTAGAACTTGTGAGCTGAAATTTAGGAAGCTTGCTTTGGTGTAGGCCCAATCCCGAAAATGTCGAGTGTTCAGGAGAATGGGTTGGGGTGGGAGTTCACACCCATCTATGACATGGACTGAGAGGAAGAGGCTTTCTTTGTGGAGGCCCAGTTCCCCTGTGACCACGAGGGTAAAATAATCATTGTCCTTTTAACGGATACGTTAGCCTCAATTGATTGAACATCCCCTTCTTGAAACAGAGCCCAGAGCATCAAGCCAATAAAAGTTCTCCACTTTTGCCATGTGCCTGGGCATCTTGGCATTAATTTCAACTTCCCATCTTGGAGCTGAGCCCATTGCACCAGTAGGTAAAGCACTGCCTTTCCCACCACTCTGCCCCTCTGGCACAGCCTTGGAGCACGCAGACTCCGTGCAGCCCATCTCTTTCTACTGATGAGCTGGGGGCCTTAGCTGCAGGTCCTTGGCAGCCTGTGTTCCCAACCCTGCATAATGGTTCGGTCCACATCTCTAGCCTCTGTTTACCTTCCTGAAGAGGAAAGCCACTTGTAACAGATCTTCCTTTAGGAAAGTTTTGAGAGAGAAGCAGGCCTTCTCTCTGAGCCACCTGTTCACATCGTTCGGAGGGAACTTCCCAGTGCCCCCTGCTTCCAGCACCAGCAGCACCGTCATCATTAGTAACATTTACTGAGTGTCCGTTATGTGCTGGGCACTTTATGTATGTGACCGTACCCAGTCCTCAAACTAATCCAGTGAGGAAACAGAGATTCAGAGGTTCCATGAGTTTTCTGGGATGACACAGCTAGTGAATGAAACGTGACAGTATGATAAATACTTTACACATGTTATCCTCTCATTAATGCAATGAGATGATCATCGTCATCCCTACTGAAAGGAGGAACCCGAGGCTTATGGAGGCAGGGATGTACCGAGTAAGAGCTGCCCCGGAAACCAGGCCTTCTGGCTCTCATTTTCCTCCCACGCCCCTTCCTCCCTTCTCTTCCTTCCCCCCCCTCCCCTTCACACTCCGCTTCCTCCTCTCCCTTTCTCTCCTCCTCCTTCTCTGCATCCTCCTCTGCCTCTTGAACACCCAGGGTATGTGGGGCTGTGGCCACCTTCCCTCTACCGGTGATTCTGTGACCGTCACCTGCTGTGATCTGTCTCTCTAGGCTTTGCAGGAGGAAATCGCCATCTCTGGCTGCAAGATGAGGTTGAGCTACCTGAGCAGCCGTACCCCCGGCTACAAATCTGTCCTGAGGATCAGCCTCACCCACCCCACCATCCCCTTCAACCTCATGAAGGTCCACCTCATGGTGGCGGTTGAGGGCCGCCTCTTCAGGAAGTGGTTTGCTGCAGCCCCAGACTTGTCCTATTATTTCATCTGGGACAAGACAGACGTCTACAACCAGAAGGTGTTTGGGCTCTCGGAAGCCTTCGGTAAGCCTCCCAGCCGCAGGCCTCAATGCCATACTCAGAGAGACAGTAAGACTTGGGGGGACGGGGCTCTTTTTCCACCTCCCTTGTTTCTTCTTCCTCCCTTTCTCTTCTCAGAAATACCTAAGGTCTAGCTGGCCGTCAGGACCTTTCAGTGACCATCCATGACCTAAAAGAAAGTACTCAAAGACCTGCATATGGAAAACTTGACCATTAAAAAAGAGGGTTACAAAACCAAAAAGGCCCTTGAAGAGCTCTGTGGTGGTATGTGATGGGCTGAAAGAGGCTGGTGCCGCAGAGATAGAGCCATGTGGACATTGCCCCAGCCCTGCCCACCCCCCCAGCAGTTGGGCCTGAACTTACCCATTAAAAATATGGGAGTCTGGAGCTTCTGGGTTTCTTCAGTCTTATTGAGGTGCAGGAGCTAAGATTCTTCCCTCATCAGAAAGGCTTTTTGCCCTCTTTACCTCCTTGCCAATCAGAGAGTCCCTTTGTTGATGTTATTGCTGTTTTTCTCTAAGATGAAGCAGAAGGTGACTACAGCCTCACCTGGAGTCCCAGCCCCACTCGGACCTTGGGCTTCCAGGGCTGGCTGTGCTCATCTCAGCTCCTGGATGACAGCAAGGCTCCACGAAGGGTTCAGAGCTGGATTGTTAGCAGTCCTAAGCCCTGCGGGGCTAATCCTCCAAGCACTCAGAGTAACAGCCCAGGAAATCCCTCTCAACTTGAACCTCACTCCAGTTTCATTCCCTTTCTAGATTCGGCAAAGGCAGAGTGAGGAAGCAGATGAGAAGTAATGAAGAAAGAAAGAGAGAAAGAGAGAAAGAGGGAGGGAGGAAGGGAGGGAAGGCAGGCAGTAAGAGAGTGTCTGTTGAGCATCTGCTCTGGGTGATGTGCTCCCTGTACATTGGTATCTCGGTTAATCCTTACAACCACCCTGTGAGTCAGAAATTGTCCTCATATTCTGCATGAGGAAGCTGAGGACCAGAGAGGTGAGGTGACTTCCCAGGGCCACACAAGGAAGGAACTGAGCTGGATTTACCCAAGATCTCCCCTGTAGTTTTGCATCCTGCCCTACCCCATAGGGCACACTGGGAGCAAAGATGCCATCTGTCACTGTTTACGATCCCTTCTGTAAACCAAACTACTTCTATGGTCTCTTCAAAATCAATGAAGTCTTACTACCTCTTTAGATGAAATGAGCACATTTAGTGCCCACCAGCCAGTTAAGGTCTCTCTGCACAGAGATGTCAAGGGCTGAGGTTTGCTTTCCTGAGATGACAGGGGACCAGTAGGAGGCAGAGTGGCTGCTTAAGGGACTTAAGGTCATAGGGAAGAGGTCACAGGGACATCTTCCAGTGCATTCACTCCTGCCATAGCAGGCCAGCAATCTCTGAGGGCACCTAAAGGAAACTTTAAGGGGCTGCCCAATTGTTAATTCCTGTCTTGATCATGTGATAGAGCATTGCCCAGTGGAAAATAGCATCTGCACAGAAAGATACTTGGAAGAAACGGCATTCTTGTCTCTGCCAGTTCCTTTCCATAGGGCAGTTACTGGGATTTTTCACAAACCCAGACTCAGGGAGCCTGCCATAGTTAGCCTGCCTCCCAGTGACCCAGAAGGCCTGGATTTATGAAACAAAAGCAAAACCAGGGATTTTCAAGTTTTGAGACCTCAAAGCACCTTCTAGCTTTCAGAGTTCCCTAACTGAGCTCCTTTTCCATGTGTTCATTACAAATGATTTTTAATTTTTTTCTTTATTAAAGTATTACCATGTTCATTAATTAAAATGTGGTAAGTGGACCAAAAAATAGAAATAAAGTCAAACATATTTCTATAAACAAATACAACTACTTGTTAACATTAAACTTTATTTTCTTTTTGCATGTATAGTTTTTTTTTAACAGAGATTTAATACCGTATATAACCAGTCCTTTCAACTCAGCATTACCCCGTAAGCACTTTTCCCCGTCACCCTGTGGTCTTCATAACCATAATTTCCAGTGGCTGCATAATATTCCTCAGGTGGATACACTTGGTTTGCTCAACCTCTCACCCCCCTTTGGACCTTTAGGTTACTTCCAACTTTCCACTATTATAAATAATGCTGCAGTGAAGGCTTTAGTGCCTAAAGTATTTTCCATACTAAAGATTATTTCCCTGGAATCGATTCACCTGGATCCTTCACCTGGATCCTTCATAAAGTATTTAGAACATTTGTTTAATGTTTCCTAATGATGTACGATTGCTCTCCAAAAAAGGATGTTCAGGCTTAGCCTCCCAGTGTTAGTGGCACATAGGTCTGGTTGCCACTTAGGAATTTGATC
Organism: Eschrichtius robustus; assembly: GCF_028021215.1. Lineage (NCBI taxonomy): Eukaryota > Metazoa > Chordata > Mammalia > Artiodactyla > Eschrichtiidae > Eschrichtius > Eschrichtius robustus. Next base: position 56,830,728 of record NC_090834.1, read on the forward strand.
CTTCTTCCTTTTCTACCAAAGACAAGCAGGAGCCTTGCATGCAGATCTAAAGCCAAAGAAGAGGCTTTGCTCACCTGTGCATTTTGTGCCTTTTGTTTTCTACAGTTTCTGTGGGTTATGAGTATGAATCCTGCCCAGATCTGATCCTGTGGGAAAAAAGAACAGCAGTGCTACAGGGCTATGAAATCGATGCTTCCAAGCTGGGAGGATGGAGCCTGGACAAACATCATGCCCTCAACATCCAAAGTGGTGAGTGGATTAGTACAATTCCAGGAACCAGGCCGCGGTGTGACCCTTTTCTCATATGCTTTGTTCCCTGTGAGGCAGAAAACACACACTTCAAATTACATAGTCTTATATGTGATCAGTCAGTCAGAAGCGTTAATACAGATATTCCTTGGCTACCTTGTCACTGCTAGGCAGTGGGGATGCAGAAGTGAAGGGCTTCAAGGGTTTACACTCTGGGTGAGACAAACACTTCCCAGGCAGTTTCCACGCTGTGCCAGGGACAGTGCCGTCACAGAGGGGAGCTGGGGACACTCTGGGGCTGTAGAAGAGGAGCACCTGACTCAGCTTCTTGGTTCAGCAGGGTGTCTCTTGGGAGAGAACTTCTGAACTGAGTCTCAAAGGGTCTATAGGATTAGCCCTGTATGTCAAGGAGGGAGAACTTTGTAGGCAGAGAGCACAGCATGTGCCAAAGCACTGAAGCTTGAAAGAAGAGTAATTGGAGAGAATGTTCATTGTGGTTTGAGCAAAGGGTGAAATGAAGGGACTAGCAAAAGCCAGAGCTGGGGGCTTGAGCAGCTGGAGCCCCAGGTAAGAAGATTAGAACTTCCAACTCCATCCAGAGGCAGATCTCAAGCCTCTGAAAGGTTTAACGCATGCAAGTGACACAGTCGGATCTGTAGTTTAGATAGCCCCCTCTGACTGTGTCCCAGGATGGGACAGGTAAACATGGTAATGATGTCAGATCTCTCCTGCCTAATCTGTAGATGCAAGAATGCTTATCAAAGCCACTGCTTTGATGTTTGGGGGGTGTGGGAATTGAAAAACTACTTCTAAAGTTTATAATAAAATAAAGATTTGTAAATAGATAAGGCAGTCTTTAAAATAAGAACAAAAAAAGAGGCACTTGCCAGATGTTAAAATATCTTAGGAAAACTGTAACACTTAAAACTGTGTGGTGCTGTCACAGGAACAGAGAAATAGATTCCATGGGATAGAACAAGGCACCCAGAAACTGACCTGTGAGTAGTCATTAGGACTACATTTGGCCATGAGTGTCAGAAAAGCCAAAATAACAGAATTGCAAACAAGTTAAAAGTTTGTTTCTCACTCACCTGAAAGTCTGGAGGTAGGTGATCCAAGGCTGGTTTAGACCTCTGCAGGGTTGTTCTACTCAGGCCTCCATCCCCAAGGTCATGGTCCAAGGCGACTGCTTCAGCTCCAGCCTTCACATCTACTTTCCAGCCAGCAGGAGGGCGGAAGAGGACTGAGAGCAAGCCCCTTCCATTGTAGGGACACCTCCCAGCAGCTGCCCACACCACTTCCACACCTTTAACCAGTTACCTGCCAAGTGTAGCTGTAGAGGGAGCTGGGGATTGTAGTCAGTTCCAGACAGTCACATGTCCAGCTAAACAGCACAGTTCTATAACTACAGAAGAAGGGCAGGGTGGATAGGATACAAGTTCCTGCCACGCACCATGTATACATGGTATATGGTAGAGGTAGCATCACGTGTCAGCGGAGGATGGATAGGTGTTTTAGAAATTGGTATTGGGGGAAATGGGCTCAATGTGTGGAGGAAAAAAATTAAGTTCACACTGTACACAAAATAAATTTAAAAGTTTGATTAAAGAGCTAAATTTGAAAGATCTTTAAAGTGAATAGAAGAAAATACAGGAGAATATATTTATGATCTCAGAGAAGGATTACCTAAAACCCTAAAAAAAGCACGAACATTAGAATTGAAAAATGGTTGATTAGACTACGTAAAAATGAAAGACGTCTGTTCAATAAAGGGCAAAGCTAACAGATGACAGCCTGGGAGAAGATTCTTGTGGCCATAAAAACCAAAACTCACTCAAAGCTTCAGTATGGAAGGGGTGAGGCCGGAGGCAGAGAGTCCAGTTAGGAGGCTGTAACAACAGTACAGGAGTTAAAGGATGAGCTGGGCCTGAGAAGAGACAGTATAGATATGGGATGCAGTTTGCACACCATTGAGGTCAATCCCTTCATTTTGCTGGTGGGGAGACTGAGGCCCAAGCGCAGTTAAAGCACTGAAGAGACCCATGCAAGCTCTGGGATCAGCGCATTAGTATCAAAATCAGGTAAAAACCCCAGTCTCTTGACTCCACCTCAGTGAGAAGAGTCTGGGAGTTTCACTTGTGTATTTCTATGAACATTTACTGGTATCTACTCTGTGTCAGGTCTGTGCTAGGCCGTGGGAATACAGAAGGGAAAAGACATTGTCTCCGCACATGAAACGGTCTCACTCTAAAGAGAGAAAACAGATAAGTGCAATAAAGAATTCTGTGCTGTGATGGAGACGTAGACTAGGCACGTGAGGTGTGTTCAGTCTATTTGAGAGGCAGCGGAGCTGAATGATTCAGAGCCTGGACTCAGAAGCGCTTCTACTGTCATCTGTGTGATGTCAGGTCTCCCTTGTTAATACAGGGAGCATAATGGCACCTGTCTTACACACTTGTCATGGGAATTCAATCAGCAAAGCAGTGTGGCCTGTCCAGGACGGCCTGGGTTTCGTTATGGGGTGAGGCAGCCTTGGGAGATGAGTCTGGAAATGGTAGGCAGGGATCTGGCATTCCTTGCAAAAGCAAGGCGACCCTGTGGCCGGCCACAGGGGAGAGCCGTCTCCTGCTCCATCGGTGATTCTGTTCTTCTGTCCTTGTCCCAGGCATCTTGCACAAAGGGAACGGGGAGAACCAGTTTGTGTCTCAGCAGCCTCCTGTCATCGGGAGCGTCATGGGCAACGGACGCCGGAGAAGCATCTCCTGCCCCAGCTGCAACGGCCTTGCTGACGGCAACAAGCTCCTGGCCCCCGTGGCCCTCACGTGCGGCTCCGACGGGAGCCTCTACGTGGGAGATTTCAACTACATCCGAAGGATCTTCCCCTCCGGGAACGTCACCAACATCCTGGAGTTGAGGTATGTGAGGGGAGGCCTTCCTCACGGTTCCTAATATGTCCCTTTGCCATCCTGTGGGCCCACCTGGCATGACCCACCAGCCCGAGAAGGGGACAGGACAGAGCCTCACCTGTCACTCCCCAGAGACCAAACTGTGAGCTGGGGGCTGTGGGGAAGCAGGTGCTGCTTTTCACGGGGCACTGCAATGAAGACAAACTGCCCTTGGGACAGGGAGATATCTTGGCATCCAGAGGATGTAGAAGGCTGCCAGCAACCGAGAAGCCCTTGGAAGCCCTTGAATCTTTTTTCTGTTTCCTGGCACCAAACTGATTGGAATTCGTCACATGAGTCTTTTTATAAGGACAAGGGATGGTGTCACGGACTAGGCCCTGGTGCCAGTGTTACCAAGCCTGGCCCTGTTACTTAACACGTGTCGGAGTTAGGAGAAGTTCCCTGCAGCTGCCCCATACTGAGATAAGGCCCACGGGCTGCTCCTAAGATGCAGAGGTGCAGCAGAGCCAGCTGTCAGCCTCTCCTTGTCCCCATTCTGACCATGAGGGATGGAGCACAGCACACTCACAGCTCGGGGAAGGGCCTCATATGTTGGATGTCTCTACGCCTCCCTAAACCAGATCTTTTCGGAACCAGACCACTGTCACAGGGTGGGTTCCAGGGTTATAGAGAAGCTGTGGTTAGAGATGGGGGAGCCCCACTCTCCCTTTCAGGAGAAATTGTACCAAGTTCCTCACAACTGTTTTAGGGATTGGGATCTGCCCATCTCCTGGGCTGGGGTCCATGTGAGCAGGACGGGCCCTTGAGCTAGAAAGCGGCCAGGGGAAAAGGAAGCTCTCTTTTTGCGAGGCCTCTTCTATTTGCCTAGTATAACAGTTCTGCAAGATATGTATTACTATTGTCCTGACAAGTAAGATAAAGGAGACTCAGGGAATTTAAGGAATCTGCCCAAGGTCCAGCTTGGCAGGCCCAGCCCAGAAGGCCATCACGCAGTCTGCCTCACCCAAGAATTGTCACATGGCCCAGTGAGGACCACCGTGGCTGAATGCCATGTTTAGTTATTCCCGGGAGGTAAGTGCCCGCTGAGAGTCTCACTCTGCAGCACACACGAGAGAGGAGGGGAAGGCTCACTGGCTGACCACAGCTGTCACGGCCCTCAAGATGAGGGTGCTGGTACTCACCGACCCACACAGGGACGAAGGAACGAGAAGGTCTTTGGCCACGAGAAAATCAGAAGCTCACATTCTGTAGACTCACAGGAAATCAGGTATCAGGCTGAATGAGAAGCAGGCCACTGATGGGATATTATCTGCCTTTTTTTCTCTCTTTTATGAGTTTGACCAGTGTAGACATCTGCCAGAGAAGAGGGAACTCTTGAGTGTGTTTGCTTTAGTCAGCTGCTCATATTATCTTTCTCTTTCCCGTGCCATGATGGAAAGAGCCGTGGGCTACGGGGTCATCCCACCTTGGCAGAGAAACTAGAACTGGACCACTTACCCTCTCTGGGCCTCCATTTTCACATCTTTTAAATAAGAGACCCCCGTTTTCTCTGTCTCCCTGCCACAGCTGTGGGGAGATTGTGAAAGACAGTGGGTAAGGAAGGGAGGAGTAAATTAAATTGGGAAAGAAAAATTTGTCGACATACTATCATCTTGGTATATTTTCTTCCAGTCTTTTTTCCCAGGTCTGTTTCTCTGTGTCACCCTCTCCCTTCTAATTAGAGTGTATCTCCAGTTCTGTATTCTATTCCGAGGAGGATTGTGGTGGGCTACGCAGGTTTGGGTAGCTCTCCCTCGGGCAGTGTGCACACAGAGATGCAGCTTTGAGTGTGTGTATCTCTGGGAGTGCTTCTCTGTACAGGGGAGGGAATCGACTGTTCCAGCCTCTGTCTTACCCTGGTGAAAGCAGCCTGGGTCAACCTCATCCTCTTCCCGTAAGTCAGCAGTGTTGACGCAGGTGAAACCATGCCTCTTCTGTGATACGTAGCTGCTTATAAGTGAGCTCACTGACAAGTAATCGCCAATATGAAATACATCAGTGTCAGAGCTGCTAAGTCTTTATTTATTATAATATTGTACAGGACCATTGCTGTCAAGTTTTCAGGCTGCTAATAATGCTTCTAACCCTGCTGCTAACACTTCATTCTTTCTTCTATTCCCTGCTCTCCTGTCTTCTGTCAGAAATAAAGATTTCAGACATAGGTAAGCCAACCGGTGGAGAATTTCCTGTCTCTCCCCTGCCTTGTTGCATGCTGTATGGTAAGCTGCACCTGTCAATTTCAGATCGCTCAATGGCAAACGAATCCTGTGTGATTGGATCGGATTGGGGGTACATCAGCTACAATGAGAGAAAGTCATTAATAATGGTGGGGGTGAGTGGGGAGAGCCTGAACTCCTTTCATCTCTACCAAAGTGCAGCACTTACTCTGGTAGTTTGTGGACATGACAGACTGAGTAATAGGGGGAAATTTTAACCTTGGCATAGTAATTTGAACACCCCAGTCTGCTTATCCTCAGAATGAATGAGGACATTATCCTGTGTTGAGTGACTTGGAGGGTCACAGTGGGAAGTCCTGAGAACGTCTCATTCAGGCAAAGATCCTGGAAGAAGACAGGCTTCAGATTTGTATTTCTGTGGGCATTCCAGGTGCCTTGGTTTTGGAGGCTGGGTTGCTAGGGGACCTCTCCAGAAGGTCTGCCAGCAAGGAGAGAATGGGGGATTTTCCAGACCATACAGACCACCCAAAGGGAGCAACCCCCAAACAGGAACTTTGTCACAGAGTAGATTTGTCGTGTAGGCTCACAGTGACCCTGCGGCAAGCAGAAGTGGTCCTCGTCAGACACACCGAGAGGAATGTCTGCCTCTCAGCATCCCCTGTCATTGTGGCGCTCGTCTGACTCCTGGGTAATGGTCAGGGTCTCCAAGCCTCAGAGTCCCCAAGCCTCACACACATCTGGGTGACTTGAAAGTAGCCATGGCAGGTGGGGATGTGGCTCACACTGCTACCCAGGTGACTCTCAGTTATGCACGTGTGGCTCAGATCAAAGTGGCACATGGGGTGGTGCTTACTTGGGATAAGGATGGTAGAAAGAGTCAGACAGACCCAGAAATACAATCATGTTTATGTCCATGTCTATATAGTTATTAATGTAATTAACAACTGTATAGATATAGTTAGATATAGTATTAATGTAACAATCATATATAGTCTTTTAAGATAATAATAATAATATGTAGAGAGCATTTAATGTGTAGCAGAGAGGGGGTTAAGTGTTTTACATGGATTATAGCAGTTCATCCCCAAACCACCCTGTGAAGTAGGTATTCATGATACACCCAGTTTACAGGTGAGAAAACTGAAGCTCCCCAACTGTGTGACCTTGAAAAACTTATTTCATCTGTCTGATCATTAGTTTCTAACTTGAGGATAATAAAATCTCCCTTGGAGAGAGGAGCACTAATGATTTATTATTATTATTACTATTATTATCATCATTATAACAATTATATGATGATGATTATGACTCCATTTTTCCCCAAAAAGGAATTCAGTCCCCTTATAACCAAAGACACATGTATTAAAGTAAATTAGAGTTTGGGAATAAGAGAAAAAAGGAGGAAACACATATATGTGATTACACATCAAATAAGACTCTGAGCTTCCTGGAAGCCAGATTAAACAGGGAAACATAATTGTTTTCATGGTTTACATCATCAGAAATGGGAAAATATGCCCACTTCTAAGCAGAGGAATATTTTTTCCTGACACTGAAATAGAAAAGAGATTTCCAAAGATCTTTGTATGGATGATACTGAACTATGAATTGATATGTGCCCTCAAGTTCAGTTTTATAGAAAACACAGTACATTTCATATGAAAATCGTGGATGAAAGCCTAGCATTTATCATTAAAACCTCCCCAATCAGTGTTGGTAACTGCCTGGGACACAGCCGGGATACAGGGGGACCTAGCCAGGAAGAGTTAGGAGCCAGGGCACTTGTCCAGCTTTGCTGTGTATTCGTGCGGCCTTGGGCTGGTCACTTAGCTTTTCTGGTTTCCAACTGCATCATCTATAAATTGAGAGAGTTGTGGTTTTGGTACCTTTTGTTTCTGACTTTTAGCAATCTTTTGATGTATCCATGGTATGATTTCAGGGCTGGATTCCTGCCCTCTCTCAGTTCATTGTTTTCTCACGTGCTAAAAACTATTTCGAAAGTGAACCAAAGCGGAAGGGAAAAACAGAATTTTTTTTCTGCCTTCCAGTTTTCTAAAGACAATCAGGAGGGAAAAGACCAGGGCTCCGGCTCTGATTTTAACTGGTACCTGGATATTGGTAAATCCCTTCCTCTCTCAGAGCCTTAGTGTTCCCATCAGTAAATGCCAGAAGTAGATTAAAGAAATTCTAAAATTGTGTCCTCTTCGTCCATTAGCATTTATTGTTCCAGCTGCTCCCAGGGATAGCATTTGGTTCCAGGCTGGTGCCCTTAGCCTGTGGGTGTGTGTCTCTTTCTTTGACCTTTACAGCCTCTAATTCAGCCCACCATACTGGACATGCTCAGCACAGAGACCCCCACCCTGGTCCTTTGGGCATCTTCCTCCCTGCGTCCCTTCAGGGAACAAGGATTCTCACCTCTTCCCAGATCTCTCCCCTAGGGTCACGGAGGAATGTCTGAAGCCTGTTGTTCAGAAGTACATTTGAACTCAGTTCTCCATCAAACCCAGCCACACAGATTATGTTAACTCTGAGAGAGACCTTAATTGCCTCGGAAAATAGGTTAGACAGACAGTATTAAGTATGACATACTTGTCTTTCCCATCGTGCAGTAACATAAATGTTCTGGAGGTTTTGTAAGGTGACCAGCTGCCATTAATTGGGCATTTTATTTTTTAATAGAACAGGCACTGTGCTCAAAGATTTACATTCTTTATAGAATTTTGTCCTCAAAGTAGCCCTTTGAAATAGATGTGATTATTCCCATTTCTAAGATGAAAAAAACTGAGGCTCAGAGTAATGAAGTAATTTGCCCAAGGTCACCTACCAAGTGGGTGGTGGAGCTGGTATTTGAAAACCATGTCTGTGTGGTTCCAATGCTCAAGCTCTTCCCACTTGTTCTGAGAACCAGTGAATCAAGTTCTGCCAGGGCTGCTACATGACGTGGGCAAAGGACGCTCCTTTGCATAAGCGGATTTTATTCTGAGACAGAGGGAGAATGCTCACTCACAAGCAGGGAATAGATTGCCTTTCGTCCCAAGAGACTTCTGGGCCCACAGCTCCTACTAGGAAATTCCCTGCATTGTCCAGAAAGAGGGCAGAGTGAGGCTTCACTGCAGCTCATTAACTTCAAGATTGCTACCTTATAGCCTCTAAGATTTTATGTGGCTTCCAGAGATACCAGGCTTATGTTTAAGGAAGTAGAAAAGAAGGACCGTACTCTATGCCCAGCCCTCCTCAGGATACTGGGGATCAGAATCGGATCAGACGTGGTCCCTGTCCACAGAACCAGGCGTGGGGTCTCAGGGGGTAGGCCATCTCCCGTCTCATGCATTTATGGCTTGCAGAGTATTCTAAGTAAGGCCCTGCTCCTCCAAGTACAGATAAGCAACATCGTCATCCTCTGAGAACTTGTTAGAAATGCAGGCTCTCAGGCCACACCCAGAACTGATGAACTGAAGTCTTCCTTTTAGCATGATTCGTGGGTACATTAAAGTTTGAAAAGCACTGCTCCTAAAGCCATAGCTTCCAAATCTAGCTGTGCCTCAGAATCACTGGAGTGATGTTAAAGGGACAGATGCCCAGACCCTTCGGATGTGATGGGTGAGGCTTTTTTAAAAAAGCTTTCCAGGTGAACCTGATGTGTAGCCATATTGAGAACCATCACCCTAAGACCCTTAGCGGTGGATGTTTCCTGTCTATAATCCCAGAGAGGCGGATCATCATTCACTCACTAATTCATAAATTCAGCAGGCCTTTCTGGAACACTAACTCTGCACCAGCCCAGTGCTAAGCACCAGGGCCTTGAAGCCAGGCCCTGACCTTGAGGAGTCCAAGATGTCCTTGAGGAGACAGACAACTAAGCAGAAAAGGGTCTTAAGGTGCTAGAAGTACTAAAAGTATAGTCTGCTGAGCGTCTCGTGGGACCACAACAAAAGAAAGAGGGCAAAGCAGGGTCCCAGGAATCCAGGAAAGGTAGGTATTCCAGATGAGGTGATGCTGGAGCTAAATCCCAAGAGATGAGCAGGTGCTCTGGAGAGAAAGGCAGGGGAGCTTTCTAGGCCCTGAGAAGCAGTGTGGGGAAGTAGAACGAACACAGACTTCAATGTCCAGCAGATCCGAGATGGAAATCCACCATGCCACTTAGGTTCTGGCCCTGCTCAAGTCACTTCGCCTCTCTCATCTCATTTCTGAAAGTTTTTTTTAAATAAATAAATAAAAAGCACCTGCCTTCTGTGGTAGTTGTAACGAAAATGAGGTTGTGCGTATAAAATGCTAGCACAGTGTCTGGGACAAATCGGCACCTGGAGGTAGCAGCAGATGCTTCCGTACCAGCAGCGGGCAGCTCTGGTCGTGCTGCTCCTGGGAGAGGTCCAGGCTCCCGGTGCAGGTGGCCTGAGGAAGAAGTGAGCTGAAGATTATCCAAGAGCTCTCTGCCAACTGGAAAGGGCTGTTGAGCTGGATAATTTCATTTGATCCTAATGACAATCCTGTGAGCAAACCAGAGCAGAGATGCCATCATTCGACCCTGAGGGACCCACTGCTTGGACAATTTAGGTGACTCGCCCAAGGGAGAACCCACATCCTCTCAGTTCAAAGCTAGTGCTTTCTCCCCTGCACTTAACTGACCCCCCAACCGCAAGTTTGTCCTTGAGCACAAAAGAGGGGGCCACGGGACAATCCTGACAATGCCACCCTCTTCTGGAATTCACGGACCTGAGAAACGTCACCTAAGTGGCACTTCTCCAGGGCAGTGCAGAAAGACATGAGCTGAAACCTCGGGGGGCTAATCTAAGTGGACAGGGCCCCCCACCATACTCCCTCAAGGACCTATTTTCTGCCAAGGTGGATAGCAACCATTTATCATGAGTGATACGCGAAGAGATGAAGTAATCACCCCCTCCTCCAGCTGTCGTCAGGAAGCAGAAAGATCAAGGCTGCCCCAGCATTGCAGAGTAGGATCTAAGGTCACTGCATTTTATTTAGCCAGAATCAGTGTCATCTGGGAAGATTAAATCTGTGTTGCATTATAGGGCTAGTCACAGGGGACATTTCAAGATAAACAGGACCTCTCTCCTGTTACCACCACCCCCAAAGGAGAAGTTAAAAAAAAAAAAAGCTAAGTAATTTGATTGAAAATACTGTTTAAATAAACTAAAAATGGAGAGTCCGTCCACTTAATGGCTGCTGTGGGCTAGAAGGCACCAAGCTGAACATTGGAAATACAGAAAAGAATAAAACCCCGTCTCTTCCCACCAAGTATTGACAGGATTTGGGAGACAGACACATAAATAAATAGCCACAGCATTATGTTAAGTGTCCTGTAACCCAGATATGAACAGATATGAATCTCAGGGAAGGTTTCCCAGCAAAGGTACCATTTGAGCTGACACCTGAAGAATGAGTAGCAGTTCAGCAGGCTAAGAAAGGGAGGGCACGGGGTATTCCCCAGAGCAGGAAGAACAGGGACAAAGAGGCGTGATGGCGCATTTGAGGGACAAGTTGTCAGAATGTCTGAGGACAGAGTGTCTGTGAGGAAATGGCAGGAAAGAGCCTGGGAGGGTAGAGCAGCAGCCCAGCATGACGGGCCTTGTGTGCTGCCAGGCTGGGGGGTCTGAATTAGCCTGTAAGACATGGAGGGTCCTGGAAGGGAAAGCATTGAGGTGACATGTTGGGTTTGGGGTTAGATCAGGGAGGAATGGCTAGGGGAGGACCCGGGCTGCAGGCAGAGACCTGCCCTTTGTTGAGGAGGTCATGAGACAGTAGGGTCAGGACTAGAGAGGCAGGACAGCTGGAGAAGATCGTGTCGTCTTAGTCGTATTCAGGGAGAGAAAGCAGGAAGGAAAGCCTTGAGTCTGGAGGCCTGGCCAGTCCCCAAGACACCGCCCAAAGCAAGGGGTGGGTGTGATGAGGAGCAATCAGACTAAGACCTTCAGAGAACCTGACCCTGAAGATTGCAGTGCCTCAGTCTCCATATGTAATTCAAAACACACTAATCTGTAAAATAAAATGTTGTTTTTCAAAAGGACCCAAAACTTGCATGCCTGATGAGATGCAAAATAGCTTCTTTCTAGTCTCTTCTGATCCTCTTACTTGTACCTTGCAGGGGTACAAGAGTGGCCCAACTTTGCTGGTGCTCTAGACACTGCTCAATCTGTGCCCTGAATCCCCTAGCACGGTGTGTGTCCCACTGTCCGGTGAAAGTGGCCAGTTCCAGGCCAGAGGGAGATTCCTTATTCCTTTGAATCAGAAGATTTTCCAGAGACTTGGAACCCCAGAGACTACCAATATTTAGATGCAGTCTGAAGCCCTGGCAATGATCAGGCCACATGCAGGAACCGATCGTTAGCTTCCCAGGAGTTATGAGTCTGACTCCAGTACAGCCTAGACTTGGAAGAAACTGTAAATCATACTTTGTGATAGGAAAATTCAGCCTTCATAAGAGATACCTACTCTGTAGTCCTCTCCAAATGCAAAAACAGACATAATGACTAAAAATTAAAATAACAATTATGATTATTAAGTACTATGTGCTATGCACTCTGCCGAGTATTTTTCATATATGGTTTTATATGATGTTCCCAATACACCAGCAAGGGAGCTGTTCCCATCCCCATTTTGCAGATGAAGAAAACTTGAGGCTCAGGAGGCCAGGTAACTTGCCCAGGTTTCAGAACCAGGAAATAACAAAGCTAGACGTGGGACCCAGACTGAGCTGACCCCAGAGCCCACACAGTTTTCCTGCCCAGTGCCGAGAGGCAGTGCCTTGTCTCCATAAGCCCTCTGTACAGTCGTGGCCTAGCTTCGCTTTCTTCTGTTAGCACAGCCTTGTCTTTGTGGCTGTTTTCCAGAAACAGAGCTATCCCCAGCACTGCTCCTCTCTTCCGTTTCTTCTTCCTTGGCTGTTGTTGCAAAGTACAAACTAATCCTGCAGTTCATTTATGTCTGCCTGCAGGAGGGAGCCTGCTGGGCTCCTGATAAGTATAACATGAGCGTCAACAGAAGATGGTTTTGACACTGGATGGTGTCCAGTCTGGCCGAGGCCTTAGCCGTCAGTCCCGAGATGGGGGTGGGGCTGCTGTGGGGGAAGCGTTTGTGTGTCATTTTGTTCTGAAGTGTTTTTTAAAGTCAGAGTCTTTCGTGTTTCTGGTCTGGATTTACAGGCCACCTCTGGTAAGCCTCACGGATAATCTTCTTAAGAAAACACATATTGAGCACCTGATATGGGCATGGCACTGGGCATCACGGTCTTTGGCAAGAGGCGTTTGCATTCATAGCTGGGTGGGAGGGATAGTTAGGCCAACCAGAGAGGTCAGAAGAATTGGGCAACCATCACCCCAAATAGAGACATTGTCCCCGTAAGACTTTTTTACTTGGACTCAAGTTGTGCATCTCCGGCTGCCTGTTAGGAAAGAAGAAAGTGCTTACCGACTGCCGTGTCCTTGTTTTGCAGTCACACTCCGGCGCACAAATACTACCTGACCGCAGACCCCACGAGCGGGGCTGTCTTCCTTTCGGACACCAACAGCCGGCGGGTCTTCAAGATCAAGTCCACCGTGGTGGTGAAGGACCTCATCAAGAACTCCGAGGTGGTGGCGGGGACAGGTGACCAGTGCCTCCCCTTTGATGACACTCGCTGTGGGGATGGTGGAAAAGCCACGGAAGCCACACTGACCAATCCCAGGGGTAAGGCCTTGCTTTTAAACACTCTCAGTAACATTTATTGGGGTATTTTCCATTTCCAAAAGACATATCTGTTTATCATTACAAAAAATGTTGGAAAACGCTAAGAACTCTACGGAGGAAAGTTTAAATTGTCATAATTCCACCTGCCAGAAATATTCCCAGTTAACATTTCCTGTCTTTCCCCCTAGTCTTTTTTCTTAAGTGTTCTTGTGCATGTAATGCTCACCAGAAACAAACAAAATGAAATCACATTAAACAACCTGTTTTAGCAACCTACTTTTTTTCCTAAGTGATATATCGCAAATGTTTCTCCATGTCATTAAAGAGTCTTTGGTGTACTTGCTTTTAATAGCTATATATTATCCCAGCAAATGGATGTCCCATTATTTATTTATCAATACCCTCCTGCTGGATATTTATGCTACCTTTCATGTTATTGTTTGATAAAAACATGGAAGTGTATCATCTTTGCACATGTTCATGTGCTATAGGATGGGTTAACTCTAAGCTTCAATTCTGAGTGCTTCAAAAAGTTGGACCTCTTCATACCCGCAATCACTTTCCATTCACTCATTCAGCAAGTATTTACTGAGCATGCAGTGCAATGTACTTGCATAAATAAGTTTACTGTAGCAGAAAAATAAGACTTGAATGTGAATCTCTCAGATGGGGGAGGGGGAGAAGTGCTCCCTGAGATGCAAGGAGAAAGAACTGTGCATGGGAGTCCAGAGCCAAGGGAGGTCCCTGTGTCCAAGAGACTGGGAAAGCTTTTTGGAGGAGATGCCATCATTGTCAACAGACACCCATCAGTGTATGTTTACCATGTTGCAGGTCCTAAAGCCAATGACCTATAGTGTCTAAGCCACATGGCCCTTAACAATAAAATAGGAGTAATAGTATCTTCTGTGTCCACCTCCTAGGATTGTTCTGAGGGTCAAAATTAATATATTTCGTACGATGTCCTATAAAAATGTCATGAGTGATAGTTTTTTTTAAATAGTGCCAGATTTCAGGGCGTGGTTTTGAATGAAAGCTGTAGGTTTTCAAATGAAAGCTGACTTACTCCTCCAAAAAGCCACAGTGCACTTCATACTCAGGAGTCCTATATCTAAATTCAGACATTGCCACCTAATAGCTGTGTGACTTTGGGTGAGTTGCTTAACTTCTCTGAGCCCCATTTACCTCCTCTATGAAATAGAAATATACTATACAGTTGTAGTACAGATTAACTATTACCAGGAATGTAAATGCTTGCTTAGGACAGTAGTACCAGGCACGTGATAAACATCCCATAAATGGTAGTTCGTATTGTAATTGTTATATTGTATGTGCAGCATACCATGTATCATTATTTAATAGCGTATGTCTCTACCACATACGTGAAGTGGTCAGCTGGTAACTCCATGGGGTAAATATTGTGACATCTGTGGTTAATCTCCTTCCTAATCGTGATTTCCTAATACTGAAAGAGTAGCCTGGAGTGGAAAGAACACTGGGCTTGCACTTAGGGACCCTGCATGACAATTCTGCTCTGCCACTCCCGGCTCTTGTGTCCTCCTTCTCTGGGCCTCAGGTTTCCCGTTAGTAAATGTGAGGATTGGGCAAATGGTCCCCGAGAGCCCTTTTGGTCGCAACCTTCTGTTCTCTTAAAATTAAAACAGTTTTTTCTGAGAATTTTTATTTTCTCAAAATCTTTTCTCAGTTGCCCTACACATGTGTGTTCTCCACCCTCCCCTCACAAACACATACACACGCACACATGCACAGATGCAGTGACAATGAAGTCGCCCCAAATCCTGTAATTAACCCAGATAGAAATGACAAGGGTGCCATGATGTGCAGGCACTGTGCAGCAGGGAGGAGAAAAGATGTCCATCTATATAGCACAACAAAAGGAGAAAAAATGAAGTAATTAATCAGGGGACAGATCGCTTCTATTAGCCTGTGCAGCCAACTTTGTAAACAAGAAACCCAATTGTTCCTGGAGCACTCATCAGTCCTAGCAGATGGAAGAGAAAGACTGAGCATAGCCAGGCAGGCAAGAAAGCTCCTGTCACGGTGCTTAAAGAATATAATTAATTTACATTCTAGGCAGGGACAGAATAAAGCCTTCCCCCGCTTTGAGGCTGCCGGGTCCTCCGTGTGAAATCACTCTCCAGCCCTGAACAGTCTGGGGAGGGGGCAGGAAGAACCACAGCTCCCGTGGGTGTTCACACTCAGAGGCCCTTGGGTGTCTTAACTCCGCCCTCCTGACCGGTCATAGACACGTGGGCCCTGAGAGCAAGCACAAAGTGGGTTTCATGTTCTCATAATTATAAGTCCTTAACAATTATTGAGGGCTAACTATTACAGGTCAGACATTATTGTCCACATTTTATCCATGAAGAAACTGAGGCTTGGAAGTAAAGTGATTCCCCTGAGGTTATACAACTGGAAAGCTTTATACTTCAAGTGTCTCCACCTCTGTGAAGCTTTTTCTGATCCTTCTCTCAGTTCCTGCCCCAGAGAAAACTGAACAGAATGAAACTGACCAGAATCGCCTTTATTTTTCCGTGAACCTTCCCGGCTTCTGTCACTCCCTAGGTCCATTCTCATTCCCAGGCCTCCCCATCTAGACCATGCTCTCCTCAGGGGCACATCCTGTCTGCCTCTCAGCCCCAGGACCCCTGAGCAGTTCACATTTTGAGGGGGCATGTCTACCTCTCGTGATTCTCGACTTGGGGTATCAATATCACCCATGAGTGTTTTTAAAACACAACTTGGTCCCAGTCCCAGCCACCCTATGAACTAGTATTTCCAGGAGTGAGACCAAGCAGGTATATATCAAAAAAAAAAAAATCTTCAGGTGATTCTGATACATATCACCGGTTAAGAAGTACTGATTTACTAGAGTGGTCCTCAAACTTTGATTTGTATCATTATTACCCAAGGTGCTTGTCAAAAATACAGATAGATGCTCAGGCTCCGCTTGAGATTTTCTGAACCAGGTACCTGGGGGGTGCATTTTAGCAAGCTCCCAGGTGATTGTCACACACATCCAAAAGTGAGCAATATAGATCTAGAACAATCCCTTCATTTCACAGCTGGGAAA
This sequence comes from Eschrichtius robustus, assembly GCF_028021215.1. NCBI lineage: Eukaryota > Metazoa > Chordata > Mammalia > Artiodactyla > Eschrichtiidae > Eschrichtius > Eschrichtius robustus. Next base: position 56,846,873 of record NC_090834.1, read on the forward strand.
ACAAATGCAGGGACATCCAGTGACTTGCCTGAGGTCACACAGCTGGCCGGGGAGAGTCAACAGGTGGGACGGTCTAGCAAATGGAGGAAGTGATGTTGAATAGTAATTATGACTTCTCCTTTCAGTGTGCCTTTTTTTAGAAATTAAATTCACCAATTTTCCCTACACAAATCCAAAGGATTCTTTTTTTAGGCTCTATAATTCTGAAATAACCAATGAAAGTAAAATAGTAATAGGAAACTCCCTGGAGGTCCAGTGGAAAGGACTCCACACTTCCACTGCAGTGGGCCCGGGTTCCATCCCTGGTCAGGCAACTGAGATCCTGCAAGCCGCGTGGCACAGCCAAAAAAATAAAATAAAATAAAAATAAAATAGTAATAGACTAGAAAAATGTGAAGGATGATTACCTTGGAAGAAAAGAAAAATTGTTGCCAAAAAGGGATTTGATTATTATAATTACAGGTCTTCAGAAGTAGGTTAATTTAAATAATCCACAGTTTTGACATTGAAAAAGTTCCTCCTTGCCACTACCTCTAGCACTTAACAAACTCCCAGCAGTTATGAGTCCAAGTTGTAGTACATGGCTAAGATGATAGGTAAAAATCTCCAGAGGCAGCAAGGTGGAAGGACCAGAGGTCTGGAGAATCTGAAGACCTGGGTTCTAATCTCTGCTTTGTACAAGCCTCTGGGCAGCTGTCTTCTCGTCTTTAGAAAGGGCATGAATGTTGTGGGAAGAAGCTAATGAAATCATAAAGGGGAGGTGCTCTGTCCACCCGCATGTTTCCATGAGCATGTGGGTTGTTACCACCTCGAAGGCTGAATTCCCTGTTTTGGCTTCTCTACCCCAGGCATCACGGTGGACAAGTCTGGGCTGATCTACTTCGTGGACGGCACCATGATCAGACGCATTGATCAGAATGGGGTCATCTCCACTCTGCTGGGCTCCAACGATCTTACCTCAGCCCGGCCCCTGAGCTGTGATTCTGTCATGGATATTTCTCAGGTAAAAGGAGAAAGCTTCGTCTGCTAGAGCCCTGGGTCTGCACACTCATCCTCTCGCCGGCCCCCAGCCAGCCCGCTGGCCGTTCACCTTTATATTGCACAAGGCTGTAAGCACACTCTTGGTGAAGAGCACTAAGGACACACAGATGGTTAGGGCACGGCACGGTGCTCTGGAAGTTCACCATCAGAGGTGACAAGTGGGTGACAGAAGGAGGCTCGGGGGACAGTGAAGAAATTTGCCCCAGGAAGCCTCGAAGGCAGCAGAGCCTCACACAGTGTGAATTTAAATCCATAACCTTCTGAATTCCCACTTTGGAAGCACTTACAGATGCTTGAACATTGTCTGTTCTCTTTCTAGACTGTAAGCTACATGAGGACAGGAATTCTGTCCATCTTTTCCTCTACTGTAACCAGGGTACCTGGTATGCACAGGAGCACAGCCAATATTTGTTGGTTGATTAGTTGGTTGATTGACTGATTGAATCCCAACTTTGCCATTCACTAGCTGTGTAACTTTAGACACGTTGCTGAGGTCCTTTGAGCCTCACTTTTCATATCTGTAAAATGGAAGTAATTGGCATTGGCCTGGCAGGATTGCCTTAAGAATATGCAAAACGGTGTACGCGGGGCTCCTAGCACTGCTTGGCACTCTGGAGGTGACCGATAAACAGAAATTCTAGTCCTACTTTCACAAAGGAGGTGACATTTGTGCCAGGTTTTGAAGGTTGAATAGGAGTTTGTTGGAAGAAAGGAGACATTTCACACAAGGAAACAGCATGTGCAAAGGTACAAAGATGTTAATGGGCCTGGAACGTTCAAGGAACAGTGGAAAATTGGACACTGAGCATAGGGTTCTTGGAAGGAAGTACCAGGAGTTGAAACTGGAAGCATGCTTTGGGGCCATTTAGGGAAGGACTTTCCTTACCATACCAGAGTTTGGACCTTAGCAGGTGGGTGCTAGGATCCCAGTGTAGACCCAAGAAAGACATAAGGTTCTGGCTGTTCAGCATGTCCCTGGTTTGTCCTGCAGTGACTTGACAAGGGATGTGTCCTTTATTGCTAGATCCTTTAGCAGAACCTGGCTGGTGCCGAATCAGTGAACGTCCACGTTGCCAACATTAGCAAAACCAAGGAAATAAGGAGGCTCGAATCACATTAGATTTTGAGTTGGTGTCAGCAGTGGGCACGCTTAGCTTTTTTTTTTTAAATTATCGTTCTATGATAGTTTTTTTTTTTTTTTTAATTCACGTTCTTTTATTTATTTATTTATTTATTTATGACTGTGCTGAGTCTTCGTTTCTGTGCGAGGGCTTTCTCCAGTTGCGGCAAGCGGGGACCACTCTTCATCGCGGTGCGCGGGCCTCTCACCATCGCGGCCTCTCTTGTTTCGGAGCACAGGCTCCAGATGCGCAGGCTCAGTAATTGTGGCTCACGGGCCCAGTTGCTCCGTGGCATGTGGGATCCTCCCAGACCAGGGCTCGAACCCGTGTCCCCTGCATTGGCAGGCAGATTCTCAACCACTGCGCCACCAGGGAAGCCCCACGCTTAGCTTTTTAAACCCCCTCACTTCTATAGGGGAGCCTGCACACAGGCCCTTTGCTGCTGACCACAGACCTGCTCCCGCTCAGCGGGCGGCGGCTGGGAGGCCTCTCTGGTCATGCCTGCCCCCACTACCGATGTGTGTCGCAGAGTCCCTTCCCCAGAACTCAGGGCTGCTGCCGGTGGCCCAGCAGCCCTGTCCCTTCCCTGTCAGATGCTGGTGTGCACCAGCACCCTCTGCACCAGCTGATAGAATCGTTATGCTCCAGTGTGGAATCTCTTCTCTGCCACCTGTCTTTCCAGTACGGCAGGCTTCCCCTTGCTGGCTTGAGAGTTTCCCTCTCCAGTCTGTAAGCAAGCATGATTTACCCATCAGGAAGCTGCCACGGCCTGAGGATGTGCGTCCAAGTATTTTCAGTTCTCAGAATGGGCCCTCCACCAGCCAGCAGAGGGTGCTGAAAATTTTCAATCTACACATTGGAAAATTGTTTAACTTTAGCCAGAGGTACTGCCAAGCAGCCCGATCAAAGGCTTGGAAGACAACGGGCATAGAGTGGAGGGGGGAAAAAAACCCACCCTTAAATTCAGAAACCCTGGACTGAAATCTCTATGGCCCTGGTCCTCAACACCCTCCTCTGAATCTAAGCATGGGATTCTTTTCACCAAACTCTCCAACACCGGCATAAACTCTTATATACATGTACGGGAAGGGGGCCTGGCTTTCATTCTCAGAGCTTCCTCTGTCACAAACACGCAGCTACTTTACTGTGCCCCGTGGAGCAGGGAGGTAAGGCAGAGAGATAAGAGCACAGCTCATGCAAGAGTGCAAAGGGGAAAACCAAGGAACTCTCTGGGAGGAGACAAAGACCAGGCCGGAGGAGAAACTAGAGGGAGGCAGAGAGTAGAGAAGGAACAGAAGATGCCGCAACCTGTTCAAAACGGGGGATTAGTGCTCAACTCTGCAGCCTGTGGCCACCAGAGACACAGAGTGTAACTCTGTCCTTAGAGTCCAAAATGACTTCCTGAGAATTTAGTATGTGCCAGGCACTGTTAGAAATGGGGATACAGAAAGGTTACGACTTCACTTTTCTTGTTTAGCTGTCACCATAATCTGTCAAGGTAGGTATTACGTACCCCACTTTATAGATGAGGAAACTGAAGCTTGGCGAAAGAAAATGTGGTTATAAATGCAGAGCCCTGTGCTAGGTTCCCTCAGGGATATGGAAATGAAATTTTTTTATGATATCATGCAAAACACTTTGAACTTCTTTCCCCATATGTAGAAGGTGGTAATAAATATTTCATAAGAGCCTAGCACAGTGTCTGGCAGCTAATAATAGGCTGTAGATATTCATTCTCTTTATAATTTACCAAGAATTTCCTTGTGAGTTGTCTCGTTTGATCCTCACAACTACTCTTATGTAATATTTATTACCACCTTCTACAAATGGGGAAAGAAGTTCAAAGTGTTCATGTAACTTGAGGAAGATCACACCTGTGGACATTGGCAGACTGAGCTAGGAAGTGCGCTGTCCTGACCCCAAACCCCTCGCTCTCTCTATGCCATTCACCAGTCAGTCATTCGTTCATCCATCTGACAATCCATTTTTGCAAATAACTCTGCAACAAGGCAGTCAGCTCAGAGGGCTTTAATAAAGGCACAGCATGATCTGGAGGATGGGGCAAGGGCGCTCCATTCCATCTCAGGACGATAGAAAGTGGGAGCTGGAGGGACCTCAGAAATTGCAAACTCCCGTCCCTCCATTCTGGTGACGGGAAATGAAGCCCCCACAGGATCATCGCTAACAGGGAGGTAAAATCAAAGAATCATAGGTACTTGGTCCAGAGTCATCATGCAGGCACTGTGACTCCAAGGGCACTGCTCCTTCTTTCCCAGGTGCCTGTGTGCACATGGGTGTGCAGGAAAGGCTTGCTCTTCCCTCCTCCCCTCCTTCCTTTCCCTCTCCCTCCCCTGGCACCTCCTCTCCCTGCTCCCCACCCACCCATCAGGGCGCCGTCGTCTTTTGACCATAATGACAGGCAGAGAGGTCTCAGCAAGTATGTCCCCAAGGTGCCACAGGACCAGAGGGCATAAAAGATTTAGCAGCCAGTGTTGACAAGAAATGGGCTTTAGGAAACTGAAAATTCCCCTGTCACTTTCAGGTGAACTGCGTTCTTGATGCAGCCGAAGGCATTGGAGATGCTGTGCTCCAGAGACCGCTGGGAAGGGCGAGGGAGGCAGCCCGGCTGCGGGGCGGGGCTCTGGGCTTCGGGACAGGCAGCTGGTGCCTCGGGGGGCCCCTGCCGCTGGGGAGCAGAGGGACCCAGGTTGGGGTGAGGGAGCAAGCAGACTCTTGGAGCAACAGCCGTGGGCCAGGGCCTACGCCATCCTGAGAATGGCGCTGAGCTGAAGGGGCAGGTAGATGAAGGTGGCCACATCTCAAATGCATATTATCTCCTGGGGCTTCTTTTTACATTAGTAAACTACCACATGCACATTGCAGAAAATACAAAACATTTAAAATGACATAGAAGAAAGTTAAAATCACCTCTCATCCAGATAACGGTTAACATTTTGGTGTATAGCCCTCAAGCTTTTAATCTCCCTTCTACCCATAATCTATCTAATTTATTGTATTTTTTTCCCCAGTTGGGATCACACTGTGCTTACAGGTCTGCAGACTGTTCTTTCCACTTAATACATAGCAAACATCTTCCCATGTCATTAAATATTCATCTATAACATCACTTTTGTACTGCTACACAGAGTATTCTATCTTATGGATGAACTAAGTGTACTATAGTTTATTTGGCCAATTCTCTGTCATTGGGCATCTGGGTTGGTTCCAGTTTTTTACTGTTATTAAAAATGGCTGTGATGAGCACCTCTGTAGACAGGGGTGTACAAGAGTGAATTTCTGGAAGAGAAATTGCTTATCCAAAGGTATATACTTGTTTCATTAAGCCCCAAATTGGACTGAGCGTCAAGGACTAGAAGGGGGCTCAGGCACCTAAGGCGACGAGTCCCCAGGGCTGGGGTAGAAACATCAGCTGGAGGGAGCAGCTGGCAGCCCGTGTGCACTACGGCTGGATCTCGTGGGGAACACAATTGGCAAAGGGCTTCCCTTAGTGCCAGCACCTCCCAGGGTGAAGCACCCAACGTCCCAGCCTCCACGGCCACCGAGGCAAGAAACAAAGCATCCTCGCCTCAGACCTGCCGGCTGCAATCCCGGGCCTGCCCACCTGTGATCCCTGCCAGCTTCCTGACCCGGCTCAGAGGAGGCTCAGACATGGGGCCCAGGACCTCTGAACCCCTCACTCCCGTAGCCGACGTTGTTAATCTCTCCCAGGTGGACCTGTTCTCTGAGGTTCTAGAAACCATTATCGAGAGCAAGGTTTCACCAACTTCAGTGTGTACAGGAGCCCCCCAGGGATTTTGTTGAAATGCAGATTCGGATTCAGTAGGTTTCAGGGGAGGCCTGCCGTTCTGCTTCTCTGACCAGCTCTCAGGTGATGCCACCACTGCCAGTCCAATGATCACCCTTGAAGGAGAAAGATCCAGTTACGATTTCCAACCCCACATTAGAATCAGCCAGGAAGCTTTCATGCCTCTGCCCGAGCCCCACACCCAGGGATCTGGTTTAATTGATCAGAGGTGGAATCTGAGCACCAATACTTTCTTAAATCACCATAGCTAATCTGAATGTGTGGCCAGGTTTGAGAATCATAGGTCTGGAACTATGTCAGACAAGAGCCAGTGTTACTTTCTCTTTACATCCCCAGCACCTAGCCATGTATTAATCCATGAACTCAAAGAATTGAGAAATCATCCTTCATGCATTTAGCAACAATTCATGAAGCGTCTTTCTTACTCTGAACAGCTCCTGCTTCAGCCTCCAGACTCCATCTGCCTTCCCCTCCCACCTCTGCAACATTAGCTGCCATTTTTTGAGCACTTATAGAGGGTCAGACTCTCTGCACTGTTGTCATTCCTGTTTTACAGATGTGAATATTGAGACTCAGTGAGGTAAAGTAACTTGCCCAAGGTCACAAGTAGGGGGACTAGGATCTGAACCCAGGCCTGTCTGACTCCAAAGTCTCTCCTCTCGCCTGCTTTTTTTGTTTATTTGTTATCCCCTTCTTCGTGTTTTTGTCAGTCCAACATAGACCATCAGATGTCTCAGTGAGGGCTCTTGCATGCTTTCCGTCTGATCAGGGGCTGATATCCATGGTTGATGACAGGCTGCTGTGAGGATCAGGCAAGACTGCCATGTGCTGGCACTTGGGACACTGTTATGGGCTCTAAGGGGTGTGGGATGATCAGTGGTGGGCACCTCGCCAGGCATTTGAGTGTCTATCTCTCCATTGTCAGGTTCGCCTGGAGTGGCCTACAGACTTAGCCACCAACCCGATGGACAACTCCCTCTATGTCCTGGACAACAACGTAGTCCTGCAGATCTCTGAAAACCACCAGGTTCGCATTGTCGCCGGGAGGCCCATGCACTGCCAGGTGCCCGGCATCGACCACTTCCTGCTGAGCAAGGTGGCCATCCACGCAACCCTGGAGTCGGCCACTGCCTTGGCTGTCTCTCACAACGGGGTCCTGTATATCGCTGAGACCGACGAGAAGAAGATCAACCGCATCAGGCAGGTCACCACTAGCGGAGAGATCTCACTGGTTGCCGGGGCCCCCAGTGGCTGCGACTGTAAAAATGATGCCAACTGTGATTGTTTCTCTGGAGACGATGGCTATGCCAAGGATGCAAAGCTGAACGCCCCATCTTCCTTGGCTGTGTGTGCTGACGGGGAGCTCTATGTGGCTGACCTTGGGAATATCCGAATCCGGTTTATCAGGAAGAACAAGCCTTTCCTCAACACCCAGAACATGTATGAGCTGTCCTCCCCAATCGACCAGGAGCTCTACCTGTTTGATACCAGTGGCAAGCATCTGTACACCCAAAGCCTACCCACAGGAGATTACCTGTACAACTTCACCTACACTGGGGATGGCGACATCACGCTCATCACAGACAACAACGGCAACATGGTGAACGTCCGCAGAGACTCTACAGGGATGCCCCTCTGGCTGGTGGTCCCAGATGGCCAGGTGTACTGGGTGACCATGGGCACCAACAGTGCACTCAAGAGCGTGACCACACAAGGACACGAGTTGGCCATGATGACGTACCACAGCAACTCTGGCCTTCTGGCAACCAAAAGCAATGAAAATGGATGGACGACATTTTACGAGTAAGTACCAAGACCAGGCTGTTTGATGGTTTTGTTTCATGGATGCATTGTAGGATTAGAGGTGAACTGATGAAGTGTTAATTTGTGGATGTTTTTTATTTTAATTCACTTGGGATGCAAACCATGACCTATTATATGTTCTGCATGTTAATAACCCAGATGATTACTCCTAGGAAGGAACATGGTGTAGTGGAAAAGGCATGAGCTTTTTGGAGTCAGAGGAGTTGGGCTTGAATCCAGCTCCACGATGATCTTAATCTCTCTAGGCCTCAGTTTCCACCTCTGTAAAATGGAAACAGTGGATACCTGCCCAACATACTACAGGGAGGTGATGTAGAGGAAAAGTATCAATACTTGGTTAAGTGTTAGCATCTTCATATGACCACTGTCCAGAAATGTGGCAATGGGAGAAAGAACAGTTCCATGTGGAAGAATTGTCCACATAATCAAAGCCCACATCTTTAAGTTTCAAAAAATTTTCTTTCACTTTTACCATTTTGGATGGAGTTTATGAAGTGCATTACATGCCTCCCTTCTCAAACACATTATACAGACATAATGAAATCTATCTTTTATGAGTCAGGGTCATTAATAAGAAACAACAATGCATTTGATGCTGCCATTTGAAGATAGTTTCCAGGAAGTGAAGAAATGAAGCTATAGAACCCTTCATCCCTGCCCCAAGTGATTCTAAACTGTTCTTTCATTAGTTCCTGTGCCTCATCCATAGTTTTACCACCTCCTCCCTCAGTGTGGCGCTATCGTGTCATTGTTGGTTTCAGTCGTGGGGCCGACTTCAGTAGCTCACTTCCCTTCTCTTCTTCCAGGGTAGGGCTTCTTAACTGGTGTAGTCAGAGGACCAGACATTCAGCTTATTATAATCCTTGACAAAATTAAATATATATATCCAAGGTGTTCCTCTGTGAGGTATTTTAATGAACGGACTCTGTAACATCTATTCTACTTAGATTTTTTTTGGCATCTTTTTGAGGTCTTAGCCATGTTCCACACAACTGAGACTGGCAAATATGTGACCCTTAGATAAGTACGTGGAAGATGGGGAAGGAACTAGCCTTGCTGCCCATCACTGCTGGGCTAGGAACTGCATTATTGCATTCAGTCCTCACAACAGCTCTGGAAGATGGGTGACAGTATCTGTTTTACAGAAACAGAAACTCAGGCTCAGAGAGGCTCACTTGTTCACTGTTCTGTAGTGAGAACACAGCAGAACAGGGATCACAACCCAAGTCTGTCTGATGCCAGAGCTCATGTTCTTTCAGCTCTGCCCTGCTGCCCCTTGGCTGAGTTTGTTAATCCCAAATGAACCCGAATGCTTGAACTGTAAATTTTTCTCAAGCTTGATCAAGCATCAGTTTCTCACAATCCTAGAATCCAAAGCAAAAGGGGCTGTAATAGATTTTTAAATATAATTTGCACACACAAAAAAAGTCACAGCAGTTTATACAGAGTTCATGGGCTAAATTCCTTTCTCCAAACAAGGGCCTTGTAAATTACAAAGAAAAGACAAAGATCCAGGAAAACAGCAATTATCTTGATTAACTAATTGAAATGGAAATACGTTAAATAATTCAATTTTCCCCCCATTGCCCAATGGAGAGCTCTTATACGTTATTTAGCCAATACAGGGGTTTCTTTGTCTGAGCAAGTCGGTACACTCAATTAGTTCCCAAGGTCACGCCCTCAAGTCCCAAACTGAATGCTTACGCATCACTGCAGCCATTACTCTCAAGCAGCCCTGAAATTGAAAACCATTTCCTACACCTCTACCAGAAAGCATCCTGTTCCTCCCTCCCTGTCTTCCTTGATGAAATATACAGCCATATTTGATGTTTTATGAAGAATTCCAAACTATCCACTTAATAGCTGTACTCAGGAGTAGAAGATAAAAGCCCTAAAAGAAAAAAGTGAAATTCACTTTTTTTTGAGATCCTACTGTGTGCCAGGCTCTTTCCCATTTAATCTTCACAGCAACTTCAGATGGTAGGAATTATCAATTCCATTTTTTACAGCTGAACAAACTGAGGCACAGAGAGATTAGGTAACTAGTCTAAAATCACACAGTGAGCGCATAGCAGAGCCAGAACACAAGTCCATGTTCTTTTAATTACACTAACTGGGTTCACCTAAATTCTTTGCAACTTAACTATATGGTAGGGATTAAAATAGTACCTTTTTCATAGGGCTAGCCTAAGGTTCAAAATTTCAATGAGATAAAACATGGAAAACTCAGTGTCTGACTCATCATAAGTACTCAAATGATAGCTGTTGCTGTTGTTATTATTATTTCAAGCAGTATTAATATTAGTATTTCAAGCAATATTAGTGGCAGTACAAGTAATTGCAGAGATGATGTTTGGGCATGGCAGGTACCCAAGGCCTCGGAGCAGCTGTGAGTCACCTAATCAAAGGAGCAGACAAAAGTTGTAATTGAAATAGGTAGGAATTAGAGGGCAGACCAGAAGAACAGAATCAAGTGTCAAGTCTGAGGGATCAAGGTATGAACTAGGAAAGGGGTTAGATCCTTGAGAATATCAAAAATGGGCAGGAAAAAGACATGCAGAGTGGGTCAAGGAAAAATGACTCAGATCAGGTTGTGAACATAGCAAGGATACCAGATACCTATTTTCACTGGATGTTTGCCATGTGATTCAGGGGCAGACTGGCTTCCAGACCCAAGTCTCAACCAGACAGAAATAACACCTGACCTACTCCATTTCAGGGCCATTATGGGGATCAAAAAACTAAATAAATACTGAAAGTGAAAATACTTTGCGAAGTATGATGCTCCCAAGAAGTAATGTTCTGTTATTATCATTATGGTAATTCTCAGCACAGATTTGGACAGATTTTTGCCAATGCACATTGCTCCAGTGAATTTCCCACTTTTAGCTCCATGAGGCAGCTTAATGGATTCCAAACCCAAATGCTCTAATATTCTTTTTTAAAAAATCAGCCCAGGCTTGCCTGTTACATGGGCTATTACTGAAACAAGTTTCAAGTTGGCTTTATCGATCCTCTCAACAGATTAATACATCTAACATAAACACCACACACTTTAGAACAACTTGACTTAAGAGTTTATAATTCTGGGGAATCAAGGTTACTTTTCTTCCCTCAGCCCACAGGTCTGCTGGTAGGAAACCTCAAAGGGGTCTGTAATGCCTTCTTCATCTCCAGCGTGTGGCATCATTAATTTCAGGCTTGGGCTCCTGGGCAGATGGCATTTGGTGACTAAGAAAATGGCCTGATGAGCTGAGGCGGGTTCCAAAATTGTCTTGCTGGTTAGGCATGAGTAAGTTTCATAGGGGGAAGTGGCTGTGGCATCCCATGGTGCCCTGTGACAGCCCCTGTCATCCTTACGCTCGAGCTAACTACTCTGAGACCCTAACTAATGTATCTCTGTACAAGCTTGGGGCTTGCCACCTAGTAGGTGCTCAGTAACTATTTTATGAATGAAATTTACATTCAGGAGAGAAGGGGGATAATGAAGGGAAGAAACAAATATGCTGTAGTGAGAAAAATACTAGGTTTACATCGCAGCTCCAGCACTATCAGTGCTCCCAGCGGGAAATTGAATTCAGTTCAAATGGTTCCAATGAAGAGACTTGGCTTCCAGTTTCTGCTTGAGGATGTAAGAGCTAGAAAGAGCATTGTTCCCAACCTTACAATGAAAATAAGCCAAACAAATGGCAAATTCTTGAAATCCTTCTCTGAAGTCACAGGGCAACCAAGTGGCCAAATCCGAGGAGAGACAGAGTGTCACATCGCAGACAAGATGTGAGCACTAGCTTACCTGGTAGATGCACCCAGTCCCTGGGAGGAAAAGTTCAGCTTGGTGAATCTATAAAGGCTCAGTGTGTACTGGCAAGAGAGTATGAAGCCCTTGGAGACTGCAGAAATTGGGAGAGTCCACATCCTCCGGAACTTTTCTCCACAAACCCCACTCGGTACTCACAGAAAAGACTAGGGAAAGATGGAAGAAAATATCCCTTGTGGTAGACCTGGGGGAGGGGTACAGCAGCTGCTGAGGGAGGGGCACAAATTTCTGCCTGCTCCACCCAGACCCCTCTCACCTGATCTCCCACATGGAATAAAAGGCTTAATCTGTGGAGAGGAGGGCAACAAACACTATTCTACTTAGGTACTGGTGGAAAACCATTGCAGCTGAATGAAGGAAGAAAAAAAATTTCTAACTACTGCTGGAAGAGGAGCAGGAATATGTAATGGGCCCAGACGGACAGGCTGAAAGGGGCAGGAGCACTGAAGAGGTCACACTCCTGAGACTCAGGGACACTTGCAAATATAAGATTGAGGCTTAATCAGAACAAAAGAGAATTCTCTCAAGCTCACCAGCCACCACCGCTAGCTAAAAAGCTAAACATAACAAATGAAAAGTAGAATACTACTGGGAAAGAGATACAAGAGCCTACAAAGAGACCCTTTCTAAGGCCCAGCACAAAGAGGGGACCTAAAACTGAGAATAGAATAGACACATTGAAAAAAAACCCTCTGGCAAACCAGTTTCACATCCTAAACACAAGGTATAGCTGGAGGAATGTAAAGCCTGTGATGCACTAAGGTTAAGCATAGAAGTAACAAACTTCAAAGCCAGACCAAATCCTAACTAAATTAACTTAAACTCTCTCACTAAAGTTTGAGCAGAAGGAAACTCATACTCATACCCCAGATCTATTACCTCAGTGTCCACTGTGTTACACAAGATGTCACACTTTCAACTGAACATATAAAGAGGCTAGAAAAAGCAATACACACCCAATAGACAAAGTAATCATCAAAACCACACTCAGATATGACACAGATGTTGAAACTATCTTTCAGGAATTTAAAATAACCAAAAATTATGTTAAAGGTGCTAATGGAAAAGGTGAACAACATGCAAGATCAGGTGGATAATTTCAGCAGAGAAATGAAAACTAAAAGAGAGAATTGATTGGAAATGCTAGAAGTGAAAAACACAGTTACAGAAGTGAAGACTGCCTTTGATGGGCTTATCAGTAAACTTGACACAGCTGAGGAAAGTAGATAGGTCAATAGAAATTATCCAAACTGAAACACAAAGAGAAAAAAAGAATGAAAAAAATACAGAAAAGGGCGCCAAGAACTGGGGAACATCAACTGCTCTAATATACATGTAATTGGAATTCCAGAAGAGAGAAAGAACAAGGCAGAAGAACCATTTGAGGAAATAATGGTCGAGAATTATCTGTATGTAATGATAGACATCAAACCACAGACCCAAAATCTCAGAAAACACCAAGCAGAATAAACACACACACACACTATACACACATAGATCTATGCATATCATATTCAAACTGCTGAGTACAAAAGAAAAAGAGAAAATCTTGAAAGCAGCCCCCCAAAAGGTATTTTTTACAGAGGAGCAAAGAAAAGAATCACAGCGGACTTCTCATCAGAAACCATACAAACTAGAAAACAGAAATGCTGAAAGAAAAAAAGAAATCTGTCAACCTAGAATTCTATATCCAGCAAAAATATCTTTCCAATGAAGAAGTGTTATTAGAGGTATAGGCAGGGATTAGGGAACCAAGAAAGGACAGTGAGGCATCCAGGCACTAAAAACAGTGAACAACTATTACCAACCCTCGGACTGAAGGGCAAGGCAGGGAAGGAATACAATATTGTTACTTACTAAAGCCCAGTGGGAGCTGTAATCATGAAGGAGAAGGCATCTGGTAGAAGCTGTAATTGTGGGTGGATGCACCCACTATTAGAAATATGGCACCAAAGGACATGGAGAGTAGGGAAAACTCCTCCTTTTGACCTCCAGTCTCTTGCCATTTCCTGCCATTGACTGAACCCAACCAGAAGCAAGCCATCAAGGGGCCCCAGGGATGCAGTCTGCAGGGGTCAGCCCCCCTGAGCACAGAGAAGGGCAGAGAATGGATCTGAGGAGGGAACAGAGAATAAACAGCACAGACATTGACTGGCTCTGTGACATTGTACACATAAGTGGCAGAGCCAGGGTTCAATCTCAGATCTACCTGAATCCTAAGCACTTACCACCAGATGCATGGCCTCAAGTATAACATCAATGAGAGCTAAGACCTGAAGTGATAGGGTGGGCCAGATCTTAGAAATCCTGAAGACTACAATTCATTGTTGGGACTTAGTTCTATGGGAAATGGGCAGGAAGGACAAATTTTTATTGCAGAAGCCAACAAGTAGCCTGGCTCTGCTGCAGTTTTGGAGTAGCTGCAAATGGTTTAGTGATGCCAGTCTCTTATAGTGACCTGGGGTCAAGGGAACTATTGGTGTGCATGGGCTGTGAACTCTAATTATTCACAGAGGTTACAGTGGCCATTTCCTCCATTTCCTCTTGTTGGCGATGGTGTTGTTTGAAACAATCATAGATCAAAGTCGTAAAAATCACATCTTTGTTTTCAACTAAAAAGTCCCCGATCAGCAAAAGTTTAGTATCAGAGAGGCAATGTGGCATTTTCCTCACCAGCCACGCATAGTAAAATGGCTCGAGATGTGAAGTATTGAGTGTGAAGAAGAAAGCTTTGCAGTGTATGTGAAGATACCCTTTAGTGGTCCTCTTCTGAGAGGCAAGTTCACAGCCACTCTATGAATCTTTTATGTGTGTTCTTTCCTCGTGCTCCAAAGATGCTTTGGGAAAATGAGTGAGGAAAAGTCAGTGGAAGGAAATAGTAAGAAGCCAATCACCTGGCCATCTCCATCATACCCCCAGATGGGGGCTCAACATCACTGCAAAGTCAACTGTAATGGTAGCAAAGCAAAGCATCTTGAAGAGAAAACTGTCGGTCTTCTTGACCCAACTTGAGATTTCCAAACCCAATTTTTTCTTTAACATAGTTGAACACAAAAGTTATGATTTGAAATGGCACCGTCTTTATGGGAAGCTTGATGAAAGAACACAGACTTTAAGGTCAGACAGACCTGACAGAATCTGTATTCCTCTGTTAGCTGTGTGATCTTACTCAAGTTACTTATCCTTTCTGAGCCTCAGCTTCCCCAATTGTGAAATGATGATAATAATGCCCACTTTCAAAAATGGTTGTGAGAACAGTGCTCAGTACCTAAAATGTACTCTATGAATAGTAATGAACTTTCCCTTCCTCATATGGAAAGTGAGAGGGAATAGGGATGGAGTTCTTAGTTATCCTCATCCCAGCTCTTGAAAAAACAACGATAATATCTACTATTTATTTATTTATTCATTTATTCATTTATTCATTCATTCATCCAAGAAATATGTATTGAGTACCTTTTATATGCTGGGTCCTGCTTTAGGCACTAAGAATACAAACAAGGTCCCTGTCCTCATGGAGCTTATATTCTAGCGGGAAAAGAGAGACAACAGTCAAGTAAACAAATCAACAAGATGATAAGTGAAAACAGTAAAATAAGATAATGTGATAAAGATGGGAGGACCCATCAGAAAGGGTGATCAGGGAAGGCCTTGCTGGAATAATACCTTTTGAACTAAAACATGAGTAATAAAAGGAACTAGCCCTACCAAGATTGGAGGGAAGAGCATTCCCAGCAAAGGGAACAGTCAGTGTGAGCACCCCAAGCCTGGTTTGAACTCAGTGTGTTTGGAGAACAGAAGCAAATGTAATAGAACAGAGGAAGTAGGAAGGAATAGGGTTCAAGGGGAAATCAGAAAGAGGCAGGAAAGAGCAGATCATTCAACCAACGCTCATTCACATTATTGAGCATCTACTATATGCTGGGCACTCTCCTAAATTCTGGGGATACACCAGTGACTGAACAAAGTCCCTTCCTTCAGGGAGTTGATAGTCTAGTGAAGGCAGTCTCATGGGGTCCTTGCAAGCCCTGGAAGGAATTTGCATTTAAATATGTTACCTTGTTTGATCTTCAAGTATCTCTCTGAGACAGGTATTATTACCCTCGTTTTATAGAGGAGAAAACAGAGGCACACAAGGTTATGTTATATAACCTACCTGAAATAGCATCATTTGTGGTAGGAGTTGGATGGTTAGCAGAAAAACAGAACCGAGTGCCCACCCTCTAGGGTTGCATTGCTAGCAAGTGTAGAGCCTGGATTCAAAGCCTAGACCACCTGGCTCCAAGGACCTTCCCACACCAACATGTTCCTTCTGTTCCTCTTCAACAGAAAGGAAGAAAATTGGCCAGTAATTTAAGTAAAGCTGCAACAGACGTATCTAAGCCATTGTCCGGAAGTTCTCCCTCATGGGGCCAGGGTTTGAGGCAGCCACTTGTAATCCAGGGATTGTAGACAGAGACCTGTCCCCAACACCCTGTTGGGGAGCACCAACATCCTTTCCCTTAGCAGCTCTGTAGCAGGAAGAGAAAGGGCCCCACCAAGGGGGCCACAGGGCAGAGGTCAAGGTCCAGAGGATGGGCAGCTCCAGCTCCTCCCCGCGGAGGCAGAAGCAGCAGCGTTCTGATGGCATAATCACAGGTATTGATCAGGTGGCAGAGAGATCCAGTGGCATTTCTCAAGCTCCAGGAAGCGCTGAAATGAATGAATAAGAGACAAGAAAATTCTATAAATTGGCTGTTCTGTTGGATGTTCATTTAATTAAGACATTCAGTCCTTCTAATGGAAAATGTGAGGAATGGAAATTACTGTTTTTTGGCCACCTCATATAAAATAAAACCAGATCTTGAAAGCATGGGGCCTTTTCATTGTATCGTCTTCAGGCTCAATTTAATTACGTATTACAGGCCACCTTCAATAATAATTACAATTGTCTGCCTTTATGTAAAGCCTCTTTCTATCTTGGAGACTAAAACTCTGGGGAGATGCCTACGGAGATTGCTAAAGTATCGTTTAGTCAAGGTGGTTGTTTCCTTATTTGTGCATTCAGCAGATGTTTATCAGGGACCTACTGTGTGTGAAGCCTCTGTCAGGTCCTGCAGGGGGTAGCGTGTGAATGAATGACAGTCTGTCTTCTCCCACAGAGCAGGAAAGAGGCCTCCCATGTCCAATCATGCATTCGTTTATTCGTTCAGCCAACATTCCCTGCCCATCTTCCCTCGACCAGTGCCCATGCTGGGGAAGCTGAGATGACCTAACGGCCAGACCTCCAGGGTGGTGGAATCCAGATCCCCAGTCTGGCTGTCTGACTCCACGACCCTGTCCTGACTCAGGCACTCCGAGGCCAAAGTAAGAGACAAGTTGTACGTCAGCTCTTATAATGCAGGGGACACATTCTGTGATAGAGCTGTGCCAGAGTACCACTGGGAGAAGAAGAGCTGGGGAGACCAGGGAGGGCTTTATGAGGTGGCATTTGAGCAAGGCCTTGATAGAAGTAGTATCGAGGCGACATCTGAGCCCTAATTAATAATCTCTTAACTCTTATTTGTAAGACTCCAAAGCTCCATTTTAAGTATCTTGCATTGTATAATAAAATCTTTTTTAGCCAGTTAGGTCAGGAAATTAGATTAATAAAGAGTGTGTACATGGATCACAGGTGTTCAAAGAACCAGCATACTCATCCCATTAAACTGTTGGACTGAAATGGATCTTCCAGTTGATGTCAAAGATGACCTGGGATCTGACAGCACTCAGCTTACTCATAGACCACAGATTCAGTTAAGGTGACCAGGGAAGAGCCAGTTTTGGGGGCGGGGCGGGGGGGGGGGCGGGTCTTGATTTTTGGCTCAGAAATTTGGGATGCCCTAGTAATATTTTACTGAAAAGGCCTAGAGGTTGATATTGGCAGATGTCCTATAAATGAGATGCTTCTATAAATGCCAGTAATTTTAAAAGTCCTCTTCCCCAAGGTGTCCATTGCTTATGAGGCATTACTTGGGTTGTCACAGCACTTTTCTGATGATGAACATAATCCGTGTTAATTATAAAAAAGTCTTGGGAGTATAAAATGCATATAAATAAGCAACTAAAATCACCTGTAATTCTACCTCCCAGAGATAGCCACTGTAAACATTTTTGTGAAATTCCTTAGTGTTCAAATTTCCAGCAGCCATGAAGGGTTCAAAAGGACACCAGCCTCTCCCAGAGTTACAGGGAGCTGAGCTGTGAGCTTCTCCAGGTGAGAGAGGCCTCAAGACAGACATTCCAGATCTTTAGCCCAAGATGCGCCCTCCTTCCTGCAGCATCTCGCAGAGTCACTCCCTCGCCCGGCTCTGAGGGGCACTCCGTACCTTTCACCCTCCAGTCTAGGTCAAGTCACACCACCACCCTCCGTTAAGCCAGACTGACCTTTCCTTATAACAACCTGATTCAGTACGAAGGAAGAAAAATGAGAAATCATGACAGGAAACAGGTTTCCAAAGCCCTTAACTGCCTCTAAGAGAACCCAAGGGACTGATAACAGCTCCACAGCCTTGCCCCACCAAGCTCAGGCCTGACATATGTGGTCGAGACCCCCGCTTTTCTCGCCATCTTGGAAAGGGCTTCCATTCCCCTTCCTCAGGCCTCAGCACCAAAGAGTCAACTCTCCCAGAGCCCCTTGGCCCTTCCCCCAGAGTCGGTCTCAGGTCAAGGACCGGGGCAATTCATTCCGAAGACCTTCACCAACACCTCCTCTGTGGCAGACCGCACCAGGGACTATTACCGTTTGGTGCAAAGCGTGCCGTGATCAGTACCAGCCACAGGGACAGAAAGAGTTGGCAGATGGCAGAATCCACGCAGCATTCAAATCTGACCTTGAACAGAAAATTGCTCAGCAAAGGCCTGCCTAGTCTCACGTACCAAGTCTCACCTGAAACCATAGAAGCTGTGGGACCCCAGGGTCCCATCAGGAAGCCAGGCCCAGCTGAAGGCATCACAAGAAGAGCAAGGATGGAATTGAACTTTCAGGCCTTTCATTTCACCATGGTTAAAACCCTCAGGGGCCAAGAGGACAGCTTTACCCTAGTATTAAAAGCCAAGCAGGAAAAAAAAGTCCAGTGGGAGACCCAGAGTACATGAGGGAGACGTATACAGCTGAACCCATGCTATAAGCTAGCGCCTGAGTAGAAGTCAGAAATACTGGCATCTGGGCGAAGAACTTTTTCCCCATTCGCACACAAGGGCAAAAAGGCTCTTTAAAACCTACCTTTTCACACTTCAGCCTCCCGTAATTACGAAATGTTAGTAGCCTGCTCCCCGCTATCTCCCAATCACTCTGCAGCAGGTAAGAGAACACACGCGATGGATACTTGCAAATAGACAGTACGGAAATGCTCCCTGAAGACAGAGAACCAAGTGATGGCTTGGAAGCAGACAGAGCTGAGTTTGAATTTCGACTCTATCACACTTAGCTGTGTGACCTTGAGCAGGTGACCTCACTTTTCTGAGCCTCCTCCAAAAAGGAGCTAATATGTACCTTTTAGACTAGTTGTGAAGATTAAATGAAAGGATGTATGAACATTGTGCGACTGGCACCATACCTGAACAATATGAACGCCATACTGTAGGTGGTGAATAATTTTAGGTATTTCTTTTAGTCTCATCAGGAGAATGGGAAAGAGAATTAAGATTCAATTATGATGCTTCAGAAAGACCACACCAGAGTGAAGCTGTGAGTTTTGAGCGCCACAGATACATAGCTGCTTGGTGCCAGATGTGAAACCTAGATGTGAAGGGGTTGCTAGAGCCCATCTGTCCAGCCTGCTTATGTGGCAGCAGAATCCTGGTTGGAATTCAAAGTCCCCTTTTCCCAGGATCTGTAGCTTCCTGGAGTCGGGTTAGGGTTATCTCCAGTGCTGTTCAGGAGAAACCTACAGTTCTTGGGGGAGGTGGGGGGCGGGCGGTGGTTGAGCCAGTATTCAAGCAATCAGTTTGACTGCTCGCCTCTGGGAGTCGCCCAGCTCTAAGACTCTGGGTCATCCGTCTCATATGGGCACCATCATCTCACCCTTCATGGGTGACATAGTGACAGGGCACTTCCACATGTTGCTCACAGGAATCCTGGGCGGTGGGTAGGGCAGGGGTTATCATCTCCACTCTACAGAATTAGGAAAGGAAGATTCAGAGAGGTAAGTTGTTTGCCTACAGTTGAATATCAGCGGGTGGAGTGGTATCCAAGGAGATGCAGGAGACGTGGAAATGTATCTGACCAGAAAGAAAAGCAGAACATGAAAAACCATGGCATAAGGTAGAACATGCCAAGTTCCAGCAATGGCACCATTATATTTCTGTTACTCAGAGCCACCCCTTGGTTTTCAGGTACGACAGCTTTGGGCGCCTGACCAATGTGACCTTCCCTACTGGCCAGGTGAGCAGTTTCCGAAG
Organism: Eschrichtius robustus; assembly: GCF_028021215.1. Classification (NCBI taxonomy): domain Eukaryota; kingdom Metazoa; phylum Chordata; class Mammalia; order Artiodactyla; family Eschrichtiidae; genus Eschrichtius; species Eschrichtius robustus. The sequence continues at coordinate 56,866,923 of NC_090834.1, forward strand.
TGATACAGACAGCTCAGTGCATGTCCAGGTAGAGACGTCCAGCAAGGATGATGTCACCATAACCACCAACCTGTCTGCCTCAGGTGCCTTCTATACACTGCTGCAAGGTAAGCCAGGTGGGGGGTTGGGGTCTTGGAGACCATGGGGTGGGGAGACCCCTTTGAAAGAGGATGACACAAGAAACAAGCTGCTAACTGCAGCTGCCCAAGAACAAGAAAGCATAACAACTGGTTTCTTTCTGTATTGCCACCTAATTTGCAAAACACATCAGCCTGAGCCCTGTAAATTCTCTCCCTCAAGCTTCAGAGTAATATTTCATTGTCTCATTCCATTATCAGCAGAACAAAGGGTAGAGAATCCACTAGCTGCTAATCCAGGTGACCTCACTATTCTGCCATTCTAATGGCTCCCGGATTAAAGACTGACTCTCACTCTGGTGCAGATGAGGACAAAGGACAAGAATAATTACACCTAATTATGAAAGGGATTTGGGCGTGGAGAAGGCCTCCCTGAATCTCAGGTGAGAGCGCTTTGTTACTCTCCTAGGATTCTATAGAGAAGAGACCCTTCTCTGTGTCCATCAAATAATCCCTGATATGAGTTGATCTTTTAGCTTCAGATAAATCACAAGGATGAAACCTCGCTGTGAATTGTCTGCCTCAATTGTTCTCATGGGCCCTGGTGACCCAGAGTGGAGCTTGCAGCTTTGTTGGACTTAGTAAGCATGAGAAAAAAGAAGCCATCACTAGGGAAAGCCTTGCTTGACATTTTCCCCCAGCCTCCAGATAGCTTTTCATACTCCCAAAACCTTTGACACAAAGTAGTAAAGACAGCCTTGGCCTGGGAGTCAGAGTGCCAAATTCTAGTCCTAATTCTGCCACCCCATCACCATGGCCCTCAAGTTTCTACTCTGGGAAAAGAAAGCAAGTTGAAGCCATGTTGAATGGTGCAGGGCAGTGCAAAGAGCAGCAGTTCCGGGGGCAGACACACTGGGACCCCTCTGCCTGCTGTACCAGCTGCAACCTGTGTGAATTGGGTGGAGTCACTCTTCTCCGATCCTCAGTTTCTGGGTCTGGGAAATGGGGCTGAATTACAAGTCCTGCTTCCTAGGGTCGCTCAGACAATTTCTTTTTTTTTTTTTTTTTTTTACTCTTTCAATTTCCAATTTTTATTTTTTTTAATTTAATTTTATTTATTTTTTTATACAGCAGGTTCTTATTAGTTATCCATTCTATACATATTAGTGTAGACATGTCAATCCCAATCTCCCAATTCATCACACCACCACCCCCACCCCCCCGCCGCTTTCCCCCCTTGGTGTCCATACGTTTGTTCTCTACATCTGTGTCTCTATTTCTGCCCTGCAAACTAGTTCATCTGTACCATTTTTCTAGGTTCCACATATATGCGTTAATATACGTATTTGTTTTTCTCTTTCTGACTTACTTCACTCTGTATGACCGTCTCTCGATCCATCCACGTCTCTACAAATGACCCAATTTCGTTCCTTTTTTATGGCTGAGTAATATTCCATTGTATATATATACCACATCTTCTTTATCCATTCATCTGTTGATAGGCATTTAGGTTGCTTCCATGTCCTGGCTATTGTAAATAGTGCTGCAGTGAACATTGGGGTGCGTGTGTCTTTTTGAGTTATGGTTTTCTCTGGGCATATGCCCAGTAGTGGGATTGCTGGGTCATATGGTAATTCTATTTTTAGTTTTTTAAGGAACTTCCATACTGTTCTCCATAGTGGCTGTATCAATTTAGATTCCCACCAACAGTGCAAGAGGGTTCCCTTTTCTCTACACCCTCCCCAGCCTTTGTTGTTTGTAGATTTTCTGATGATGCCCATTCTAACTGGTGTGAGGTGGTACCTCATTGTAGTTTTGATTTGCATTTCTCTAATAATTAGTGATGTTAAGCAGATTTTCATGTGCTTCTTGGCCATCTATATGTCTTCTTTGGAGAAATGTCTATTTAGGTCTTCTGCCCATTTTTGGATTGGGTTGTTTGTTTTTCTAATACTGAGCTGCATGAGCTGTTTATATATTCTGGAGATTACTCCTTGGTCCATTGATTCGTTTGCAAATATTTTCTCCCATTCTGAGGGTTGTCTTTTCGTCTTGTTTGTAGTTTCCTTTGCTGTGCAAAAGCTTTTAAGTTTCATTAGGTCCCCTTTGTTTATTTTTGGTTTTATTTCCATTACTCTAGGAGGCGGATCATAAAAGATCCTGCTGTGATTTATGTCAAAGAGTGTTCTTCCTATGTTTTCCTCTAAGAGTTTTATAGTGTCCGGTCTTACATTTAGGTCTCTAATCCATTTGGAGTTTATTTTTGTGTATGGTGTTAGGGAGTGTTCTAATTTTATTCTTTTACATGTAGCTGTCCGGTTTTCCCAGCACCACTTATTGAAGAGACTGTCTTTTCTCCATTGTATATCCTTGCCTCCTTTCTCATAGATTAGTTGACCATATGTGTGTGGGTTTATCTCTGGGCTTTCTATCTTATTCCATTGAACTATATTTCTGTTTTTGTGCCAGTACCATATTGTCTTGATTACTGTAGCTTTGTAGTATAGTCTGAAGTCAGGGAGTCTGATTCCTCCAGCTCCGTTTTTTTTCCCTCAAGACTGCTTTGGCTATTCAGGGTCTTTTGTGTTGCCATACAAATTTTAAGATTTTTTGTTCTAGTTCTATAAAAAATGCCATTGGTAATTTGATAGGGATTGCACTGAATCTGTAGATTGCTTTGGGTAGTATAGTCATTTTCACAAGGTTGATTCTTCCAATCCAAGAACATGGTATATCTCTCCATCTGTTGGTATCATCTTTAGTTACTTTCATCAGTGTCTTATAGTTTTCTGCATACAGGTCTTTTGTCTCCCTAGGTAGGTTTATTCCTAGGTATTTTATTCTTTTTGTTGCAATGGTAAATGGGAGTGTTTCCATAATTTCTCTTTCAGATTTTTCATCATTAGTGTATAGGAATGCAAGAGATTTCTGTGCATTAATTTTGTATCCTGCAACTTTACCAAATTCATTGATTAGCTCTAGTAGTTTTCTGGTGGCATCTTTAGGATTCTCTATGTATAGTATCATGTCATCTGCAAACAGTGACAGTTTTACTTCTCCTTTTCCAATTTGGATTCCTTTAATTTCTTTCTCTTCTCTGATTGCTGTGGCTAGGACTTCCAGAACTATGTTGAATAATAGTGGTGAGAGTGGACATCCTTGTCTCGTTCCTGATCTTAGAGGAAATGCTTTCAGGTTTTTTTCACCATTGAGAATGATGTTTGCTGTGGGTTTGTCATATATGGCCTTTATTATGTTGAGGTAGTTTCCCTCTATGCAACTTTCTGGAGAGTTTTTATCATAAATGGGTGTTGAATTTTGTCAAAAGCTTTTTCTGCATCTATTGAGATGATCGTATGGTTTTTATTCTTCAGTTTGTTAATATGGTGTATCACACTGATTGATTTGCGTATATTGAAGAATCCTTGCATCCCTGGGATAAACCCCACTTGATCATGGTGTATGATCCTTTTAATGTGCTGTTGGATTCTGTTTGCTAGTATTTTGTTGGGGATTTTTGCATCTATATTCATGAGTGATATTGGTCTGTAATTTTCTTTTTTTGTAGTGTCTCTGTCTGGTTTGGTATGAGGGTGATGGTGACCTCATAGAATGAGTTTGGGAGTGATCCTTCCTCTGCAATTTTTTGGAAGAGTTTGAGAAGGATGGGTGGCTCTTCTCTAAATGTTTGATAGAATTCACCTGTGAAGCCATCTGGTCCGGGACTTTTGTTTGTTGGAAGATTTTTAATCACAGTTTCAATTTCATTACTTGTGATTGGTCCTTTCATATTTTCGTATTGGTCCTTTCATATTTTCTATTTCTTCCTGGTTCAGTCTTGGAAGGTTATACCTTTCTAAGAATTTGTCCATTTCTTCCAGGTTGTCCGTTTTATTGGTCTAGAGTTGCTTGTAGTAGTCTCTTAGGATGCTTTGTATTTCTGCGGTGTCTGTTGTAACTTCTCCTTTTTCATTTCTAATTTTATTGATTTGAGTCCTCTCCCTCTTTTTCTTGATGGTGAGGTGGTACCATCAAGGTTGGGTGGCTAATGGTTAATCAATTTTGTTTATCTTCTCAAAGAACCAGCTTTTAGTTTTATTGATCTTTGCTATTGTTTTCTTTGTTTCTATGTCATTTATTTCTGCTGTGATCTTTATGATTTCTTTCCTTCTACTAATTTTGGGTTTTGTTTGTTCTTCTTTCTCTAGTTCCTTTAGGCGTTAAGGTTAGATTGTTTATTTGAGATGTTTGTTGTTTCTTGAGGTAGGATTCATTGCTATAAACTTCCCTCTTAGAACTGCTTTTGCTGCATCCCATAGGTTTTGGATCATCGTGCTTTCATTGTCATTTGTCTCTAGGTATTTTTTGATTTCCTCTTTGATTTCTTCAGTGATCTCTTGGTTATTTAGTAACGTATTGTTTAGCCTCCATGTGTTTGTGTTTTTTATGGTTTTTTTTCCCTGTAATTGATTTCTAATCTCATAGCGTTGTGGTCAGAGAAGATGCTTGATATGATTTCAGTTTTCTTAAATTTACCGAGGCTTGATTTGTGACCCAAGATGTGATCTATCCTGGAGAATGTTCCGTGCGCACTTGAGAAGAAAGTGTAATCTGCTGTTTTTGGATGGAATGTCCTATAAATATCAATTAAATCTATCTGGTCTATTGTGTCATTTAAAGCTTGTGTTTCCTTATTAATTTTCTGTTTGGATGATCTGTCCATTGGTGTAAGTGAAGTGTTAAAGTCCCCCACTATTATTGTGTTACTGTCGATTTCCTCTTTTAGAGCTGTTAGCAGTTGCCTTATGTATTGAGGTGCTCCTATGTTGGGTGCATATATATTTATAATTGTTATATCTTCTTCTTGGATTGATCCCTTGATCATTATATAGTGTCCTTCCTTGTCTCTTGTAACATTCTTTATTTTAAAGTCTATTTTATCTGATATGAGTATTGCTACTCTAGGTTTCTTTTGATTTCCATTTGCATGGAATATCTCTTTCCATCCCCTCACTTTCAGTCTGTATGTGTCCCTAGGTCTGAAGTGGGTCTCTTGTAGACAGCATATATATGGGTCTTGTTTTTGTATCCATTCAGCGAGCTTGTGTCTTTTGGATGGAGCATTTAATCCATTCACGTTTAAGGTAATTATCGATATGTATGTGCCTATGACCATTTTCTTAATTGTTTTGGGTTTGTTTTTGTAGGTCCTTTTCTTCTCTTGTGTTTCCCACTTAGAGAAGTTCCTTTAGCATTTGTTGTAGAGCTGGCTTGGTGGTGCTGAATTCTTTTAGCTTTTGCTTGTCTGTAAAACTTTTGATTTCTCCATCGAATCTGAATGAGATCCTTGCTGGGTAGAGTAATCTTGGTTGTAGGTTTTTGACTTTCATCACTTTAAATATGTCATGCCACTCTCTTCTGGCTTGTAGAGTTTCTGCTGAGAAATCAGCTGTTAACCTTATGGGAGTTCCCTTGTATGTTATTTGTCATTTTTCCCTTGCTGCTGTCAATAATTTTTCTTTATCCTTGATTTTTGCCAATTTGATTACTGTGTCTCGGCGTGTTTCTCCTTGGGTTTATCCTGTATGGGACTCTCTGTGCTTCCTGGACTTGGGTGGCTATTTCCTTTCCCATGTTAGGGAAGTTTTTGACTATAATCTCTTCACGTATTGTCTCGGGTCCATTCTCTCCTCCTTTTGGGACCCCTATAATGCGAATGTTGTTGCGTTTAATGTTGTCCCAGAGGTCTCTTAGGCTGTCTTCATTTCTTTTCATTCTTTTTTCTTTATTTTGTTCTGCAGCAGTTCATTCCACCATTCTCTCTTCCGGGTCACTTATCCATTTTTCTGCCTCAGTTATTCTGCTATTGATTCCTTCTAGTGTATTTTTCATTTCAGTTACTGTATTGTTCATCTCTGTTTGTTTGTTCTTTAATTCTTCTAGGTCTTTGTTAAACATTTCTTGCATCTTCTCGATCTTTGCCTCCATTCTTTTTCTGAGGTCCTGGATCATCTTCACTATCATTATTCTGAAATCTTTTTCTGGAAGGTTGCCTATCTCTACTTCATTTAGTTGTTTTTCTGGGGTTTTATCTTGTTCCTTCATCTGGTACATAGCCCTTTGCCTTTTCATCTTGTCTATCTTTCTGTGAATGTGGTTTTTGTTCCACAGGCTGCAGGATTGTAGTTCTTCTTGCTTCTGCTGTCTGCCCTCTGGTGGATGAGGCTATCTAAGAGGCTTGTGCAAGTTTCCTGATGGGAGGGACTGGTGGTGGGTAGAGCTGACTGTTGCTCTGGTGGGCGGAGCTCAGTAAAACTTTAATCCACTTGACTGCTTAGGGGTGGGGCTGGGTTCCCTCCCTGTTGGTTGTTTGGCCTGAGCAACCCAACACTGGAGCCTACCCGGGCTCTTTGGTGGGACTAACGGCAGACTCTGGGAGGGCTCACGCCAAGGAATACTTCCCAGAACTTCTGCTGCCAGTGTCCTTGTCCTCATGGTGAGACACAGCCACCCCCTGCCTCTGCAGGAGACCCCCAGCGCTAGCAGGTAGGTCTGATTCAGTCTCCTATGGGGTCACTGCTCCTTCCCCTGGGTCCCGATGCGCACACTACTTTGTGTGTGCCCTCCAAGAGTGGAGTCTCTGTTTCCCCCAGTCCTGTCAAAGTCCTGCAGTCAAATCCCTCTAGCCTTCAAAGTCTGATTCTCTAGGAATTCCTCCTCCCGTTGCCGGACACCCAGGTTGGGAAGCCGGACGTGGTGCTCAGAACCTTCACTCCAGTAGGTGGACTTCTGTGGTATAAGTGTTCGCCAGTCTGTGAGTCACCCACCCAGCAGTTATGGGATTCGATTTTATTGTGATTGTGCCCCTCCTACTGTCTCATTGTGGCTTCTCCTTTGTCTTTGGATGTGAGGTATCTTTTTCGGTGAGTTCCAGTGTCTTCCTGTCGATGATTGTTCAGCAGTTAGTTGTGATTCCGGTGCTCTCGCAAGAGGGAGTGAGAGCACGTCCTTCTGCTCCGCCATCTTGAACCAATCTTCTCTCAAGACAGTTTCTTTAGACAATATACATAGAGTGACCAGCATGGGCCAGGCACATAGTATTGCTTAGAAAGTACTTGTTGGATTAATTAATTAACAGGCATTTTGATTTACCGTAAGAAAATAACCATATATTTTCACAACCATTTTTCTTCCCAAATGTGGTCCTATGCCTCTACCAAAGCTCAAAGAACAATAGCGGTTCTCAGTCAAAGAAAGAGAAATCAAGCCCTGGAATTCCTTCCCCACCAAGCACCTTTAGCAGTGGGTTGGGACAGACCCTAGGTATTTATGCTCTGGCTGGGTTATTGACAAGAAGAGGTACCAGTTCCAAACCAGCCAGGGTTCTGCCTGACCAAGAACAGCAGGGGCAGCTGATGACACACAGACGTCATATCCTTCAAGCCTACTTTCTTCCCTGTGGTTAAGAATTGTCTGCTCTGCTCCGTACGTCTAAGCCGGCTTTCAGCGTTTTTCTCAAAAGTTAATGCAGGCCTTCCAATATTTAGACAACTTTTTAAATTCAGAAGTGCCACGTCTCCTCAGTTTTAAAATGTACCATCGATTTAATAACAACTTTTCAGGTCGGGGGCTGGGGAGAGACACTGCTCAGAATCCATACAAGGACTTAAGACGCATTCCAATTTCAGAAACATTAAAACGTGAAAAGGAAAAGTACATCTCAGAATCCAGGAAACGTGGTACCTCTTTCTCTTCTTTGGGACCTGTGCCAAGCTCTCCTTTCGTACCAGGCTCGGATCCTCAGTTTTGCAGCCAGCTCAGTAGAGTCTTCGTGAAAAACTCTTTCGGTTTCATCTTACGTCTGAACTATGGGAAGAAATAAGAAGTAGCTACTAATGAACAGCAGCCTTGGGAAGTCACAGCTCACATTAAAGGGGGATCGTTTGAGATGGGCCTCGACAGATGCTGTTCCATCCAAAGTCACCATTAATGGACATACGTGGATTCAGCAAGGAGCAGCTTTAAAAGATAAATTGACACAGGCTTTTTCACTGCTCAGAGGAAGTAAAATACAGATTGTCGGTGAATAATGCATAGCAAGTTTGAGGCAGACTTTAGAATTCTGCGTGCGTGAGAGAGAAAGGGAGAAAGATGGGGGCGAGGGGGTGGGGGAGAGAGAGGCTGATCTGATGCCACCAAGCAGGGAAGATTCAGTGAGGGTTACCTACAAAAACCACATCCTTATTGCTTGACATAGCCTAGTATATATCTAGTTCCATCCAGCAAGTATTTACTGAGCACACGCAATAATAATAATGATAGCTGATATTTTGAGCACTTAACTCAGTATGAAGTGTATTTTTAGTGTTTTACATTCATCATCCTTTTTAATCCTCACAACAACCTTCTGAGATATTATTAATATCTCCCATTTTCCAAATGAAGATAATAAGGCATTGAGAGGTTAAATAGCTTATCCAAAGTCACCCAACTAGTAGGGTGTTTGGACCCAGGCAAATAGGCTCTAGAACACATTCTCTTAAGCACTAGAACACATTCTCTTAAGCACTGATCTAAAAGGAAGGGGGATCTATAGAAGGACCATGATCGGTACTAGGAAAGTTCACTCTGACAGGTGTGTGAAGTGGGGCGGTGAAGATAGAGGAGAGATGACAAGAGATAGATGTGACAGTGACCAGCACGGCGCCAGGCACATGCAACTAGTAATAGCTAACATTTATGTAACACGCACTAGATGTGCAGTACTGCTCTCAGCTCTTCATATTCGTTATCCTGCTTAATCCTGTGAGGTAACAGTACAATTATTATCCCCAGTGTACAGATAAAGAAACAGAGGCATGAGAGCTTAAGGAATTCGCCCAAGGTCTTGCAGCAAGAGAGCAGCAGAGCTGGGACTTGAACCCAGGCAGCCTGGCTCCAGAATCCATGCTCTTAATCTCTGTGCAATAGTGCCTTTCACGGTAGGCACTTAGGTATTTGAGAATTCATTCACTCACAGAGTGGTGAATCCCCCTACCCCTCAGCTGCAGGACCCCTAATGAGACCAATAAAGAGGCTAAGGGAGGGGGAGGCATTTGTTCCAACCAGAGGAACAAGGGAAGCTTCTGGGAAGAGATGACGTTTAAGCAGAGCCTTGAAGAAAGGGCTTGGGCTAGCATTTATTAAACACAGGGGCAGTGCAGGCAGAAGCAACAGCCAAGGAAGGGCAAGAGGCAGGTGACTGCAGCGCAGACTCAAATGTTTCCATTTTTAGAAAAGAACACAGTGTGCATTTTACAGCTGAAATTTACTTTTTCTCCAGAAGGTTCTGTTAGCTAAAAGATCCTAACTAAAATGTTTTAATCAGATTTAAAATTTCAAACTCAAGCCTATTTTTAAATCATTGTCATATATACATATATGACATATACACACATATATGTATATATGACAGCAATTTAAAACATATATATATATATATTAAAAAAATATATATATATATATATATATATATTTGGCATTCTGTCATTGATATACATATTGTACTTATTTTTCACCTTGTTGCAAAGAGTGTTATTGCCCTAGTGGGAGAGGCTTAAAAATGTTCAACCCTTTGCTCTGGTAATCCTACATTTAGGAGTCTGTTTTGATTAAATAACCCCAAATGAAGACATTGATTTATCCAAAATGTATATTTTTAATAAAGATATAATTCACATACTATAATATCCACCCTATTAAAGAGTATAATTCAGCAGTTTTTAGCATATTTACAAAGCTGTACAACCATTACCACTAATTCCAGAAATTTTTTTATCAGCCCCAAAAAGAAACCCCATACCCATTAGCAATCACACCCCATTCTCCCTTTCCCTCACTAATCTACTTTCTGTCTCTGTGAGTTGGCCTGTCCTGGACATTTCATATAAATGTACTGATGTATACAATATCTGGCCTTTCGTGTCTGGCTTCTTTCACTTAGCATAATGATTAAAATATATTTATCTGCAGTGTTACCTGTAATTATGCAAAGCTGGAAGTAATCAGAATTATCTATTTGAGGGCTGGTTAAATAAATCCTGGTATTTCCAGGCAATGGAATAACATGCAGTCATTAAGAAAAACATTTATGAAAATATTCAACGATATAATACAGTGATCAGTGAAAAACCTCCATAAGCAACCATGTTTTTTTTTTTTTTTAAACCAAATGTCTTAGATTTTTTTTTTAAATTTATTTATTTATTTTTGGCTGCGTTGGGTCTTAGTTTCTGTGCGAGGGCTTTCTCTAGTTGCGGCGAGCGGGGGCCACTCTTCATCGCGGTGCGCGGGCCTCTCACTATTGCGGCCTCTCTTGTTGCGGAGCACAGGCTCCAGACACGCAGGCTCAGTAGTTGTGGCTCACGGGCCCAGTTGCTCCGCGGCATGTGGGATCTTCCCAGACCAGGGATCGAACCCGTGTCCCCTGCACTGGCAGGCAGATTCTCAACCACTGCACCACCAGGGAAGCCCAGCAACCATTTTTAACTGTAAATGTATTCAGAAATATCCTAAAATCTAGGAATATACCAAAATATTTACAGTGGTTTCCTTTGGGTATTGAGCTCACGGACCTCCATGTATTTTCCTAGTTTTCTTCAATGACAGTGTTTTGTTTCTGTAGTCGGAAGCATAAACACGTTTAAAGACCACACCACTGCCTCTGCTGTACACACACCTCCCTCCGTCCTCCACCCTCCTGAGCAGAGTCCGTCCCTCTTCTCTCCCTCAGACCAGGTCCGGAACAGCTACTACATCGGGGCCGATGGCTCCCTGCGGCTGCTGTTGGCCAACGGCATGGAGGTGGCCCTGCAGACGGAGCCCCACCTGCTGGCCGGGACCGTCAACCCCACCGTGGGCAAGCGGAACGTCACGCTGCCCATCGACAACGGCCTCAACCTGGTGGAGTGGCGGCAGCGCAGGGAGCAGGCTCGCGGCCAGGTCACCGTCTTCGGGCGCCGGCTTCGGGTGAGCCAGGCCTCCGGCGGGTCTCAGCCCCTGGGGGCGCTTGGATCCTGGGGGGAACGAAGGGGGAGGCATCTGAGAACTGGACTCTTCTTGAAACTGTCCCAGGGAGAAAGTGTTCCTGGGCCTCAGTTGCTTCATCTGCAAAGGGGAAAGGAAATTAAGCGACTACACACAGTAAGAGGCTCGCGTATCTTTTCAGTTGTGTTGTGCTAGTGAAACGATCACTGGCTCTGATGTTAGTCAGGCTTCCGGCTTCTATTATTCCCTGAGTGAATTTGGGCAAATCCGTAATCTCATAAAGCCTCAATTTCATTATCCATAAAATGGGGAAGATCAAACCAATTTACAAGTTGCTCCAAGGATTAGAAATAATACATAGAGTGCCCTATACAGAGTCTGGCACATAATAAGTGGTCAGTAGTACCTATTCTAGTTGTCCTTTTATTGTCATTCTTATTACTGTTATTGTTATTACTGTTGCTAACATGTACCAAGATTCAGTTTAGCTCTTTGGAACCTAAGCCACATTCTCCTTCCAGGCAGAGTTATCCTTCCTGAGACAGCAGAACGACCCCACCGTAGCTGTCACTGCCAGGGGGTTGGCATCTGCAGTGTGGCATCTCAGAGCACTTTTCAGTGTGTGGATGCCCTGAAACAGCCCTTTTTCTGCCTGACTGCCATGTCTCTATAGTGTGGCCTCTGTCCCAGGGCCAGATTGCCCAGCTTCTTTCCCTCCAACTTCAGAAAGGAAGGCAGTGGGGAGGGTGAAAACAGAGGACCCAGACCTGGCTTTCAGCACAGTGCCTTGCAGACCACAGGTGCTCCGTGGAGACTTGCCGAGCTGCAGGGTACCACAGGACTGAGCCACATGCTCCTGACTCCTAAAAGCCACAGAAGCATCCTGATGCAACACGGCCGGGGCTGTCTTGAGCCCCCTGCCCTTTCTCACAAAGAAAGTTCACTTAAGCCCCTGATTCATGCATGGGATAACCAAGGTCCAGAGAGAAAAGGGATTTTTCCTGATTCACACAGCTGGGAGGCAGTAATGACTAGAAATAGGCACCCTGTCTCATAGTGCCATTCTCACAACAGATACAGAAACAGTAAGTTACTTACTCAGTGTCACACAACTAGAGCCCAGACAACAAGGTTTCCTGTGTTCCTCAACAGTCAAGAACTCAAGCAACTATCTAATGTGGGAAACAGCCTTCCACTGGCTCCCCAGAGAAGGCCTAGCTTTCTTTGTTCTCTGTGGGACACCATCCATGGCCTCACTGAGCCCCCTGTGTGAATTCTCCAGGAGCCCTTCATACACATCTGAGGCAGTGGGCTAAGTAGAAAGTTTGACCTGGTTTTATTCCTGCCTGGGCCACATGTGTAGCCTTGAGCAGCTCCTCTGAGCCTCAGATTCCTCTGCAGAAACCAGATGATATATTTGAAGCACCTAGCCCAGCGCTGGAAGACCCCAGGTGCTCAATAAATGGCACCAATGAGTGCTATTAGGATTTCCTCTCTGCCATGTGAACTGGACCAAAAGTTCCCCAGGCATCAGCTGGTCCCTCTCCGAGCCTGAGATGAATGACGCTCCAGTCGGGCGACCGCATCTCCGAGTCCTCCCAAAATAAATGGCCACCCACAGTGGCAGGATGTGGAATTAGAATGTTAGCCGGGTGCACCGCGCCGTAATGGAGCTCATTTTTTATACAACTGGGAACTTTTTTTAATAAAGAAAGATGTAAAATTATCTCATTGCTGCCCCTGCTGAGCACAGGAAGCATTAGGTGGTTCCCCAGTGAGCTGCTTAATTCAATTTTATTAATTTTGCAGCAGAGGTGTAGATCCTCTTCACTGGGGGCCCTCCAGGAGGTGAGGGGGGCGGCTGGCTTGATGGTACCACCTTGTGGGGAGTCACAAGGGACCTTCCCAGAGATGCTTTAAAAGGGCCCCCATCACTGTTGGCAGCGCAGACCCCACATCTTCCCCTGCCCTCTCTGCAAAGAACACAGCTTCAGCCTCCAACGCCTCTGATTTTTCATGGGAATTGTCTGCCACACTGTTTTTGCTCCTGCAATTGTGTTTGATTACCCCTGGGAAGGCAACCTTATTTTAACCAGGCCATTCACAGCTAAAGTCATCTCAGCACCATCATTATAAATCCTGATTTTCAAGGCTTTAGAATTTGTTTGAGGAGAAGGGGGAGACACACATGTCTCTACTTCCTCTGGGAATGACCGCGATCATTTGCTGTCATTTAATGGAAATAACTGCAACCATTAACTCAGTACCTTCTATATGCCCAGCCCTCCGCTAGGTAATTTACTGAGGTTTCTTCAATCCTCACAACAGCCCTGCTGTTTCACAGGGGAAGAAATTGAGACTCAGAGAGGGAAAGGCACTGGCCCAAGGTCACACAGAAAAGTCGGTCACAGAGTTGAGGCTGGACTCCTGCCCTGATTCCTAGACTTGAGACCTTTTCTACCACACAGGCCCCAGAGGGCCTTTCATTACCTTAATCCACATGTGCGGGTTGGCATCATATGGCCTGCGTCGTCTGCTTTCCTCTTGGGGCTTCTTACCTACGTGTCAAACTTAACCAGTAACTAATGGAAGAGTCCGAAAATGTGCCCAAATGCCCCGTCAGGCCCAGCACCACTTAGAGAGAACCAGCATTTTAGCCTCAGAGTACCTGGCAGTGTTTCAGGGACAACTGGCACCCCTAAGGGGTGGATCCAAATACAGAAACAGGCCTCTGAAGTATATTTCTTAACTAAAATATGAAAAACCTTGGTTTACTGCTACCCCTGTGGGACCCCTGTATTTCTGACTCTGAAAGGAAACTGAATTGTGTGCTGACCTAGCAGCCCAGGTAGAGATCATACAATGGGCTCCTGAGTCTAGAGGAAGGAGCAAAATGTTCTAAAACCTAGGACAGTGTCCCCTGGCAACCCCCAGTCAGAGAAGCCATCCCAGACTCAAACATATACACTGCCTCCCAGGGCCTCCAGGAAGAAGAAGATGTCTTGGGAGCTAACTGAGGTGACCAAGAAGCCCTAATTGTGGTGGCAGAGGGCAGGAGAGGCCCCAGAGGGGACGGGGAGTCCAAAGCCCTAAGAAGGGCTGGACTTGCTCAGAGGACCACACATCATATGTTGGCACGTTGCAATGGTGAGAGTCAAATCCAGACTCAGTCACTCACCAGCCACGGGACCTGGAGCCTGTCCCTGACTGTGGCCTCCCTGGTATCAAGCACGAGTGCAAACACTGGCACATAATAACGGGGTCAGGCACTGATTTGCTGGGCCCACGTGGCCTCTCCCTTTTCAGGAGGGAGTCAAGAAGGATCTGCCTTTCTATCCTCATTAGGAGAATCATATTAGGAAATGATGTAATCGTTTCCGCTGCTCTTTACCCAGCATCTGCATTGTCTTTATCTTCACGTCAGCCCTATGTAATTGGCATGATTATTCCCATTTTACAGATGAGGAAACTTCACAGAGCTGACAGGGGACAGAGCCAGGACCCAAACCCTTGTCTGTTGACACCCACAACCTGTGCTGCCCCCTCTACTCGGGAGCTTCTCAGACCAAGTTCCCAATGTCTAGATTAACTCTCTCTTTCCTCCTACCCCTTCCCCAGGTTCACAACCGGAACCTCCTGTCTCTGGACTTTGACCGTGTGACACGCACAGAGAAGATCTATGATGACCACCGCAAGTTCACCCTCCGCATCCTGTACGACCAGGCGGGGCGGCCCAGCCTCTGGTCACCTAGCAGCAGGCTGAATGGTGTCAACGTGACCTACTCCCCAGGGGGCCACATTGCTGGCGTCCAGAGGGGCATCATGTCTGAGAGGATGGAATACGATCAGGCGGGTCGCATCACATCTAGGATCTTTGCTGATGGGAAGACCTGGAGCTACACGTACTTAGAGAAGGCAGGTGTCTGTCTCCCTCCATCACTGGCCTTGCCATATAGAAGATCCATCACTGCGGCTCAACCCATGGCCAGGCCCAGCCTGCTGACCTCAGTGGGATGGATCTGACCCATGTGGTCTCCAAAAGGAAATGTTCAGGAAAATCTGCCTCAGAGTGCCAGGGGGTCCCGGGTGGTGTATGGATGGATTATGGTGATGGGGTGGTAAGTGGGGGGGTCCTGGGACAGGAGAATGTGAAAGTCCCACCCAGTAGGCTGGAGCTAGACCCAAACACTCTCTGGAGTTACAGAGCAGGATTGCGGACCCAGACCCAGGCAGGGGTCTGCTCCCAGGTCTAGGGCTCTTGGTGTGATCTGGTCACAGAGAACAAAAGGCAAAAGCCTGGGGATTAGTATTAAGCAAGAGGTGCTTAGTCCTGAGCTTCAGGTGCTAGGTGTGGCCTTAGTATGTCCCTTCTGCTTCAGGTCAGGATTCAGTTCATCCCAGGGACTTGGCATCAGAAAGGGCCTGAAATCAAAAGTTGGTCCCAAATAAGAGAAAATGCTAACTTTGATGCCCAGATGCCTTTAGGCCTTTTATCTACTGACTTATTCCTGAAACAGACTGTATTTCATGCCCCAGTTCTGATACCCAGATCCTTACTTAATGTTTTGCTCCTGGTCACCTGTCCAGGGCCCAGGCTCTGCTTGATCTGTGATCTGTCTCCCCTACCCTGTGCAGTGTTCGCATCTCCGAGCGCAGCATTTTGTGGTAGTGCTAAGAGAGACCTTGGGGGTCATCCAACCTACTGAAAAATCCAACCCAGAGGGAAAGAACTTGCCCAGGGCCACACAATGAGTCCGTTATTAGAAACCAGGTTTCCCCATGCCCATCACAGCCCACCCCACCCCCGGGTGGGCGTATGACCTGTTACTACATAAACAATTATGCAAAACCTTAAATGTCCTTCTCAGACATGTCTGTATCCTGTAGGCCACAGGGAGTCAACGGACGTTGTTTAGCAGGCAGTAGACATTGTCAGGCTGTGTTTTAGGATAATCATTCTTGCCTGAGTAGGAAGATTGATCTGAGAAGGAAGCTGGGACAAGGAAGCCAGGAGAGAGGCTGCTGCAAATACTTTAGGCCAGTGCTCCCAACCCCATCCCATGCTGAAGTCATCATTTTTGTACCCCACAAAGGGGCAAACAGACAAGGCTGCTCACTATAGGAAGGCAAATGGGCTGCATGTTCTGGGGCCCCAGGCCCTGCCAGGGTCAAGGGCAGAGAGAAATTCTTGTCTTAGCACACTTGTACCCCATTGCAATATCCTAGGGCGCACTGGTTGGAAAGCTCTGGTTTGGGCATAACTTAAGAGAAGCACCAGCTTCCTTGACCTTTCATTCTTTTCCTTTAAGTCTTGGGCGCACAGACCACCCCTTCCTTCCCAGCACCCTCTTCTCATCTCTCGGTTTTCCTTCCCCTCCAGTCTATGGTGCTGCTCCTCCACAGCCAGAGGCAGTACATCTTT
Organism: Eschrichtius robustus; assembly: GCF_028021215.1. Taxonomy (NCBI): domain Eukaryota; kingdom Metazoa; phylum Chordata; class Mammalia; order Artiodactyla; family Eschrichtiidae; genus Eschrichtius; species Eschrichtius robustus. The sequence goes on from NC_090834.1 coordinate 56,883,447, forward strand.
GAGTTTGACAAGAACGACCGCCTCTCTTCTGTGACCATGCCCAACGTGGCCCGGCAGACGCTGGAGACCATCCGCTCAGTGGGTTACTACAGGAACATCTACCAGCCCCCCGAGGGCAACGCCTCAGTCATCCAGGACTTCACGGAGGACGGCCACCTCCTCCACACCTTCTACCTGGGCACCGGCCGCAGGGTGATATACAAGTATGGCAAGCTGTCCAAGCTAGCCGAGATGCTATACGACACCACCAAGGTGAGCTTCACCTGTGACGAGACCGCCGGCATGCTGAAGACCATCAACCTACAGAACGAGGGCTTCACCTGCACCATCCGCTACCGTCAAATCGGGCCCCTTATCGACCGCCAGATTTTTCGCTTCACCGAGGAAGGCATGGTCAATGCCCGCTTTGACTACAACTATGACAACAGCTTCCGGGTGACCAGCATGCAGGCCGTGATCAATGAGACCCCGCTGCCCATCGACCTCTATCGCTATGACGATGTGTCGGGCAAGACGGAGCAGTTCGGGAAATTTGGTGTCATCTACTACGACATTAACCAGATCATCACCACGGCGGTCATGACCCACACCAAGCACTTTGACGCATACGGCCGGATGAAGGAAGTGCAATACGAGATCTTCCGCTCGCTCATGTACTGGATGACCGTCCAGTATGATAACATGGGGCGAGTCGTTAAGAAGGAGCTGAAGGTGGGACCCTATGCCAACACCACCCGCTACTCCTACGAGTACGACGCCGACGGCCAGCTGCAGACGGTCTCCATCAATGACAAACCACTCTGGCGATACAGCTATGACCTCAATGGGAACCTGCACTTACTGAGCCCCGGGAACAGTGCACGGCTCACCCCACTACGGTATGACCTCCGTGACCGCATCACCAGGCTGGGTGACGTGCAATACAAGATGGACGAGGACGGTTTCCTGAGGCAGAGGGGCAGTGATGTCTTTGAGTACAACTCAGCGGGCCTGCTCATCAAGGCCTACAACCGGGGTGGCGGCTGGAGCGTCAGGTACCGTTACGATGGCCTGGGGCGGCGGGTGTCCAGCAAGAGCAGCCAGAGCCACCACCTGCAGTTCTTCTATGCAGACCTGACCAGTCCTACCAAGGTCACCCACCTGTACAACCACTCCAGCTCTGAGATCACATCCCTCTACTACGACCTGCAAGGACACCTCTTTGCCATGGAGCTGAGCAGCGGAGATGAGTTCTACATAGCCTGTGACAACATCGGGACCCCTCTTGCTGTCTTCAGTGGAACGGGCTTAATGATCAAGCAGATCCTGTACACAGCCTATGGGGAGATCTACATGGACACCAACCCCAACTTCCAGATCATCATTGGCTACCACGGTGGCCTCTACGATCCGCTCACCAAGCTCGTCCACATGGGCCGGCGGGATTACGACGTGCTGGCTGGTCGCTGGACTAGCCCAGACCACGAGTTGTGGAAGCAGCTTAGTAGCAGCAATATCATGCCTTTTAATCTCTATATGTTTAAAAACAACAACCCCATCAGTAACTCTCAGGACATCAAGTGCTTCATGACAGGTGAGCATCAGGGCTCATTCAGAGGGCAGGAACCACGATCACTCTGGTCATCTGAAAAGACAGTCTTCCTTGAGAAAGCCGGCATGGCGTAATGGGAGATATTGACTTCCTCTTAGAGCAGCATTTTCCAAAGTATTTTTGAAGAAACACTAGCTCAGAGAAATGCTTTGGAAAAACTGGTTTTGGCATCAAATCAATTTGACAGGGCAACTACCGTTCTTAAATTTTCACGATACGTTTCAGCTTATGAAAGGCTCTGAGAAGTCCTGTAGTAAAGAGAACTGTTTCACGTATTTACCCACTATTTTTCCAACTTATTTGACCATGAAACCCTAATATTTCACTGGATGCATCCCCTGGAATGTACTTTGAGAGTTTCTGACCCAGAGATCAGGCTGGTTATGAGTCCCTGATAAGTTGAATGAAGGTATGACAAAAAAAAAAAGAAAAGAAGAATTCAGTTCTCTTATTTGGGATGAGGTAATGGAAAATTCAGACTTTGGCGACAGACAGAACTAGGTGAAAGATCCATCATTTCTAAGCTATGACAGTCACAAAATTTATTTAACTTCCCCTGAATTCCAGTTTCCTGATCTATAAATTGAAGTTAGAATATCTACCCTGACTCTGGCAAGTTAAATATGCATATTGTAAATCCTAGAGCAACTACTAAAAGATAAAGCAGAGGCACAGCGTCAGTAGTGGAGATAAAATGAAGACTAAATTAATAATCCAAAGAGGGTAGGAAAAGAGGGAGAAAAAGGAGCAAAGAACAGATGGACAAATAAGAAAAAAAAAAATACTTACCTGATAGGATGGTTGCAGGGGTGAAATGAGATACATTTTATAACCTGCCTAGCACAGTGCCTGGCTCGTGTTGGTTCTCTTTCCCCTACCGTCTGATTTTAAAAGTGGGCTTTGGTCTCCACTACCGTGAAACCAACTTGAGTATAAAATGCCCCATAGGTCACGCATGCCAGAAATGCCTCTAACGGCCTCCTTCCAGCAAGCAGCCGCTGCCAGGCCAGTCACAGAAGACCTCAGGAGTCAGAGCAGCTCTGGGGATTCAGGTCTGGGTAAAACCACCTTTTATAGAACAGAGCTCGTGGTGGACAAAAGTTGGGCACGACAACTTGCAAACGTGGTCATCTCCCCGTCTTTTGTCCTGTGACATAATCCTCCTGCCCCTAGTTTAAGGCAGTTTCCTTCATTCAACAAGGGCCCCCTCTGTGCAGCCACTGTTTTAGTCACTGGGGATAGAAAGATGATCCCTGCCCTCCAGGAGTTCACCCTGCAAGAGGCCAGACAGACAACTGCTGTCCAGTGTGAGGGGCCCATGGCGGAGGCTTGCGCTGACGGCCGGTGAAACACAGGAGACACAGCTGGTTCTACCCAGGGAGCAGCTGGCGTGTGAGGTCCGCTTACGAGTGGACATTCGCCAGGTAATGGGAAAAAAGACGATCCAGATAGAGGGGACCGCACATACAAAAGTGTGGAGAGGGCAGTGTGTACAGCCCACGTGAATGCCCCTTAGGGACGTGGTGGCTTCCTGGCCCCCAAACTGGGGTAGCCCAGTCTGGACCTGTTTCTGCTGACAGAATTAGAGGATTCTTCTTTCAGGGAAGAATTCCAGGTGCTCACGTCGAGAACAGGAGTCCCAAGAGTGGGAAGGGAGGGAGGACACAGTGGTGAGCAGGTGTGACGAAAACATCCTTGGGGCCTGTGGACGCACAGGAATATCTCAACAGGGTTTCACAGCGTTCACCCTACTCAGCTTGCTGCCAGCCCCAGAAAAACTTAACCGACTGAGAGGACACTTCTCTTATATCTGTCTGCATTAAGCACGCCCCCTGCCTCATCTTCCCATGAATTTCCTGTGAGATGCCTTGGCAGGTTACTGTAGCTGAAGAAAAAACCATTTTACTACTAAAAGCCAAGATACTACTAATTCTCACTAAACTTGACCATTTAGCTTCCACGTGGGCTACATGCAACCTCATTCACATCCAGCAACAACAACAATAAAAAGGCATCTCATCTTTTTTCCAAAAACAGGATAGGGTCTTAAGCCTATAATGCTGGAGAGGCTTATGTCACATGACAACCCCTGAACCAACCAACATGGCTGGGGAGATAGAATGCGCTGATTGGCTTAGCCTAGGTCACATGCTTCAGTGCTAAGCCCTTAGGTGGAGTCAGCGTCCCTAAAAATACATGGATACCCCAAAAAGAAAGAGAGAGAAGGCACACTTGGGACACTAGGAGGGCAACTTAAAAATGTCTACCACTGATCCATCATACACTTAACCCTCACTTGTAGCCTGTGTGATGGGGACCACTGACCCCATTTACAAAGGCAGAAAGTGAGGGTCAGAGAGGTAAGGTAACCCGCCCAGGAAGAGGTGGCAAGGCTGGGGCTGTGTCTGACTCCAAAATCCTCATTCTTAGATCTGAATTCTCTCTGTAAAGTGCAAAGCTGTGTACACGTGAAAGGGATTATTATTTTTCACCACTGTCCCAGGGAGCCACACTGAAGTCTGGGACGAACGGATGAGTAAAGAGCTTTTTAACTTGAGGGAAATGTCTACCTCTGATGTCGTAGGAAAGAAGAGTAAAATTCCCAACTCTTCAGAAAAGCACAGTAGAAAAAGCAGTGAATAAATCAATTTTCAGCATTTTTCCTAAAGGCATAATGAGAAAGTTTCCCACCTTCCATCACTTGTAATTAAGGCCCAAGACTCTTTTCAGCCCCCTGGTTTCCTGGGAATTTGCAGTATTCCTGATAGAAGCTTTCCTTTGCAACTACAAATTCAGATGCAAGTTCTCAGCCTCAGGCAAAATGGCTTTATAGGGTTTTTTTTCCTCCCCGTTGTGTTTGTTTTAATTTCCCAAAGAACCATCTACCAAGATTCAGAGAATCAGAGATACTTAGAAACTCAGTGAGGAAAGGGACTTTGGAGAAAACTGGTCCAAGCACCTCACGCTACAAAAGAGGAAATGGAGTTCCAGGCACATGGAGGCTTGGGTTTGAGGAAACACAGGCAACCTTCTATGAGCCAGGAACCAAGCTGGACACTTTAAAATACATTAAATCCAATCATTTATGTAACAAAACAGAACAGTTCCTGCTCTATGTTGGCTGCCCCAAAGTGGTAACACTATTAGTATTCTTATCCATGACTTGTTGAAAACCATTTCTGCCATGAATTTGCAGATAAGGAAACTGAACCTCAGAGAGGTTAAGGAAACTGTCTAAGATCACACAGTTTGCAAGTTGGGAGCCAGAGTTTGGACCTGGGTTTTGTCTTGCCTCACTATGTTCTTTCCCTTATATGATCTTTCTAGAAGTAGAATCTGGGTTTCCAAGCTTCCTTTTCTACCACCCCTCCACGTGAGAACCTCCAGGCTTCAAACCCAAGAGAGGGGCTCTGGAACATCGAAAAAACAAAACCCCAAAAAAAAAAAAAAGAAAAAAGAAAGAAAGAAAAAGGCAAACCTGAGGTTCTTGAATGCAAAGGCAACGTGGGATGAAGTTGATGACCCCCAAATGGCACTCCCATCACTGGGATGAACTCAATTCCACCAATGCCTGGACCCTAAGAACCTCCCTGACCAGGGATCTGTCTGCTTTGGAAGAAGCCAAAAGCAGGCCTGAATGCCCACCGCCCAGAGTTGCTGGCTCAGAGACTTAATTCCAAATCCTTCCTTCTCCTGACTTTGGATTTGAGTCTCTAGTCAACAACTGCTTTGGCATCTTCAGCTGCCCCTTCCCAAGGAAGGCTGAGCCATGCTGGGACACAGGCTGTCTGTCTCTCTCCTGTAGACCCCACATCACCTCCCACCTGCCGTCCCAGGCTCTTCCTGCTCCAGCCACCATTTTCCTTTCTGGTTCTCTCTCTGCCTTGCTGAACTGCTGTCTGGTTACCCGAACGCTCCCAATACTCACCTCCCCTCTCCAGGCCTTGCCTTATGCAATGGCCTTTGCCTTCATCTCCATCGAAGCCTGACAAAATTTACACAGCTTTCACTGTCTGGCTTAAAGGCAACCTTCTTCATGAAGACTTGTCAGCCTGTGCAACTGAAAGACTTCTGCCCTCCTCTAGGCGTTTGTCCTGTGTCAAGGTTATCCGTGCCCATGTCTCATCTCCCCTTCAGGGTCCTGCGTGTGCAAGCTGAGGCTCTGTGACACCAGCACTGGGCACATAAAAGACACTCAGCAACAGAGGGCCAAGTAACTGAGGACACACTTTCCACCCTCTTTCTCTTCCTGAAGTCTTGGCTTCCTGATTCCACTCTTCAGCGAGCCAGATGCTCATGACAATATCCCACCTTTCCCTATACCTAGTATTTTATAATTAGTAACCCCCCCAGGAATATTATAAAAACCAGTAAATCCAGTGCCTATGGGGCTAGATCCTCAAGCCCAATACAAAGACTGGAAAATGAAGGCGCAGGGAGGTTAACTGACTTCCTTAGGCTCTCAGAGTAAATAAAGGCAGGATCAAGGGGGAAAAAACTCTTCGATCTTTGGTCAGGCCACCTCCACGCCCAATGCACTTTGGCCCTGAGGCTCTAATCTCTTCAAAAAGGAGAAAGGAGGGAGAGTTTGCTTCTTCAGTGAATTTTCTCCTTGGAAGTCATTCATTAGAATCTTTCCTTTGGGGTTTGGTTGTCCTCTGTGTCTCCTGTTGACGTTGGGGGTGGATGTGGAGGAGTCTTCACCCATCAACAGCTGTCCCTGGCTGTGAAGCTGAAGGTCCTCGGGGTAGAGTGACAGTAGTAAGAGGAGTCCGGAAACCTAGGTTCTACGTAGGTGACATCTCTCTCAGATACATCCCTAGGAGGGGACACTGGGTCCCAGGAGCATATTCAGCTTTCACACCGTGAAGCAGTTTGCAGCATGCTTGTTGGCTCTCCCCCCAGCAGCTCTCCATGTCCTCACCCCGCCCCCCCTGCAGCCTAACTCTAGGCTGCTTTCTTGGGATGTGTCACTCTGAGGTCCAGTGACTCCATGGGGATGTTTCTGCTTCTCTCCCACCCAGATGTCAACAGCTGGCTCCTCACCTTCGGATTCCAGCTTCACAATGTGATTCCCGGCTATCCCAAGCCAGACATGGATGCCATGGAACCATCCTACGAGCTCATCCACACACACATGAAAACTCAGGAGTGGGACAACAGCAAGGTAATTCACACACACGGCTGACCACCCCTCAAGCCATCCAGACATTACAGGAATGGGTCCCACCCGCTTTTCAGGAAAGCCTAGGCCAATGATAGAAACCAATGTGGTACGTTCACTGTGCCTGCCAGAAACAGTTCAGCAAATACTTAGTAACCCTGCCACTGGCAAGTCACTGTGGACCCAGCTGTAACAGCACGTAGGCCCTCACAAACCAAATTAAGGAGTTTTGTATGTTACACTGAGTTTGGAGTTCCACACACAAAAATGAGCCTTTGTCCCAACCCAGAACAAAAGTACAAAGAGGGAAGGTGTATTCGAAATACAAATGTGACATTTTCTGAGCACCTCAGTGCACCTGGCCTATTCTACATAAATTAACACAAAAATATCCCTTGGTATTGTTGTTCCCATTTTACAGATTTCATGCCTGAGGCTTTCGAATGCCACACAGCAAGGATGAAGTAGAGCAGGATTCAAACCCAGATCTGTCTGTAGGTGCTCAAAAGAATGTTACTTTCCCCTGTCTTCCATTTATGACCCAATTTCAAAGACTCATAGAATTTTATGGCTATAAAGATCCTTAAAAACAGTTTCATTCCACCCCCTCACTTCAGGCATCCATTTGCTCATTTCTTCCCACTGCCCCCCTCTTTCATAAGATCTGTGCTAGGAGCCGGCTCTTCCAGGCCCCATGCCCCAGGAGCCCAGTGAATGCAGGAAAGAATCAGGCAGAGACCAGGCCTTCCAGGGGATACCTGACCAGGGGGACAAGAGACTGAGGAGGAAATCAGGGCTGCCAGATGGCATACTGCTGGCGATGGGAAACTTACACGTCCGTATCTCTTACTCCAGTCGGATTCCATTAGGCCTCAGCCTAGCTGTTTCCTTCCCCTGACCTCTGCAGAATGTGATTCTGCACCTCTGTGCTCCGGTGGCACCTATAGCTTCCTCGTGCTAAGCGCTCACAACACTATATTTTCATTCCTGTTTTCTTTCCTATATCGCCACTAGACCCTAAGCCCCAAGAGGGCAAGAACTGGGTCTTATCTGGTACCCAGCATACCACCTCGCACATAGTAGGTGCATGGAAAACTTTTGTTGAATGAACAGATGGTTGAAAGAAGTAAACAACCCTGTGAGTTCAGTCTTTTTCCCCATTTTACAGATAAGACCAGAGTTGAGAGAAACTTGTCCAAGGTGAGCTGGAAAGGCGATGAGAACCCAAGTCTGTCTGGTCACAAAGCCCATCCTCTCTCTGCGGTCCTAGCCCCACCCCCTGCCCCTCTCCAATCCCCGCCATCCATCCCTCCAGGTACTGCCCAGCTGCCAACAGCACTGACTGTTTTCCCAGGGCTGCTTCCAGCCACTCAGCTGCACCCCCACCTCCAGGCTCCCTTCTCCACCCCCTCCCAGAGCCACAGTCTCTGACAGCCCGTTTGCCAACCTCGCCTGTCAATGAATTATTGATTTCTGCCCTTGGCAAGCATTGGAGATCTGTGTTGTTGAGCACTCCAGCTTCCGTGAAACTCTAGGAAATAATTGTTCACAGACAGGGTTCTATTAATTATAAAGAGGACTTAATTTCAGTGAGAAACCGATGGGCCTTTTTCTAAAGCCATTTCTCTAAGTTGCTGATAAGGCCCTGGGGCCTGCCTGAACGTGGCTTCCAACCTGTCCCCCAAAGCAGCCAAGAGCGGGGGCACTTGGGGAGCCCTTAGGAAGCACTGTGGGGACAGAGGCCCTCCTTGAAAATCATTTCTAAACATGGCAGAGAGCAATACAGCAGGCTAAGAGGGTTTATGTAAATCACTGCTTTTCATCCTACTAAGCCTTCTTGTCAAGAGTGCATTCCTCGCCATTCCTGCATCTAACACCATCCCCTCATCCTCCAAGTCCCAACTCAAGCGTGAGCCTGTCCTTGAACCCCATCTCCTTCACCTTGCTCCTCCGCCTCCAGGCTGAGACATCCTGAGCCGTGATTGCTCCTCCCGACTCCAGCAGCCCTTGAACTGAGCCTCTAGGATCAGACAGACCAGGGTTCGAATGTTGGCTTGAATACTGACTAGTCGTATGACTGTGGGCCAGTTACAACCTCTTTGAGCCTTAGTTTCCTTAGGTGTAAAACCAGAACAATAACAGTCCCTACTGTATAAAGTTATTGTGAAGATCCAACGAGATAATGACTGTGAATTATTCAGCTCAAAGACCACGACATGTTGGCTATAGCTGTTACTATTGCATCTCTTAGACCACCACTCATCACATTTGATTGTAGTTATTTGTTGCCACATCTGTCTTTCCCCACTAAACGAGGAGTTCTTCAAGGGCAGGGATGATGTCTGATTCATTGTTGTATCTCCTGTGCTGAGAAAGGGACTGGGCACAGAGTAGATGCTCCCTGAACAGCTTCTGAATGGAAGGAAGGGTGAATAGATGGATGAAGGAGGGCTGGGTGTCCTAGTGGTCAGCAGTAGAGCTAGATGCTGCAGGTTAATACATTTGAATAGGTTTGACTTTTAGTCATGTAAGCTGATTCTCCAGGCCGTTGGAAGTTTTTCCCCATTTATTTCACTCTCTCTCTCTCCCCCCCCACCATCAGTCTATTCTCGGGGTACAGTGTGAAGTGCAGAAGCAGCTCAAGGCCTTCGTCACCCTGGAACGTTTTGATCAGCTCTACGGCTCCACAATCACCAGCTGCCAGCAGGCCCCAGAGACAAAGAAGTTTGCATCCAGTGGCTCAGTCTTTGGCAAAGGGGTCAAGTTCGCCTTGAAGGATGGCCGAGTGACCACAGACATCATCAGTGTGGCCAACGAGGACGGGCGGAGGGTTGCTGCCATCTTGAACAACGCCCACTACCTAGAGAACATGCATTTCACCATTGACGGGGTGGACACCCACTACTTCGTGAAACCAGGACCTTCGGAAGGCGACCTGGCCATCCTGGGCCTCAGCGGGGGGCGGCGAACCCTGGAGAACGGGGTCAACGTCACTGTGTCCCAGATCAACACGGTGCTCAGTGGCAGGACTAGACGCTACACAGACATCCAGCTCCAGTACGGGGCACTGTGCTTGAACACCCGCTATGGGACAACACCAGACGAGGAGAAGGCACGGGTGCTGGAGCTGGCCCGGCAGAGAGCCGTGCGCCAGGCCTGGGCCCGCGAGCAGCAGCGACTTCGGGAAGGGGAGGAAGGCCTGCGGGCCTGGACAGAGGGCGAGAAGCAGCAGGCGCTGAGCACGGGGCGGGTTCAAGGCTACGACGGCTTCTTCGTGATCTCGGTCGAGCAGTACCCGGAACTGTCAGACAGCGCCAGCAACATCCACTTCATGAGACAGAGTGAGATGGGCCGAAGGTGACAGAGAGGACCGTGGCCGGGACTTCTTGCCAAAGACAGCTACTCTTTTGTGGCCGCATACCTGACTGTGTTGTACTTAAAAAAAAAAAAGAATCCTTTTTTTAACAAGTGCAGAAAGCAAACAAACAAAAAAGATACTGGGTTGCATTGTAATTCATGCAACATCCTTTTTTTTTTAAGAAAAGAAAAACACAAATTTGGCCTTCACACATTTTTTGCAAAGAACAGAAGGTATTTTTTTTCCGTAGTGTGATCACAATGAAAACTTTGTCTTTTGTTCCCTTTTCCTTGAGGAGTTTTCCTTGTTGTTTGGGGTACACTTCTCCTCACTGAGATGCATCTCCTGGGGTGCGTCCTTGTCTGTCCCCAGGTACCCAGTGTGATGTGAGACACAAGTGTCTGTGCTAACTTGTCCCATGTGCAACTTTCTCTTCCATGGGGGTCGGGCAGGAGGGAAGGGTGCGGAGAGTAATGGGCCGGTAGCAAATTTCCGAGTGGGCCTGGAAGGAGGGTCTGCAGGACCTGAGGATCTTTGGCTAAGCTCCCGCAGACAAGTGGTGGCTTTTTTACTCACTGTGTTCCATGCCTCCAGAGGACCATGGATGGTTCCATCTTCTCTGGGGAATTTCATGATCTCACGGCACCTTTTTCAAGCTGCCCCAAACTCCTGTCCAAGCTTTATATTTTGATGCGAAATGAAACCCCCAACCCCTTTTGCAAATCTTGTGTAGTTGTCAGTGCCACCTCCATGCTGGGATGGAGAAAGTGTCTCCCAGGTCCTTTCCCCAGTCTGGTGACAGCATCCTGGGGCTTAGAGCCCAAGCCTCCCCAAGAGGCAGAGGCATCCAGGACATCTGTGGTTGGTTGGTCCTCCCATGATGTTCCTTATTCATCTCTCTCTCCCAAAGTCAGATGTGAGAACCAGCACTGCACAGCAAGCCCTCAGTGTGGGCACCACGTCCAGAAGGGAAGGTCACCCACGGCAAAAGAATGGCAGTGGTGGCAAGGGTACCAGCCTGCCTTCCTAGGTGAAGCCCTCTCCCCATGACTTTGGGTATCTTCCCTCCACTGCTCAGCTGCCACCACTGAGAAATAGGAGTGTGGAGAGAGGTGCTTGGTGGCCTTTGATTGTGGAAAGAGGCTTAAGAAGAAGTCAGCCAGACAGAGGAAAGCATGAGTCAAGCATCCTTCTAACGAGCTCCTGAAGGCTCCTCTGCCTCTCATGTATTGAGCTAATTGCAGAGCTGGGATGCAGCTGGATAGGCTTTCAGGAAATTCCTTCTGTGAAGTTCTTCTAAAACAGCTTCCCCTCTAGAGGAGCCCAACTGGGGTTTTAAAGCAAGATTAAGGAGAAAGGAGGAAAGAGATAATTTGGTGTGGCCAGGCAGCATCAAGCTACCCCACCAGGATTGGGGGCGGTTCCTGAGGCTGGTGCCCGTGGATCCAGGAGGCCGGGCTACATTTGTCCCTGTGAAGACCCACGCCTGTGGTCATTGGGCAGAAGTTTAAGTCCTTTCAGGAGCGAGTACACCCCACACCTGGAGGGCATGCCTAGGGAGAGGCATCAGCCAATGGGCCGGGGGAAGCATTGAGAGTAGGGGGGAGCTAGGAGCTCCTTTCTCCTGTTTTATCTGCCTAATTACCACTGTCATTACCTCTCACAGGAGGCTCTGGGAGACCAGGAGGGGAAGCCAAATGCTTCCTTTTAAGCTGGGCTTCTTAGAAAATGGGACTTTTATGGGTTACATTTTACATTGAGTGTGGAAAATGAATTTTGAGTCTGAGCTCCTTCCCGTGGAAACCTTGTTGGACTGACAAGCTCATGGCACCTTTATAGCCTTACTCACAGAGTCTTCAGAATATTCCATGAGTTAATGAAACCGAAAAGGTCTCTTACTGCATGAGAATTGGAGCAGCACGGAGGCCGGGGTCTGCCTGGCAGAGGGAGGCACCCAGAGCTTCTCGGGAGAGGAGGTTTTGCCTTACGTCATCCCACTGGGATGAGAGGATGTGTTTCGCTAAGTGCTCTTCCTGTTTCCAAAAAAAGTGACACTGCTGCTACAGTGTCTTGGACTATTTGTCCACTGCTCCCAGAGCTCCGCTGAGTCAGATGCAGTGCTCCCGGGCCCACTGTGCAAGGCGGGAGCTGGCGGCGGGTCCCATCCGGCAGGATCGTTCTTGGATGGGATGGAAAATAGTTTGGCCTGAAGAACACAAGTTGTTGTTGTTTTTAATCCAAAATAGACTTATGCCTCTCAAATGTACTCTTGATACAAGGAGCCCTTGAACAATGCGACCCTGCCCATTGACCTAGATGATCAGTTCCATCCTGGCTTCCTGACATCAGTCAAGACCTGCTGGGGACGTCTACTTGGAGGTCAGAGACAGCACGAGGGCCGAATGAACCATCTCCCCACACCTCCCCAACCCTCTGACTCTCCACCCCTCACCCCCACCGAAGTAACAGTGTGGACTCTTAAAGATCAAGATCACAGAGAATAATTGAGCATTCCTTTCCTTTAAACGAATGACGTTACATTTTTTCTGGGCCACATACCACCAAGGAGGCATAGCTTCTGTATGGGGAGAAGAGGAAGCATCCCCAGCCTTTAGAGAGGACCTCAGGTGTGGGGCAGGCAGCATCATGCACCTCAGTTTCACACTGCTGCTGTTGCTGTTGGAGGTGGTGCTTCTGGCCTCGGCCCTTCTGAGTTGGTTTCCATTTGGGCTGGCAGGTGACTCACTGCCTCCACCCTCAGTCTGTCCTGCTGAGACCAGCAGTGCCAATCGCACCACGAGAGTGGGTCTGAAGGCATAAGCCAGAGTTCCCTGTGCCTGCTCAGCGGCCTCCAGGCATCAAATCCCATCTTTGACGGCACCTGCCCTTTTGGCATTAACCAACCAAAACGTGTGCGTTCCTTAGAATTACCAGCCCTCCCTCACTGGCTCAGGTTCATTATCCTGCAGGATGTCAGCTTCTGACCCTAGAAAAAGGGTTATTTTGGAAGAGCTCCTGCCTTCTCCCGTATCCTCCACAGCTGCTATCAGCTCCTCATCCTCCGCCCCTCTGTCATCACCTGAAATAGGACTTCAGTGATTCCCCAACTTTGTTTTTTATAGGATGAGATTTCCTTTTTATCCACCCTCCAGGCAGACATCACTGGAGGGCAGAGCTATGACAATGGGAAGAAGGGAAAGGAACTCCACGGTCAATTACCCCTGATGCTTGTCTCTCAGAACTGTCCACTGAGAATTAACCCAAGGAACAGACTAGTGCCGATTTCTACCTAGGGATGGAGCATTTGAAACAATTGCTAAGAAACTGACCAGAGGTTGAAAATGGCCAGAGGGCGTGATTTTAAAGAATCGGGATGAGGTGGGGCTGGGAGCAGAAGGTGATATAGGCAAGGAAGGGGAATAAAACTCGGCAGTGTTTTTATAGGCACGTAACAAGGAATCAGATTTGTTTAAAAACAAACAAAAAATAATAATAAAGGACCTTTTTAGCTGTGACTTTTAAGTACCACCTTATAGGTGGCAGGGGTTTCCAATATGCAAAGATGAGATTTCCATGTGAAATCTTAGAATAGTTTCACATCTGCAGCCTGGTATTTGCAGTTGCCACGAGGTGAGGACCATGAGGCTGAGCTTGGTGCCCAGGAGGAAGGAGTCTGCCGGGCCTCAGCGGGGTCTCGGGTTTTGGGGTTTGTTCCCCTGGTGCTTAAAGTCGAATCTATCCTCCACTCCTCACAGCAGCCGCTAAGCCCCGGCCGTGGCTTCTGGTCCTGAGCTGGGACCTGCCTCCTGAGGGGTCTTGGAAAGCACCCAGTCTCTTTTTTCCCTGGGGATCCTCATTAGGATTAAAAGCCCTCTATTTAAGGTTCAAAATTCCCAGGTAGTTTATACACTTGTCTGTATTTTACTGGACAGGAGGGGATTAAAGAAAGAACTCTGTAGTTCAAGGCCCTTTCATTTTACCTTCAAAAAACAGCAAACTCATTTTAAAGACTCATTGCTCAGGTGATAGAAACTCTATCCTCTCCAACCTTTCCATTCTCAGAAACCAGCCTTGTGTACGTGACCGCCCCAGACAGCAGGCCGATGTTGGGTTTCTTACCCCCTCTGGAATGCCAAAGGCATGATACTGGGCGACCTCTTGGTCCCGAAGAAAATGTGTTTGATTCTGAGGGCAAACTGCCAATGGAGAACCAACTTTCGGGCAGGCTCAGCTATCCTGGCAGAAGCTGAGTCACGGATGTTTGCTGGTGCCTGGCAGCCCTAGATTCACCCAACACCAGAATCCCACTTTTCTACACCTGCCTTTTGTTCTTGAAGACTTCTGAACGCACAGCTTCAGCAAAAGGACTCTCCCAAGCTGCCTCTGGACGACCAACACTGGAGACTCTGGCCTTACCATGTGGAAATAGTTTTCCTGAAGTCTGGAACTAATTTTGAGAAGTTTTTTTCTCAACACTTTTGTGTTTCTAACACTGTATTCTTGACTGTGTAAATACCAACAAGGCTGTAAATAAATGCAGATGTAGATACCTTCTAGAAAAGAAAAAAAAAGGCATAAAAACAAAACTAGAAGTGATCCCGTGTAGCCTTCGTTGACAAATAAAAGAATATTTTGTGTTTAAAGCTGTCTGGTGGCCTTTGTTTGGAGTAGTGATTGCTTGAGCCAGTCCTCTGAGTTTGCACTACTAGAAGCTCCTGTTCTCCGGAGGACCTCCAAAGCTCTGGTGCTTGGCCCCAAAGTCCCTCTTAAGCCCTCCAGGTGACAGCTGTCATGGAGAGGCATTTCCAGAGCACACAAAGACCCTGGGGCTTAACCTCACGAATGTCAAAGCACCTCTGACATCAGCTATGCCCCACTGCTCCCCCGGGCCATGTTGCAGCTGCTGTCCTTACTGGCCTCAGGGACAGACTCCAAGGGGCGGGACAGCTCGACACTGCCCTAAGGAAGGAGCCTGTGCTCTGCCACTGGGCACAGAATTGTCCACTATGTCACACGTCACTGCGTTCCACACGGGGTGTCACTGGTTGCACTTTCAAAAATAAATGAATATTCATCATACAAATTATTATAACCACATAATACAACTTGGAAAAAAAGGAAGAAAATTCCTTTAGCATTGTTTTGGGTTTTTTTGTTTTTGTTTTTTGCTCTGTGTGTTCTTAATCTAAGGTAATTGAAAAAAAATCTGAGGTAGTCACAGCATACAGGTAATTTTTTTCACCCTGCTTTTCTCACATAATCTCACATTTAACCTCATGTCTAGAAGCCAGGGATGACAGCTGGTCACTTAGGAAAGTACATTTGCTAAAGCCCACCTCCCTAGTGTGATCGGCAAACCTTATGAAAATTCAAATAATTGAGGACAGGAGTGAGAACAGAAGGTTCATTGCTTCCCATTAGCCTCAGGTCTGGCCCATCACCAGGCCCTGCGGGAAGGAGCTTCAAGCTTCGGCTCTCTTCCTTCCACCCGGGCAGCTATGGGCTGTCCAGGCACTGCTACCCAAGCTGTCATACTTTTGTGGTGCCAGGGACGGAGGCACCTGCAGTGGTAGAAAAAAAAAAACATTTTTGGAGTCATGCCAAATTGGGTGCAAAACTTGGCTCTAGCACTTAACTGTGTGATCTTAGACGAGTAATTTAAATTCTAAGCCTCAATCTTCTATCTATAACGAGGGTATGATGGCACATACCATACCCTCCTGGTTACTGCTCAGATCACCTTAAAGGAGTAGGCGTATAATGTCGCATGCTGCTCTCTGAACAACGGGACTTGGCCCAGTGTAACTTTTTCCCCTCACACCTCCCTTCCCAGCCCTCCACCCACCTCCCTTCCAAAGTCTGGTACTCTTCCCACTACACCAGTGGTTCTCAAACTTTGGCCTGTACCAGACTCACCTGGAGTGTTTATCAAACCGCAGATTGCAGGCCCCGACCCCGGAATTTCTGAAATCAGTGGGTCTGAGATGGGGCCCCATAATGTGCATTTCTAACACATTCCCAGGTGACGCTGCTGCCCCTTCACGCTTTCAGAACCACTGCAAAAAAGCCCTGCCAACGACACTATCTTTTACACTATGGACCGAATAAGCTACTCAGCATGGCCCCTCAGATGCCCTTGGTCAAGGATACCTACCATTTCCAGCCAGCAGAGCCAGTGTATCGGTCCTCCTCTGCGGCGCCCTCTCCTGCTTCCGCACTACATACAGTCAGCCGCGTGGGAACGTCCCCCACCCCAATATACCCAGGCTTTCCCACCTTGTGGGCCCTTGCACTCAGCGCTTCTTCAAGCCCGGTGCAAGTGTGCTCCGAAGCCCTCCGGCAGCCCTTTCCCTCTCGACAGGCACTCACCGCACACTGCCACGAGCCAGGCACTTTCAAGACTGAATTAACTTGGGCGTGAGCATCTCGAGCCCAACCCGATCTGTGTCTATCTAATCCTCTGCGCGTCCCCAGAGCCCAAAGCAGGTAGCCAGCCGTGGGTCACCCTAAGCTCAGCTTGGTCTTTGCTGCAGGGGTCCACTCTCTCTGGTGTATTTGAGAAAAAGGGGGATGGTTGCCTATCCCCTTCTGAATGGAGGCCGCCTCGCCTCCCGAACCGGGTGTTTCGCCCCCTCCCGGGCTCTCCCGGCAAGTCTGCGTGCTGCAGGTGCGCGGGCCTCGCGAGAGGAGGAGGGGGCGGGAGCGAGGCAAGTCTCCTCCCCTACGTTCCGCGCTCGCCACGCTCTGTAACCCCGCCCTCGAGGTTGCACGGGAGAGTCTTCAGGTTGAGTTGGAGGCGGTGGAGGAGACTACCAGGCGCCAGGAAAAAGACTTTACAGTGAGTACTATTAGGCCTTTTCTCCTGTATCCAGCGGAGAAGGGTGTAACCTCTGACAGGGCGTTCCTCGTGGTCTCACCCACCCTGCCCTTTTGTTCCCAGTTCTCATGCCGGCGTTTCTGTGGGCGTCTCTCCCTTCAGCCCCACACTGGAAATCTCGTTCCATGCCTTGGAAAGCTCCACTGCTACTGGAGTGCGCAGCCCTGCCTGCAATCAGGCCATCCAGCGTTAATCTCTCAAGTCTGACTCCATCAGTCTGGAATGGCTCCATGGTAGGCTCTAGCCACCATTCCCTGGCCAGTCCTCTTTCAGGGTCGCAGCGCAGTAGGAGTTGCAATTACATTTCTGTATCCTTTCAGAATCCAATGCGTATTTGTGGAGACACACACACCTTGCAGGTGAAACCGCACAACTCACATTGGGACTTGAACCCACCAGCCAGGACTCGAAGCCAGCCAGAACCCACATTCGGTCGTGAACCCGCGAGCTGGGACTCAAACCTAGCCAGAAACTAAGATTGGGGCTTGAACCCACTGACTTTTAATTGAGTTCACACACCTGGTCTCAGGATTTAACGAAGCTCAGGTTCTTTATATCTCCTCTCAGAAAGAATTTAGTGAGAGCCAAAGTGATAGGTAAGAAGTGGATTTATTTAGAGAGATACACATTCCATAGACAGAACGCAATCTGTCTCAAAAGGTGAGAGCTTCCCCAGGGCATGCGTTTTCTCGGAAAGTGAGAGCGGCCATGGGAGAAACACACTTCACAGACAAGAGTGTGGGCCATCTCAGAAGGCGAGAGGCCTCAAAATATGGGGTGGTTAGTTTTTATGGGCTGGGTAATTTCATGGGCTAATGAGTGCGAAGATTATTCCAACTATCAATATTTTGGAGAAGGGACGGAGATATCCAGGAATTGGGCCACCACCCACTTTTTGGGCTTTTATGGTCAGCCTTGGAACTGTTATGGAGCCTGTGGGTGAGTCGTTTAGCAAATGCTAATATATTACAATGAGCATATTATGAGGCTCAAGGTCTACTGGGAGTCAAATCTTCCGCCATCTTGGACCTAGTTGGTTCTAACCAGTTTTTGTCATATCCTCAACGACTAGGTCATTCTTTTAAAGGTTGTGCCCTGCCTCCTTCCCTCCTGTTTCACAAAGACTAACATCAGTTCTTAGGGGCAGTAGAGTCTTAAAGCCATTGGGAAAAATGGAAGCATTTTCCTCCTGCCCTGTAATCTGCAAGCCCACTTCTGCCTTTAAGAAGTCAGCACCCTGGGACTTCCCTGGTAGTCCAGTAGCTAAGACTCTGCACTCCCAATGCAGGGGGCCCGGGTTCCATCCCTGGTCGGGGAACTAGATCCCGCATGCCGCAATGAAGATCACATGGCAACAAAAGTCCTGCGTGCCACAACTAAGACCCTGCGCTGCCAAATAAATAAATAAATATTAAAAAAAAAAAAAAAAAGTCAGCACCTGACATTGTATGCAGAGTATTTGGGCCCTGACTTTGTCATCCCTTCCCCTACCTTCAAAATATAACCACTCTACACTCCTAGGACTGAGTTCCTAAGGTAAAAATCTCTTCCCCAGTCTATGAGATGGGAACAGAGGAAATGGAATCATTCTTTCAGATACAGATATTTATTATAAGATGCGTGGTTGGATGGATGGAAAGATAATGGATGATTAAATAAATGAATGCCATGGCAGGCTCTTGAGGAGGCCTAGAGAAAAAACTGCAGTCAATCAGCAAACATTTCATGAGCATTTCATGTACATGTTGACTGAAAAAAATACACAACATGAAAGTTGAGTTATGTTTTGTTTTTTTTTTTAATTTTTTAAAAATTTTATTTATTTTTGGCTGCATTGGGTCTTCGTTGCTGCACGCGGGCTTTCTCTAGTTGCGGTGAGCGGGGGCTACTCTTCGTTGCGGTGCACAGGCTTCTCATTGCAGTGGCTTCTCTCGCTGCAGAGCACGGGCTCCAGGCGCGCGGGCCTCAGCAGTCGTGGCTCGCAGGCTCCAGAGCACAGGCTCAGCAGCTGTGGCGCACAGGCTTAGCTTCTCCGCGGCAAGTGGGATCCTCCCGGACCAGGGCTCGAACCCATATCCCCAGCATTGGCAGGCGGATTCCTAACCACTGCGCCACCAGGGAAGTCCCGAGAGTTATGTTTTATTCAGCGGACAAAACTGAGGACTTAAGCCTGGGACACAGCGTCTCAGATACTCTGAGGGACTGCTCCAAAGAGGCAAGTGGGGAGCGAGCATATATAGGAGTTTTTGCAACAAAGACCAGGTAATCGGAACATCACAAGATTACTGTTAATTAAAGAAAACTAGATATGGCAAGTTAAGGAATTTAGCGCTTTTCTGTGTGTGGGAAGATGCAAGAGTCTGGGCTAACTGAAATCGTTCCTTTGATATGTACCTCAGCTACCTGGGGCCAGTATC
Organism: Eschrichtius robustus; assembly: GCF_028021215.1. Classification (NCBI taxonomy): domain Eukaryota; kingdom Metazoa; phylum Chordata; class Mammalia; order Artiodactyla; family Eschrichtiidae; genus Eschrichtius; species Eschrichtius robustus. The sequence goes on from NC_090834.1 coordinate 56,902,854, forward strand.
CTGTGCTTTCTCATCCTGAGTCTCCTCAGGGTGCATCGTTGGGGGGTGGCTACAGTAGCTAATGGCTTGATGGCAGGCATCCTGTTTCTGTCCTTCGTTCCCTCAGGGCTCACCTTCGGGGCGGCTGTAATGTGATGGCTTGATGACTGCAACATCCTTTGTTTACTGATATGGCAGGCAGTATTTTTCATCCACATACGTAAGCGGCCTTAGAGGACCTAAAGATGTAAGACAGGACCCTTTGCTTATAAACATTACCACCCAATCAGGGAGTCTAGAAATATTCAGAAAACAGACTGTGATACCAAGGAGCACCTGCTCTATGTCACTACTCCAGAAGCCTCAGCATCCAAGCTTGCTAGAACTCAGAAGTCTGGCGAAGGAGAGCAGAAATCTTCCAGGTTTTGCCCTGGGAGAGGTGCCAGGGGCCCAGTCTCTGGAATCAAGAGGTACCATAAGCTCAAGCTCAGTCTTGGGGACAGGGAGTTGCCAGTTTGTTAGCAGAAGCACGGCAAGGCAGCCAGGGGCTCCAGGCACTACAGTGTGTGGCGATATAAAATTGGATGGTGTAGGGCTACTGGGAGCAGAGCCCCATCAGTGTCCGAGGGTCAGGTCCAGACCTCCAGGGAGGTGTCTGGGTCTGGGCAGGTAGGCCAGGCAGATGCCCTGGCATCCACACTTCACTGACACAGGTCTGGTTATAGGAGGAACCAAGCCCTGGGGGACTCAAGCTCACCCTCTGCCTTAGCCATGATTCCGTGACAGCAAGACTAGCCCCAGCTCCCCCACCTTCTGCTTTGACTGAGGCCCCTAATGTGCCCCTTGCCTGATCAGCCTGTGATTTTGTCTACAAACTCAAGAGATTTCAGCTAGCTGGAGGGGCGGGAGGCGGTGGGCCAAGTCTTAAGTGCTGAGAAGGTGCTTCCAACAAATACCACTTTCCACAGCGGCAAAGAAGGGGCACTCAGGGTGGGCTGGGTGGGAAGAGGAAGGAATCATAGAATTTCCTGGAAGAGGTGGATTTGGTGAGAAGGGATTAGATGAGAGCAGAAGACATTCCTGACGGGAGGAAGGTGTGCTAGTCTCATGGTCCTGGGGGAGCCTGGGCCCCTAAGACCTGTTCCTGCAAACCCAGTCCAGGCAGGCAGAAAGCCACACATTCCCAGGGATCTGATCCAGCATGTGTCAACTTTTTTCACACAGCAAAACACATGATGGTTGATGTTTACATTCAAGACTGAATCCCAGGGATTTATCTAGATTTGGTGTAATAAAGGTGTAGGTTATGTGCAAACGCCAGCAAGCAGGAATGCCTCCTCTTTCTCCACACTCATAAAGCATATCAGAATGGAAGTGAGGGAGACTGATCATAGTATTACAGGGATAAATTTGAATGCACTCGAATTTATAACAAAAGGAATTATTATTCCTTTAACTGTTATTTATAATGACTGACTTCTGACTTGCATCACTGTGGGTAGTAACGCAAAGACCAGGAGCAATCACTACCTTCTTTTTGCTTCTCTTTCTGTCTTGAGTGGGAGAGTTCTGCATAAGGAGACGCTGCACAAGGATTTGTCTGAAATTAAGTTATTATATAGTGGTCCCAGAAAGAACAGACACATGAAGATGAGGGACAAAGAAGGGAAGAGGGCCATCAAGGGTGTGAGCTCAAGCAAAGTCCTAGGAGAGGAATGTTGTCTCAGTCCAGTGGGGGAGTTGTGGCAACAATCTAAGTCACACCTGAGAGTTGTCCCCAGCTGGGCAGAGGCTGGAGTATTTACATCTCTGCACCTGTCAGTCATCGGTTAAGGGCTGCCCCTGGGGAATGTCATTTCCCAGGCACTTCTGGCTTTCTGTGTACTCAGCAAAGGGAGCCCCAGCAGCCTGAGAACAGCCCACCTACAAAGAGTTGCAGGTGTTGGCTGTTAGGAATGAAAGCACACAGCTTTCATTCATTTCCATCAGAGGAGGTTGGTGGAGTCTCACAGCGCCTGCTGTGCTCTCATTTCCTGCCTCGCTGTGGGCGCCTAGTAAATGCTAGTCAACTGTTGGCTAGTGAGGGATGCATCCAAGAGAACAGGACACAGTAATTGCAAGCGTTAAGCTAACAGAGAGCAGGACCCCGCATGTTTTGCTTACCACCGTATCCCTGGCACCTGGCACAAGAAGCATTCATACACATTTGTTGGGAAAACGATGAATGACTCTCCCCCACGGTGATCCTGTGACCTAAGAGCTTCTCCAGGGTGTCCTTAGTTTTCCCTTCCATTGCTTACCTGATTCGGTTGATGCTGCCAGAGGCCGTGGAGCACTCAGGAGGAGCTCCCTGGGCACTCACCACGTGGTGACCCTCCTCACTGAGCAAGTACCCCCCAACTGGAAGGCCCAACATCTGCCCCTGTTTTCTCCTGATCAGATGCTTCTGAGGACAAGCAGGACAGGTTAGTGGGGAGGGTTCAGGGAGATGCAGTAGGTGTGGGCTCTAGACCTAGCGCTTTCTACATCAGATCTCCTTAGAACCTACAGCAACATTCATGGCAGGTGTTATAACGTCCCATTGTGCAGGTGAGGTATATGAGGGCTGGAGATGTTCATGATTTGTGATATTAAGAAATGGACTCAGAATCTGAATCTAGGTTTGCTTAACTCCAAATTCTAGGCTGTTTCTCTTATGTCGTAAAGCTGGGGAGCAAGGGAATTTCTGAGGTGGAGGGCTTCATGTGAAGTCTGCTGATGGCCAACCACCCCTCGAGCAGCCAGTAGGTCCCCTGATGACTCTTCAGCGGACACAGGCCTCCCACCCAAGACTTGGCACAGTTCCAAACTCAGGGCTGCCTTCAGCAGGGTGTGCAAACTGAGCAGCCACACAGGGCCCTGTACTCAGAAGGGCCCACTCTTGGTTTAAGGCTCTGCTGTCACCATCTTGAAATTCTTTATAGTTTTTAAAGCAGGAGTCCTGTATTTCCATTGTGCAGTGGGCTGTGCAAGTTATATAGCCAGTCCTCCCCACACTGCTTACCTGGTGTGGACACACACTTTTCAGCATTCTAGGGCATTCTCAGGGCCCTCAGGCAGAGGGTGGTCCCTGGAACCCAAAGCAGTGCTGTGGCTGAGAAATCCCTTATATATCTTTGGGGCGTGTGGAGGACTGGAGAGAAGCAACCTGTCCTTTTCCCAGGCCCGCCAACACCAAGCCAGGGAATCCCCACTCAGTGGGAAGCATCCACGTCCAGTAAAGCGGCAAAGACCTGGGAAAGAAGCAGGTGCAGGGACAGTGGACACAAAGCAGCCCCAAGCCAGTTCCATCCACGGATCAGGGGAGGTGACACCTTGACTGAGTCTTAAGGGAAAGGAATAAAGAAGGGAATGGCAGGCAGATGGCCTGGTGAGGCAGAGGCACTGAGGCATCCTGCGGGGAGCTGGGCATGGCTAAGGCAGGGGAGGGGCCTCAGGAACCCAGACTGGAAGGGTGGGTGGGGCCAGACTTTTCCTCTTCCCCCTCAGATTTTGTCCTCCTGCACGTGTACATTCTCCTGGGACAGTCTCCATTTGCACCCCAGATCTTACCAGACGGCTGGAATTTATTGAGATGAGAGGTTTGATTTTCTCCAGACAGAGGTTTATCTGCTCTTCCACGCTACTGTACAGGGCAGGTGGTGAGCTTACACGCTGATGGTATCTTCACATTGACAATGCCACCTAGTGGTTGCCTGTCACACCTTCCCGTCTCTCCCGACGGACATGCAGAAACACATGGTGAGACCCTATAGGACCATAATAATGCCCCTCCTGCCCCTGCTCTTTGTGTGGTTCAGATGACCTTCCTACAGGAATCCTTTTAACCTACACAGCATTCCCAAAGCTGAGCAGTGACCTTCTGAAGAAGCTCCCAAAAGCACCACACTCACACACACCCCCGCCCCACACCCAGAAAGGGGACGGAGATGGGAGATCAGCTTTGGAGTCCCCTTCCTCCCCTGCCTCAGTGCCTTCTGAGCCTTGGGCCACTGGGAGGAGGGTCCCTCAGCCCCGAATGAATGTGCTGTCCCCAGCACCATGGGAATGATTGCAGACGCCTCTGCTGAGCGTGGGGTTGGAAGAAGGTGGGCAAAACAGCATTCATGACTCATGGGGTTGGAGACTTACCTTAGGCCTCTTCAAACAATCAATAATGACAACATCAATAACAAGAAGAAGGAGGAGAGGAGGAGCTGGAGGGGAAACTGCTATTTCTTGGGAGCTATCACCCAGGCCAGACAGCCATACCAGACCCTTAGGTATCTTCCTTGAATGCATTTTTGCAAGTGCATTAAATCTGTCTCAGAGCAAGGCAATGTTCGGATGGGAATTAATATGCGCTGGGTGCCTACTATGTGCCAGGGACTTTTCTAAGCACTTTAAATGCATTTGCTCATTTAGTCCTCACCATAGCACAACCAGCGAGATACTATTGCTATCCCCATTTTGCAGGTGGAGAAACTGAGGCCCTTGTCCAAGGGCATGCAACTAGTAAGTGGAGAAATTGAGATTTGAACCTCAATTTCAAATTTGAGCAATCCAGTTCCAGGGCATGCACTATTAATCACAACCCAGGCTACCTCCTCGGCTGAGAGACGAAAAGAAAATGCATACACCCTGTACTGGAGTTGGCTGGGAAAGAAGGATATGTGATTGAATCTCCATAGTGCGTTTACTTATTTTCTCATTTGATAGCCTTTTCCTAAAGGACATCTTACACCAGGTGTGGGTAGGAGCATAGGTTTAAATTAGCCCCAGTCTGATGGGGAAGAGAAGCTAAACTAGGTTGGACCTGTGCACAGGTGATTCAGGATGGAGCAGGAGGCACTGGGTCAAGAAGCAGGGTCCAGGCACAGCTAGCCAGGTAGTGCCTGAACTCTGGTCCAACTGGGTCTAAGGAATACCTCTGTTCAGCAAATACTGAATCCTCAGCAAACTGCTACTAGAGCCCTAATTATATCTCAGAAACTCCACTGATTCTCTCCCTTCAGCTTTAGGCCTCCTACCTAGGGAGAGAAGGGGAACACAGGTGATGAGGCAGCACCCAGCTTCTTAGAGCGAAACAAGACTAGCTCCCTCGTGGGGCCAGGGTTCCAGATAGATGGGCCTGAGCTGCCATCTACTGACTAACTGGATGTACTGCACAGGCTATTGCCAGGGTCCAGCCTTTCTGCCCAGGTGCAGAGGGAAAGGGGCCTAAGGTGGCTGAATCCTTTGGTCCCTAAGCAGCCTTGAGAAGAAAGGGCTGTCATCTCCTGTGTCTTGTAAATGAAGAGGAGGCTGAGACTCCGAGAGGTGACAAGAGGTAGTAATAACTCGTTTACCATTTGCCAGACTCTACTAAGCACTTTACATTCATTATCTCCTGGAACCTTCTCAAGAATCCCATGAGATTTATTCCCCTTTCACTTGTTGTGTCTCTGAAGTCCCTTTATTCTGTAATAGTTTCACCTTCTTAATGCCATTTATTCGCTGGAGACACCAGGTCACTTGTACAACAGAAGGTCTCACGACCTAAAGTTGGGTGATAGTTCTTCAGAGTGTCGTTTCACTCTTGACTCCAGTCTCTATAAGCTGGCCTAGAGCTCTAAAGGCTTACTTAAATTCAGGTTCAATTGTTTCAAGCAAGACTAATTCATGTGTACTTTCTATTACATTTCATCAGGAGGCACGTAATGTTTGATTGTCCTACTCCTCGTGATGTTAAGATTTGAGTGATGTTAAAGCAATGCAAAAAAATGCTGACTTTCTGAGTCTGTTATTCCTTTATTAAATGGAACTGGTCTTTATTTATTTATTATTAATTTTGGAACTGGTCTTTAAAGAAGACCTTTCAGGTTCTGGCTCCAGGTAAGATGGAGCAGCCACAGAACCTGAACAGAATGCACAGAGCTACATGAGGACTCTGAAAAGTAAACAGTGGCAGCTGGAGTGGGAAGGAAAACTAGAATTCGGGGTGCCGCGGAATTGGTAGTGAGTTCACCTTTTTTATTCCCCCCTGGTATCCGCCAGCCTAACTCAAGGCAGCTGAAAACCCAGAAGTAGGGATCAGTACAGCTGGAACTCCAGGAGAAACCCTCTATTTCAGGCTTGAGGAGTGAGAAAGGGGTGTCCTGAGAGTGGCAGCAGAGGCCCACGGACACCTAAAACTCTAAGGGAGGGGAAACATCCCCTTCGATCAGAGGAGTAACGGTCTCAAGTGTGTGGGTGAACCCCTGCTCCTTTTTCTCTCTCTCCATCATCCCAGCAGATGGCCCCAACGCAGGAGCAGTAGTTGTGGGAAGTACATGTCAGAAGGGGGGGTAAATAAAGCCCCAGATATATGGCTGGAAAACCAAGAAGGGAGCCTCAGGGAAACAAAGTACCAGGGGGACTGTGGAGGAAGCAGGGAGGAGCTCAGGACAGTGAGCCCATAAGTTGTTTGTGACTTCCTGGCCTCACTCCTAGCTGTGCATACGGAGATCAGGCCCTAAGCAGCGTACCGTAACCTTTGAGAACTGAACTGAGAAATGGGCCCTGGCTCAGGTCCCAGACTGGCCATTGGGTGGCACACATGCAAAACAGAACTGAACAGACATCAAAACCACAATCCACAGAGGGTTGGTCAGAGCTTGTGGCCTAAATCCAACCTAGTCAAATGCTTGCTTCTGAATTTTTTAAATTGTCCATAGAATTTAAATAAGACTGAGAGACTCATAATAGGCAAACTATCCAGGATACTTGGCATATGAAGAGCCAGGAAAATCTCAACTCAGCCAATGCTGAAACTATCTAACAAAGACTTTAAAGCAGCTATTATAAAAGTGCTCCAAAAGTAAGGGTGAACACTCCTAAAGCAAATGGAAAGATAGAAGGTCTCAGAAAATAAATAAAAGATACATAGAAAAGTCAAATTGAAATTTTACAACTAAAAAATTACATTAACCAAAAGCTAAAAAACTCACTGGATGGCTCAATATGGCAGAATGGACAGAAGAAGAATCAATGAACTTGAAGATGGATTGATTGAAAGTATCCAATTGGAACAACATGGAAAAAAAAGATTAAAAAAAAAAAAAAGGAGCCCCAAGGATCTGTGAGACCACATGAAAAGGTCTAATTTTGTGTCATTGGAGTCAGAGAAAGAGAGGAAACAGTGCAGTGCAGAAAACATGCTCGAAGAAATGAGAGCTGAAAACTTCCCACATACGGAGAAAACATAAAATTACATATTCAAGAGGCTTTGAAAACCACAAACAATGTAAAGTGTCTACCTGCCAAGCTTTGGCATTTGGGGGACTACTCGTGAATCTGTGGGGACCATGGCTGACAAGGCATTATCAACACTGAGGTCATTCTGTGTAGGAAAGATAGGAACACGAGCCAGTGGAACTCTCATTGTAAAGGCAGGTTCCCAATATTTTTGTTGATGATAAGCCACCGAATTATGCAGTTGTAAGTCCAAGTCGATCCGTTTCATAAGGCAATTCTTCAATAGTTAAGCAATTGTCTGGACATTTCTGAAATTATCTGGGTAATATTTTTGTGGTTCACAACTTCAGACCATTCTATCAGTGAAGGATTTTAGTAAATGGGAGTTCATTATATTGTTAAAAAATAAATGAACTAATAATTAAGAGAGAGCCTGGGAAGCACCAGTCATGCTAGTATATTATAAACCAAGAAGTATGATTAATCCAGTTTGGTACACCTGAGGTACAAGTGGAAAAAAATAAAATAATTATAGTAATTTTCAGAAGGGTAGAAGAAAATAAAGGAAGAGGAAGGGAAGGAGGAGCAGGTAGAGGAAAAGGGGGGAAGAAGAAGAAGAAGGTTTCTTTTCAACTATTTAGTAACTCTGAAATACACTTCATACAGGAAAGGCATTCTTGATTCCTTCTGCCCTTTTTTAAAATCAATTTTAAAATAAATTAATTGGTGCCCTAGTTCATATATATATATATGTGTGTGTGTGTGTGTGTGTAAATATGGTTTAAAATAAGGTTTTTTTAAGAATCATCATGAACTAATGAATTTTTAGGATGTGATGCATTTCTTTCAATCAATTGCATTTTGATGTGCAAATTGTCCTATCTTAGGCCAATTGGCTCCTATATCCTTTTGACATGACCCCAATAGTCTTATATATAGCTTCTTTGCTGTCTGACAGAATAGGATATCCCAAGATCACTTTGTACACTTTATACACCAGGACTAGAATCAATCATTTCTCAAACGATTTCTGGTTCATTTTATTAAGAAGTTGTATTTTGGCAGCCACCATGTCGTTTCTTTACAGGCTTGTTGGTCCGTGACAGCATGTGACCCACGAGAGGCCCTAATATGCAGATGAGGTTGTGACAATGAGTTTGGAGTGGCATTCAACTCTGGAGGTAATAGAAGCACCAAACAGAAACTCTTAGAGAAGCCGAAAGAAGCTAAAGCACTTAAAAACATATTAAGTGGGTATCACTTCTTATCTTGGAATGTTCTCAAATATAGCATGAGAGAACCACGGTGGCAACGTGGATATAAGACCAAAAAGAGATGGCAGCAACAGACCAGGGTGCACCTCTGCAGTCTGTTTTCTAGTCTCCACAGCCACCTACTGCCTCTGCAGGTCCCACCCAAGGATTCTCAAAGCTGTAGGAATGAGATTTTTTTCCATCGTCTTTCCTCATGGTGCCTCCCCATGTACCTTCTTGAGGGCTGTGGTAAACTATTTCTCTGTAGTAAAAACACCCGTGATACTCCTTTCTCTACTGCCTCTCTCACATATAAGATGGCAGTATTAAAATTGCTTGTATATTGTTTTTCTTATTAGTCATCCATTTTATACACATCAGTGTATACATGTCAATCCCAATCTCCCAAAAAATTGCTTATATTGAATGTACTGTCATATTTCCAAAATTATTTTTATGGTAAAATAAAAATATACTCTGAATATGCAAAAAAAAAAAAAAAAAAAGAAATTGTATTTAGATACCAGAGTCAGGAAGGTGTGGGTCCTCATTGCTACAGGGTTTTCATGGCTTCTAGGCCTTTTCATTGAACAGAGCTAGAAAGATTGTATTTTTTTAAATGTGGAGGAAAATCATAAATTCTTACTGCATTTCTAATTGGAATACAAAATTACATGGTTTTTGCTTAACTTCTTTGATTTTTAAAATTTTTTAGATTTTTAATAAAATTTTTAAAGGTTACTTTCCATTTACATTTATTACAAAATATTGGCTATATTCCTTGTGTTGTACAATACATCTTTAAACCCAATAGTTTATACCTCCCACTCCCTCACTCCTATATAGCTTAACTTCTTTGATTTTATACTTTTTTACCTTTCCTCTTACGCTGAAAATCCTGATTTCAAAACAAATTAACATAATTGCTCATTTGATTTATCTCACAACAAACCTATAATAGTTTCAACGTGACAATAACAATAAGACTACTGAATATAGTTTGATTTCTTTGCAGTATTTTTTAAGTCTTATTGAAGTATAGTAGATTTACAATGTTGTGTTTAATTTCTGCTGTACAGCAAAGTGACTCAGTTATACATATATATTCTTTTTCATATTCTTTTTCATTATGGTTTATCATAATGAAATTAGTTGAATATTGAATAAAGTTCCCTGTGCCATATATATATATATATATATATATATATAATCACATCTTTTTTTTGCTATTTTTTTTAATTAATTTATTTTTTTATACATATATCCCCATATCTCCTTGCTCTTGTGTCTCCCTCCCACCCTCCCTATCCCACCCCTCTAAGTGGTCATAAAGCACCGAGCTAATCTCCCTGTGCTATGTGGCTACTTCCCACTAGCTATCTGTTTTACATTTGGTAGTATCACATCCTGTTTATCCATTCACCTGTCAGTGGACATTTAGGTTGTTTCCATGTCTTGGCTCTTGTAAATAGTGCTGCTATGAACATAGGGGTGCATGTATCTTTTCAAATTACAGTTTTGTCTGGGTATATGCCCAGGAATTGAATTGCTGGATCATATGGCAACTCTATTTTCAGTTTTATGAGGAATCTCCATACTGTTTTCTATAGTGGCTGCACCACTTTACATTCCCACCAACAGTGTAGGAGGGTTCCCTTTTCTCCACACCCTCTCCAGCATTTATTATTTGCAGACTTTTTAATGATGACCATTCTGACTGGTGTGAGGTGGTACCTCATTGTAGTTTTGATTTGCATTTCTCTAATAATTAGCAATGATGAGCATCTTTTCATGTGCCTATTGGCCATCTGTATGTCTTCTTTGGGGAAATGTCTGTTTAGGTCTTCTGCCCATTTTTCAATTGGGTTGTTTGTTTTTTTTGTTATTGAATTGTAAGAGCTGTTTGTATATTTTAGAAATTAAGCCTTTGTCTGGTCATTTGCAAATATTTTCTCCCATTATGTAGGTTGTCTTTTCGTTTTGTTTATGATTTCCTGTGCTGTGCAAAAACTTGTAAGTTTGATTAGGTCCCATTTGTTTATTTTTGTTTTTATTTCTATTGCCTTGGGAGACTGACCTAAGAAAACATTGGTACGATTTATGTCAGAGAATGTTTTGCCTGTGTTCTCTTCTCGGAGTTTTATGATGTCTTGTCTTATATTTAAGTCTTTAATAAGCCACTTTGAGTTTATTTTTGTATATGGTGTGAGCGTGTGTTCCAGCTTCATTGATTTACATGCGGCTGTCCAACTTTCCCAACACCACTTACTGAAGAAGTATTTTTTGATTTTGTTTTTGTTGTAGTGTTTTACATGATTTGAAGAAAATTTTTTCTCATTGTAGTTATGCTACCTCCTTGGTATAGATGAACTCATTTGTTTCGATTTGTTTTGTATTGTTAAGAACTGATATTATTCTTTCTTCACTTTATTTTTTTACCTATGTAAAACATTCACATGGTTCCAAAGTCAAAACTATATAATGGTCTAAATTTACAGAATCTCACTTCTATGTCTGTCTTCTCCACCCTGTTTGTTCTGTCCCCTCAGCAGCCTTTCACATGTGTAAAAGCTTTTTTTCTGTGAAATGTATGTTCCTGTCTTTTTCCATTTTTCTGAAGAATTGTTGGTCTTTTTTCCCTCAATTTTGAAGATGTTTAGGCCTTTATTTGTGATTTCAGTAGCAAATATTTTCCTCGTTGTCACTTGTATTTTAGCTTTGCTTATGATGTTTTGCTGTGCAAAGAGAAATTAATATACTGTCAAATTTATCAATTTTTTATTCTAGATTTTGAGTTATAGGAAAGTTTTTCTTGTCCCAGGTCATTAAAGTAGTAATAACATTTAAACTGTAATTGACAAATTGCTGAAGGCTCAATTTGTGTGGACTAGTTTGAGAGTTAAAAACTCTGGGGAGAGTCTGTCATACAGAGTGAAGTAAGTCAGAAAGAGAAAAACAAATACCGTATGGTAACACATATATATGGAATCTAAAAAAAAAAAAAATGGTTCTGAAGAACCTAGGGGCAGGACAGGAATGAAGACTCAGAAGTAGAGAATGGACTTGAGGACACAGGGAGGGGGGAGGGTAAGCTGGGACGAAGTGAGAGAGTGGCATGGACATATACACACTACCAAATGTAAAATAGATCGCTAGTGGGAAGCAGCCACATAGCACAGGGAGATCAGCTCCGTGCTTTGTGACCACCTAGAGGGGTGGGATGGGGAGGGTGGGAGGGAGGGAGATGCAAGAGGGAAGAGATATGGGAACATATGTATATGTATAACTGATTCACTTTGTTATAAAGCAGAAGCTAACACACCATTGTAAAGCAATTATACTCCAATAAAGATGTTAAAAAAAAAAAAAGTCTATAGGGAATTCCAAAGACAATAGGGGAGACAGAAGCTCTCAATACAATCCTAATTTAACTCAGTTCCTTTTACCTAATACATGATATCCAGCTTTCCACAAAAAAATCACAAAGCATGCTAAAACGCACAAACATGGTCTAAAGAGACAAAGCAAGCTTCAAACCAGACTCAGATATGAAAGAAATCTGAAACTATCAGAATAGGAATTTAAAATAACTATGATTTTTTGATATTGAGTTGTATGAGCTGTTTATATATGTTGGATACTAACCCCTTATGGGTCATGTCATTTGTGAATATTTGCTCCTATTCAGTAGATTATCTTTTCATTTTGGCAATGGTTTCCTTTGCTGTGCAAAAGCTTTTAAGTTTAATTAGGTTCCATTTACTCATTTTTGCTTTTGTTTCCTTTGTTTCAGGAAAAAGATCCAAAAAAAAAATGCTACAATTTATGTCAAAGAGTGTTTTGCCCATGTTTTCCTCTAGGAGTTTTATGGTGTCCAGTCTTACATTTAGGTCTTTAATCCATTATGATTTTATTTTGTATATGGTGTTAGAGAATGTTCTAATTTCATTCTTTTACATCTGGCTTTCCAGTTTTCCCAGAACCACTTGTTGAAGAGACTGTCTTTTCTCCATTGTGTATTCCTGCCTCCTTTGTCGTAGACTAATTGACCATAAGTGTGTGGGTTTATTTCTGGGCTCTCTATTCTGTTCCATTGATCTATGTGCCTGTTTTTTGTGCCGTACCATACTGTTTTGACTGTAGCTTTGTAGCATGGTAGTCAGGGAGCATGATTCCTCCAGCTCTGTTCTTTCTCATGATTGTTTTGGCTGTTTGGGGTCTTTTGTGTTCCCATAACAAATTTTAAAACAAACAACCCAACTAAAAAATGGGCAGAAGAACTGAATAGACATTGTTCCAAGAAGGAAATACAGATGCCCAACAGACATATGAAAAGATGCTCAACATCACTCATCATCAGGGAAATGTAAATCAAAACCACAGTGAGATATCACTTCACACATGTCAGAATGGCTATCATCAAAAAGAACCCAAATAACAAATGTTGGAGAAGATGTGGAGAAAGGGAACCCATGTGCCCTGTTGGTGGGAATGTAAATTGTTGCAGCCACTGTGGAAAACAGTATGGAGGTTTCTCAAAAAACTAAAAATAGAACTATATGATACAGCAGTTCCACTCCTGAGTATATATCCCCCAAAAACAACAATAGTAATTCGAAAAGATACAGGCACCCCAATGTTCATAGCAGCATTATTTGTAATTGCCAAGATATGGAAGCAACCTAAGTGTCCATCAACAGATGAATGGATTAACAAAGCATACACACAAAGACACACACACACACACACACACACACACACACACAGAGACAATGGAATATTACTCAGCCATAAAAAAGAATTAAATTTGCAGGAACATGGATGGACTTGGAGGGCATTATACTAAGTAAAATAAGTCAGACAGAGAAAGACAAATACTGTATGATATCACTTATGTGTAGAATCAAAAAATACCACAAACTAGTGAATATAACAAAAAAGCAGACTTACAGATATAGAGGACAAACTAGTGGTTACCAGTGGGAAGAGGTAAGCGGGGAGGGACAACATAGGGGAAGGGGTTTAAGAGGTACAAACTATTAGGTATAAAATAAGCTACTAGGATATATTGTACAACATGGGAAATACAGCCAATATGTTATAATAACTATAAATGGAGTATAACCTTTAAAAATCGTGAATCACTATATTGTACACCTGTAACTTATATTATACATCAACTATATGCCAATTAAAAAAATTAAAAATTAAATAACTATGATTGGTATGTTAAGGGATCTAATGACAATGTGAACAACATGTAAAACAGAGGGGTAATATCAACAGAGAAATGGGAACTCTAAGAAAGAATCAAAAGGGAATTTCAGAAATCACAAACAATATAACAGAAATGAAGATGCCTTTGATGGACGCATCAGCAGACTGGACACAGCTAAGTAAAGTTTAAAAATGTGTCAACAAAAACTTCCCAAACTGAAAAGCAGAGAGAAAAAAAATGAAAAAATGGAATGGATTATCCGAGAACTGTGGGACAATTACAAAAGGCATAACAATAGGTGCAATGGAACACCAGAAGGAGAAGAAAGAAAGGAAGGAACAGGAGAAATGATTGAAGTAATTAATGGCTGAGAATTTTCCAAAAGTAATGACAGACACCATACCACAGGTCCAGGAAGCCCAGAGAACATCAAGCCTGATAAATTCCAAAAAAATTCACACACAGGCATATTATGTTGAAACTTGTCAAATTGTATACTTTAAATATATGTTGTCTATCGTTTGTCAACTCAGTGAAGCTGTTTAACTTTTTTAAAAAATCGATGCCATCATCGTCCTGCTCTGACTGAAAGCTATTATTCCTTTTTCATGGTTAAGGAATTTGAAGCACCGAGAGGTTAAGTAACTTGCCCAGGATCATACAGCTAGTAAGTAACAGTGTCAGGATTTGAAGTCAGTTTGACTCTGTAGTCCATGCTCTTAACCACTTTGTGTAAATTAACCAAGGCCTGTGTTTCTGTTGCCAGTTTTGGAGCTGGCCCACAGGGGGCCCTCCAGTGAATGTTTACTAACGTTGAAGTAACACTTGAGCTCAGGGACACCCTCAAACAATTTAGATAGAGAAATTCTAGAAAAGGCCTGAGTTATCTCAGTGTCACAGAAATCAGCTTACAGCCCTGTAGGTGTAATGGGGCTGTGATGGGGATAATACGTGTGTATCACATTCAAGTCTCTTGGATCTGAAGTTAGCCTCCCTCCTTCCTGGGCCATGCCTACCCACACTGCCCAGCCCTGGCATCCACCTTCAGAGCTCCAGTTCACATGCTTTTAATACGGTGGTCAGGAAGTACACTGGGGAGATGAGCTGGGTAGTACATCTACCACAGATAAGGAGGAAGAATACTGCGGTTTAGTGCATTCTGGAGTCGGACTACCCTGAGATTGAAAGCCAGTTCTGCCACCTATTAGATATGTGACCTTGGGCAAGCCACTTAACTTCTTGATCCTCAGTTTTCTCAAATATAAATTAGGAACAATGTTCTTACCTCACAGAATTGTTATGAGTTTGAACTGAGGTAAAATGCATAGAGTATGTGATATATTCAACGCCATTTTGTAAGTTTGAAATACGTCAGAAATGTCATTAATCAAATTATCTAAAATGTATTTTTTGAAAAGTAAAGTATGGCATATTTGTAAACATTTTATTCAAAAGTCTTGGATATTTAGTCCTCAGTTATACATCATATATTTTCTTATAGCTTCAAAAATAAATACAATTAATATGCATTTTAAAAATGCATAGAGTATATTGCACCGGAACAGGTACATACCACATGCACAATAAATAGTGACTGCTGTTATCATTGCATCGATATCATTGTTCCATGGAAGGAATTCCACACAGTACGTTGTGAGACCCTAGACTAGATCACACAGTAAATTCATTGTTACCGTAGGAGAGCTTTAAAAAGGAGTATATGCCTCTTTATTGTTTAGGTTGAATTTGGAGTGATCCTGCCAAAAGCAGGGGGATGAAGAAAATGATCTCAGTGGTTTATTCTTTTTTTTTTTTTTTTTAAAGATTTTTTTGATGTGGACCATTTTTAAAGTCTTTATTGAATTTGTTACAATATTGCTTCTGTTTTATGATTTGGTTTTTTGGCGGCAAGGCATGTGGGATCTTAGCTCCCTGACCAGGGATCGAACCCACATCCCCTGCACTGGGAGGCGAAGTCTTAACCACTGGACTGCCAGGGAAGTCCCTCAGTGGTTTATTCTGATGCTTATGTTCTGTGCTCTCAGATTTTGGAACTTCCACAGATGAACTGAGAGGAGGAGTGACAGAATGGACAGCTGGCAGTCATCATTGTGGGCTCCCTCGTCAATAAGCTCCTTGAAGGTAGGGACAAAGATGTCTTTGTTTGTGTCCCCAGCACCTAAGACAAGGTCTGATCCACAATAACTATTCAATAGATGTTTATTAAATCAGTCGACCCCTACACCAAGGCTTTAGGCTGCTGGTGGAAGGTCACAAGGCATCCTTGTTTGGGAGAGCTTAGGCTGAGGATGCATCATCCCAAGAGCCCCAATAACATAAATCTTTCTGTGTAGAATAGTCTGACCCACTTTTAGCTTAATCCAATCCAATGTTACTTGAGCACCTACTTATGCAAGTTACTTACGAACAACTTAACATGAAAGTTAAGTTTTGTTTTGTTTTTTTTTAATTTTTTTTTTGCATGGTTTTATTATTCGTTATTGGTTTTTTTTTTTTAGTTAATTAATTAATTAATTTATTTATTTATGGCTGTGTTGGGTCTTCGTTTCTGTGCGAGGGCTTTCTCCAGTTGTGGCAAGCGGGGGCCACTCTTCATCGCGGTGCGCGGGCCTCTCACCATCGTGGCCTCTCCAATCACGGAGCACAGGCTCCAGGCGCGCAGGCTCAGTATTTGTGGCTCACGGGCCTAGTTGCTCTATGGCATGTGGGATCTTCCCAGACCAGGGCTCGAACCCGTGTCCCCTGCATTAGCAGGCAGATTCTCAACCACTGCGCCACCAGGGAAGCCCGAAAGTTAAGTATTAAAAGAAAATCTCTCTGCTAAATACAAATTAAATACTCTTATCAATAACATATATTATCACTGCGTGCTTCTCCAGTTCTTCTCCTGCACAGACTGCCCAGGTCCCTCTTGGGATCCCCAGCAAATGCTCTGCCCCCTGACTGAGCACAGGGGTCCACTGATTTGCTAGCACCTTCCTGTTACTCTGAGAATACTCATAATTGTCCCAAGCCTCAGCTCCCTGATTGCCATCTGAGCTCCTGACCTTTGCATATTTTCTCTTTGTCACCAGATTCGGAACTGAAGCCACGAAATGAGAGATGCTATTTGCTCTGATTTTGTAGCTCTGGTTTTCCTCTTGCCTAATGCTTACATTTGACTTTTTTCCAAAAAGAGAAGAGAAAGGGCTCTAGATTTCTTGAGGAGATCAGACCCTTTTACCTTCGTAACTCCTTTTATAATGTCAATATTTTAAAACTATCAAACTAAACAGGGCAGATTTTAAGCAAGCTTACAGATTAGGATCATTGCAATATGTTGCAGCTAAATGTCAGAACCGGATAATGTCAACACTCATCAAAATGGCCAGCTAAGAATTGAAATGATGTAGGAACTACTTGGGTCCCTAATATTTAAGAGGTAATGTTCCGTGAGCAGATGTCAAAGTTAACAATGTTAGCCAACTAAACATAGCACTTCCTGAATGTATGTTGGACGTTAGTCAGTCAGCACTGATATTAATCATGCTTTGGAGAGTAGACAGACTGTCTATAAATACCCAGTTGGCATCAAGAAAGAAAACTTATTTTATTTTCTGCTATTGCTGTTGAAGCCCTGACCATATCTCTTGTCATACTTGAAATAAGTTCACTGACTATTCCATCTACACCTTGTATATACTTCTGTGGTTGGGATTTACTGCCATCTATTCTAATTATTTGTTTATCTATCTCTCCCACACTAGCCTGTAAGACTGTGCAGAGGTTGTAGTTTATTAATATTTGCCAGGCCTGCAATGGAATAAGCAGGGGCTTGGGAGTAAGAAAAGATATGGATCTAAATCCTGGCTCTAGAACTTTCTGTGTCATCATGGGCAAGTTTCTTAACTTCTCTGAGCCTCATAATACTAATCTGAAAAACAGAGATTTTTTTAAAATTGAACTATAGTTGATTTATAATGTTGGGTTAGTTTCAGGTGTACAGCAAAGCGATTCAGTTATATATATATTATTTTTCAGATTCTTTTCCCTTATAGGTTATTACAAAATATTGAGCATACTTCCCTGTGCTATACAGTAGGTCCTTGTTGGTTATCTATTTTATATATAGTTGTGTGTATATGTTAATCCCAAACTCCTGATTTATCCCTCCTCCCCCTTTCCCCTTTGGTAACTGTAAGTCTGTTTTCTATGTCTGTGGGTCTATTTCTGTAAAACAGGGATTTTAATACCTACCTGGAAGAGTTGATTAACATTAAATGATAAAATTTACTATATCATAGAGGTTCTTTGGTTGTAAACAGAAAGAAGCTGTATCATTAATATTCTTTAGTTATATGCAACAGAGATAAGCTCTGGCTAATTTGAGAAAAAAGTATCAATACATGACAACCAAATGCAATGTGTAATCTGGGGTTGGATCCTAGGTCAGAGAAGGAAATTGACAGAAATGATATTATTGGCACAGCTAGTATAACCTGAAAACTGGATTGTATATTATAAAATAGCATTACTTATTTCTATATTTTCTGAATTTGATCATTGTGGTAATATAAGAAAAGATGCTTGTTCTTAGGAAGTAAACAGTGTAGGATTTGGAGGTAAAGAAGCATGATGTCTGCAACTCTGGAATGGCCCAGGAAAAATTATATATCATGTATATAATATATATGTAAAACACACAGAGTTCAGTAAAGTAAATATGGTAACATATTAGCAATTAATGAATCCAGGTAAAGGGTATGGAGTTACTTGAACTGTTCTTGTCACTCTATGTTAATTTAAAATAATTTCAAAATTTTTTAAAGATTTAAAGAAAAAATAGGAGATTTATTGAAATAATCTTGGAACTTTCAAAATCAACAGGAAGGCTGGAGAACCAGGCTTGGAAACTAGACAGGAACCAGGACAAGGGCTATTCATCTATCAGAGTACAGCACTGGAAAAAATGACTTTCTTCCTTCTTTTCCTCACTTTGCACAGGACTCACAATCCCAGGAGAGAAAGGACCATTTAGTGAATCAAAACAGAGGTGGGGGATAGGATCCAGCAGAATGAGTTTCCAGAAGCGTTCACTATTGTATCCCTCAAAACCTAGGACAGTGCCTGGCTCAGGACATAGTAGATGCTCAAAAAATAATTTCTAATGCATGTTTATGCTCTAGCACACGACAGGCACACAAGAAACCTACACAGCAGTATTAGTTGCCTTCCTTTCCGTTTTGTATATCTAGTTCCAAGCACTTTACCAAGCATATAGCAGGTGCTCTAGGATAGTTGCTAATTGCATCAGAGCATTGTCCTGGCCTGCAGTAGTGGCTGCAGCTTTGCTGTGAGGCTTCTCATTCAGGGATCACGTCTTCTTCCTTACTGATGAGGGGACACGCGGTCTGCTTTCCAGACAGGCAACAGCTTCAAGTGTCTACGTCAAAAACAGGGAGATGTGCCCAGAAAGTATAGTGGACTGATGTTTAGAGTTACCACCACCTAATCACTGTGAGATTTGGGGAGTCTCAGTCTCTCTAAGGGTTGACATTTTCACGTATAAGATAAGATGCCATAGCCACTAACCTACAAGAGAACTCCCTAAAGCTCTGTAACAATCATAACATAGTTCCCTAGTGCATTCACCCTTCCACTTTCCTAGGTAACTTTCTCATAATTTCTCTTCTCTCTTTCAAACATCCTTATCTTCCCCAATCCTTACGCTTAGGTGATAAACCCTCCCTTTAACGATTCTTTCCAGAACTTGTACAAACCACTTCTGTTATATTCTGTTTTCCAGAATTTAGTTACCTAGTTACATGGCTACGCCTGCCTTCAAGGGAAGCTAGGAAATGCCTTTATTATGGGGAGCCATGTACCCAGATGTAATTCTGTGCTTCTGTTATCAAAAGAAGGAAAATGGACATTGAGACATACTAGCAGGTTTTTTTTTAATTAATTAATTAATTTATTTATTTATTTTTGGCTGTGTTGGGTCTTCGTTTCTGTGCAAGGGCTTTCTGTAGTTGCGGCAAGCGGGGGCCACTCTTCATCGCGATGCGCGGGCCTCTCAGTATCGCGGCCTCTCTTGTTGTGGAGCACAGGCTCCAGATGCGCAGGCTCAGTAGTTGTGGCTCACGGGCCTAGTTGCTCCGTGGCATGTGGGATCTTCCCAGACCAGGGCTCGAACCCATGTCCCCTGCATTGGCAGGCAGATTCTCAACCACTGCGCCACCAGGGAAGCCCCATACTAGCAGTTTTTATTATAATGGATTTATCATATTGTTTCCTGAGACTAGGGGCATCACTTCAAATTTTTGACTGAGATTCTCAAGTGGGCCCTCATTCTCTCTGGCCATCAAACCATCTTTCTCCAGTCCACCCACTTTCCTAAATGGTTATTTCATAGTCTTTTATCTCTTTTCAGAACTCTGATACTACTTCATATCTCTTTCTTTCTCTCCCTCTCCCCGCCCCCCAGTAGAAGACCTTGCCTCCTATTTCCTCATGAAGTAGAAGCAAATTAAAGAGGACTTCCAGAACCTTCCATGACCACATATACCCACCAACCTGCGTGTGTGCCCATGTACTCTACCTTCTCCTGTTAATGCAGATAAACTACTCATAACATTCTTAGCTAAGCCTAGCCCTCCACTGGTACAGTCCGTCCCAGCCCCTCTCTCCTGCTCAAAACACAGCACTCCAGGCATTCTCTTCTTTCTCTTCTCTCTTTCCTGCATCAATTTTTCCTCTCTTTTAGATCTTTCCCTCCTGGTTTCCAATCCAGCATGTCAGGTCTTCGAAGTCATCACTCCTGTCCTCACAACAAGGTAAAAAGCTGAAAAAACTGAAAACAACTCTTCTTAGATCCATCAAATAATTGAAGTCACAAGGCAGCCTGCTGCCTCCAAAACTGGAGAGACAAATTTCTTTTAAAATGCAACTTAAAAAACTGACACAAAAAAGAAATATTTATTAAGCATACTAAATTTGTACTTTAAAACCTACTCATGAGAAGAGCTCTAGGCCTACATGGCTACACTAGTGAATTCTATTAAACATTTAAAGAATAAATAATACCAATCTTACACAGATACTTTCAGAAAATAATACCCTGTGCCTGTTGAAATTTCTCTCTCTCTCTGTCTCTCTCTCTCTGTCTCTGTCTCTCTCCCTCTCCATATCATCTATAGATATAGATATAGATATATGGTCTTTTTCCAACTGATTTGTTTAAATCAGGATCCAAATAAGGACCTACACATTGCATTTGGGTCATATATCTCTTCATTTTTCTTAAATCTTAAATCTATAATTTCCCCTCACCATTTTTTTTTTAATGATACAAATGAATTTATATACAAAACAGAAGCAGACTCACAGACATAGAAAACAAATTTATGGTTACCAAAGGGGAAAGGTCCCCTCACCATTTTTAATTGTTGAATAAACTAGTTCATTTGTCCTATAGAATCTTCTAAATTCTGGACTGGGCTTGTTTCTTCCTCATGGTAGTTTTTAATTTGTTCCTCTAACCCCCATATTTCCATATCTCCTTCCTTTGCAAGGGTTGGAAAACTACGGCCAGCAGGCTAAATCTAGCCCAAGCCTGTTTATGTAATTCCTGAAAGCTAAGAATGGTCATTTATAGTTTAAAGCATTGCCAAAACAAATAAACAGGGACTTCTCTGGTGGTGCAGTGGTTAAGAATCCGCCTGCCTAAAGTAGTTTGTCTAGTTTGTTCACTGTTGTATCCCCAGCACTTACAAGAGTGCCTGGCACATCATATTTTTAAAATAGTAGATGATTCGAGTTGTTGAGAGGATTAAATGAGATAATACATCTAAAGCCTTTAGCGTGGTGAACCTTTAGCGTGGTGAATGGTAATTATTGGTATTAACATTGTTATTATGAAACATTTTATTTTCTCTCTGTGAATCTACTTATTAATCTATGTCAACAGTGACTTTCCAAAGGGGAAGAGGGTGAGTTTAGCATAGCACTCTGGTAGGGACTATAAAACTGACTCTTCCTGGGCTATATTTATTAGTAGCTCAATGTCATATTAACATTCTACTAGTAGGCTCTTTTAGAGAGCATTGGCTTTTCTATAGGAGGCTGTCCAGAAAAAAATCTTTTACTGTCTTTACAAAGTCTCCCTTCCCTAAATTCTCAGTAAATAAACAAGTGAGAACAAGACTGCTCTCAGACTCAGATTATGTTGCTTTCAGCTTCCAGCCTCTGGGTGGAATGAAAATTCATTTATTGCAATTCATTTTCTCTTTCTACTTCAGGTGGGAGAAGTATATATAATGAGCAGTCCTCTGAGGTTCTGCTGGTTTCCTAAAGAGCAAATTTTAACTTGGATTTCTATTTTGTTTTGTTTTGGTTTTTAAGAATATTTTCTATTGCCAGTGTATTACATTTTAGCTACATTATGGATTAAATTGGCTTTGTTTTCTTATTTTTTTTTACTGAAGTACAATTGATATATAACAGTGTATTATTTTTAGGTGTACAGCATAATGATTTGATACATGTATATATTACAAAATGATTACTTACCACAATAAGTTTAGTTAGCATCCATCACCAAACATAGTTGCAAATTTTGTTTCTTATGAAGAGAACTTTTTTTTTTTTAACATCTTTATTGGAGTATAATTGCTTTACAATGGTGTGTTAGTTTCTGCTTTATAACAAAGTGAATCAGTTATACATATATTCCCATATCTCTTCCCTCTTGCATCTCCCTCCCTCCCACCCTCCCTATCCCACCCCTCTAGGTGGTCACAAACCACCGAGCTGATCTCCCTGTGCTATGCGGCTGCTTCCCACTAGCTATCTATTTTACGTTTGGTAGTGTATATATGTCCATGACACTCTCTCACCCTGTCACATCTCACCCCTCCCCCTCCCCCTATCCTCAAGTCCATTCTCTAGTAGGTCTGTGTCTTTATTCCCGTCTTGCCACTAGGTTCTTCATGACTTTTTTTCCCCCTTAGATTCCATATATATGTGTTAGCATACTGTATTTGTTTTTCTCTTTCTGACTTACTTCACTCTGTATGACAGACTCTATGTCCGTCCATGTCACTACAAATACCTCCATTTCGTTTCTTTTTATGGCTGAATAATATTCCATTATACATATGTGCCACATCTTCTTTATCCATTCATCCGATGATGGACACTTAGGTTGTTTCCATGTCCTGGCTATTGTAATTAGAGCTGCAATGAACATTTTGGTACATGACTCTTTTTGAATTCTGGTTTTCTCAGGGTATATGCCCAGTAGTGGGATTGCTGGGTCGTATGGTAGTTCTATTTTTAGTTTTTGAAGGAACCTCCATACTGTTCTCCATAGTGGCTGTATCAATGTACATTCCCACCAACAGTGCAAGAGTGTTCCCTTTTCTCCACACCCTCTCCAGCATTTATTGTTTCTAGATTTTTTGATGATGGCCATTCTGACCGGTGTGAGATGATATCTCATTGTAGTTTTGATTTGCATTTCTCTAATGATTAATGATGTTGAGCATTCTTTCATGTGTTTGTTGGCAATCTGTGTATCTTCTTTGGAGAAGAAGATATTTAGGTCTATTAGGTCTATTTAGGTCTTCTGCCCATTTTTGGATTGGGTTGTTTGTTTTTTTGTTATTGAGCTGCATGAGCTGCTTGTAAATCTTGGAGATTAATCCTTTGTCAGTTGCTTCATTTGCAAATATTTTCTCCCATTCTGAGGGTTGTCTTTTGGTCTTGTTTATGGTTTCCTTTGCTGTGCAAAAGCTTTTAAGTTTCATTAGGTCCCATTTGCTTATTTTTGTTTTTATTTCCATTTCTCTAGGAGCTGGGTCAAAAAGGATCTTGCTGTGATTTATGTCATAGAGTGTTCTGCCTGTGTTTTCCTCTAAGAGTTTGATAGTGTCTGGCCTTACATTTAGGTCTTTAATCCATTTTGAGTTTATTTTTGTGTATGGTGTTAGGGAGTGTTCTAATTTCATTCTTTTACATGTACCTGTCCAGTTTTCCCAGCACCACTTATTGAAGAGGCTGTCTTTTCTCCACTGTATATGCTTGCCTCCTTTATCAAAGATAAGGTGACCATATGTGCGTGGGTTTATCTCTGGGCTTTCTATCCTGTTCCATTGATCTATATTTCTGTTTTTGTGCCAGTACCATACTGTCTTGATTACTGTAGCTTTGTAGTATAGTCTGAAGTCAGGGAGCCTGATTCCTCCAGCTCCATTTTTCGTTCTCAAGATTGCTTTGGCTATTCGGGGTCTTTTATGTTTCCATACAAATTGTGAATTTTTTTGTTCTAGTTCTGTGAAAAATGCCAGTGGTAGTTTGATAGGGATTGCATTGAATCTGTAGATTGCTTTGGGTAGTAGAGTCACTTTCACAATGTTGATTCTTCCAATCCAAGAACATGGTATATCTTTCCATCTATTTGTATCATCTTTAATTTCTTTCATCAGTGTCTTATAATTTTCTGCATACAGGTCTTTTGTCTCCTTAGGTAGGTTTATTCCTAGATATTTTATTCTTTTTGTTGCAATGGTAAATGGGAGTGTTTTCTTAATTTCACTTTCAGATTTTTCATCATTAGTGTATAGGAATGCAAGAGAACTTTTAAGATCTACTTTCTTAGCAACTTTCAAATATACAATACAGCATTTTTAATTATAGTCACCATGGGGTACATTTCATCTCCAGATCTTATCTTATAACTGAAAGTTTGTACCTTATGACCACCTTCACCCATTTGACCCACCTCCTACCCCCCCAAATCTCATGAGTTCCTCTCATTGGAATTCTAATCTGGAACCATACACAGAACAGGATTCTGGAAAACACAGTTCCTAGTCATAAATGAGAGAGATAATGCAAATTTGATAATGGATAATAAAGCCCATATGTAAACAACCAATGAGTCAATGAAGAAATCAAAGAGGAAATCAAAAAATACCCGGAGACAAATGAAAATGAAAACACAGTGATTCAAAATCTATGTGATGCAGTAAAAGCAGGTCTAAGAGGGAAGTTTATAGTGATACAAGCCTACCTCAGGAAACAAGAAAAATCTCAAACAACCTTACACCTAAAGGAACTAGAAAAAAATAGAACAAAACCCAAAGTTAGTAAAAGGAAATAAATCATAAAGGTCAGAGCAGAAATAAATTAAATAGAGGCTAAAAAAGCAATAGAAAAGATCAGTGAAACTAAGAACTGGTTCTTTGAAGAAATGGACAAATTGGTAAACCTTTAGCCAGACTCATCAAGAAAAAAAAGAGGGTCCAAATAAATAAAATCAGAAATGAAAGAGAAGTTACAACTGAAAGCACAGAAATACAAAGTATCATAAGAGATTACTATGAACAATTATATGCCAATAAAATGGACAATGTAGAAGAAATGGACAAATTTCTAGAAATATACACTCTCCCAAGACTGAATCAGGAAGAAAGAGAAAATATGAACAAACCAATTACCAGCAATTAAATTGAATCAGTAATAAAAACTCCCAACAAACAAAAGTCCGGGACCAGATGGCTTCACAGGTGAATTCTAGCAAACATTTAGAGAAGAATTAACACCTATCCTTCTCAAACTGTAACAAAAAATTGCAGAGGAGAAAACACTTCTGAAAAATAAAACTACCATTCAATTCAGCAATTCCACTTCTGGGTATTTTTGCAAAGAAAACAAAAACACTAATTCAAAAAGATATACGTACCCCTATGTTCATTGCAGCATTATTTAGGAAGCAGCCTAAGTGTCCATCAACAAATGAATGGATAGGGCTTCCCTGGTGGCGCAGTGGTTGAGAATCTGCCTGCCAATGCAGGGGACACGGGTTCGAGCTCTGGTCTGGGAAGATCCCACATGCCGCGGAGCAACTAAGCCCGTGTGCCACAACTACTGAGCCTGCGCATCTGGAGCCTGTGCCCTGCAACAAGAGAGGCCCCCACAGTGAAAGGCCCACGCACCGCGATGAAGAGTGGCCCCCGCTTGCCTCAACTAGAGAAAGCCCTCGCACAGAAACGAAGACCCAACACAACCATAAATAAATAAATTAATTAATTTTAAAAAAACCAAATGAATGGATAAAGAAAATGGTATAAATATACAATGGAATATTACTCAGCCATAAAAAAGAATGAAATCTTGCCATTTGCGACAATATGTTTGGACATGAAGGGTATTATGCTAAGTGAAATAAGTCAGACCGAGATGGACAAATACCATGTGATTTCACTTATATGTGAAATCTAAAAAACCAAACAAATGAATAAACATAACTAAACAGAAATAGAGTCCTATATACAGAGAACAAACTGGTGGTTGCCAGAGAGGGCATGAGGGGAACAGAGGAATAGGTGAGGGAGATTAAGAGGTACAAACATTGTTACAAAGTAAATGAGTCACAGGTATGAAATGTGCAGTGTGGAGAATATAGTCAATAATTATTTAGTATCTTTGGTGACAGATGACTACTAGACTTATGGTGATCATTTTGAAATGTATAGAAATACTGAATGACTGTATTGTACAGCAGGAATTATCATAGTGCTATAGGTCAATTATACTTCAAAACCAACCAGCCAACCAACCAAACTCATAGAAAAGGAGATCAGATTTGTGGCTACCAGAGGCAGGGGGTCAGGGAAGGTGATTCAGATGAAGGTAATCAAAAGATACAAACTTCCAGTTATAAGATAAAGAAGTACTAGGGAGATAATGTACAACATGATAAAGATGATTAACACTGCTGTGCGCTATATATGAAAGATGTTAAGAGAGTAAATTCTAAGAGTTCCTATCACAGGGAAATACAATTTTCTATTTAATGTTGTATCTATATGAGATGATGGATGTACACTAAGCCTATTGTGGTAATCATTTCATGATGTTATGTAAGTCAAATCATTATGCTGTACACCTTAAACTTACACAGTGCTGTATGTCAATTACATCTCAATAAAACTGGAAGAAAAAATAAAAATGGGAAAAATACATATGTATACTTGAGGGCATAATAATTCAAATACGCAGAGAGTCCTCACAAAGTAAATTAAAGTTTTTTTTTTTTTCTGTATTTCCCTAAAATGTAGACCTTAAGCTATTGGATAGGAAGATGCAGTGAGCAAGCAGCAGTACATTTGTGCAAACATAGCATTTCTCTTGTTACCTTCTCTTCCAATATAACTGTGTAACAGGTCTATTTTTTTTTTCTTCTCTTGAAAGGGATAGAAGCCTTTTTTTTTTTTTTTCCCCTCAAGTAAGTCCAATTTTAAAGGCAAGCCCTGCACTGGATGTACTGACACCATCAGAAAAGATCTATAGCAAAAGTGGATTTTAAGGAAAAGGCCTTATGTATTTCAGCTATATGTTAATGTTCTACCACTGATTCTCAGAGGATGAGGAGGAAAATGGTTATATCTCCCAAGGAAGTGTATCTGAATCTTAAGGAATTCTGATTTACATTTCTAGGAGAAAACTCAAGAAATTCTGATTTACCTTCCTGCCCACCACCCCTTCTACCAGTGAATCACTACCAACATGAGCCAGTGTTACTAATGAGAGTGTGTTTTATCCTGGAGGTTCAGAGGGAAAAAAGGAGTGAGGACCAATGTTCTATATCAAGTGAAAGAGAGATACATTTGACCAGTGTATTAGTTATCTAAAATGTAGGCATTAAAACAGTAAATATTTATTATTCTGTCGGTTTCTGTGGGTGAGATGTTTAAGAATGGCTTAGCTTGGTAATTCTGGTTCAGGGTTTCTCATGAGGTTGCAGTCAAGATGTCATTTGGGTCTGCAGCAATCTGGAGGCTCAACCAAACTAGAAGAGCTAATTCCAAGATGACTCACATGGCTGGCAAGGTGGTTGTAATGGTTAATTTTATCAACTTGACTGGGCCAAGGGATGCCCAGAAAGCTGGTTAAATGTTATTTCTGAGTAGTAGTTTAGTATTTCTGTGAGGGTGTTTCATTATTTCTACAAGGGGGTTTCCAAAAGAGATTAGCATTTAAATTGGTACACTGAGAAAAGCAGATGGCCCTCCCCAGTGTGGGTGGGCATCATCCAACCCACTGGGAGCTTGAATAGAACAAAAAAGGAGAGGAAGGTTGAATTCTGTCTCTGCCTGACTGATCTGGACCATCGATCTTCTGCCCTCTGCACTCCTGGTTCTCAGACCTTCAGACTTGGACTGGAATCTACGCCATAGGCTCTCTGGCTTTTAGGCCTTTGAACTATACCATGAGCCTTCCTGGGTGTCCATCTTGCAGAGAGCAGATGGTGGGACTTCTCAGCCTTCATAATTATGTGAACTAATACCAATCAGTCAATCACCAACTAACCAAATAACCCATGTAGCTTCCTATTGGATCTTTTGCTCTAGAGAACCCTCAGCGCTACAGTGGTGCTGGTCAGCACTGACAGGATGCCTCAGTTCCTCACCATGTGGGCATCTTCATAGAGCTAGTTCAGTATCTTTATGACATGGTACCTAGCATCCCCCAGAGCAACCGATCCAAGAGAAGAAGACGGAAGGGCAAGGTCTTAATGACTTATCCTCAGAAATCACACACCAACACATCCACTGTACTCTTTTTGTTAAATGGACGACTACTATGTGACCGATGAGGAGAGCACTATACAAGGGGTGTGAATACCAGGAGGCAAGAATCATTGGGGTCATCTTAAGGCTGGCTACTACAACCAGTCACTAGGAAACTTACACCAAACTATATATATAATTTTGCTGGGCTCCATCCAAATGGATAAATATTAAAATATTACAAAAACAGGGGTTGAATTTACAACTTTTTAGTATAATTTATGATTCATATGTATGCATGTATATATACACATATGTGTAGGTACATTTATATGTACACATATATATCATACTCCTTTATGATATATATCATATACTAGTAAGGAATGTCAAATTGCTTAGTCTAATATTAAGCAATATTAAATGAAACTTAAAATCTTACATTTTTATATCTGTCAGTGTATAAGATTCTGAAAGTAAATCCCGAAAAGAAGAAGATAAATCAGTTTTCAGGGCAAGTCACATTGTCAGACATTCTTCCTTACTGCTGCTCACAGGGATTGATGGAACTCAAGGAAGCTCTGCTAAAGGAAGAAATCTATTAAAGGAAATCTTCAGGTCCCTGAATTTTTAGGCACTACCATTCTTGTGGTAGAATCAGCTTGCCATCCTTATTCTAATATACCTCTCACAAGCTTCTTCTATAGAAAGTTCAAAATAGTTTACAGAGTCATCAATCATTCTTTTCCTGCTTGAAAAACCAGAAATAATGATCTCTTTTTGTGTCTTTAAGTGCTTACCTAATTGTTTATTAGTTTTAGACCAATAGTGAGCATTGACAGTTGTGTGGATTCCAGGAAAACCTCTCTTTCAGATTCTTTGTCATAAGGGCAAATTATGTTGTTTTGACTTTGCATATTTTTAAGCAGAGGCTTTTTTCCCCCGAATATCTCTCATTATTCATAACATTATGTGTCTGTATCTGACCTTACATGGTGGAGGGTGGGGGTGGGGGGCGGGGAGGTAATCCCTCAGGAGCAGGAGGAAACTTCCTTAAATGAAAAAGTATTTGCCAGAAGTCTACAGAAAAGATCATGCTCAACAGCAGTGGCATACCAATAACACAACTGTAGACAATTTAAAACAATAATAAAACTGGCCAAAAGCCAATCTGCTTTTTATTTGCAGTTATAAACTAAAACTGTGTTTGTGATATAGTATTCCTCCCTGAAAAAAATATCTGAACATTTGTGAACATTTCTTCTTTATGTGTAACATTTTTGGGAACTTTGGGGAAAAAATTGCCCATTCTTTTCAGTCTCACCTCATCAGTGGAAAATGCTGCAAAATGTAGGTATGTATAATAGCAAAAAGACTTCCCTAGACAAGATGGAGTGCTCAGTATGAAGCTGTGTGTCAAAGACAAATTTTGAAAAGCTAATCTCAATCTTTGAAGTTCTGTGTGATCCAAAAGAAAATATGAATACATGAGGATCAGCTCAGATTTTACTGTCTGCTATATGTGATTTTTCTTTTCTGAGTTATCTTGTTTTCTGGTGTGAAATTTTAGAGGTTAAATATCAAAAAATATTTGTGAAGAGCCAGAATCAGCTTCAAACAATGTACAGTGAAATTCCAAGCTTTAAAATTGTTCCCTGAAGACCACACAGAAATTTTAGAGAAGCCCATTAACCATGCAATCAAAAATAAAATAAACATTTAAATAGAAAAAAAATCCATTTTTAAAGAAAATGACAGGAGAAATGATAAAAGATGCTGGTCTTACATTGCTAAAAGAAATCAAAAGGGTAATTTTGAGGGCCTTAATCATTTTCTTCAAGAACTGCACACTATTTCCAAAGCAAAGGATCAAATAATGTCAAGTCTTGCTGCCATTCAGCCATTTTTCAACAATACAGCATTATAAAGGCAACCCAGAGAGTGGGTGAAGATATTCACAATGCATGTAACTGAGAAGCACTCATATCTAAAATCTACACATAAGAACTTGTATAGGTTAATAAGAAAATCAATTAGAAAAAAAAAGACTTCTCAGAATGGACAAAAAACTTAGTTCACCAGAGAAGAAAACCCAATAAAAATTGACATTGAAAAGATGCTCAAAAAGAATAATCAGGGAAATGTGAATTAAAACTGCAATGAGATACAACTATACCTCCACCAATATAGCTAAATTTAAAAGACTGATGAGACTAATTGTTGACAAGAATGTGAAGCAACAGGAAGTCTCATATATGCCTAATAATACTTTAGAAAAAATGTGGCCCTCTTTACTAAAGCTGAAGTTTGTATATTCTATGATACAGCAATTTTATTCCTAGATTTTATTCCCAGCTTAACTACATACATATGTACAGTAAGTTATGTACATTAATATTCATAGCAGTGTTACTTATACTGGAACACCGTTCCAGTATTGTCAGCAGTGTTACCCCAAACTGGAAACAACTCAAAAATCCATCAAATTCATATGGAACCACAAAAGACCCCAAATTGCCGAAGCAGTTTTGAGAAAATATAACAAAGCTGGAGGTATCCATCCTCCCAGATTTCAGAGTACACTACAAAGCTACAGTAATCAAAACACCATGGTACTGGCACAAAAACAGACACATAGTGGAACAGAATAGAGAGCCCAGAAATAAACCCACACACCTGTGGTCAATTAATCTACAACAGAAGAGGCAAGAATATACAATAGAGAAAAGACAGTCTCTTCAACAAGTGGTGCTGGGAAAACTGGACAACTACATGTGAAACAATGCGAGTAGAACATTACCTCATACAATATACAAAAATAAACTCAAAACAGATTAAAGACCTAAATATAAGACCTGAAACTATAAAAACTCTTAGAACATAGGCAGAACACTATTTGACATAAATCATAGCAGTATTTTTTTTTGGATCTGTCTCCTTAGGCAAAAGAAATAAAAGCAAAAATAAATAAATGGGATATAATTAAACTTAAAAGCTTTTGCACAGCAAAGGAAATCATTGACAAAATGAAAAGACAGCATATGGAGTGGGAGAAAGTATTTGCAAATGATATAACCAACAAGGGGTTAATATCCAAAATATACAAACAGCTCATACTACTCAATATCCAAAAAAAAAAAAAAAAAAAAAGGACAGAAGACCTGAGTAGACATTTTTCCAAAGAAGAAATACAGATGGCTAACAGGCACATGAAAAGATACTCAGCATCACTAATTATTAGAGGAAATGCAAATCAAAACAATGAGATATCAGCTCACACCTGTCAGAATGGCTATTATCAAAAAGTCTACAAACAACAAATGTTGGCGAAGATGTGGAAAAAAGGGAACCCGTGTACACTGTTGGTGGGAATGTAAATTGGTACAGCCACTGTGGAGAACAGTACAGAGGTTCCTCAAAAAACTAAAAATAGAACTACCATATGATCCAGCAATTCCACTCCTCGGTATATATCTGGAATAAATGAAAACACTAATTTGAAAAGATACATACACCCCCATGTTCATACAGCACTATTTACTATCCAAGGTATGGTAGCAACCCAAATAGCCATCAACAGATGAATGGATAAAGATGATGTGATATCTATATTCAATACAATGGAATATTACTCAGCCATAATAAAAGAATGAAATCCTGCCATTTGCAATGTGAACAGACCTAGAGAATATTGTGCTTAGTGAAATAAGTCAGACAGAGAAAGACAAATACAGTATGATATCACTTTTTTGTGGAATCTAAAAAATATTACAAATAAATGTATATGTAAAACAGAAACAGACTCACAGATACAGAAAACAAACTAGCAGTTAACAGGGGGGCGAAGAAAGTGGGGATGGGCAAATTAGCATGGGATTAAGAGACACAAACTACTATGTATAAAACAGATAAGCAACAAGGATATATTGTACAGCACAGGGAATTATAGACATTTTCTTGTAATAACATTTAATGGAGTATAATCTGTAAAAATACTGAATCACCATACTATACACCTGAAACTAATATAATTCTGTAAATCAACTATACTTCAATTAAACAAAATAGGGGCTTCCCTGGTGGCACAGTGGTTAAGAATCCGCCTGCCAATGCAGGGGACATGGATTCGAGCCCTGGTCCAGGAAGACCCCACATGCTGCAGAGCAACTAAGCCCGTGCACCACAACTACTGAGCCTGCGCTCTAGAGCCCGAGAGCCACAACTGCTGAGTCCACGTGCCACAACTACTGAAGCCTGCGTGCCTAGAGCCCGTGCTCCACAAGAGAAGCAACCACAATGAGAAGCCCGTGCACCGCAACAAAGAGTAGACCCCACTCACCGCAACTAGAGAAAGCCTGTGAGCAGCAATGAAGACCCAACGCAGCCAAAAATAAAATAAATAAATTTATATAAAAAAATAAATAAAATGAAAAAAACAGTGCAAAAAATAAAAGATACACTCTGGCATTTACCTTATAATGTGGAAATGGATGATTCAGGAAATCCAAATAAAACCTCAGGCTAAATGAAAAAAAACTATCAATAGAATGGATAAATAAATTGGGTTATTGTCATAAAATGGAATACCATAGGGCAATGAAAATGAACAAACTATAGCTATAGGCAGTGACATAGTTGATTCGCACAAAAATAATACTGACCATGAGAAACCATACACAAAATAACACATACTGTATGATTCTATTTACATAAAGTTCAAAAACAGGCCAAACTTAATGATAATGTCTAGTTTGCAGAGGATGTTACAATTTACTTTCAACCCCATTTTAGGAAATGCAAACATTTACCAATGTGCTAGCCAATTAACAAATATCAAACTCCAGAAGTAATTGTACAAAATCAGAATTTGTAGCAAACCATCTAGTGGCAGGCTGTGTCCAATCTCTGCTAAATTTAAATTTTTAAAGAGTGATAAAAACTTTAGGCACCCTGGGAGTAAGTATGTTTTCTTCAGTCTGCAGTTTGGTCACAAGACATTATAGAAATTTATTTTCTAAAATTTCCGTAAGGTCGTGGCTAAATACATAAAAATTTCCATGATTGGTAAAACCATGGTGGGCAAGATCAATATCTCAAAACAGGGATGAGGAGAGTAACTGGACACATATAATGACATTAAAGGTATTTTTTAAAACAAAATTTTGGTCTTATTTCTTATTTCTTATTTAAAACCATGGTGGGCAAGATCAATATCTCAAAACAGGGATGAGGAGAGTAACTGGACACATATAATGACATTAAAGGTATTTTTTAAAACAAAATTTTGGTCTTATTTCTAGGAGTTTATCCTGCAGATACACAGGTTCTGCATGTATAGTGTATGTACAACATACTCAATGCAGATTGCATGAGAAAAAATTGAATAGGGAAAACAGTTTAACTATAGTTCAGCTGTATAATAGAGTAGCATTTTAATTATATTTAATTTAAAATTAAATTTTAACTATATTTAATTGCATATGTACATATGTATACATACATATATGTATACACACAAACACATACTTTAATATCTAGAAAATGTAAAGATAAATAGTAGCTACCACTGAGGATGGTATATGGAAACAGGGTAGTTGGAGAGATTTTTTTTTTATATGCCATTTGTCACTGCCTAAAATTATTTTTCACATTTGTACATTGTTTTTCATAATAATAGTAATAAAAATTGTTTACATTTTTCAGAGGAAACTTTAAAACCTGCAGTATGTAAAAGTTTCAGCAAACATCTGGAACTAACCAGATCCTTCTTTGAGGGCTGACAAGAGACTCAGGTAGGGCTTAATTTCAATTCACTGGGCCCACATAGTAGGGCCCAGGGCAGTGGTTTTTGAACTCTTTCTTGCCCATCCACAGTAGGAAATTTATTTACATCTTGCATCCTAGAAGTTTCACAAAATAGCAGTTATTTTCCAAGATACCGATTTTTTTTATTCCTTTCTATTCTGCTGGTCAAAACCTACTAAGTTGATTTTGTGTATCATAATTATGGTTTTACTATCTAAATATGCAAGCCTACTGCACCATGACCACAGTTGGAAAACATTGGTTTAAGGGAGCTTGGGCTTATCTCCAGTTTGGTTCTAGCCCTTGTCTCTAAAGAGGGGGAGACTGTCAACATCTCCTAGCCCAGAAGGGGTGAGACATGGCTGGGTGATGTGGAGTCTGCCTGGGAAGGGCCTGGAGCCCCAAGAGAGCCAGCTGAGGAAGAGGCTCCTTCTACACTCCTGATGTCATGCTCCACCCCCGCCCACTGATGCCTCCTCACTCTAAACCTGAAAGGCAGCTTGGATTGTAGGTTGTTTTGTTGTGGTAATATAGTATAATATAAGAAACAAAGTTCAAGCCTCAAAGTAAGCGCCTCCTGAAAGCAAAGGGAAGAAAGCAGGAAAGGATAAAATCCAACTACAGAACAAGCACTTTCTCAAACTGAGTCAAAATCATTAGGCAGGAGACCCAGGAATGTGCATTTTAGCAAGCTCTGCTGGTGATTCTTATGCACACCGAAGGTCTGTACCTAAAAGAAATGTACACAAAATAGATGGAATTCATCTTGAGCCTTCTACTTTGGGATTTAGATAGAGTTGGTTGATGAAATTCAAGGGACTCCCTAACTCTAAAACTCATAAATGATGGAGGGTGTTCACTTGGATACAACACCAATTCCTCTATCACAAAATTCACAAGATGCTTCAGTTATTAATACTGTCAACAGCCCTGTGAAGGAAGTTTGACTTCCCGAAGATCCACAGCTATGATGAGATCTGAACCAGGACTTCTGGTTGCCATGCTAGTGTTCTTTTTCACTATGCTATTGAAAATGATGGGGGGTGGGGTGGGATTATAGTTGAAATGGAATTTTGAGGGGAAGAAAAAGAGGATCAAACATAGTATCTCTAAAACAACGAGATATTCTTTCTTACCCAGCATTGGTAAAAATTAGAAAGTCTGACTTTATCAGATGTCATTAAAGGCATGGAACTCTGGGAACTCTTAGAAGCCTGTTGTGGGGTGTATAAATTGGAACCAATTTGAAGAGCAATTTGGTAATATCTAGTAAAGCTGAAGATGCATATACCCCAGGCTTATGATCCTGAGAAACTCTTTCATGTGTATCCAGTATATTTATTGCAGCATTTTTGTAATCAAGGGCAGATCCAGTTCTGTGGGACTCAAAGCTTATGTAATTTGGGAGGTTCTCTTTAAGAAAAAACAATACAAAATTACAAATACTAAAGTAAATGTTTATTTAGAATGAGAAGAAATTTCTTGAACCTTGGAAATCCATGTCCCTTTATTCTGAGTTCCTTTATAAATGCTTTCTGATTGCTTCCTCTCTCACCCTACAATTCCTAGCAATTCCCAGCACTGCAGGGGGGAAAGAGATGGGAGGGAAGGCAGAGGGGAGATGTGCATGCGAATAAGGGGCTCTAAATTTCATGAGCTTCATGGTAAATCCGCCTCTGTTTGTAATACAGAAACACTGAAAACAGCCCAAATGGCTGTCAGAATGAGAATGAATAAATTATGGTACATTTATATAATGGAATATTTAAAAGAATGAACTAGACCTACATGGATATATCTCAAAAACTAAATTTGAGTTGGTTACTAGTGCTCTGCATTAGTCAATTACTCCTTTAATTGACCATTTACTCATCAGTTTCTCTTTCTAGATTATGAGCTGCTTTTCTGAAAGTTTCAAACTACAAATGTGACTTTTTATGCTCTGTGCATGTACCTTACCATTTTTCAAGTTAAGTTATAGTCACGATTGTTAGCTCCTTCGGAGAAACCCAAGATGCTTACAATATCCACTTCTTTTCTACCTCTAATGTCTCCATAATTTCTGCATCAAGTACTATGTTCCTTTGTACTCTGAAGTCATGACCTTGAAATCAAG
The DNA here is from genome assembly GCF_028021215.1 of Eschrichtius robustus. NCBI lineage: Eukaryota > Metazoa > Chordata > Mammalia > Artiodactyla > Eschrichtiidae > Eschrichtius > Eschrichtius robustus. The sequence continues at coordinate 56,939,034 of NC_090834.1, forward strand.
TTTTGGGTGTTGAAAGTTTTATGACTAGATTCAAGCACAATGAAAACCATGAACACTGACTGGTACTCCATGGTAGTATGGGGTATCAGCATACTGCCTACCTTTTAGAAGCTCTGAAGCTTTGCAAGTTTAGCTGGAAACTGGCAAGCCGAGCCTGGTTAAAACCTTCCCCAAAGCTGACAAGTAATGCTGACAGTGTTCATTGCACACACCTGCAGTATCAAAAGGTAACAGGAAGGGTGTTTCACTTCTGTTCCTAACTTCAGGGCACTTCAGGGAACTCCGTGGATCATAGAGAGCCTGGTATGCATGCTAAAGGAAGCAAGTCCTCTTTATGTTGTAGGGAGAACAACTGAAGGGTTGCTTGATCACTGGATTACGAATGGGTAAGAGAATGGACTCTAGTGCCAAACTCCCAGTGTAACTTGGTACAAATTATGAAACCTCTCTGAGTTTCAGTTTCTCCTTTGAAAACTGGGGATGATGCTACTACCCCTACTTCAGAGTGTGCTGTTGTGAGAATTAAATGAGTGAATATGTGAAGAATATATTAACAGTATACATTAATATTAACATATTAATCCTGGAACATAGTAAGGATTCTATGGCACTAGCCATCACTATTACCAACAGTAATATATTCATTTTAGAAAGATCACTCTGGCAACTGTCTGGAAAATGATGAATCTAAAAGGGGAAGTGTCACTCCAACACTGAAAATAGAAATAAAGAAGAAGATGATATGATTTGATACAGTACAAAGAGTGGCTTGAACTTAGCACCAGACACACAAATACTGTAGTCAACTTCCAGTGATCTACATTTTAAATGAACTATCGTTAGTTTTCAGTTTCACACACTGGTTTCCCGTGCCTTCATCATACTACTGGCCAGTGGTCCCCTGCTCAGAAAACAGCCCTTTGACTTAAACAAGTAGTAGGTGACAGGGTAAAAGAAGTCAGGATCCTCACTCTCTGAGACTCAGACTGCAGTTCTTAAGAGGCACACTGGGGAGGACCAGGTCAAGAAAGAAGGCAAGACAAACAGACGGCCTGGGTAGGAAGTGAGCCAACTGGTCACTATTTTTGGTCCCTTGGACAAGGTAGCATAGTCAAAGAGGAGATTTGAACTGGGATACATATCATTGGTATGTATGCCAGATTGTCTTGTTCCCCAGATTTTGCAACCAATACCAAAGACATACTTTTGTTTTAAGGCCCATAGCTACATAATTCAGAAGGCATTTAGCTGCAAGTTTCCATATTTCTGTTCTCAAGGTTCAAGAAGTGTCTAAGAACTTGGTATTTTCATGGGTGATATTTTCTAGTCTGTTTTGAGAACAGTTTTACAATTCTTCCAGGCTTTTTGCCCTCTTGGCAACCGTTCTTGCCCACCTTCTGGCAAGAAACACTCTTTCCTACATCGCAACCTGGCAAAATGCTGATCCTCCTCCAAAACTCAGCTTATTTCCTTTTGTAGGCTACCACTTCACTTGGCTTATACATTTATATTGGTACTTATTAGTTTATATTACAATTCTCTGTTTTCTTGCCAGTCTCCATGTCTAGACCATGAGTTCCTTGATGGAAGGGTCAATGGTTTTATTTCCCACCTTGGAGAGACTGTATAGCATAACAGTTTAGTGGATGGAGCCAAGATTTCCAGGTTTAAATCTCACATTTATAGAATGTATATCCTTGAGCAAGTCATTTAACTTTTCTGTGCCTAAGTTCTCTTATCTGTAAAATGGGCATAATAATAGTGCAACTTTAACTAGCCCTTACTTCTTTCTTTTAATCAGATAGAAAACTAGTTCATGAGTATCAATGAGTTAGAGAATTTTTTGATACGTTTAAAAGGTGGTCTAATACATGAAGGGGTCATTGTTTCCAGGTCAAATAAACGCAGATAACTGTGTTGGAAAAGGAAAGAGAGAGGCTCAAAGATTCTGGCAGGCAATGCCCAGCAATTCCTCCACTCTCTCTCCAACAGCTTCACACTGTTATGCCTCCTCTGACTACCCGGTTCCAAGTCTTTTCACTTACTCTTACCTGTCAAAGGGTTACCTTCCGTAGCAAGCCATCTTTGGCATCCCACGCTTAGGCTGTGTCAGGGAACTGATCACCCTTTTATTCAATTGTCTGTTTAGATGTCTGATACCACCCAAACGTGACTTTAGCAGGGGCTCTGTTGTTTTTCTCTGTTCTCATAACTCCGAAAAGACTGATCCCCTCACGCTAATCCTCTCAACAATCAAGAGTCTCCTTCTGGTCCGCTTTCCTTCTGCATCAGTCACTCCTTGCCCTTCACTTTGCGTTCCTCAGCATCACTCGGAAGCTTTAGAAATGAAGACTCTCATACCTCGCCCCAAGTGGGTTACCTAGTTCCTTCAGCGCTAACCTCTACAACCCTAGCGTCTTAACTCCGCCCCGTCTCAGCCCCTGACCCCGCCCATTCCTCCGCTTCACCGCCTCTTTAAATGGAGTCGCAAGTACGCATGCTCCCTCTGAACTTCCTCGTAGCGTGATGACGTTAGCGTTGGCGTGGTGACGTAGGGGTTGGTGCCGCGGGTGTTTTCAGCTAGGGGTCCGGGAGTGAGTTTAGAAGCTGCGCGGGGTTGTGGGGTGTCCCGGGAGCTCAAGGCGCGCGCTTTCTCTTTGGCGTTCGTCGCTGAACATCTTGTGTCCTTTCCGCCCTCTCGGGGAGGGGGAAAGCAGAGCTTCTTCACGAGCGGGGGACTCTGGAGCGCCTGAGGGCAGGGCTGCGGCCCGGAAGAGGGGAGGAGAAGAGAGGGTTCCCGTAGGCAAGGTCGGCGCGCGCTGGGATCAGGGCTGGTCCCGAGAAGGGCCTGGGGCGGCCGCGCTATGTTCGGGGCCCGGTGCCTGCTCCGAGCCCTGCGCTCCTGTTCCTCGGCTCCCTGCCCAAGGCACAAACCTTCAGCCAAACTGAGCGTGCGGGACGCTCTCGGGGCCCAGAACGCAAGTGGGGAGCGCGTTAAGGTCCAGGTTAGTGTATCGGAAGGGGGTGGGTTTGTCCTTTTCGTTGACTGATATGGCACGTCCACTTCTAGGCTTGCCTTGTGCTGTCGGGTCGGACAGAACGACAGAACGACCGGCAGCGGAAAGTTAGAAAATGTAGGCAATCGTGTGCGTCCACGTTTTTCTCCTCTCATTGGTTACCGTTAGTTTTGCCTGAAAAGTGCTGGAACTTTGCTTTCATGATACAGGTTATTACCCGTAAACTTGTTAATCATACAGCAAAATGAACGAGCCCGTTTTCTTTTGTCCCTCATAACGTGTGTCCACAGTTATATAGCTCCTTGAGTGCAGGAACTATGTCTTACCCGTCTTGATAGTCACACATAGCTGGCAGTAAATATTTGTTCAACTAAACCATACCTTTTATTCAACTTTTAACCACCTCAGTGCCTAAAATGGGGCTTTGCATATAACTTATGTTAATAAGTTAGGAGAACGAGTGGAGTGTAGCAGTTTGAAAGAGCTCTGGAGTCAAGCTGCCTCGGTTTAAATCTCTGCCGCTTAGTAGCTTGTTAATTATGGGCATGTCACTTAACGTGCTCTAAACCTCAGTTCCCTCTTAAGAGAACGGAGATAATAGTCCCTATCTCACAGAGTCCTGAAGATTAGTTACAAAACATTTAGGACAGTGGCCCACCGTGAATAAATGTTAGTTGCTATCATTTCTCTTGTTAATAATAATATTTTCAACGGCTCCACACAGAAGGTGCCTCCTTAAAGGAGCAGACCAAACAAGGAGGTTTGACTTACTAGGTTGCTGAAACACACGGATGCAGTTATTTTTGCTGTCCTCACATATCCTTGATTTTTAGCAGTATGACCAATTTCCCCCTCTTTGCATTTCTTTGGGTTTCATATTCTTTCTATTATCCAAATCAAAACTTCTTCTTGCATTAATCTATTAATTCGACATACATTAATACCTTTGTGTGCTAGTCTAGAGAGGATTCAAAGATGAACAGAACCTACTCGCTAGGTTAGAGGCTTTCACTTTAGTGCTGTGCAGTCTAATTTAGAAGTATCTGAATTGAGTGGTACTGTAATTGTAAAATACACACTAATTTTGAGGAACAAAAGAATGCAAACTATCTCAGTATTTTTCATATTGATTACATGTTGATATATATTTTGGGTTCAATAAAATACACTATTAAAATTAACCCATTTCTTTTTTATGTAGCCACTAAAAAAGTAAAATTACGTATGTGGCTCACATTATATTTTTGTCAGACAGCCCTGGTCTGATGGCTAAGACAAGAAATGACAACAGTGTGATAAGTATTAGTGGTATAAATAGAAAACTTTGAGAATACAGAGAGGGAAGTTCTTAACAGTGTGAGGAGGTCAAAGAAGACTTCTTGCGTGAGGTGACATTTCAGCTGAGTCCGGAAGGATGTGTTCCTCAGGCACAGGAACCAGGGATAGGGTGGAAATATCATTTCAGAAGAGTTTGTTGACAGAACATGAACTTTGAACCGAGATCTGTGTTTGAATTCCACCTGTGCTACTTGGTAACCTTGAGTGTTTAGCAAGGTTATCCTAACTTCTCTAAATATGTTTCATCTCTAAAGTGATAGTTCTTGTGAGGATTAAGTAGAAAAATATTTATAAAGAGCTTAGGACAGAAGCACATTAAACAGCGCTCCATAAATGTTAACTTTTACTAACAAGTAAAAAGCAAGGCATTGGTGCTTTGGATTGGGCATGCTCAAGTTATGAAGGGCCTTGTACGTGAGACTGAGGCAATTTACGCTTTACTCAGTGTAGCCCTGGAGAAAGATAAGCGCTTCCTAGTAGACTTGGGTTTAAATTCAGGCTCTGCCGTTTACCAGCAGTGTGCCCTCAGGCAAGTTATTTAACTTCTCTGAGCCTCAATTCTTCACTTGTAAAATGGGAACAATGATAATCCACATTGCTGTTGTGAGGAGGAGGTGAAACAGTATATGAAGAAGGTAGTAAAATGTTTGTCACATAGTAGATGTTCAGTACATGATAGATATTCTTCCACTGGAAAATATTCATGGATTTTCTACTGTGTGCCTGACAATAGCCTTCAATGCAACGAAAAATGTGATTCCTAAACCCACAAAATATTATGGACATGCAAATAAGTAATAGAAGGGCTTTAATAACAGTGTCTGTTAGGGTGTGGTGGGGATACAAAGAAAGTCAGGATCAGTACAGTTTTCCTAAGTAGGATCATCTCACTTTTCCCAAGCACGTTTGATGGTTAACTGAACACCATCAACTGTTTCACAGTTGTTCAGAGGCTGCTAGAATATTCTCTCTCAACCTCTATGCTAGTTAAATTTAACTAGCATAGAGGTTGTCATCTGTGAGAGAGCTGTTTTTAGTGTTCTCCTTGAAGACATCTCATTTGTACTCATGCATACCTGTCATTTAAATTCAGTGTCTTTGAAAGTTCATGTGCTGCTTAATATGATCATAATAAGTTTCTTGAGAACTCTTTTAGTATGATACTTTGTAAAAAAGAAAACCCCATAAAGATGTTTCTAGTCTATAACTACGTAATCTCTCTTCTGGGAATTTGATATAAAAGGAGAAAGGAACCAAAGTATGTGCCCTGTTATGTGTAATGGTGGGTGAGAGGGCAGGGGCAGGAAGAAAACCTGGAATATTAGGGGGATTGGTTATGTGAATTAGGCTCATCAGCTTAATGGGATTTGGGACGTCTTATTCAGAATGATGAGCTTTATTAACAAAACGACAACAACAAAAAGGTGGAATGCCAAAGCTGTATTTCACTGTGATGAGGACCATATAAAATTATATATGCATATCGGTAAACTAAAAGCAATTGATCAGGCAGGATTATGAAGACTTTTTTTTTTTTTATTTAGTCCTTTGTGTGTATGTGTAATGAAAATATACAATGTTTGTATTTTAAACTCACATTTAGAAATATTTCTCATTAGGGATGGATTCGTTCAGTCCGATCCCAGAAGGAAGTCTTGTTCCTGCATGTCAATGATGGGTCATCTTTGGAAAGCCTTCAGGTTGTAGCAGATTCAAGCTTTGACAGTAGGTGAGTTTTTTTTGTTTGTTTTTAAGAGTACTTTGATTTTTTTTCATCTCCTCTGTTCCCCATTTCCCTATTCCAAGTGTTCATATTGCCCCCTCAGTGATCTTTCTAAGCAAATCTGCTTTTCATAGCTTTGAGGCTCAAGTCCAGATACTTGGAATCAAGATCCTTTTCTCCTCTCTCTAACATCTTCACATGACAATATCCCCCACCTATCCTTTGCTTCTCTCTCAACTATGTGCAGCTCTTAACCCAATTAAAGGTAGAATCTTCTATCATTAAATGGTTTAGGGACTTCTCTGGTGGTCCAGTGGTTGACTCCATGCTCCTAATGCAGGGGGCCCAGATTCGATCCCTGGTCAGGGAATTAGATCCCGCATGCTGCAACTAAGACCCAGTGCAGCCAAATAAATAAATAAGTAATAGTTTAATGTTCTGAGAGCACGGTTGGTATTAATATGAGGGCTACATGTACGATCTTGTTTATGCTATTGTTTTGTTATTATAGAGAACTGGCCTTTGGGAGTTCTGTGGAAGTTCAAGGGCAGCTGGTAAAAAGTTTGTCCAAAAGGCAAAATGTGGAACTGAAGGCAGAAAAAATTGAAGTTGTTGGAAATTGTGATGCCAAGGTATGTGTCGTGACATGATTATGGAGGCCGTAAAGGCTTAATTTAAAACATTAGCAATGTTTTAAGTGTGATTATTGGGAAGATGGCACTTGGAACATTTCGACTGTGACTTCCTAGGTAATTGAAACAGGCTATAGACTGAGGAATGTAGAAAGAGTAGCAAAAAGTATTTATGTAGATGGCGGAGCCTTAGGAGTGAGAGCTAAGTGATAATACTCTGTGTATCTCTGTGGTGCCTGTCACTGTTGAGATTTGCCACTTTACAAGCATGCCTAGTCAGCTGCAGTGACAAAGACATACCAGGGCAAACCACATTCTTAGGAAAACTCTGCCTAGAAATTACTTTTGCATGATCTAGAACTGTACCATCTGGTGCAATAGCCACTAGCCACCCATGGCTATTTAATATTAAATCAATTAAAATTAAATTAAAAATTCAGTTCCTCAGTGACATTAGCCACATTGCAAGTACTCAGTAGTCATATGCAGCTAGCAGCTACCGTACTGCATTGCACAGGTACAGATCATTTCCGTTTATCACAGAAAATTCTGTTGGATGGTGCTAGAGTGTGGGGATACTTAGGCTGAACGAAGATAAGAAATTCTACATTAAGACATATTTATTCCTGTTTTTGCAAGGCTCTTCTGTTAGTAGCTTTTTATGTATAGCCTGATAAAGAGGTTAGAGGGAATAAAACCATAGATTATTAATCCAGTTTCTATTTGGAGAAAATGAGACCCAACCAGGTAAAATGACTTGCATTAGGTCATATTGCTGATTAGTGGCGCAGCTGAAGTTTATGTGCTAGCCATTTTAACCCCCTGTGGTTTAGCTATACTCATCTTCAAATATTTAATGAACAAAAAATGAGGAATATAGGGAAATAGCATCATTTTAATTCAAATTCATTTTTAGTTCTTTTGGATAACTGAAATGTTAACCATTTTTATTTTTGCTTTTTTAGAGGGATGTTTGATTATTAAAAATTTGCCATGTGTTTTACTCTTCTTAAATTGTTTTCCCTTGGTGGGTATTGATGCTTTCCACTACTCTTCCCCCTCATTTCAGTGTCATTTTTAAGTATTCAGCATTAGGGAATTCTGAACCTGCTGACAGTCCCCAGATTCCTATTAATGTGATCATATTGTCACTTTCATAGGTATGGGACCTATTTCTATATGACATAAATTAATGTGTGCACAAGGCCTAAAAGGAATAGACAGCTATGTTGGTAGCCTGTTTTAGAGTTCTTTTACTTAGCTTCTCTGTTATCTTTTTTATTGAAACTTTGGTTTTGGTCTGAAACTTTTATCCTATCTTCTCAATCTTGTAAAATGAGTGTGGGCAGGGAAATTTTTCTAGGTAGAGTCATAATTTCCTTTAAAATTTTTATCAATATACATTGCTCGTCCAGATGACAGAAAGCTGTTGACCCTCACTCATGTTCTGAAACAGCAGCACATGTTGATAAATGGCGATAAATAGTGCTAATTGATTATGGGCGCTTGTGGGCTTTCAAGACATTTGGGCAATTTTAAAATTCAATACCAGCTGTTTGTATACAGCTGTAGAAAACAATGTTTAATATCTACAATATTCTAAACTCATGTGTGCCAAACAGTGGAGTGTTTTGGGTAACTATATCCTAATCTCTCTATTTGTAAGTAGTGATTGATAGCTAACGGATAGAAATTTGATAAATAACAGATGAGCCTTGGTGATAATAAGTAACTTTGCCCAAGGTTCCAAAGCTAATAAGTAGTAGAGCTGAATTTAAACCCACATCTTTCTGATTTCACTCACTGTTCTACTAACTTGTTAGAATTAATGTGGACCATATTCAGTTATGTTAAGAAATAAAGAACGAAAGCATCTTAGTTTTATTCTAAAGCACTACTATTTAACAAATGCCCTGTAAACTGATTTTATAAAACTGTATTTCTTTTAGCTTCTAACTTGTTTTTCCTTTTATTGTCAGGCTTTCCCTTTTAAATATAAAGAGAGGCATCCTCTGGAGTATCTGAGACAATACCCTCACCTTAGGTGTAGGACTAATGTTCAGGGTTCTATACTGAGGGTTCGCAGTGAAGCCACAGCTGCTATCCATTCTTTCTTTAAGGTAAGGAGCTTTGCTTCTAGGTGTTCTTTCTTGTGAAGAAGTTGAATAATTGTAATACTGGAGTATTATCCTGAAAGTTCTTTGGGTTATTTATTCTAAGCACCCTTTATTGTGTGGTACTTTTTTCTTTGGCTGATTTTAAATTTTCTGTTTATCACTGGTTTTGAGTAATTTGATTAATGTGTGCCTTGGCACAGTTTTCTTTATGTTTCGTGTGTTTGGAGTTCATTGAATTTCTTGAATCTATGCATTTTAATTTTCACCAAGTTTTTCAGTCATTATTTCATCAAATATTTTTTATGTTACCTCTCTCCTTGGGAGACTTCAGTTAACCATATATTAGGCCACTTGATGATATCTCGACAGCTCTCAGATGTTCTTTTCTTTTTAAAAAATCTTTTTTTTCCAGTGTGTTTCTTTTGGATAGTTTGTATTACTATGTCTTCATGCTTACCGATCTTTTCTTCTGCAGTGCCTAATTTGTTATTCCTATCCAGTGCATTTTTCACCCCATATGTAAGTGAAAGGCTTCATATCTAAGTGTTTGATTTGGGCCTTTTTTTTTTAGTGTCTTCCATGTCTCTACTTAACTTTTTTGAACATATACAATACAGTTTTAGTTAAAACTGTACAGTTTTCATAGCTGTTTAGTAACTTTTTACATCCTTCTAATGTGTCAGCTATAAGTCAGTTTTGATTGATTGATTAGTCTCTTCATTACGGATTATGTTTTCCTGCTTCTTCGTATATCTGCTAATCTTTGATTAGGTGCCAGACCTTGTGAATTTTACCTTGTTGGGTGCTGGATATTTATAAAGCTTCTTAAGCTTTGTTTTGGTATGTAGTTAAGTTACTGGAAGGGTCTTGCTTTTATGATTTGTTAAGTAAATCTGGAGCAGTGCTCAGTCTGGGTCTAATTATTCCCCACTACTGAGGCAAAGCCTTCCTGAGTATTCTACCTAGTGCCTTGTGAATTACAAGATTTTCCAGCCTGGTTTGTGGGAGCAGGCATTGTTTCCAGCCACATATGAGCACCAGGCACTGTTTAATCGTTGTGGATGGTTCTTTCCCTGGCCTTGGATAGTTTCCTCACTTGCATGTGCTGATCATTCCTCCACCTAATACTCCAGGGTGACTCCCTGTACCTCTCTGGAGTTGTTGGACAGCTCTCTGCTCTCCGGTACTCTGTCCTGTCAGTTCTAGCCACTTTGGTCTCCTCAACTCAGGGAGTCTGCTGGGCTCCACTTTATTTCTCCCTTCTTCCTGCTGTGGCCTGGAAAATCTCAAGGTAGTAATCTGGGCTGCTGGTAGGGTTCACTGTGTTTGTTTCCTATCTCTCAGGGATCACTCTCCTTTGTTGTCTGATATCCAGTGTCTTGAAAACCATCATTTCATGTGGTTTGCTTGTGGATATTTTTGTTTTGTTTTTGGGTTTTTTTTGTTGTTTCAAATGGGAGGGTAAATCTAGTTCCTATTTCTACATCTTGGTCACAGACATTTTATATACAGTAAGCACTAATTTAAAAAAATTATTGGTGTTGATCAAGTAGATTGATCTAATGCCTAAAGACATTTTGTCTCATTTAGCTTTGCTTTTCAGCCATTTCCCCCAACCCGGGAAAGCCACAGTGGAATGTAGTTGGTAAGTTGATGAGGTGAAGGGACTCTCCTTCCATGTGTTGGATGGAAGGGCTCCAAAAGCAAGAGTGACCCAATGGATAAAGTTCAGTATTATTCCATGTAGTTTTGGAACTCTTCCTAATCCACTTCTCCAAATCCAGCTCACTTGCAAAGATTGTCTGACAGCATACCCTTCCCTTGGACAGCATCCAAATTCATGCAGGCCCAGCCCTGCCATAGCACACGAAGAAAGTTCTTGCTCTCTGAAAAGCTCCTTAAGAGGTAATTTTTGGTGTGACAGCTAAAGAACATCATGACTTTAAAGCATAAGAATAAACAAAGGAAAATAAATCACATTATACAGTGTCATCCCATTATAGTGTGAAAGGGTGTGTTTACATATGCTCTCATAAACTTTCTTATGCATCTTCCATATGGCTTTTCTCTTTTTTTTTTTTTTAATAAATTTATTTATTGTATTTATTTATTTTTGGCTGTGTTGGGTCTTCGTTGCTGCCCACGGGCTTTCTCTAGTTGTGGTGAGCAGGGGGCTACTCTTCATTGCGGTGTGCGGGCTTCTCATTGCAGTGACTTCTCCTGTTGCAGAGCACGGGCTCTAGGCACGTGGGCTTCTGTAGTTGTGGCTCGAGGGCTCTAGAGCGCAGGCTCAGTAGTTGTGGCGCATGGGCTTAGTTGCACCGCGGCACGTGGGATCTTCCTGGACTTGAACCCGTGTCCCCTGCATTGGCAGGTGGACTCTTTGCCACTGCGCCACCAGGGAAGTCCCATCCATATGGCTTTTCAATAGTGCTTGAACCATACAAACAGAAAATTTGTTCAGATGTAAAAATCTTTTTTCCCTATATGGCTTTAACAGCTGATAAAGTCAGTGGATCTGCTTTAATTCTGAAAGTTTTATGGATTTCTGGCCAGTAGGTGGTGGTATTGGCAATCCATTAACAAGTGGGCTTTACCTAATTTATACATTTCTTATTACTTGAAGTTTTCACAGGTATGTAAATAATTTTAAAATAATAATAAAAAAAACTAGAAAACTCTGAAATCAAAGAATAAGCAAAATAAAGTAAAATTTTAAAAACACTTTAGGTGGTTGAAAATAATGAATTTTAGCACTGTTGGTGATGGTTATAAAGGTAGGTACTTTTGAGTCTTATAAATTCACTTCTTAATTGTAAAGCTCTGGAAAATATAATCCTGATACCTCCTTCTAAGATGTTACCCACTTGTGTATGTGACAGGATTGAATTGTTTAAAGAAATCATGGGAGTACTATAGGACATATTAAATATTAGTTATATATTATCCTATATTTGGTACTGTTTCTATGTTTGTTACTTTAGGCTCCCTAAAAGATGTTAAGAACTAAAATGTAAAATTTTCAAAAATTTCAGACCTTGAAATATAGGGAAAAAGAAACTTGAGCACAAACCTTTTAGTTAGGATACTTTAAGGATCTAGAGTTTTTTTTGGTTTGAGTATCAAAAATGTGTAGTGTATAACTTGCTTTGCTTATAAAATTGACACATTTCTTGAGTACTAAAACATGGCTATCTAGAATCCTCAAAAAATGAGTTATTTAGGGCTTCCCTGGTGGTGCAGTGGTTGAGAATCTGCCTGCCAATGCAGGGGACACGGGTTCGAGCCCTGGTCTGGGAAGATCCCACATGCCGCGGAGCAACTAGGCCCGTGGGCCACAATTACTGAGCCTGTGCGTCTGGAGCCTGTGCTTCGCAAAAAGAGAGGCCGCGATGAGAGGCCTGCGCACTGCGATGAAGAGTGGCCCCCGCTTGCCGCAACTAGAGAAAGCCCTCGCACAGAAACGAAGACCCAACACAGCCATAAATAAATAAATAAATAAATAAATAATAAACAAACAAACAAACCCAAAGTTAAAAAAAAAAATGAGTTATTTACAAGAGCTGAGTTTCTCAAATAATCGGATTATCTTTTAGGCACCATTTTTTTTCTAATTTCCAGTGGAAGTTATCCTAAAATGTATTACATACTTCCCTGGCTTCCTGAAGTGAGCCAACAGAAAAGAGTTTGCCCTTTCTTGGTGAGTTGAGGTTCTTCCTCTGAGTATCAGATTGTTCTCTTCTCAGTATGGCAGTGCCTTCAAAGCCTGTCACGGTGAGGGGTGTTCTTTGACCCTGCGTTGAATGACCCTAGACTGCTGTGCCTTTGAGTTCCTGTGACTGCTTTTTATGGGGTGTTTTTTTGGTTTTTGTTTTGTTTTTTTGGTCTCCTCTTGCTGTCACTTTTTGTCGCCAGTGGTGTGTCTGTGGCTAGCAATTGCTGTCAAGTTTCTTTTTTGTTGAGTCTGATTAAATAATATTTATTTTGTGTGTGTTAAAGAAAAATATAGTCCATGACTCTTTGAGTGATGTGTATGGGCCTTAGTACATGAATTTTGTAATTTTCAGATACTCATTCATTGCCTTATAAATATCTGGTTATAGCAATGTGTATCTATCAAAATACTTAGATATTTAGAGGTGATGGGTGGGATCTGAATAATTGGGCCAAAATTTTTGACCCCTTCTCTGGCCTTCATCTCTCTCATTAGGAACGCCTTTGCTGTGGGATAGGATAAGTACCTGACACTGGAACCCCACTGGAGGCAGCCACTGAGAGTACTCCTGCTATTTAGTTTCCTACTTCTCTATCCACTTTCTCTTTTGTGGACTTTGTTCTCGTCTTTGTTGTTCCTTTGTACCCTCTCCTGTATAACTTTTGGTGGTAATGATATAGACTTTGATATGATAAGCCTTGCTAGCACTGTTCAGGCTTAAAAAGCCGACGATGCCTTTTGAAAGGTTTAGCGTTATTTGAGAATTGAGAATAATTCCCACTATTTGAGTGATTTAAAAAAAAAAAATGCCATACAGTTATTTTCATAAGAAAACTGGTCCTTGTGGCAGTTGACCAGTTCTAACTTAAGCAATTATATTTAGCCGTTAAATTTTCTCCTCCCTCTCGCCACCCTTGTTTCCTTTGGATTTTTCACTTCCTTTCTTTGTTTACTGCACTCATGCTCATAGTTGCCTTATGTGGAATAAATGATTCATGTCCATAATTCTTGGCTTCTAGGAGATAAAAATTTTATGCCGTAATGTTATTGATTCTGTTTCATTTGTTCTCTATAATGTGCTCTGTGCAGCACCTCTCCACACGTTGTTCCCAGATTAAGTACATATTTGAACACTTCCTGAGACTCCTAATTTATAGCTTGAAAATTTAATCAGTCTACATCATAAGGCAGGTTGTTGGCTGGATACTTTGTATCATAGCCAGAATACTTGAATTCAACCTTTTTAGGAAGGAAGGGGCAAATTTGGGAGGCCCCTGGTAATGCACTGACATATTTTACATTCCACCAGTAGGTACTGGCAGAATTTAGCAGAGATTAGATGGATATATATGAACTTATTGTACTGATGTCAAGAACAAAATGTTTACATTGAACACATACTCTTCTGCCTTTGCAGCATAAATTCACTTTAGCTGCCTCCATCCCCACCCTGCAGCATTTATGCTGTCTGTAACCTTTCGCCTACATCCGTAGTCAAAGTGAAAGAAGCATAACCTTGAAGTTGCTGGGTTATTTCAGTTTTACTAGCAACAGCTTTTGTGGTTCACTAATGGAAATAGTCTCAGACTTTAGAGCAGAAGAATTGCAGTTGGGTGCCTTAGTAATGGATGGATTTGCTGCTCACAATCTTCCTTGAGGCAAAGGAAGTGCACTGCCTGTGCCATGTGCGGTGCACTGTGCCGTCAATTTAATGACAGACTTCCTAAAAATCATTCCTGCCTTTTTGCTGTTTATTTCTTCGGTCCCCGATTGTCAACCTTAATTTGTCTCATTTTTGGTGGTTTGTTACAATTGAGGGTCTCATTCCAAAATAACAACTTAATATTGATCACTTTTATTCCCTTAGCAATGTGGGCAACATCATTATGCATTAGCCCTGAGTGAGTGTGCGTGTGTGTGCATGTGTTAAATCACTATCAGTATGTTGGAAAAGTGGGAAGAAGAAATGGCACCAGAGAGAGATCCTGAGCACCTAGGTTCAGTCCCAGCTCTGACACTGACTAGTTGTATGACTTTGGCCTCTCATTAAATCTCTGTGGGCCTCAATTTCCTTGTCTTTCCAGTGAGGAGATTGGACTCGATATTGTCTAAGTCAGTTCTGATTTAAAATTCTTTGTGCCTAGTAAACTCTCCATTTGATATTTTAATAGTTTTATTTTGGGGATTAAGGAGGGATTTGATATGGCATTCTCTTATTGCTATTTTAATCATATAATGAAGTGTATGTTCTTGGAAGTGTTTCACATACAAATATACTGAGAAAAGTGGTTTCTCTTTTTCTTCCAGGACAGTGGTTTTGTGCATATTCATACTCCAGTAATCACATCCAATGACTGTGAGGGGGCTGGAGAACTTTTTCAAGTTAAAGTAAGCTGTGCTTCCCATCTTGGGGGATATATTGCTCTCTGATATTTTTCATTTGAGGGTTTGCTTTAAATTTAATGAGAGTTATGTGGCTAGAACATGAAATTTTGTTGATAATAATCCTTAAAAAACGTGTATAGAAAATTCACACTTCTCTAATTTTCTGTCCAACCAGCTGTATTACCTACGTTGTGACTGAAAGGAGTGGATTTTTAATTTAGTACTCTATTTGCCTTTTTTATAACTGTGAATTGGTGAACTAGAGAAATTTGAAGAAATTAATAAAAATTATAAGATATCTTTTCTGCAAATTCAACCCCCAAGTAATATCTTTGGGTGTAACTCGTATTTTAAGAGATGAACTAAAATAGAAAAGTATACATGTGAATATTTTCTTTTTCAGAGTCTTTGGAAAATATATTTTTCATAAGAAATTATTTAGTCTGTATACCTCATGAAGGCTTTTATTTTAATTCTTTGTTCAGCAATTATTTTTTGAGCTCCTACTATGTGCCACATATTGTCAGCCTGCTCTTGTTGCAGGAAATTTAAAAGTTACCAGTTTTTCTTATATGTAGGCAATTGAAAGCCTTTCATTTACCAATTAGACAGCCTGTTTAAAATCATTGGCCAGTAGCATAATAATGTACAAAGAGAAATGTATGTTGATAAGTGGTGCTTTTTGTATTTCTTTCATTTATTTACTGATTTCTATATCTCTGAGAAATCAAGATTCTTTATATATTTGGGTGATTCTATCAAATGACAAGACCTGTACAAAACTACTCTCTCTGGTTCAATATATTCTGACTCTTGGTAATGATGCTTTCTCTTCATATTATTGAACAGCATATTCACTGGGAGAAGTTATCCTGATGTGTCAACGTCATTATTCAAAATAATAATCAAATGCTGTCTTTCTTCATATGTGGTTTGAAGAAATCTAAATGATAGCCTTCTGCAAAAAGCAGAATAAAAATGCTTGGTTGAGCATTTAAAGTAGGAATGTTAGCATCTGTATATGAGTTCAAAGAAGGCAGCAGATGATAAAATAACAATATGTAAATTGTAGAAAACATTCTCTTCTAGCCATTTATGTTGTTAATTTTGTCTGTGCACCTTAATAGTCATCTGAATATTGAAGTGAAGAGGAATTACCCACCTTAAATACATTTCATGATCCCTTAATCTAAACCACCAAATATTAAAAAGTAAATGGGGCTTCCGTGGTGGCACAGTGGTTGAGAATCTGCCTGCCAATGCGGGGGACACGGGTTCGAGCCCTGGTCTGGGAGGATCCCACATGCCACAGAGCAACTGGGCCTGTGAGCCACAACTACTGAGCCTGCACGTCTGGAGCCTGTGCTCTGCAACAAGATAGGCCGCGATAGTGAGAGGCCCGCGCACTGCGATGAAGAGTGGCCCCCGCTTGCCACAACT